>NC_071467.1:25643611-26294444 GCF_028500815.1 Rissa tridactyla | reverse complement strand
ATTATATAGTTCATGCTGAGCCATATACATAGTTAATTCTGAGTCAAGTTATTTTCACAGATATATTTTTCTTCTCATCAAAAGTTTCAGAACTGGGTCCTGGCCTCATTCAGTCTAACTTTGAACTATGTCATTAGGAAGTATACTTCTCTGAAAGTTAGATCCCATGTGTTCAGATAACTAACTTACCTTCAACTGTATTTTTTTTCAGATTATTTTCTGTATTTATGTAGTCTTTAATGTCAACCTGTTCATCTTCAGAAAAGACAAGGCTGGTAATTATGGTGTTCCAGCCAATTTCTTCTTTCTGTTAATAGTAGTGTATGTTGTTTGTCACTCCTGTAGCTCTTCAAGGCAGCAAGTGGAATAATGCCAAGTACCTAATGGCTTTTGCATTAGTCTGCATATATTACACTTCAAGTACATAATTAATCATGGTGAATTGCACTGAGATTCACTCAGCTAAGAGCAATTTGACTGCCCTTATTTGTAGCAGCTGTTCATATTTTTAATGGAAATAAGGAATTTTTTTTTTAAGGATATACTTAGATGTCCATATTGGAATTTTAATTGAATGTCATTATTATAGTATATTTTCTTAAAAGTTTCTCTCTCATAAAATGAATTTATTTTGAATTTTCTCTGCAGGAAAAGTTGCCCAAAGTCTGTAATGAAGTGTGACAATGACTGTTTTCTTTCACTAATGCAGGAATACAAATAGTCAAAAAATGAAACCAAACCCAGAAACTTAATTACTGTAGGTGTTATTCTTTATCATGAGACTATTTACTTGTAGATGATTAAATACATATTCCTAGAGATCAAATGAAAATAATCACAAATCTTTCCCTTCCGAGATAACATCATGTGGTTTCTCCTTCTACCTACCCTCCCTCCCAAGCTTGTTTTGTCACAAGTCAGCAACCATTCAGAAAAGCAATAGTTTGATACGTTCCAGGACCTCTCTGAATGGTGCTCCATGGATTGCAAGGAGAGGAGGAGAATGGCCATCAGCCCTTGCCCCAGCAGCAGACCTTCCTTGCAAACTCCGTATTGCTGCAGGTCTGAGCTTTTCCTGGCAAGGAAACTACTGCCACTGCAGCATTAACACCAATTCTGATTAGACCCCCAATGATATCTTCATGCACTCCAATTCATACTGCAGCATTTTATGAGATTCACAGGGTTTAAAATTAAAAACATTGTTTTGAGAAATGCATCCTGTACTCAGATGTGTATGTTGATGTCGCTTTTGCAGACGACAGGCTCCTGTGGCTGCTGTGTTTGCAGGCAGCCCACAGTTAATGGGTGTGATTAAGCTTTGTACCGGATGGATGGTGTCGAGCTTGCCTTTATATAATGATGATGATCTTCTAAAAAGAAATGAAAATGTGAGTGTCCAGTTCCATAAATGTGTGTGTATTATCAGTGATTTATAGTCTGTTCCATCATGTAAGACTGATGTGCTTAAATGAGATGTGTGGGAGTACTGTAAATGTTAATGCTCCAAAGAAGATGACCTCGTAACATTCCTCATGACACACACATTTACATTGCTCTTCTGTGCCCCCAGGGCCACCTGGCAATGCAAATTATTTGTTTGGTCCCACTGCATGTGAGCAGCATTCCAAATACCATGACCCCCAAATATTTAATTTATCAATGATTTTTGCATTACATGAACATGTTTTCTTAATTTATAGATTTATCAGATCTATTCAAAGAGGTCAGCAGAGGATATTTATAAGATACTGACATCTTACAAAGCCAATTTTCTGATTATTGAAGATTCAATTTGCAATGAAGTGGGACCTGTAAGAGGATGTAGAGTTAAAGATCTATTGGATATTGCTAATGGTCATGTAAGTAACAGTAAGAAAAAACGAATGTTTGAATGCATAAATAATTCATTTTGAAAGAAATAATCTTATAATGCTGATCTTATTTTTCTGATTGTAATTGGCATGTAGGCAAAAACTAAAAAGTTTTAAAAGTGGTCAATTAAGTTTTGGTTTGTCTTTCTTACATGCCTGTAATCTTACCCCATACTATTTAACTGCCCTAATCCCTCCTGATACATCAGTATCTAGCTGTGCTGGTTTTGTGCCAATCATTAAATACCATTTAAATATATATAAATGTTTAAGACTGTAACAGCTGAAGAGGTTATTACAAAAGCAGTAAAGCCCTGCCTCAGAGGGTATTCTTTACTAACTTTAAAGATGAAATCTTGAAACGGATAAACTCAGTTCTTCTAAGACTCTGCCTGGGGTGAGGACCAGTCTGCCATTCAATTCAGTACAGCCTATTTGGTAATGATGAGGTTATGAGTTTGGTTCAGCCTTCCACTTAGGTTAGTACCCCAATAGATAGTTTAAGCCACAGCTGTTAGAAAGATTGGTTGAATAAACTGTAGAGTTATGAAGATACCCATGAATGCTGCTTCAGTCATTGCCATGCTGTGTCTGCTCTGCATGCTGATGGAGCTGCTCTTGCTGCTAAAGTAGGGAGTAGGATGAGGTTTATGAAGTGGTCTCATTACCACTTCTGCTTCCTGGGAATTCATCGAAAGTTTTTAATTTAGAGAGGCAGGAGTGGCTGTAAACTCACTTAGGGTTTGGTTGCTTATGCTCAGGTCACCAGGGGAGGAGGAGTCACCAGTTACTTCTAAGCCATCACAGGTTAGCTTCATTTACTTGGTTTCCTGACTAAGAAAAAGAACTCAAGCATCTGTTTGACGTTACAGCCTGTTGTATGTTAACTATACCAAGTTAATACTTGGTTTGAATGCTTTTTTTTTTTTTTCGAATGGGGAGGTACATATGTTTCTTGTATATAGTCTTACATTCCATTCTTGGAAAAATACAAGCTGTTCATCTGTGTTAGGTGTTTTATAAGTTCTACTTTGGATGATACACGTTTCAAAAGAACTTGTAATGCAAGCATTTGATTTCTGTACTTGCTTTCATTTGGGGGAGTAATTGTGGGGGTGATATGTTTTTAGGGAATTACTCTTTAATTTCCCCAGGAATCTACAAATGGTGTCAGTTTCACTTGTAGGTTTCCTGGACAATTTATCCATGGATGATAATGTCTCTGTTTTTCTATTAACTTCCTTACCATTGCTGAGATCTATGCTTTTTCTTTCTTTGATTTGCTGCTAAAATCTTGTATGCCGTGATTATTTCATGTTGTAACCAATACACTATACGATAACAGAGTGTGTGTGTGTGTATGAATAACCATCATCATTGATGATCAGCATATGTTATCTCTCAGTCTCTTCTCAGATCTGTTTTTGCATGAGTAAGTTCCCATTCCCTCTTCACACTTGGGATGTCAGCTGGAACAATTAACCACAATTTCAGGATTCCGTTCCCTCGTACTCCTGCATCTCTCATCTACACGCTTCTTGCATCCTTCTCTCTTGCATATCTCATCTCCATGCTTCTTGCATGCTTCTCTCTTGCACATAATCCTGATATCATCCTAACTTCAGCAGCACAGTTGCACTGTCGGGTTTTTAAGTTTTTGTTTGATTCATGTATCAGAATGGCTTTCTTCCTTTAGTTCGTAACACCCAGTTATTTAGCAGTTCATCCTAAGAAACACTTCCCAGTACTTTTCAGAGCAGCTGTTGCTTGTGATAATTTTAATCAAGAGGGGGGAAACATCAAAAGACAATATCCAGTGCAAGGAACCTGTCTTTGATAAATGCCACACACTCTGCACTGTCAGTACACAAAACTAGTCATTTAGTATTTTCGTGTAATTAGGATTGTCAAAGTGACAAGGGTTATCCTATTTATAGTGGAGAGATGAAGAAGGCGAAAAGAAGGTTCATGATGAGAGTTTCAGTTAAAATCTGTTCAGATGAATGTCTGTAATCTAAATCAAAATAACAAAAAAAATGGTATATACATTTGAAGGTAGACAACTGAGCATTCAATATTTTTAGAAGAGTGGTTGGCTAGTAATGAACATCACTTATGCTTGCTGTCTGTGGCCAAGTCCATACCGACTTGGATGCTAAAAATGCTAGTTGTAGAAAAAATATTGGAATGGCCAACAGGAATAAAGTATTTTTTTCAGAAAGTTGGCATAGTTTGTTCCTGAATGTTGGTGTGTTTTCTCAGGAAGCTTTGAAACAAAACTCTCAATTTGCTTGCTAACAAAAATTGTCTAGATCATATTGAAAAATTATCAAGACATTGCAAACTAATGGGAGGTAGGGCATATGTAGTTGGAGACTGCAGCATTTATTTATTCCCAAAGTAAGAGAGACAGTGGAGAGGCTGTTGACAGGTCTATGAATGTGTTTTCCAAATTGCTCTGTTGAAGAAAAGCGTTACTTTCTAGCTTGGACTGTGTCCTATAGTCCTAGTTTATCCTAGATACCTTGTTTCTGACACTGTCTGAGAGCATATAGCTATTGGTGGGGCAAGACAGATGTTTTCCAGCAGTCTGTTGCTGAAGGCCTGAAACTCAGGGGAAATATCTTTGCGTTTCGTAGCCACCAGTAGATTTTTCTCCGTTAATTTGTGGTACCACCTTTTTTTAAACCCATGTAAACTTATGCTATCAGAACGAGTAGCGAAGGGATTTCTTCAAGGCTATCAGCTAGTAGATGCTAAAGCGCACAATTTCCTTCCAAGTCAATTGGTTGGAATTTATAGGGTGATACATGTGTGTGTCTTCAGTCTTTATTAGGTATGTCAAACTTACTTGGCCTGGAAAAAGTAATTGAGAATTTCCTTCCCTACATAGGTAGTTTGCTATATGCAGATCAGGTTTGAAGTACTGGGTAAATGGGGCATGTGGATAATTTCCACTGCTGTTGTTCTTTATTGTATGAATAAAGTACACTGATTTTAATGTCTACTATCCTGACAAAGGTTTTAATTCACCAAGGCTGTTTTAGATGCTTAAACAAATTATAAGGGAATATATTTTCAGTTTATTGGAATCATACAGTGCGGAAATTAAATGTCTATTGTAAATGAAATTTTCAGAATACAGAAGTAAATTAAATGTACAGAATTATGTTCTGTAACCGCTTATCTTCAGTATTTTAATTAGATCTTCTTTTCTGACAGGTGGTTTGTGAGGAAGGCGACAGTTATGCCTACTCAAAATACGGACGATTTTGTCATGAAATCAAAATGAACTATTCTCCATATGTGAATTATTTCACTCGGGTATACTGGAATAGATCCTACTTTGTATATAAAATCAACACTGTGATATCCTTCCAGTCATGAAAAAGCATGCAAGCTTCTTTCTGAGGATTGACTGTGAATGAAATTCAGTTGGAAAAGTTCCTTTTGATCAAGGAAGTTATTTTTGCAGATACATGCGCGCACATGCAGTGTATTGACAACTTTATTTTACCAGACTGGAATTCTTTGAACTACGGATCAACAGACACATATACCATCCTTGAAGGAAATGGGAAAATATGTCAATTTTACAGTCTCTACAAAGCGTGAGAGTCTTCCACGTTTTTGCATTTTTCTTCCCATTACATATCATCTTAATCTTCATGTAAATGAGATTTCTAACTTTAGCGTTAGAGAGCTAATGTGGGTAGACTTCAGTAAATGCAGAAAAATTGTTTAAAGAGCTCATTTAAGTCATATAGCTTTTATTTTCTAGCAAGAAAGCAATCAGTATCCCGAGTCTTTTCAAGTAAGTGTTTGGGTTTTTTGGGGTTTTTTTGTTGTTTTAATTCTTCCTGTCTTCCACTATAAACATTTTTATGTTTATCAAACTCACATTCATGCATCTTATGTATAGTTATAGTGTTTGTATAAATCAAGTAAGGAAGATTTTATTTAAACAACACTTCCATAGATTAAGGCGCTGATCTCTACGTTGTTAGAGAGACATTGGTGGAAGTGCTTGAACTTAGACCTGGCAGTAGGAGTTGACGAGGTCAGATCTTCGGTTTGGAAAAAACTTGTCTTCAGGATTTTTCCATGCTTAAATGTGGATGTGTGTATGCCTAAGTGTGTCTTAGCAGCCATCAGAATGGGCCAGTATACACAAGTATGCCACGCTTGTTTAGACAAGTGTAGCAGGACAACTAGGTTTGCTACTGAGACTTCTGCACTTCTGTTTCACCCCCTCTGTGTGTGTGCTGGTGGGTGTGTGTGTGTGTGTGTGTATGGGGAGGGATGGGTGGTATTCATTTCATTCAACTTACTGTGTGATAGTTATATTAAGGTAGTGCCATAACTGTAATTTAAAACACTAAAATCACCACCATTAATAAATAATGGTACAGTTGTTCATAGCTATTTTTTACATCAATTATGCAATTACACTGAGATCTTTGAAAATTTGGGAAAGTACTCTGCAGTCTTGCTTCCCTCTAAAATTTGTCTTCCTTATGTGACCCCCTTTGCCTCTACAGCTATTTTTCTTAACAAATTATCTGTTCATCCTCTTTGTTGCTCGTTGATATACCTTCAAGATAATGCTTTATCTTGAAGAATGATGCTTTAATTCCAACTCTGGGCCTAACCCTGGTGTTGTGAATGGAAAATCCAATAAAAGGTAATGGTAACTTTGCTTACATAGGTGTAGCTGGACAAAAAAACAGGATGTAAGTTTTGGAAGAGGTTATTTCCTCTGTTAGGAGCTACCTATAGTTATGGATTCTTGCAACACCTGGCCCAGAGACCAGTCTACCAGCCATGTGGGAACGATTCTTTGGAGCCCAGATGTCTTTAATGAAGAATCTAGCGTAATAGGATGAACCTTCAACTGAAAAATCTGCAGACTGTTCTGCACATGAGAGCTGCGAAACAATCCTTACCGCGCTTGTTGGTAAAATGCAAACTCAGAGATTTTAACTCTGAAATTATTAGGAACTGCAGCACGTTGGTGTATATGTGTGATTCCGATCTGCTCTATGCAGATACATTTGCTTACTTGACACTAACAGGTAGTGCTGAGATTTTTTTAAAACCTATTATCGCTATCGGAGTGATTTAAAAGAAAAAAGCTTTATTTTAAAAGTCAACATGTCTGTAATCTGTTTTTTCCTTTCAGTTATATTTTTAGGCCTATGAGTCGTGACAAGTTGTTAAATTATGCATTTTATTTGAAACCAATGTTCAGATGAATCCATCAAATATACTGGATGTGATCATTGAGAGGAACATTTATCAGTATAACTTACAAGTTAAAAGTAAATATCCTTTCTGGGGATGCAGGCATTGTGTTGAGGGTAGCGTGTATACGTGTGTGTGTGTGTGTCTCTGGCAAATGCAGTCGGCATTTATTTGCTTATGCACAAGTGCATGTTTTACTGCACTGAACTGTTTCAGACTTTTCAATTACCACGTAACAAGAGAAGCTGGTGTATTAACTTGAGCTATGGCAAGCCTGCAGGAACCTTCTCTGTATGTGCTAGTGTGGATGTAGATGTAATATTTGGAAGTAAGTTTAGAGTTCCTTATACAGTTTAAGTTTGTTTGAATTACTGTCAAGGAATTACATGTCTGTGTGTCAGTCATTTACCCGCCTGAAGTTAATCATTCGTGAATACCATTTCATAACAGCAATAAGGCATTCCAGGTAGCGAACTTCAGGGTTACAACTGCACTTGGGTGGATGAAGTCGCATAGCTTACGGCTTCATGCCTTAGACTGCCATGCCAAGATGCAATATTTAACCATCCTTGACTGCCTGTTGTGTTTTACCCCAATGCTGTATGTATGCGTTACCACATAGAAAGTAGTTTGAATACTTACATGTAGAGCACACATGTTAAGAAAAACACAAACGAGGCCACCCGTACATCTAAAGAAAACTGTCTTGTAGCACATTGGCCTTTATACATGTTTAAACAAACATGTCGAACTTTATTTGAACTGTGACATAGTTGTTATTAGTTTTGTCATAGTTTTTAAGATGTATTCTTGATACTCCAATTGATTCTGCTTTAGGAGAATCATTTACAATTTTTACCTTGCTTTTTATATTAGAGAAAATTGTATTGCAGCACCATTGGCACAGCAGCCTTAAGTAACGGAAGGAGCCTTTTATGTGGGAGAAACGTTGCTGTTGTTCCAGGAAAAAGGCGTCATTTTTAAAACGAGTAACTGGAAGAGAATCATATCTTACAAAGAAAATTATAAGCTTGAATTTCTTATCCAGCTATGGATTAGCAAAAATATCATTGTCTGTTCTAACCTCCGCCTTCTGTGTAAAAGAAACAGGAAGTTTCATGATATCCCTCAGAAGGACAATAACAATAATGCATAATTACATCGGACTTGTACAGACAACCCTAGCTTGGTTTTCAACCAGGTCACAGGTTTAACTCCCTGAAAGGGCTGGGGGAACGTTTTGCAAATTTTGATCTGTTTTGCTGTAGATGTTGCAATTCAGTTGAAACATGTGCCTTGCAAGCTTTTATTAAACAAAGAAAAAACTCGGTTTGTGTTTCTTTTTGTGAAGATTTTTTTTTTTCTTTTAAATTTCTGTCCCTCTGATTTCTAGAGCTTCCACTGTGTCTTATTAGCCCAGCCCCCCGGGATGCCTGTGTAGTAAGTGGTGCAGGTGGGATGGGCGCCAGCCGGCTAACAGCTGTGTGCTGGGAAGAGTGAGAGTTAAAATAGCAATTGGTGTTGCTATTTCGCTGGCTTATTTCCTCCTTCACAGTTCCAATTTCTGATACGCTTGATCATAGTAAATGCAAAAAAATTACCTTGAAAGAATAAATTGAGAATTGTGTTCTCAGGCATTCAGCTGTTACCATTACAGTTGTGGATTAAAGTTTAATCAAGCCACAGCTAAACTGACGTGTGCAGTTTTGTCTTAGTCTTAAAAAAACACTCTTTCACTTCCTGAATTATCACATACTTGAACTCAGTTGATAGATTTTGCCAGGAGATATTTGAGACTAATTAAGTAAAGGCATTTCAGAACACAAGCTTCTATTCATGTTATTTAAAAAAAATACTGGTTTTATTTCTTCCAAAGTAAATGGAAATAGGGTTTAATACAATACAATCGTAAATACAGTATCCTTTGCAGGCGTAAGGAGGAGATACACAAATATTGAAGAGGGCCAAAATGTTTAACAGGCATTGAAAATTCTTCAAACTGTTTGCTCTGGTGGCACTACTGTGTACTGAAAGGTAGGAGTTTAGGGACCAAATCTTGTTCTTACCACCTTATTTTTACTAAGTCATCTGCAAATGTCCAAATCTTGTGACCTTCATCAGCTTTTCCATGCGATTCACATGAACAGGAGCCGCGAGATCAGGTCGTAGGGATTTGTAAGCTGTCATTGAAACGCTTCTTAATGACGGCTGTTAACTACATATAACCTGTCCTTTAACCAAACATCTAAGAGGAGAAAGCTAGGCTGTTTGCATGAATGCGTGGGCATGCATGTTGCATTTGCATTTCAAGACATCTGGTTTACTGCTGTGATTTGGAGATGTAATGAGTAGCTTCTATTATTGCTAGTGGTGGTTGAATCTGTAAATCCCCTGTATGTTGATGGGCAGATGGGTTCTAGAGTGCTGTGGTATGAGAGATGAGAGAAAAGCTGAGTTTATGCCAACACAAGCAATATTTAATGTGAAATAATACCTCAACATAAATCTGTATAGTCATGCCTTTAGTACTCTTTTTAACACTTCGATGGGGAAAAAAAAAGTGAAAATATTAAAATGCGTAGTGTGTGTTTATTTTAGTAATCATTTTTACTTCACCCATACAGCTAAAAGGAAATATCATCATTATGTTGCTGCACTCGTGCTATGCCGGGCTAGCGATGCCTAAAGGTCTTCTGAATTGTTTGGTACCTCAACTAGATGTTTAAATGTCTAATTGATCTGGCAACATTTTTTATTTCAGCTCAATTGAATCTATGTAATTCTGCCTTTCAAGTGGTGTTTAAGGTTACCTCTTTATTTGGTGGAAGAGAGGTGGGTGTTTAATGCCTTTCAAAGTTTCAAACTCTTACTTCAGTAATGCAGAAGAATTGTTGGTGGTGCTTTACTTGTTAACGGTGACGTTGAGCAGTAGCGTGTGTGGCACATGGACGTGTCTATGTGCAGGTATTTAATAACAAATCTAAGGAATCTGATTCCTCTTATCCTCTTTGTTGTCTTGGACAGTTTTTTATCAAAATTATGTATACATAGTAAATATTTTTTCTCTTGTGACAAACTTTTTTTGGGAAAAAAACAAAACTGTAATAAAAGCTAAGCCCAGAAAGTGTGGATTGTTTGGGACACAAACTGTTTATGTTTTCTTTTGAGAAGTCCGATACCCTTTCACAAAAACCACGTAGTTCATAATGAATTAACCGCCTTCCTCTGTTGCAGTAATAAAATGAATTTTGTATTTTGTTGTATTATTGGCATATGCAATTCTCAGTCAAGCGAAGGCTGTACAGCATAGTTCAAATGTCTGTCTGAACGGGGCAGCATAAATTCTCTGACAGCTCTCGAGGGTTAGCGGCCTGCTCAGGCTGGATCCATATGTCGTGTTGGGACGTACTGGTGTGAGGATGAGCAGCAAAATGTGAGGTGCTTCATATGGAAGTATTGAACTCGGACTTTCTCCCTAAAGATCCTCCTACAGCAATGTATTGGGTTTGCATGGCAAGGGTTTGGTAGAAGAGGGGAGCTACAGGGCTGGCTTCTGTGAGGAGCTGCCAGAAGCTTCCCCTGTGTCCGACAGAGCCAATGCCAGCCGGCTCCAAGACAGACCCGTGGCTGGCCAAGGCAGAGCCCATCAGCGACAGCGGGAACACCTCTGGGATAATGTATTTAAGAATGGGGAAAAAAAAACCCTACAGCGACTGTAGCTGGAGAGAGGACTGGGAATACGTGAGAGAAATAACTCCGCAGACACCAAGGTCAGGGAAGAAGGAGGGGGAGGAGGTGCTCCAGGCACTGGAGCAGGGATACCCCTGCAGCCCATGGTGAAGACCATGGAGAGACAGGCTGTCCCCTTGCAGCCTGTAGAGGTTAATGGTGGAGCAGATATCCCCCTGCAGCCCGTGGAGGACCCCAGGCTGGAGCAGGTGGATGCCTGAAGGAGGCTGTGACCCCATGGGAAGCCCATGCTGGAGCAGGCTCCTGGCAGGACCTGTGGATCTGTGGAAAGAGGAGACCACAAGAGGAACCCATGCTGGAGCAGGTTTTCTGGCAGGACTGTGATCCCATGGGGGACTCACGCTGGAGCAGTCCATTCCTGAAGGATGGCACCCCATTGAAAGAACCCACACTAGAGCAGTTTGTGAAGAACTGCAGCCCATGGGAAGGACTCGCGTTGGAGAAGTTCGTGGAGAACTATTTCCCATGGGAGAGACCCCATGCTGGAGCAAGGAAGCAGTGTGAGCAGGAGGGAGCGGCAGAGATGATGAATGGACCACAACCCGTGTTCCCCATCCCCTGCACCACTCGTGGCTAGGAAGTAGAGAAAATCAGGAGTGAAGTTGAGCCGAAGAATGGAGGGGTAGGGGGAAGAGTGATTTTAGATTTGTTTTTTTTTTCTCATTATCCTACTCTGATTTCATTTGTAATAAATTAAACTAATTTTCCTGAGTTGAATCTGTTTTACCTGTGACGGTAATTGCTGAGTGATCTCCCTGTGCTTGTCTCAACCCATGAGCCTTTTGTTGTATCTTCTCTCCCTTGTCCAGCTGAGGAGGGGAGTGACAGAGTGGCTTTGGTGAGCACCTGACATCCAGCCAAGGTCAAGCCCCCACAAGCAAGCACATCACCTTACTATGGTTTGAAGAACCCACAACAATTTACTGTCGTTTAGACAATTATTCTATCACCCGATGACGCCTCCCCAAATGGGAAGGGGAATCAGGGAAAAAACAAGGAGAGCTGAGCGTTGAAATATAAACAGATTTGATAGAATAAGACTAAATAATTAACATTAATAATACTGAAGAACCAATATTGATCCCAATACCAATATAAATATACGAGGATTATACTCAGGCCATGCTATCAGCAGGAAGCTGTGCGGTCCCAGCAGGGGACAGCAAATGTGGGACACTGCGAACGCTGCGGCTTTGGGAGGAAGGGAAGGGGCTCAGGGGTCTGGCTCTGGGGCAAGAATCAGGATCGCAGCCATCGTAGAATAGAAGAAACTCCTCAGCAAACTTTCTAATTTACATTGAATGTGATGTTCGTGGTACAAAATAATCCCGTTGGCACCAGCTTGGGTCAAGTGCCCGGGTCTCGCTCCTCCTCGTCCCTGCACCTGGCAAGGCTCAAAAACACCAAGACTTTGAAACCCGCATCCCATAGCTGGCTATAAAGGAAATATTTTGACAAATTCAGACACCAGAGTCTTCTAAAAACGCAGTTTTCCCAAGCATTAGAAGGGACCTTGCCAAAAAGTAAAATTACTGAAAGATAAATTAATCCCACGTCGCTCAAACCAGGACACGCCTGGAAATAAATTGCTGTGCAACATCAACTATTGTAACATCTGTGGTGAATTTTTACAGATCATGATTACATATATTGGAGCCTTCTATCATTTTATAAGATATTATTAGTAGGAGTGAAATCTTTGACTGCAGACCACTTTGTAATAACTTACTGTGTAATGACATGAAAACCTTGAGATTATTCTGGTTAAATTCTAAAGATGATAGAAATATCCAGTGAAATAGATCATACACTTTATATATTCTTCTTATAATCAGTGTTTGAGAGGTGTTAGGTAACATTACTGTTGGTTTGGTTTGGGGGCTTTTTGTCCCCCTAAATAATTTGTATTTTGTCTCTAGGGCTTAGTTTCCCAGATTTTCCAATATTTGCTGTGACCCAGACTAGCAATACTTCAATTCCTGTGTGCTTCCAGATTGCTCAGGTAACAACGGTGATTGATAGACATTTTTTTTAATAGTAACGAGATGAGATGCATCTCATTATGAATTAAATTGCATATACAGAATATACAAATGCAAAGCAATATGGAGCATTACAGAACTGTTCAGTAGGTTATAACACACCAGCAGTACATATGTTTACCTTCAGCATTTTGAGTAGCTTTACAATGCCTTGGAATTTCTTCTTGTTTCAAAGCTTTGACAGTAGTGTCTGCTGTCAGGCCTTGAGTCTTGATGGTGCTATACTGACTGCTTAGAGAAAGACCAAAACCATGTCAGGCTGACTGGCTTTTTACACTGTTGCTATAAATACCAGCAGATTCTGTAAGATGAGGGTGAATATAAAATGATGCCCTGAGCAGCTGTGGTCTCCCTGGAATAATCGCTGGGTGCTGGAAAGAGCCCGTGTGCTTTCTTTGGTTGACCTAACTCCAACTCTGGGCAATAACACAGAACCACTGCTGCAGGAGTGACTGACCTCGTTATGCACTTTGTAGAAAGGTATATTAAAATTAAGTCTTGTTTTCATTTCATCGTGAAAACTTATTTTGGAAACACACACTAGCGGTGTAATTTGTATCTGTTTCCACATTAGTAAAACCTAGATAAATGCTGCTGCTTTTTTATTATTTTTTTCTTTTTTTTTTTCCCTCCCAATTTGGCCCATTTTATGGTGATCTGAGCTGTACTCTGAACTGCTGGTTGCATTGCAGGGACTTGTCCCAGCTGTGAGAGAGGGCCAGAGGAAGGCTCTTAGGCTTGCTGATAGCGTGGCCTCTGAATAGCAACTCCTAGATTTAGTGGTTGCAATTCGTGGTCCTCAATTCACCAGGTAAGGTTTGCTACAGAAGACTCCTAAAAATAAATTTCACTATGACCCTTTGGCAATAGAAGCTGACAGTGTCCTGAAGAATGGAATGGAATGGAATGGAATGGAATGGAATGGAATGGAATGGAATGGAATGGAATGTGTTGGGTTGGAAGGGACCTTTAAAGGTCATCTAGTCCAACCCCCCTGCAGTAAGCAGGGACATCTTCAACTAGATCAGGTTGCTCAGAGCCTCATCAAGCCTGGCCTTGAATGTCTCCAGGGATGGGGCCCCCACCACCTCTCTGGGCAACCTGTTCCAGTGTCTCACCACCCTCATTGTAAAGAACTTCTTCCTAATGTCTAATCTAAACCCACCCTGCACTAGTTTAAAACCATTGCCCCTCGTCCTATCGCTATGTGCCCTTGCAAACAGCCCCTCCCCAGCTTTCCTGTAGGCCCCCTTCAGGTACTGGAAGGCCGCTATAAGGTCTCTCCAGAGCCTTCTCTTCTCCAGGCTGAACAACCCCAGCTCTCTCAGCCTGTCCTCATAGGAGAGGTGCTCCTATCTAAGGAGCTTATTTAACTCATTTCTATTTATTTCTTCTCCAAGAGCCATCTCCACTGTCCTTACTCAGGTTGCCTCTTGGATTAATGCTGTATCAGTCTCTGTGGCTTCCGCTCCAGTTTCACTGGAAGAGTCTAGTTCCTGTGGAAGAGGTGGCTACACTGAAAGAGCCATACTGTTTTCTTGGCAGTGTCCTGAGAAGGAAATGAGGTTACTCCGGAATGGTCACTCTTGCAGCATTTCAATATATCCTGTACGTAGATAGATAATTCATTTTTTGAGAATTGCTTACTGTTCCTCAAACTGCTCATCTGCCTGTTGATCCCTGATGAGCATGTAGAGTCAACGGTGAACAGTGGACAATTTTTTCCTGGTTTTCGATGTAGTTACTGGGGCAGAATATCACCCACTGACCCTAAAGAGACCCAGACGCAAGTCTGTGCTTTGACTTTCCCAGTCCCCATCATCTGAGCTGGACCTTCCTCCCCACCCCTCAGTTCCAGAAGAAAAATGATTTTCTTTGAAAAGACTGATGGAGATGGTTAGTCTTTTCATCAATACTTTCATATTTCCAAAAAAATAATGAAGATTGGTCCATTATAAATAACTTTTACCATTTCAAAGCGGGTATTTAATGCGTACACAGCTGCCTGCCACCAGTAAGAGAAGTGTTCCAGCCATGCCTGGCTGGGATGCAGTCACATCATTTTAAAGCCATTAATCACAGTCAACCGCACCTCAATGTGTTTGCATCTCTTTAAATTGTAGGGTAGGATGTATGTCCACAAAAATACATATGTATAGATTCATTTTGTCATTGCACAGGTTTTGAGCAACTGGATGCTGAAAATAACACAGTTGTGCTGGTGAGTGTCCACAGCAGCAAGGTTGCCGCTGGTTCTGCTCTGTGAGGTGCGCCCTAAATGCCATCAGTGGGAGTGATGGGCAGCAGAAGTCTAAATTTACATCACCAAAATGATGTGTCAACGAGGGCATTATCAATAGAGGGGTTCAAATGTATGAGGGAGCACTGGGAATAAAACCCAGCTCGTGTCTTGCCGGGCTGTAGACGAAACCGTACGTTTCTAACTGTGCATGTGTGAATGTAAGAGAATAAAAAGGGCAGCACCTCTTGCAATGTGGGGTACAACTGAGCCCTTGATTTTGAGAGGATTTAATTTGCTTGTTGGGTGTTGGTGTAAGGCCAGTAGGACGCATCGCATTTCAGAAGAGGGTATGTTGCACTCTAGCTCTCTCCCAATCTAAACATCCTAAACCAAACGCTCATTCGGGTGGTCTGGCTGGCTCATTAAGAGTCGTAAGTTAACGAGCTTTCTAGTGCCTTTGTGAGGCAGGGAATTATTCACATTTTATTTTTACGTAGGGCACAAAGAGTAAAGATAACACACTCAAAGCTTGCTACAGCACGTTAGCCACGGACGGATCTTTCCTCTTGTTACTGGTAAACCATTCCTTAAAAATATTTGGGTTTAGTTTTTGCCTTCCCAGTCTGAGATCTCACATCGTGCCCATTTTTAGAAATGATCATCCCTTCACTTTCCTAAGGTAAAAATAAAGGCTGGCGGCTTGTAGTAACGTGATGTGATCACCCAGTGATCAGCTCTCCTTAAACCCGGTAGTTCCCTGGGTGGCAGAGGTGCAGATCTAGCACTTGGTTGTCACCTTTGGCTGTTGCCCGTCATATTTGACTAAAGCTGATTGAAACGGTTTCTGGCTTCCTTGAGCAAAGCTTCACTTCCAGCCCAGATACGTTACCACTGAAGTTACAACCCCCCTGCCTTGCTAACAGCCTCCTACTAAAACTAGCAAACCCGTGTTCAAAACAGCAAGAGGGAGTATTCCTAATTGAAAAAAATGTTAGCACGGTTTGACCAGCTGGATCCGGAGTCTTGGCAAAAGGCCGTTCCTCGGCTGTTGTTAGCGTCACCATGTGAAGGGAGACATTGCTGCTCCTGTTTGTTAGCAGGGATGGAAGACGCTGCTGGGACTCACACTTGCTTTGACAAGTAGTGGGGAGTGACTGGCATTGGAGCTGCCTGGCTTGGATTTACGCTGCCGTTGATCATGTTATAATCGGTGCGATGATTCCCACTCCTGGACTGTTTTAGCAGCAATCTAAGGTGTGCTTACCTAGCTCAGAAGGACCATTTCGGTGCACACTGTTCTTTTCACAAATGTCTTTCACCCACAGACTGAAATTTTAAATGCAATAGTTGGTGCAATTCATGTATTATGCTGAGACATGTTTTGCTCTTCCCCCTTCTGCCAAAAAAGCACCTTCCCTGAAGGAGCAGCAACTTGTATATGTACTCCTGGGAGGCCACGCTTCCAAGACAAGCCCAGCTCACACCATAAAAAATATGTCTTCCTGGTCACAACTATTTGCTGACCGTGGAGGTTAGTAAAGGTGATGCCCATCCATAACAAGGGCTGGAAGGAGGATCCAGGAAACTACAGGCCTGTCGGTCTGACCTCAGTGACGGGGAAGGTTATGGAACAGACCATCTTGAGTGCCATCACACGGCATGCACAGGACAACCAGGCAATCAGGCCCAGTCAGCATGGGTTTATGAAAGGCAGGTCCTGCTTGACTGACTTTTTCTCCTGTGACAGGGTGACCCGCTTAGTGGATGAGGGAAAGGCTGTGGACGTTTACCTGGACTTTAGTAAAGCCTTTGACACCATTTCCCCCAGCATTCTCCTGGAGAAACTGGCTGCTCATGGCTTGGATGGGTGTACTCTTTGCTGGGTGAAAAACTGGCTGGATGGCTGGGCTCAGAGAGTTGTGGTGAATGGAGTTAAATCCAGTTCGCAGCCGGTCACAAGTGGTGTTCCCCAGGGCTCAGTATTGGGTGTAGTTCTGTTTAATATCCTTATCAACACCTTGGATGAGGGGAAGGAGTGTCCCCTCAGTAAGTTTGCAGACAACACCAAGTTGGGCAGGAGCATTGATCTGCTTGAGGGTAGGAAGGCTCTACAGAGGGATCTGGACAGGCTGGATCCATGGGCCAAGGCCAATGGTATGAGGTTCAACAAAGCCAAGTGCTGGGTCCAGCTCTTGGGTCACAACAACCCCATGCAGCGCTACAGGCCTGGGGAAGAGTGGCTGGAAAGCTGCCCAGCAGAAAAGGACCTGGGAGTGTTGGTCGACAGACAGCTGAGCATGAGCCAGCAGTGTGCCCAGGTGGCCAAGAAGGTCAATAGCAGCCTGGCTTGTATCAGAAATAGCGTGGCCAGCAGGACTAGGGAAGTGATCATCCCCCTGCACTCGGCACTGGTGAGGCCCCACCTCGAGTACTGTGTTCAGTTTTGGGCCCCTCACTACAAGAGAGACATTGAGGTGCTGGAGCAAGAAGGGTGGTGAGGGGTCACCGGACGAAGCTGGTGAGGGGTCTGGAGCACAAGTCTTCTGAGGAGTGGCTGAGGGAACTGGGATTGTTCAGCCTGGAGAAAAGGAGGCTGAGGGGAGACCTTATTGCTCTCTACAACTACCTGAAAGAAGGCCGAAGCCAGGTGGGGGTTGATCTCTTCTCCCAAGTAACAGGCAATAGGACAAGAGGAAATGGCCTTCAAGTTAAACATGGGGAGGTTTAGGATGGATATTGGGAAAAATTTCTTCACAGAAAGAATTGTCAAGCACTGGAACAGGCTGCCCAGGGAAGTGATGGAGTCACCATCTCTGGGGGTATTTAAAAGACGGGTAGACGTGGTGCTTCGGGACATGGTTTAGTGGTGGTTTTGGCAGTGTTGGGTTAATGTTTGGACTTGATAATCTTAAAGGTCCCTTCCAACCTAGACGATTCTGTAATTCTATGATTTTTCAACAATTAAACTACCCCAAGGCCCTCTCACCTTTATGCCATAGCTTTTTTCCCCGTTTCTTTCACCGGTTGCTCTTTTAGCTTTAGTTTTCCTGCCCCCGTCCCCGCCCCGGCCTCTGAGTGGCGGGGGCGGCGGGGGGCGGGCGGTCTCTCCACGTGCCGTGGGTGTGCGCGGCGGATCGCGGGGCGGTGCGGTTCCGTGGGGCGCTCCGCTCCGCGCCGATCAGCTCCACTCGGCGGGATGGGCCGGGGGCGGCGGGGCGGCGGCGGCGGGCGGCTCCCGGTCCTCCTCCTGCTGCTGCTCTGCGGGGCGGCGGGGCCGGGGCGCGGCGGCGCTCCCCGCCCGCTCCGCTTCTGCGGCCAGGTGCCGGAGAACAGCCCGGCGGGGACGCGGGTGCGGGGCTTGCGGGTGCCGCTGCGGCGGCTGCTGGGCCCCGGGGAGCCGCCGGGGGAGTGGGCGCTGGAGGGCGACGGCGCATCCCGCTTCTCCCTCCAGCGGCGGGCGGGCGGCGGGCGGGGGCTGCTGCTGCTCCGCACCGCCGAGCGCCTGGACCGGGAGGCGCAGCCCGAGTACGGGCTCCGGCTGCGGCGGCGGCGGCGGGGGCGGGCGGGACGGTCCCCCCGGGAAGCGCTGCTGCGGGTCCGCGTCCTGGACCGCAACGACCACCGGCCCCGCCTGCCGCCGGCGCGGCAGCTGGAGGTGGACGAGCTGGCCCCGCTAGGCACGGAGGTGGCCCGGCTCCGCGCCTCGGATGGCGACGAGGGTCCCAACGCGCGTCTCACCTACCGCCCCTGGCCGCCGGGCGCCGGCAGCCGCCTGCTGTTCGTGGTGCCCCGCAGCGGGCAGGTGCTGACCGTGGGCTCGCTGCTGGGGCTGCGCCGGCTCCGCCTCTGCGTGGCGGCTCACGACCACGGCCGCCCGCGGCCGCTGCGCAGCCCCCCGCGCTGCCTGCGCCTGGCCGTGCGCGGGGGGCGGCCGGCGGCCGGCGGCGGCGGCGGGAGGCGGCGGCGAGCGCGATCGCTGCTGCCGCCGCCGCCTCCCGAGCGGCCGCCGGCACCGGGGTCCCGGCGCTACACGGCCCGGCTGCCCCCCGGGGCGCGGGTGGGCGACACCGTCTTCACCGTCCCGCCGAGCCGGGACCGGGCGGCGGGCGGCTGGTTCGAGCTGGCCTCTCCCGGCGCCGCCCCCGTGGCCGTCGACAGGGCGTCGGGGCGGCTGTACCTCCGGCGGGAGCTGCGAGCCGGCGGCCGGGCCGAGGTGCTGGTCAAGGTGCACCGCGGCGGCGGACGAGGTAGGGGGTGGGGATGGGACGGGACGGGACGGGCGGAGGGGATGGATGGGGGAGCGTCCCCCCGCGGCGCTGCCCCGGGTGGGGCGGGACGGGACGGGACGGGACGGGAGGGCCGCGAAATGGCCGTGCGGGGATGGAGGGTCGCCCGAGGGAAGGGGGACGCCGAACCGGCACGGCCTCGCCGGGCGCTTGTCACTCGGGGAGACGCGGCCGCGGGGATGCCGCCCTCCGTGGGGTGTGGGGAGCCGCGGGCGGCTGGGGGAGCTGCCCCCCAGGCTGGGTTTGGTGGCGTGGGGATGTGCTGGCTCTTCTCCAGTACCGAGAGAAGCTTCCACCTCTGAAGGAACACATGAAACGTGGATAATGGTGTGGTTTTTGGTTGACGGTGTGTTGGAAGGAGTTCCTGTCTCAGCGATTCACTTCTGTAGAACCGGAGGGGTCTGCTCATGGGGTAACAAGCAGTTAGAGGGGGGAGCACATCACAACAGACAGCCTGGGGAGTTGCCAGAGAGCCTCTTCTGTTCGCTGTGGTCCTCCCTGACCTGGGACGGGAGAGGTGACGTTGCCCTGGCAGAGCGCGCTTACAGACCTGCTGCTGCAGCCCACTGCGCTTGGAGATCCTTCTGTGACTGCTCACTGAACCCCTCTGAAATGGCGCTGGAAATCAGGCACAGCAATGGCAGAGCAGCGTGCGAGAAGGGAGAGAAGCTGTTGCAAAATAGATGTCAATGAGTTTAGGACAAGCAAAAACCCCCAAATTATCTGAAACTGGCATCCTAGGAGTTGGTGTAGAGAACTAAATGGAGATATCATTATACCACTGTGTAAATCCTCTATACATCAACAACTTTTATACTGCATACGGTTCTCCTAATAACACACCAAAGAGAATGGCTAGACTTGTTGAACTTTTTAAACAATGTTAAGCTGGTTTGGATTTATGTTATGGTTGGACTCGATGATCTGAAAGGTCCCTTCCAACCTAGACAATTCCAAGCTTGAGGTGCATTATGGCTACAAGAGGTGTCGTTTCCATGTGTTACTTTCATCTTATTCAGAGTAAGTTTTGTACTGTGTTTGTAACTGTGGCTCAGGTCTCTGATAACGTTACTGGTTATCATTTCCTTGGGGAAGTGGATTTTGGGGGTTTGGGATTTGTTTGGGTTTTTTTCTTAGATGTTTACAGCTTCACTATAGAGGGAATATTTACAGTTTCCTGTAAATGGTTTTTACAGCCTAATGCTCAGGAATTGCGAAGCATAGAGCTGGGAGGAAAACAAGTGTGTTGAGGGATGCTGGGGGCTGTGACCTTTACCATTGTGCACGGCATGCAGTCGGAGAATCCCAGAGCCGCCTGCCTGAGAAATGTATTCTTGCAGGAATGGGCTGTGTTGTGCAAGTGAGGAACATTTATCATAATAAAGAAGCTGCACAGTATTTCTAGGTACTAACTTTAGGCAAATCACCCGACGTTGAAAGTAGAACTTCCCATTCAAGCTAAAGATAGAGTTGGAAAGGTGACGTGTCGCTTGACTGTCTTGCTTGTTTATAATGAAAGCAAATAACCTTGTGAGCAGTGTTGTACAGATGATTAGTTGTGTTGTCCTCTCCAGTCTGGTGCTGCACAGCGTGTTTTTACCACTGTCCATGCACTGATAATGTATCGACAAGAGATGAGCCTCAGGGAGAAAGGAATTCGATGATCAAGTGGGACAAGGTCATTTAGACACTCCTTTAAGCTGCTTTGAAAATCAAAACTGTTCATAACCTTGTACAGTAATGAACTTGGGATCTTTTTCTAGCTGCTTATTTCACAGGAAGATGATGAAACGGTGGGAGGCTTTAAGCATCCATTTTTTTTCTCTGAAGAAAAGTGGTGAACTGTCTAAAGCCAAACAGAATTGCCTTTGATCTCCTCATTTCTCCCCACGCCTCTTGCATTAACAGTGGGTCACATAGTAATCAATGTTATGGAACATGTGCCAAACTTTTAATTCTCTCATTAATTGAAAAACAAAACTATTGGACCCTTATTAATTGCTGTCTCCCATGTAAAAGTCATGAATGGAAGTAGGTGCTGCTTCTCCAGTGAAGCCTGTGTCTTGGGGTTTTGTTTTGTTTTGTTTTTTTGAAGAAAAGCAAAGCTTTTTGGGCACTTATAAAAAGAATAATAAAAAAGGAGGTCAGATAGTAACTTAGAGCACTGTTCGTTGCATGTGTAGTCCTAGGAAGACGAGGTATTCATGTGCACAGTTGAAATACTGAAATAAACTGAGCATAGAGTACAATAACCTTGTGAATCCTACCCATTGCGCAGTAGCAGTTAGCGGCTTCTTTAGGAATCTGGCAGGTTGCCTCCCTCTCTCAAAGCCTTGCTGTTCTGGGCTCTGCACAGGCATAGTTGTGGGATTGGGACCTGGAGTTCAGACAAGACTCTTATCCAAAGCTATGAGCTGCAAACCCACCATTTCCTCATCCAGATTTTATTCTGGGACTCTTAACACCCTGGAAATACCAGCACCATCAGAGCAGCGCTGAGCGTGGAAGGGCTGGGGGTGGTGGGGAAGGGTTGTAGCTCCCTTTCCCTTCCAAGGCTGCCTCTGTTCATGCACCCTGCGAGCACCTACATAGGTTCTCATCCTTGTTACCGACTTACGCAACTATTTCCTCTTCCTCCACCTGCAGCCGTCCTTTCTGATGCTGGCGATACGTACTGGTGCACGCTGTGTAGAAGCTTCACGTTTAGGACTTTGTCTATCCTGTCTCAAACAGTGAAGGAACACAATTTCTTACCCCTGTTCTTCGACCCTAGCAGACTTTCAGCTCTGTTTTGTTCTTTTTTAATCTCAAGAGCCTGCCTTGAAGGGCTTATAGAGTGCATGCTGCGTTGGCTTGGAATAGTGAGACCCACTGGGTGATTTCCACGCTCCTGCAGATACAGCCCACAATGCTATCAAACTGAAAACACCCGTGGTAAGCAGTCACTCCATAATCTACAAGGGTTCTTTTTCTTTAATGACAAGAGAGACTCAAAAGAAAAAAGCACAGCGAGACGAATCTCTCCCCCTCCCGTATGTCTGCAACGCTCGGAAGAGTAAGCTTGAGGCTAGCAACACTTTAAGTGTGGGATGCCTCAAGACATCAACGAGAGGGAAACACCAGCAGTTAGTTTACGACTGAAAGGAATAAAACAGTTGCAAGGCTGTTCGGTATTTTCATGTTTGGGGAGTGAGATGGATCGCTCGTCCCCTGTTCTCTTTAAGGTGGGATAACAACTATTTACTGCTGTCACTGAATTCCAAGGAGATAGATAGATCTTAAATCTGGCCACGGAGGCTGCAGCATAGTGCTGTTCCTTGGGTGTAGTGTCTTGTGGCAGAATATGATCAGTATCAAACCCTTATGACTCAACTGGAAGCAAAGCACATTTTAAAAAGGCATCTGTCAAATCTTGAAATTCCTGAAAATACAGCCTAGACCGCACAAGGAGAGATTACGTCGTTTGAGTCCCTTGCACTTTCTTAAGAAACTTCTACCAGGATGCCTACTGGGAAGGGAAAACCTTTCAATCCACATAATACAGCTTCTGTAAAAACTAGCAAGTAATCCATATACATTGCTGGCTATCATTTCAAATCAAGATATACCTTAGGGTTTGGGGTTTGTTTTTGTTTTTGTTTTTTTTTATGGAGCCAGAAATGGCCCATTGCTTCCTGGCACCCCCTGGCATTTTTAGAACAAAATAAATCTGACTCCAGAAACAGAAATCTGACCTGGCAATCAGGTCTGGAGATCATACTATATGCTACGGGGATTTTTTTGTTGTTTTTTTTCCCCCTCCTGGTATCGGACTGATTAAAACCATCTGTGGATACCATTGCTATGCCTTCAAATTCAGGTGCCGACAGAGAAAAAGGTTGCTTCACTTAAACCGTGAAACCATGTTAATGGCCAGGGATCATTAGACAAAACAGCAAGCTCCAGGATGAAGGTTATTGTGTTACCCTGTCTGTATGTATCTTTGGAAGAATCTTACTTTAAAAAAAAATTGATGTAAAAATATATTATGACCTGGAGGCAATAAATAAGTGGTAAGAATGTCTGATAAATCTGTAGCTGAGAAACCAACAAAAAGCTTAAAAACTGAAGAGTTTATGTTACAAGTATTCTTAGTAAGGTAGATAAGAAGCTATTTCAATGATGAGAAAGCCTTTATCATAACAAGTTAAAGAGAAAAGCACTAGGAGACCTTAAAATAGAATATTCTGCCCTTTCTTCTTATTGTTAACAGCTTAAATCCTTTTATACAGCCTTTGATTTAATATTTCTGAGTTTTCATTGCATTACAACAGCAGGAAGGCATTTAAAAATCTGTTTTAGACCCAGATCAAAGCTGCACCGTTCCAGAAATATCCCTGCGTGCTCTCGGCGTTGTCTCACGCTCCAAGAGCCCCGTGGGCTGCGCGGCAGGGTTTAATTGTCGTGTACCAGCAGGAGCGGGCTGGTCTGCGGCTGCCTTTTCACACCGGCGTTACACACGGGAAGCGCAAAATTCCCGCACACCACATTTGCACAGGCAGTTTGTTCACATAAGCAGACGTGCATGTGGCACTCTCGCTTGGGTATGCGACTCTGAAGTCGAATTGAACTTGCTGCCGTTCGCACGTCTCCGCTGGGCTTTGAAAGCTGTCCTGGCTGGAGAGCGGTGCCGGCTCCTCAGCGAGCATCGGTGTTTCCTTGCTAGAGCAACCAGAGCCCGGCTAGGGCGAAACTCATCAGTACTGGAGTTTCAGCCTGAGCGGTGAGGTTGGCATGCTGGTGGAAACTGTCCAGAATTTAAGAGAAAATTAAGCAGAAAGTTTAAGAAAAGCCTTCAAAAGTTTGAACTTAGGAAACAGGCTGATGGAAAGGACTTGGGGTTTGGAAAGAAGTTTGTGTGCTCAAAGCATGTTCACAGGAACAGCTCTTGTTATGTAAACCCTCAGCAAGCAACTTTTTATTTTAAAACCATTTGAACAAGCCTCAAGAGAAGACTTACTTATGTTAAAGGGCAATGCTGACACAAGAACCTGTAGCATTTCTGCAGAAGGACTGGGGCTGGAAGCGAGGTGATTCCTAACCACTGGAGCAACCAGATTCTGCCTCTCAGGAAGAGGGTCTTTTATGCCCCGCACAAACTACTTTAAACTTAATGAGTGCCACTTTAATGAGGCAGATTAGGTGCTGTGTTGTGTTGGACATCAGGAAGGCGGAGACAGCGATTGGGAGCTTCTCCAGTCGTAGGTGCCTTGAAGGATGTTGGGTTTCTTTAATGGTGACGACATGCAGTGCTTAGTTTTTCCAACATGCAGGTTGATCAGTAGGCATGTCATGATGAAGTTCAATGCTCTTTACATTCGTGCTGCCCTTGCAAAAATGTTCATGAACCCTCCTAGAATTTGTGACTATACATTTTGAGCCTCATTTTTGTTGGCAGATAAGAGACTTTGCAGGTCATTTCACTTCAGTGGTGTAAGTAGAGCCTTGTTTCTCTTACTGAGGTGTGCTGTACCGCACAAATGTCTGTTTTGTCTGTATCGCTTCACCTGCCTTGTGACATACTGATGGGAGCGTGGAAGATGGAAGTTGTGAGAGATGGAAACAAAACCAAAGAACACGCCTCTCCATCCTATTAACAGTAAAAGCTGAATGATCTGCAAATAGAAGCAACTTTTTCATGCCAAGATAGCAGCTGTGACTTACAGCACTTTCCTTCTTTAAAAAAAGAAGAAATAAAATCCCCCAAATGTCCGCTGTGGTGCTGACTCCTCAGCTATTCTTACTATGTTGGCATGGTCTGGCTGCTGAACAGACTTCTTCACCAACTGACATGCCTGCAAATAATTATGGGTTGTGTGGCATTTAATAGCTCCTTTTAATGGTGTTAGTAGGCTGTTAACATGGCAAGCTGTAGTAAAAAACTTGTTTTATGAAGAATCCTATCATCTGGAAGCTTTTGAGATCCTGTAATTAATTGTACTTCACGCCTTCTCTGCGGTCCTGTGAAGGGTTTCTAATCCTTGTGGTTGTGTGGTAATGGGCAACTGTTGGCAGATAGTGTAGATTTAAGGCTTGAGGCAAAGATGCTACTTCTGTAATCACGGGTCTGACAGTGCTTCAGAGCCTTCCTCTTGAGACAAAAAAACCCACTGAAACATTTTAGAAACTAGAGGATGACACCACAGTCAGGCTTTAAAGAGTAGGGCAGGATGATGTGGTAGCAGAAAAGATATGACGGATTTTGCAGTCCTGTTCCTGTATCTGCCTGAAGCTTTTCCTGTGGTGTACGGGCATCTGCCTGTGGAGATGTCCTTGCTGACCAACAAATGCCGTGGGTGTCTCAGATATTCCGTGTAGCTTGGAGATGGAGATACTCACCGTAGCTTTGCATTCACGCAGAAAGTGAATTATCTGAAGACTCGTCTTTGCTGCCCGTGTGTGCAGTAGCATCTGCAATTGCCTTTTAGCTCTGATGGTCTCACTGGCTAAGCCTACAGGTAGTACTGAGGTAAGTGAGACCTTGCCTCCTAAAATTGGAGGAGTGGTGCATGAATAGAAAATGTGTCCAAGTCCTTGTATATACTGAGAAATATGTAATGAAAATAATGCAAAGCAATCTCTGCAGGCTGGTCTGACGAGCTTGCTGGCTGTAATTAACCAAGAAGGGAAAACCGAAACCCACTGACGTAGCTTTAGATGAGGTGGTCAGGACAGTCACGTTGCCCAGCTGTTCTGTGGCTGTGGGCTGCTCCTCCACAAGCTAATGTCATGGTTTGTGGGCTTCCAAGGGAGTAGAGAGACCTATTTCTGTAACTGGGATAGTGAGGATATTACCCTGCCTTCAAGACATGGCCCTCACTACTTAGTCCGACAGAGTCTGGTTGGTGCGCTAGTGTGTTACAAGGGGATATCATACCCCCAAGCATGGGATCCAAACCTTAGGAGTATTTGTGGGAAATCAAATCTGTTAATTAACAGAAATTTCACCCTCAGGCATCTCTCATTAGTGTTTGTGGTGGAGCTGACCCATCATTTTCATGACAGCATTTGGGATGCCCATCTTCTGGCCAGTTGCTCACTTTCATAGAGCTTGTAGGAACAAATTTTCCACCAGATTCAAAAGTCACTTGGGCAAGTGAGAGGGGGCGCAGTGGACAAATTGGGTAAATATCACTTCTTTACACTAAAAGCATTTCTAAAAGTCATAATGATCTCTGGTTAAAGATTACTTACTACTATAAGACATTTTGTTGGAAGTTTAAATGCCCTTAAATAGATTATTCCTATGTGTACTTTAGTTTTGGGGAAATTTCTGAAAGGCACAAAAGTACACATGGAAGAGTTTTCATGAGGCATGTCCATATGTATTTTAATTTTATTTCAAATTCCATATTTTTCTGCAGTGTTTGTAGGATACTGCGTAGTGCATGAGGACTGGATTGCAGGTGCTTTGAGGACAGGGATGTGTAAGAGTTTGTTTATGAGATACTTAACAGAGTGACCCAATCTTGCCTGATCCTCCGGTAGTACTGGAGTACATGTGACTGACCATAACTACAAAACAAAGACTGTAATATTCAAAATCAGCTTGAATTTTAAAATTCTTTGTCATTAGTCAAGGGTAGTGATTGGAAACTGAGGCACCAGTGTGTCTTGCAACCATAGGGCATCTGCTTATGAAAAGGACTGATGAACTGGCATTTGTGGTTTGTGAGGTGGTTTATGTGAAGCCGTCTTAAAAATCTGAGTGAGAAAAGTGAAAAGTGCTTGAAAACAAAAAAAGGAAAAACCCC
This sequence comes from Rissa tridactyla, assembly GCF_028500815.1. Taxonomy (NCBI): domain Eukaryota; kingdom Metazoa; phylum Chordata; class Aves; order Charadriiformes; family Laridae; genus Rissa; species Rissa tridactyla. The sequence continues at coordinate 26,267,213 of NC_071467.1, read as the reverse complement.
CCAAACCCCCAAGAAAAATACCAATCAAAACCAAAGAGACATTTCATCTAATATCATGCCAGTATGAGATGACAGTAAGGAAAATTGGTTGTCTATGGCTTTTGAGGGGCATAAAAGTTGCTTTTCAGTGCTTCAGCCATCACACCTGTGGTTTAAATAACCGAGCTGGATAGTTTCACCCCATTTCTATCCCTGTTGGCTTGCACAGGTGTCAGTGATGACTGGCATCCCACCTCGATGTCCTATTTCAGGCTGGGTACTTAGGAAACGTCTTTGCATACCATGCTGTCTCTTACATTCAAATGATTGCCAGAGGGGATATAAGTAAAACATAAACTACCATTTTTTATGCACATTTTTCACTTCTCAGCTTCCCAACATTAGTCCCGTCAAACCCACATCAGTCAGTGCAGCTCTGATCCTCATCTCGGCAAAAGAAAATGACTTCTATCATTTTCCTCCTTCCGTTAAGGAGGAAAATAAATGATTAAAGGAACACGTAATTGGTAAAAGCTTGCAAGAATAGCCACTTCCAGTTTAAAATGCCTTTCCAGTTCCTTCTTTGCTTTCGTGCTCTTGTCCAAGGATGGTGCAGGTGAATCTGCTCTGATCTGCTGAAGTGTGTTTAACCCTCAAAGACAGAAAGTTATCAGCTCTTCATTGCCTGGGTGGCCATGTGGTGAGTTCCTCCATCCTTGCACTTGCTATGTCCTAACCCTTTTACTTAGGTTCCTCTTGGCTGGTTGACATTCCTTTCATGCCATCCCTGACATCCCTTTCTTATGTGTAAACAAGGGGTAGAGCTGAAGCCTTGGGGATATACTGGTATTTCAAGCAAAACCAGCCTCTTAATATTCTCTCCTAGATTGATCATACCAAGACTCTCTTCCAAATGCGTGGTGCAGAGGCCAGGTGGTTTATCCTCTTGATAGTCTTGTTTCACAGGCTGTAGAGCCTGGTTTACTGATTATTTCCTTCCTTTCAGTGGATGATTCATATTGACAAAATGGGTGAGCTCTAACATCAGTGGGTGATGTTGCGTCTTGATTTAATAGGATGCTGCGGTTTTGTCAGTGGAACAAAATAAAGCACTATTGATTTCAGAGGCTTGATCTTTTAATGCCTTTGCAGTTATGACAGTTGAAAAACCAATGCATTGCTGGGAAAAAAACCCTACTTTATCAGGACTGTCTTTGTTTCACCGACTCGCTTCAAGTCAATGCAATAATTTTCCATAGTATTTGATTGTCATGTGTCTGTAGCACCTTAAAATTCTTGAGTTTCTCTCACCTGGTGTCAGCGTTTAAAGAGGAGACAGCTACCAGAACAGAAATGTTTGTACTCCTGAGTAGCGAAGGCCCAAAGTGTTGCTTCTCAACAGCTTTTTCTGAATGATGGTGCAGAACAGTGCTGTTTGACTGGCCTCTGGTTAGTCTCTAGTGCCTGTTCAACACTGCTTTTTTTATAGGGTTTGGGACTTGCTGCAACTTAGACCTGACCTATATAACAATCTTTTTTTCATAGAATCATTTAGGTTGGAAAAGACCCTTAATATCATCAAGTCCAACTGTTAACCTAACACCGCCAAGTCCACCATGAAACCATGTCCCTCAGCACCACACCTGCATGGCTTTTATATACCTCCAGGGATGGTGACTCCAACCACTTCCCTGGGCAGCCTGTTCCAATGCTTGACAACCCTTTCAGTGAAGAAATTTTTCCTAATACCCAATCCAAACCTCCTCTGGCACAACTTTAGGCCGTTCCCTCTTGTCCTGTCACTTGTTGCTTGGGAGAGGAGACAGACCCTAACCTCATGACTTCCATTCACTCCCTGCCAGAATTAGAGCTCTGATGTCTGTATGCAGATAACCCGGGCTGCTTTGTGAGTACACTTTCAGGTTACTTCAGTTTAAGTTTTGTTTACTTGCACAGAGAGAACAGCTCTGGTGCTTCAAGCCTTAAAAGCAGAAATAAATGCTGAGGGGCTGAAGGGGTGAGCCAGGTCTCAGCTGCAGAAAGATGTTCCACCTGATATCTGAAGTTTATTACCCCCTGCTGCTGCACTACAGCCCTCCAGGTTTGGCCTCATCCTGTGCTTTTCCTTTCATGTACTGTCTGTTTCTGGAGTGGCATTAGCTCCTTCCCTCACTCCTTACCTTTAAGCGAACAGCAAGGGAAAACACAAGGTCCAAAGAATGTTTATGCTAGAAATTCCCTCAGGCTGCCGGGGAACGAGTGGCATGTGAACATGTAAGCTTCAGAAATCAATGAGATGCAAAAGCTGAAGGGCAGGGGGATTAAAGTGTGATGGAAAGGATTTAACAGTCTTGCTGGTACCATGCCCCTGCCTAGAGGCAGGCTTTGCTATAACAAAGTGATTGCTGGCAGATATTTGTCTAGTCAGGTCTTAAAGATCTCATTGATGGATGATATTGTACCTCTCCAGCAGCTATCAAGTGCTCCATTATCCTTATGATTCAAAAATTGCTGGGGGATTCCCCTCCCTCCTGCCCCACTCCTGTCCCGCACCCTCCTTCTCCAAGACCTAACGTATTTATTTTGGGAAGTTTTTTACTTTTTGTTTTGTGGGGCAGGGAACAGCTGACTGACTTCATACACCGATCCTTCGGCATCTTATAGCACTGTTAGCATGTCCCTTGCAGTCTCCTGAAAATCCTTTCATGACAAGCCATGTTTTCTGGTGGTGTTCTTTGCTCTTCTCTGGACACTTTCCAGCTGGTCCACATCTTTCTTGAAATCCAGTCCCCAGAACTTTAGTTCACTGGAACAGATTACCCAGGGAGATTGTGGAGTTTCCCTCCTTGGAGATATTCAAAAGCCATCTGGACACGGTCCTGAGCAACCGGCTGTAGGTGGCCCTGCTTGAGCAGGGCAGTTGGACCAGATGACCTCCAGGGATCCCTGCCAACCTTAGCCATCCCGTGAGTCTGTGATCTGAGGCTTTGCTAGTGTCAGAATTTTACCAAGGTTCAGTGAGGGTTGAACATGAGCCAGCAGAGTGCCCAGGTGGCCAAGAAGGCCAACAGCTGCCTGGCTTGTATCAGAAATAGTGTGGCCAGGAGGACTAGGGAAGTGATCACCCCCCTCTACCCAGCACTGGTGTGAGGCCTCACCTCAAATACCGTGTTCGGTTTTGGGCCTCTCTCAACAAGAAAGACATTGAAGTGCTGGAGCGTGTCCAGAGAAGAGCAACAGAGATGGTGAGGGGTCTGGAGCACAAGTCTTCTGAGGAGCGGCTGAGGGAGCTGGGGTTGTTCAGCCTGGAGAAAAGGAGGCTGAGGGGAGACCTTGTCGCTCTCTACAACTACCTGAAAGGAGCCTGTAGCGAGGTGGGGATTGGTCTCTTCCCCCAAGTAGCAAGTGACAGGACAAGAGGAAACGGCCTCAAGGTTTATACTCTATATTAGGAAAAATTTCTTCATGGAAAGTGTTATTGAGCACTGGAACAGGCTTCCCCTGGAAGTGGCTGAGTCACCGTCCCTGGAGGTATTTAAAAGACGGGGAGACGTGGTGCTTAGGGACATGGTTTAGTGGTGGACTTGGCAGTGTTAGTTAATGTTTGGGCTTGATGATCCTAAGGGTCTTTTCCAACCTAAATGATTCTCTGATTCTATGAATCTATTTAAATACACATTTCAGAGAGGAGGGAGGTGAAGTTTTTGTAAAAGTCCAGGAAATGGTTGTTAACTTGAACAAGACGAATATTTTCCCTGACATGGTGCCCTGAACTCAGTGAAATTTATTCCCTTCTCTGCCTTTTTTAAAGCATAAAGCTCTGGTTTAGGGCTGACATTTTGGCATGGTGGTGGTTTTAACGATTTGTACAGCAGGATGAGTACTTCGTTGTTGGGTGGATCACCCACATGGGACAATATTAAGGAATAAGCCGTATAATTTTACTTTTTTGAAATCATTCTCTGGGTTTCACTAAATGGGAAAAACGCCCGATTAGATATTCATCTCCACAGAAATTAGAAGTGCCTGAATTAGACCAGTGAATGAACAAAAATATTTTTTAATGCCATGTGCTTACAAGTTTTCATTCCGTTACTTGGCCATAGCAAAATGACACTGTCTGTAGCTGGGTTAATTAAGGCATGCATTTCTCAGCCCTCCCTCTCGGGTATGGATAAAATACTGACTGGCAGAGCTGCTTTGTGAGCCACTGGCTCGTGCTGAGCGTTGTGCCTCATGTTACACTGATCAATACAGAGGAAAAATTCCTAGAGGAGCATGTTTAACAAATGTTCCTATGTATGCAATGTTGGTACATTAGAAAACCAGAAACCATACAATCTAAGAATTTCCTCTAGCTGAAGAAAACATGTCTTAAATTATTTTAAATACTTTAAAAAACCCACAAAACTTCAATGAAGTCCTTTCCCTCCTGGGAATGATTACCTCTGGTAAATTTGTCCAGCACATATTTTTACTGCAGGGTAAGGCTGCTTGTAAATAGAGGTCTTGCATGTCAGCAGATGTCTCTATCTGTGGGTAGTCTTTTATTTAGTATCAGATCCCCGAGGTCTACAGTTAAAATTTGTTTGGAATTTCTAGCTTACTTCTTGCCTTTGGTGCTGGTTTTGTCCACATGCTGCTGTTCTCTTCCACCCTCTGTGAAATGTGACCCTCCTGGAGGCAGAAATCAAGGGTTTCCTGTATAAGCCATAAGTACGCCTGGCTGGGTGTTTCTTTTGGTGGTGGTATAGCCCTTAACAGACCTCAGTGCAGTTCGTTCAAATGTGTAATCATATTTTATAAGGCGGACAATGTGCATTTCTCGTATGTACTGTTCTACTTCCCCCCCTTTCTACATTTAGTTTCATTTTTTTTATTATTTGAACTTATTGTATATATTCAATAACATATTCATTCTGATTTGAAGTCAAATCTCAAGGCCACCTCTGGAACACAGATGCACTTAGGAAAATTTCTTCAAGAAGCTCATATGTATCTTTAGCATCTGTTATCAAGTTGCTGTGAGTTCAAAAGGTTTGAATTTAGGTCTCCCAAGAGGTAAAAATACTATGATTAAATCTCTACAGGTTCTTTGCAGTAGGAGGTTCCTTCTCTTTCTTCTCTGTGGTTTCTTCTGCATGTCGGGGGTTCACCCCTTTTCTTGGGCTGGCAGTAGCGGTGGCCTAGCCACCCTGGGAGCAGATCTGGGGTGATCCCAGGAGCTGTCCCATTGATGGTCAACCCTGCTACTTGAACGCCCTTGGACCGTGCTACGGGTCAGAGACCAGAGGGGATCTAGGTCGGATACTCAGTGGTGTGGGTCCTTCCAGGCTGCTCCCAAGTCTGACAGTCCAAGGTTAGACATCTGCCATCATCTGCACCCATTGGTTTAGGTATCGGAGTTCGCTTCTTAGCCACAAAATTACACAGGCGCAGTCAATGTTTTCTCCCGGTTTTCTCCAGGGATTCAGGTAGAGGTGCTTGCTGCCAATGCCAGATCCTCCATGCCCAGTAGGGAGCAGTTTGTGCTGAGCTTCCCCTCCCGGGAGACAGGGCTGGCTCTCTCCCTGCAGCTGCTGCCTGACCTGCCCCTTCCCTTGCCTCTCCCTGCAAAAGCAAAGCCCAGGGCTTTGTCCTGGGGCAGTTCCGTGTCAAAGCTGGTGTTTCACTCACCTAAGATGCAACCAGACAGGATGCTGGGGGCAGAAGGGGAATGCACCTCTGCCTTTCCTTGAATATCCAGTGGTTTGAGAAAATGACACAAGTTAGTCCTAAAGCAGGGAGAATTTTAGGGAGTTTTGGTTGCTTACCACTTCCACTGATTTTTAAGAGAAGTATTTTAATAAGCCCTAAACCTGATCTGGTAAAACTGGCAGCATTTTTGCTGAATTTGTTGAAAATAAAAAGGCCAAATTTCACCTGAGTCTGGATAAGTGCGCACTTAAAACTGTGTTATGGCAAGTGGTGTAACTGACACAGTATTTAATGTGCATATCTAACTAATTAAAAGCTATTATTGAAAGTATTTTTCATTAGTTGTTAACTGCACTTAATGCACGTCCAGCTGCCAAAGTCAGGATCTGTACTGAATGTTTTGTGCACGCGATAGGATGGATGTGATGGGCAATTTGGTTTGTTTACAGATACCAATGGATAAGGTCTTAAACATTCCCGACAACAGTTTGTGAAAAAGCTGTCTATAAATCTGTGCATCTTTTGCAGATAATGACTGGTACCTCTGCCACGTGACACTCCTTGCCCCAGAAGAGGAACTTCTGTGTTGGGGCATGTACCCATACCCCTACCTGGCACGTGTCGATCCCGAGGCCCGAAAAGGCACTCTCATCTACCAGCTGGTCGCATATTACAGCAACAATGAAAACACCAGTGCTGGCATAACTTACACACTCGTTGCAGGTAGGTCTATTCTGAAAAAAATGGTAAAATTCTGTTAAGTTGCAGATTTTTCTTAACAATTTCCCATTTTATCATTTCACTGGTAGATTTCTTTTTTCCCTTGGGGAATCCTTAATGATATAGCACGTACAGCAAATAGAAACTAGAGGTGCTTTAAGTAAAAGAGTTATGTAGATTGTAATCTTTCTTGCTGCCACTTTCTTTGCTTTACTTCTATTTTGAAATCGATTGCAGCCTTACCGTTAGCTTAAGGCTCCATTTCTCACCCTTTCTCATCTCTTTCGCACTGCACCAGTCAACAGGACACGGTGTGAGTGCACAACTGGAGAGGAACAAAGAAGTGCGTGCAAGGACATAGGCAGATGATTTGAGGATACCTTACCTTAAAATAGTGAAGATGCAAAGAAGAAATTCTTTCCTGTGAGGGTGGTGAGGCACTGGAACAGGTTGCCCAGAGAAGCTGTGGATGCCCCATCCCTGGAAGTGTTCAAGGCCAGGCTGGATGGGGCTTTGAGCAACCTGGTCTAGTGGGAGGTGTCCCTGCCCATGGCAGGGGGGTTGGAACTAGGTGATCTTTAAGGTCCCTTCCAACCCGAACCATTCTATGATTCTATGATTCTTGCAGTGGGGCATTTTTCAGACCAGCTTTGTGCATACACTTATAGGTGGTGAAGAGCGATTCCAAGTAGATAAGGATACTGGCATTATCATGACGACTGGCTTGCCTTTGACGTGGAACAAGGAGTATGTGGTTACTGTGGAAGCCACCGATGAGTATGGCAACAAAAGCCCCTACGCCTCTGTTTCCATCCTGGCGGGCTCCCGGCCTCCGCAGTTCACTAACATGTCCTACAGTGTGTTTGTCCCTGAAAATACTCCGGCAGGAGAAAAGTAAGTAGAACTTTGTTAGGTGAGCTCCCTCCCTGCAGTCTAAGAGGAACTTCACAGAACACAATAAAGTGAAAATTTTGTGTTGTTGCTTCTCAGGGTTATGTGTATGTGTTAGCCTATTACACTTTAAAAATAGTGTTCTGTTTTCTAAAAGAAATGATGGCTTTTCTGGTGTTTGAGAGTCTCCAGTGTGGCACATGGTGCAGTCTGGGCTACCAGACTTCTGCTGAAATTATTATTTTATTGCTCTTGTGGTCTTATTGCATTGCATTGTGTATTAAAGCAGCCAAACTCCTGGCTACGCATCTCCTGGAGCACTTCAGATATAACTGAAATCTTGAAAAATGCTGTCTTTTAATTAACCAGATTTGGAGTTGTTTGTATCCAGCTTGACTTGTATTTAATTTTTTAGAAAGGCAAGTCGTTGCCAGACTCTTGTGATAACAACACCCGCGTGAAGTGCAAATAGATCCAGCTAAGTCTCCAAGGGGCTCTGCCGTTGCGTGAAGAGTAGCTAAGCCACGGTGGGGAGATGCTGCCGAGCTGGCTCTGGTTTTATTGTCACTCTTCAGCTGCTTGAGAGCAGTGTGGGCTTTTCAGGCTCCAAGTAGCAGGTGGAGCAGTGCCACAGGGCCTTGAAGGAGTAGGAAACCTCAAGATTAGCTGATGAAGTAGGAAAAATTGCTGGAGATGTGCCACTTGCTCCTTAAAAGAGCCTGAATGGGAGGAGGAGGGAAATTTGTCTCCTTCCCTGGAGCTTTCGCTGAGATGTGCTTAAAGTATATTGTCACGCTGGCCAGAGACTGCTGTGAGAGGTGGAGCTTTAAAGCGTAAGTCACAGTAGGGAGGCAAACATTTATTTTACGTCCTGACAAGGGGGGCAGCAGGGTCTGGAAAGGCCCTGTGCTTCACGGGTTTCCCATCCATCTCTGAACCAGTTCCTTTTCTGAACATACAGCTTCAAAGAAAGTCAAAAATATAGTAGCTCAGTTATCACTGTAACTGAAGCTAAACCAGTTACTGCTGTCAAGTATTTAGAAGGGTACAAAAAGGAAGAAAAAGATGTTTTCACGTTAGTAGGAGGTTGAAATGGATTGTTATTCCAACCTTGCTATGTCAGGGGATCGGTTTGGTGAGAGAAGAGAGAGCAGGAGGGCTCCCTGTAGCACGGGGATTTCCAGTCTGAATACAAAGCTGAGCCAGCATTGACAGGGAGAGAGCAATTCACCTTTTGTCATCCCCATCTTCCTCTTCTAGGTGCTCAGGAGACAGCTTTTCTTGTTGTTGTTTTGAAGCAAAGGGTTATTCTCTCATTCTTTACAGAGTCGCAGTTGTCGAGGCTGTTTCTTTCCAGAGCCAACCTCTTTCCTACACCCTGCTGACGAACCCCAGCGGGCTCTTCAGGGTGAGGCAGGAGAGCGGAGAGCTCAGCCTCACCCACCCCGTGGACTACGAGAGTGAGCACCACCTCTACCACCTCCTCCTGAAAGCCGTGGAAGTTGAGAGCACTCTTAGCAGTGTGACTGAGGTACGTGGGTCGCTTGACTTCCTACCCACTCCCTCTGCAATCTTCGTTACCTCGTTAGTGGGACCAGTTACACACAGGGGTAGCCTAGAAAACTCATGAAGGTGCTCTTGAGGGAGGAGGCCTTAAGGTGCAGGCAGAGGGCTGGTCTCTGTGCTGCGTTCAGATCTAGGCTCTGTGAAATGTCCCCTCGTGGCCAAGAAGGCCAATGGCATCCTGGGGTGCATCAAGAAGAGTGTGGCCAGCAGGTCGAGGGAGGTCATCCTCCCCCTCTACTCTGCCCTGGTGAGGCCGCACCTGGAGTACTGTGTCCAGTTCTGGGCTCCCCAGTTCAAGAGGGACAGGGAACTGCTGGAGAGGGTGCAGCAAAGGGCTACCAAGACGATTAGGGGACTGGAACACCCCTCTCATGAAGAAAGGCTGAGGGATTTGGGTCTCTTCAGTCTGGAAAAAAGACGGCTGAGGGGGGATCTTATCAACACTTATAAATACTTAAAGGGTGGGTGTCAGGAGGATGGGGCCAGGCTCTTTTCAGTGGTGCCCGGGGACAGGACAAGAGGTAATGGGCACAAACTTGAGCATAGGAAGTTCCACCTAAACATGAGGAGGAACTTCTTTACTTTGAGGGTGGCAGAGCCCTGGCACAGGCTGCCCAGAGAGGTGGTGGAGTCTCCGTCTCTGGAGACATTCAAAACCCGCCTGGACGCGTTCCTGTGCCACCTGCTGTAGGTGACCCTGCTCTGGTAGGGGGGTTGGACTAGATGATCTCCAGAGGTCCCTTCCAACCCCTATCATTCTGTGATTCTGTGAAATGCCTCTTGTTATTTCTCTTTGGCTTTGCCTCCTGTCTGCTTGGAACTGAAGGAGATAATACTTCTCTGTGTTACAGTAGTGTGAGGAAAAGTTTAACATCGGAGATGCAAGAATGGGACAGCAGCAAAAGCAATGACTGCCCAGGCAGTGTCCAGAATGAGGTGCCAGTTCCCCTAAGTGTAGAAACTAAAATTCCCTCTTGACATGTCCTTTTGTTTCAGGTCATGGTCCATATCACTGACGAAAATGACTGTTCTCCCGAATTCCAGCACTCCATTTACAGCAGGGAGAACATTCCCGAAACCATTCCTGTTGGCACATCTCTACTGCAAGGTGAGGACCATCCTGGTGCCTTTTGTTTCAGTCTTGCCATGGACCTGCCAATTTGTGTTACACGTTCATGTTCTTACTGTGAGGAAGTGCCAGCTCTTCCACAGTGGACACTGGCTTTGTAAGGTGCGGATGGTAGCTTTCCTGGAGGTCTGTAGGTGGCTTTTAGGTATCCTGGAAGTAGACTTGGGAGTGTCTTCCGGTGAGGACCACCATGCTGGGTCACATAGCTGTGCCCAAGGAGGGACCTCGGGGTATCCCAAGAGCAGTTAAGGCAGCTGACAGGCAGTGACTTTACTGGATTGTTGTAACTTGTTTCCTTTAAATCTTGTGGCTGTCTTTTAACTCAGCTTGGTCATCTTTTTGTGTCCTGGAAGCAACTGCAACTAGGTTTTTTTTTCTTAATGTGTTAAGAAAAAAACCAGTTTTTTAAATGGGCAGCTAATTTTATCAAATAGGTATTAACACTGTATAATTGACGTACAAAGTGTTAAAGGAGAAACCTTTGGAAAACCTGTGAACTTTCATATTTGTGGTTGTAGCTTACCAGTCATTGTTCCAAGTTTGTTGTGTTTAAAATGGCCACATACCACTTGCACGTAAACCCCGAGTGCACAGATGACATTTTTAGAGGCTAGGATAGTATCCTGATGAAAGATTAAAGCTGTTGGAAATAATTTGAAGCCTCGAATTCCAATCAAAACTTCAAGGTCACTCTCAAAATACTGTGGTTGCATAAATAAGGATTGAACTTGAATGATGCTGCGTCTTGTGTCTCAGTCTAGGGAGTCCAACAGACAAGGAATTAAAGTCCATTCTCCAACCTGTTTTACTGGTGTCGGTTAAATGCCTTCAAAGATGTTTTGAGATCTGACATAGTCTGTCACGATATGAGATATGCCACAGATGTGTTCTGCCTGAAACTGGGAGAACGCTTACAGGCTCACTGTCTGTATTCAAACTGGAAGTAGAGGCAGGTACTGGGATAATAACGGGAACATGGGCTGAGACCTCAAGGGGTTGTGAAGCATGTGAGAAATGGGTGAGTGCCAAGGCAAGACTTAGCAAAAATTAATATGTCTAAGATGTGTCTTTTGAAGACAACGATGTAAATTTCGGGTATTCGAAGTTGAACGCATGCAGGATGGAGTGGTGATAAGAAGCTTAGCTTCCCTTGTGTAGCCACATGCTGATAACAGGGCTGCAGGGTCTGCTTTCTCTAAACACTTATCGAGGGAGTTCAGAGCTTCCTGTGGCTCGTTTTTTGGTTTAATTGCTCTTGGGAAGAAATAAGTTGATTGGAACAATCAGCTCCTAAAAATTCCTAAGCGTGTGGCTTTCGTTAAAAAGATGAATGTTCTTCTCCCCAGGAGACTTGTAAAGTTGATCAAAATTCACTCAGTTGAGGGGGAGAAAAGTATGCCCCATGTCCAAAGCAAGCAGAACAGCAAAGCTGTACAGGAAGGTTCGCAATTGCATCCTGTTTGGTTGTCTTGCCATATGGGGTACATTTCAAGAGAAAGAGCGTTCTTAAAAAAGAAAATGCGAGGTGGGAGAATGGCAACAGTCAGTGAGAATGGGCAGGTGAACGCTCATGGGGTGTTGAAGGGCTGAGCAGCGTTGGTAGTGGCTGCAACGAAGCGGTATGTGCAGTCACCTGTACCCTGTGCCGGGTTGAGTGTTGTGCCACTAACGCCGACTGACAAAGCAAGTATCATCTCAGGGGGGAAAAAAAAAAGCAAAAAAAAAAGCAGCTCTTGCCCTGGCTATAGCTCCATCCCTGGGTGGGATGTTTGCAACCTCTGGATGTCCCACAAACAAAAAGAAATGCAAATTCAAGACGACCTTTGCCATTCTGTGACTGACTGGGTTGCTATCGACGGTACTGAAAAAGACACCATGATATATGCCGTTTGTTAAAACTGTGGGTGACGTAAATGTAGGATTCAGTCGCCAACCATTTTTATTTTAACACACTCGAAGTCTAGCTGGTATCGTGTTTGTAGTGCTGATGCTACACTAGCTGAGTCAGTCTGTCTACTTAGTCATTATGGGCAGATTTATGCTCTCTGCATGTGCCTTAGGATGCCTGGATGCAAGCAAGCTGTGATCTGAAAAGCATGGAGGGATGCTCTCGGCAGAGGTTAGCATGCTCCAGCTGCACCACTGCGCCAGCAGAGCTAGGCTTGGCGTTGTGGTTGGCAACTTTGTGCTATCGTACGAGGCTTTGAGCCAGAGTTAGCTTGCACTAAGCTAGCTTAGAGCATGGGTAGAGCTAGTACAGACCTGTTTGTGGTTGCTGCATGATCCTCAAAATACGTTTGCAATGCTGATGAGTTTGCAGGATGGAACGAAATGGAAGGGGAATGGAATTCCCTGTTGCCATTGGGAAGTAAGGCATGTTTTTGTCACGTACAAGTAAGCATCACGTTCCCTATTTGCCAGAAAACATCTGGGGAAAAAGAAGTGTGATCGTTAAGGACATAAAATGCATTTTTGTGAATGATTATAATGTCTCCATAATGGCGCTGTAGATTAAATTATAACTTTTCAAATCAAGTATGTTTTTAACTTTCTGCACGCCTTCATAGAAACAATACTTTAAACCACTACATTTAACTGGTTTAAGTCGCTTTCATTTCAATCTTTTTTGAGTTTTTAATATATTTTGTCTTTCAGTGCGGCAAGAGAGGGATTAACTCTAAAGCCCTTGCTTTAGTAGTCTGTAACACACCCAAACATTTATTCACAGCAGGATTTTGAGAGATATTAAACAAAGTATTACAACCACCCTAAATGTCCTTTCAAACCCCCCTGTGTAACTTTCCACAGGCAGAGGTAGTTGAGTTTTTTGCAACTAAGTAGCACATCATTTCACTGCACCTTTTGAAATCTTTCTCTTCGCCTTTGAGGAAAATTAACCCCTTTGAGCCAATATTAGGTAGTGTTTCTCTTCATCTCATTTTTGGATGATGTGATAGCTGTCTGCCAGGGTGTCCATGCCCTGCAGTCACTGTTCCGCTTCCAAAAAGCTGTGTGATACCACGATGGCTGCGACTGTATCCTGGTGGAATAAGGGGTTTGTTTAATACCAGCATGGGTGTGAGTAGAAACCTCATTGTTTGGTGAGAAAAATGGCAGGGTAATTAAAGAGGTGAGCTCCTGTTCTTAAAAATCACTTTGGATACTACGTTTTGAGCTCTAGCTCTTTGTTCTGCTGATTTGCTGCTTCTGAGCAGATGGGACACACAACATACTGAATAAACACTTGCTGGGGAGGAATGCTTAATCACTCTTTGTACCTTGAAGCACCAGGTAATTAAAAAGTACTTTAGCTATAACATAGCTGGGAGCTAATTAAATTTGAACGGCATCCCTGGAGAGAGCGAGGACACAGTTTATGACTGATAATGTTCTACCAACATGCATATTGATTGTGCAGTAATTACCAGTGTTGACTGCTATTTGTACAAAGCGTGTTGTGTAGCATTGGGATCACGGCTCTCTTGCAAACCCGCCTTCCTGCCGTCCCTCAGGCTGGGTCGGAGCCGGGGGAAGAGATGTTTTGCTTTTTTACTCCCAGCCTCCTGCTGAGTTCCCAGACTCTTACCACAAAAACAAGGCTTTTATGGATAAAACAGAGTTGGATGACGTGTGTTCTCAAAAAAAAAAGAAAAAAAAGAGTATCTGAAGTTTACTTGGTAAGAAATAGCATAACCAAACTTCTTCTGCAGCATGACCGTTCTATTAAATGTGTTCTCTAACAGTGCTTGCAACAGACTGTGACTCTGGCTCCAACTCTGAGATCACTTACTTCATCCAGAGCACTGATTTTTCCATCACGCGTCATGGGGTCATCAATTCTAACCAGAGGCTGAACTTTGAGCGAGCAAACCATATGTATGAGTTTGTGGTGATAGCTGTCGATAAAGGACATCCCCCTCGGACAGGGACGGCGTCTGTGCGGATTCGAATGGCTAACGTGAATGATGAGGCTCCTGTCTTCTCCCAGTCCGTGTAAGCCAGCTTGAACGCCTGCTTTGGTTTCTACTGGTGCTGCTCGTACCTGTAACCTCAATAACACTTGGCTAAACAGTCGCTTCTTGTTCTGTGCAACTATAAGTACCGGTGAAATTGAGGGGTAATTTGTATGAATTTTGTAGAAGTCAGCCCTCTAGGTTGTATCCAAAAAATACACCAGTTGTGATACCAGTGTATTGACTTTATGGAGCAACTGTTTTATATAGAGAGAAGGGAATGAGTAAAAAAGACCTACCTCGATAGGGAATGATTTTGACTGTGTTGAATTCTAGTTCTCAAAGTGATTGTCCATGTATAAATGTACGGCATATTAAGATGGTAGTTAGCAAACATTAAAACTTAATTTTACCATCAGCAGATTCTATTATAAGCTAACTTTACAAGACCCTGTTTTCTGAATGCATTTTCCTGAACTAATAGAATTTATATTTTTTTGCACAAGTTTAAAGTATGGACATGTCTTAAATATAAAACATAAATACATTTATTTACAAAATGAAATACTGTTTTACAGTCATCTCTGTAGTATCTGATGCTTTCCATTAGTAGATAGGGACATAACAAACACTGCATGACAGATACTAGTCCTTTTTCTCATCTTTAGGAGATGAGAAAAGTGATCCTGTTTTGCAGTGCAAAGTACTATGTAAATATTGATATCTTCCAAAAGATCCTTGGAAATTACGTAAGGCAAAAACGCAGGATTACAATCTTAAAATACATACCCTATACTGAACAAAGATTTTGGAAGTCTGGCCTTAAACTGATTAAAGATTGCATGATTGCATGCCTGAAGCTTAAGGAAAATTACATTCATAATGACTTTATAATCCTTGGCTGATGGTTAACATGGTGATGGCTATTCCGGTACTGAATGTGCTGCCGTTGCTCCCTCATGTCCATCAGTTATAGAACATTCCTTTCGGAAGATGCTGGTCCCAGCACCTTAGTGGCTACTGTTCAGGCAAAGGACCCCGATGGAGATGGGCTGCAGTATCTGATTACAGGTGGCAACGAGGAGGGCAACTTTGAACTGGATAGTCAGAAAGGTAAGGAAAGAGGTTTTAGAACAGTTATTTACTGTCTAATCTGTATTGACTCTGCTTCACCTCTGTGTCAAAAGCCATAAGAAAGCACCATATTTATCTAATCTTCAAATGGGGATGCTTTGTATCAGTGACAATTAGCTCTTTGATACGATGCTCGTATCAATCACCCAAAAGTTGGGATCCTGGGTCCAAGGTCTTTGCGGTCTAAGATGAGTGATTCCTGTGCTTTGCAACCAAAATACAAACAGAACCAACAATACAGCGGCAGAGAAATGTGATGCTCTCTTGATTTTGTTTGTTTGTTTATGTGGTAAAATAAAGTGACACTTTATGCTTCCAACTGTAGGTATCATTAAACTCCGCAGAAACCCACCCCCCAGCCTGAAAGGGCCACAATACACACTGAACATCACTGCGATAGATGACAACGCCTCGGGGGGACCCACCCCTCTCAGCAGTTTTGCTGAGGTTATTGTAGGAGTTAACGACATTAATAACAACAAGCCTGTCTTCAGAGAGGTAAGGTGTCTTTCTGCAGATATTCTTTTCCCATCCGTGATTGGGGTTATAGACTCCTCTTGGCTACTGGTGATTGCCGGTGGGCTGAAGGGACTGTGTTTGCAGAGCAGAATGAATCTGTGAGAGAACATGCAGCCAGCTTTCTTCGTGCCTAAAGAGCAAAGTCTTCATTCCCTTTTTTTTTTTTCTTTCCTCTCCCTTAGAGCTTGATTTCTTTGTGAGTATAAGTAATAGAAGTGATTTTCTTCTGAGTTCTGGGAAGAACTGGCTGGAAAAAATATTGACGCTGTGCAGTAAATTCATGTGGCTCTGTGTAATAAATAGGGTTGGATGTTTGGGTGTATTTTTAGTGCGCTTACTACAGCGACAGCACCTGGGTTCTGGAGAATCAGCCTCCAGGCACGTACGTGCTACAGGTAGAGGCCTACGATGCAGACCTCGGCGTTAACGGAGAGGTGAAGTATGGGCTCATGCACCGAGACGGAGCTTCCCTAGGCTTCAGCATTGACCCAGACACAGGTCAGTAGCTCGCAGGTTATGGGGAGAAAATGAAAATGGCGTTGTATTGTAATGAGAATGCCACAGTGAGCGTGTCCAAGTGGGCTCAGGCTTTAACAGTCTAACTGCTGTGTTAGCAGTAGCAGCTTGAAGAATAAACACTGAAAAAAGTTCGGGGTATATGGATAGCCACGGACATAGATTAAGATAAGAAGATAGTGATTTGAATGACAAATTAAGTAGGGAAACAAACCGCAGTTCAATGAGAAGATAAAAAGCTATTCTGCATCAATTATCTTCCTACTGGATCAAGTGTAGCTATAAAAATGCAGAGCAGAAAGGGTGACTCTAACAGCTTGAGTGTGTTCTTCCCTTCAGTGTGGCCTGACAGTTCTTTAAAAGGGTTTATTTCTCATCTCATGCACAAATAGGAGGCCTAGTGCAGTACGTATAGAGAACCAGAACAGGGCAGTGACAGACAGTCTTGATGCATTTCAGATGAAGTAGTTATAAATGTCGTTGATGTTTCTATAGTCAAAACAGTAAGATGTGATATGTGCGTGTCCAGGACTGCACAGGAGTCTGGAAGGGCTGACAACAGAGCAGCAGAATCCTGGATCCTCGTCCTAGCATATCTATCTACTATCCTAGCATAGTAGAGACATAGGTCTGGAAATGGCCTCCAGAAGGCCAGTTTAAAGCCTCCCAACCAGAAAAAAAGATCTGAGACAGGGAGGGACTTGGTCAGTAAAGAGGAAAAGCTGAATACTGGGAGAAAATTGTTCAATTTATTAACTGAGCTTTGTGATTCTACCCTATTTTAATCTGTTCAACAAAGCAGCCTCCAGCTCCTGTAGTAGAGATGACTTTGATCACATCATTTGTGCCTTCTGTGGTGTGACTCTTCCCCAGAGTGATAATGAGCTGTCTTTGAGATATTCAGTTACTTGGACTATCACTGGAGTAAACCTAAAAGAGGCCTCTTGATGAGGAGGAGAAAGTCCTCTGCTCCATGAGGAGTGAGATAACCAGGTACTCAGACTGAAGCTCCTTATCAGGGCAGCAGGAGAGAAAGCTGTTGACCCCTGGCAGTATGTGGCATGTGAGAAGAGGAGAGACAGGGGAATTGGAGTTGGTCTTGTCCAAGACACACGTGGAAAGGTTGGTGTGGATTAGGCTTGATAGTTGTGCTGTGTGTGGTCAGAGCTTGCTCTTGTGTAGGAGACATGCTGCTCCCTTTCTGCAAATTCAGTCCCAAGGCTGTGACATGCAGAACAGGAGGTGTCTGCCTCCCCAGGAGTCATCACAACCACGCAGAGTTTTGACCGGGAGAAGCAGAGGGAGTATACGCTGTCTGTTACGGCGACCGACCAGGCACAGGAACCACTGATCGGCGTGTGTCAGGTCACCATTCTCATCGCTGACGTCAATGACAACGACCCCAAGTTCGAGAACAGTCGCTATCAGTGTGAGTGTTTCTTAACTACCTGTCCCAGTACCGCAACATGAACCTGTTTAGTAGTTCCTTATCACAGTGGTCAGTATTTTAGGTGGCCAGTCTTCCTTTGCTGCCAACTAAGCCAGTTACTGCTTAAACCAGTCAGTGGAAATATGCAAATTGATCACTGCCCTCTTTATTCATTGTAATACTCTTAAAAACATTGACTGTCTTCACTCCTATAGATCAGGCAGATCTGATCCCTTCCCTTCGCAGCTTTTCCATGCCCAGTTTTTCTGCAGACTGCATTTTTCTTCAATGTCCCAAAACATGACGTGACATCCTAGCTGAGAAGTCATCAGCCCCCAACTAGAAGAGCAATTGGCATCTGTGTCCCTTTGCCACAGCAACCCTGTTCGAATAGACTGGAGCGGTATTTATCTCTTGTCAAATAGCCCGAAATCCTTGGCTTCCAGCCTGTGATTGGCTGGGAGCCCCGATGCCTCCTGTGACTGTGCCGCTGAGCTAGCTTTTCCCACTTGCTCTGGTGCCTTTCCCTTTTTCACCCCCACACAACGTGCTTTTCATCAGTCTTTCATTTAATTTTACTTGATGCTTCTCCAGTAGTATCCTGCACTTAAGTACACTCGGACCCTCTACACTTGATGCCACCCACAAGTGATGAGCGTACTCCCTAGTTGCTGGACTAGGGCAGGCCCTTGCATAATTGCCTCGGGAAGAATGGCAAAAAATGGTTGATGACTCACGTGACAACAACTCCATTTTGGAGATGTTCTGCTAGTTCTGTGGAAATGTCAAGCAGTGACCAATGACTTATTAAAATGAAGACAGCTCACAAATAAGTCATCTTTAGCATCACGGAGGCCAGCATTTTAAAGGTTGGATGCTTATATGGCAGGATTTTAACAAGGAGAAATGACCTGTTAGAAAACAGTCTAAATAGACATCCACACTTCAGAGTTATGCACAAGGATAGAAAGAAAACCGTGTTGCACCTTTTAGAGTATCTTATAGCCACTAACTTCAAGTGCCAAAGTGGTTAAAGTGTGCAGATTGGGAATAGCCATTTCTGCGTTCCTACCGATGGTTTCTGCAAGCCTGGCCAAAGCAGTGCTGGGAAGTCAGGTGGGAGTGATCTCACTGGAGAGAAATATTTTTGGATGGGGCAGAGAAGTCCTTGAGGTAAAGGTAATGTTTGTGCAAAGATGAACCTTTCTTCTGTACCTTCAAACATGTCCTTCAGGTGAGACTGCCTGGGATTATTTTTTTCAAAAGTAGTGAAGCTGAGAGGTCGCATTTGATAATTATGGTGACCTCAGCACTTCTCAGGAATTGGCAGATTTTCTTCTTTTTTCATGAACACAGAGAACCAGCAAAGGCCCTGTAGCAAAAGCACTCCTTTGGGATGGGGAAATGGCAGATAATGAGGTCACTTTATGCATAGCGCTTTTCCAGCATCTATACATAAGTAATCGATGTTTGCACGTCACAGAATTAAAAATAGCTGCTTCTCTAACAAGATCAAATGCCATTAGTCATAGGTTTCTAATCTTCCTGGAAACTGCTGGTTCTTTATTGCGCTGCACTAGAATGTTGGTCAAATCCCCGATTTAAACCTTGCATCTTATCATCTCTCTGCAAAACAGACATTAAAGAAGTGCTTAACTCTGTGCAGTAGGGATGGTGTAGTGAGTGTTAGAGTTATGCCAGCGGCAAGCAGAAGTACGTGAAATGAGAGAGCATGGCCCTTCCAAGTAATTTTGTATTTTTTCTTACAATACGATTTAACAGGATTCAACTATAAAGGCATAAATTTAAACAGAAAAAAGGATTCCATTTTCATTAATCTATTTTAGTGCCAGTTAAGTCTCTTCTGAAAGCAGCTTTGGCTGTTACTGACGTACCGGGGACATGAATCCTAGGCCAATTAAATGTCCTGGGGGACAAGAGAAGCTAATTAAAGCTCAAACTTGCGTGCATGGAGTAAGCAGTGGTGGTGGTTTAAGGTTTTAGTGCCTCGCTGCCACAGATTGCAGATATTAAGGAAGAAAAACCAAAACACAAAACATGGCCACTCCACTTCATAAATAATGTGCAAATCTGATTGTCCCACCTCAAAAATGCTAAAGGAGACACATACAAAGGAGACCAAAGATAGGAAACAGTTTCTGAAGAAGAAGTGATGAACTCGAGTGACTGGGTTGTCTAAACCTAACTGCGACAGCCTTCCCGCTGCCAGTTTCAATACGCTGAGCTGATGGAGCCTGAGTGCATGGAAACGGCTCAAGAACATGGTCGGGCAAGCACCCGTGGCTACTTGGAGGAGGAATTGGGGCTGGATGGCTGAGGATGAAGGGAAAAGCAGGACGAAAGTCAGATCAGAGCAGTCTAAAGACTGGTGCATGGAAGAGAGGCAGCCGGCAGGGATGTGATGGCTTTTTATAAAATTGTGCCTCATAGAGAAGAGTGAAGTAGGAAATGACTGCTCACGATTTCCCATCATTTTTTTGGTGTCCCTGCCAGGAATCAGGCTTTAGGAAGACAAAATGAGTAACTTTTCTGTGCCATGGGTACTTCAGCTGTGCAACTCTTTGCCACTGGATTTTTAGATGATGTTTACAGAAGCGGGTTCAAAGAAGGACTAGTCTGTCTGGGACTGCGGACACAAAGGCACGGCCTGTGTCTCAGGTGGATTGCAGGGAACAGGGAGCGAGACCTGAAGAAAGGGGATATATAAAATGCCCCCTGCATCCTTGCCCTGGGCAGCTTCTCCAAAACACTGGGCTTTTGGGGGGGATCTTCGCTATCACCCGCATCTTCCTGCTTTGCGATTACCTGCTGCCTCCCGCTGGCGATGCTGCCGCCGCCACTCGCGTGCAGGATTAATCCGATTCAGACGAAATTGCTTTTGATGCCAACCTGCTTTTATCAGCAGCTGCGCCCGGCAGCCTGGACTGTGATCTGAAGCGGCGGGCGGGCGGCTGTGGGGTTTGCCAGGCACGAGTGCCAGCAGTGGCGCAGTCAGTAAACCTGCTTCACTTCACAGCTCGCTTAAAAACCCAGCCTGTCAGGTGAAAGGGAAGGGGAAGCTGAAAGAGGACTGTAGGCCCTCCATTAGTGATGATACTTTACAGCCTGCCTCACTACAGAAACATTTAATCCCCCATGAAGGGGACTATGAGGTTTTGCAGGAATATTTCTATTACACACAGCCTGGTGAATCAGAGCCAGACCTGCTGACAGTAACAGGCGATAGGATGAGAGCAAATGGCCTCAAGTAGCACCAGGGGAGGTTTAGATTAGATAGTAGGAAAATTTTTTACACTGAAAATATTATCAAACATTGGAACAGGCTGCCCAGGGAAGTGGTGGAGTCACCATCCCTGGAGGTATTTAAAAGATGGGTAGGTGTAGTACTTAGAGATATGGTTTAGTGATGGGTTTTGTTAGTGTTAGGTTGATGATTGGACTCACTGATCTGAAAGGTGTCTTCCAAGCTAGACAATTCTGTGATTCTGTGACAGTACCTTTGTATTTTAAAGATTTCCTCAGTGAAGACACTCCAGTGGGGACCAGTTTCCTCCGTGTTGCAGCTCATGACAGTGACCAAGGTGTGAATGCTGCCATCACATACTCAATGTTGGAGCACCAACTGGAGTACTTCCAGATCAACCCCAGCACGGGCTGGGTCTACGTGAACCACCTGCTATCCCAGGTAAAGCAGCTCTGCCTGGAACAGCGCAACCTCCGACCCCTCAAATCCATTGCAAAGGGTTAACTGCAATCTCTTGATTTGTACGAAATGGTTTGCAAATATCCTCAGTCTTCTTTGTTCCACAGACAACGCGCATTAGTCGCTATATCGTAGCAACAGACGGAGGGAACAGAAGCAGCACTGTGGAGCTGACGGTAACTGTCACCAACGCGCTCAGCCAGCCGCCCCGGTGGGAGCAGAGCATGTACTGGGTAACCATCCCCGAAAACACCATTCGTGACACCAAGATAGTGGTATGTTAAAAGTGCAATTATTTCCCTCCCTCTGCTTTCCATTCCAGCTTCTTCCTCTGTTGTGCACTGTCTCCGCGTTAAGAGTGCATGGATGCTCACTCTCCAACCTTACTGCGTTGTGCTCTTTCCTTCCCAACCCTCCCAGCCGCGTACCCCGTTAGTGTGTGTCAGGAGTACCGGCTGCAGAATAGGCCAGCGTTTCAGCTGGCAGCAGTTTTCCCAGTGACTTCTTACACCAACGGCCCTCAGGGTGAGCTCCTGCAGGCAGCGGCTTCGAATGAGAAGCAAGGTCCATGCCCTGCTGGTGAGGGAAGTCCTTGAGTGTTCCCACCAAGGGCCAGCTCCTCACTCCTCCGTCCTCAGCAGACCGTGCTGCCTGCCTACGTCTTTCCTACAGCTTTTCTCAGTTTAGCACTACAGCATGGAACGGCTGTAGTTTGCTTTGGGCTCTTCTAACCCAAACCAATTCCTTTTTAACCTGTACACACATATTCTTTAAGGATAGTCTCTTCCATAAATTGCCTGATAATTTCTGCCTTGCTCCTCCTGCATGTAATATCCAAGCACTTGCAAAGACCTGCATCAAACCTAAATGTTGTAAAATGAAATTCAGCTCTGTAAAAGGTTTCTTTTTTGTCTGTTATCCAAGTCATACAGGCATGTATGTTCTTGGAGAACATACATGCGTGTATGTTCTTGCCATCAAACTGAACATTTAACGCTTGCAACCCCGTGCTTCATGAACATATGTGGTGGCTCTTTTCTTCTTCAGACCATCAAAGCCACATCCCCTCTTGGTGATCCCAGGGTTACATATAATCTGGAGGAGGGTCAAGTTCCAGAGACTAACATGCCAGTTCGTTTCTATCTGAAGCCAAACAGAGCTGATGGATCTGCTTCTCTTCTAGTCGCTGAACCACTTGACTTTGAGACAACTAAGTTTTTCACCCTGACAGTCCGGGCACAAAACGTAGCAATGACTCCTTTAGCTTCCTTTACCACTGTGTGTGTGAACGTAACAGGTAAGCTTCGCTGCTGTTAGAACAGCTCTTTCAGAACAATATTCTTGTTATTTTTAGTATTACACCATGAATTAAGGTAACATCCATGAAATGCCAAGCCACCTAAGAATGCTTTGTACATTTCTATACTGTAAAAGGAAGTCATGCAGTTGTTCAAAAGGCCTATTTGAGACAATTTCTAAGTACGATTACCAAATGTGGAAATGTGGTAGCGCAAAAATGGGCTGTCTGAATGTTTATGCAACACTGGTGCTTGCTTTTATAAATGTAATTGGAAAGATTTTCTTTTGATAGGAGGAGAAGTCTAGTAAATGTCCTCAAGCTGCTTCAACACAGGACACGAGTGTTCCTGGAAATATTCTGTGCTATAAAAAGAGAAACATCCCAGACAGATTGGGTTTGTGTTTGATATCTCTTTAGGGTTTTTTGTTATATTCAGAATTTTCTATTGAACACCGAGATTAAAACTCTAGAAATGAAAATGCAAAGGTCCTTACAATAGGTGCAATTTTCAAAAATTTGATCTAACCCTCCTTATAGTAGGATCTTTTTGTAAGGCTCTACTCCTGAAGATCCACATAAAACCAGAAATCTGATTTTAATCCCTGCTTTTTGAGGCACTAGTGGAGTTACTTTTGATACATAGACATTTAGACGAAAATATGAATAAGTGAAGTCTCCAGCAAACCCATTTTTCTCGCTCACCACCACGGAAATGAGAGACCGAAGTGGTAATTTGAATGGAATTCTATCTTCCCTGCTTCACTTCAGCACAGTATTGCCCAGTCTTCCACAGTCCACCAATGCAAAAACCCTTCAGGTTTGTAGAGCAAGAGTGCTTCAGGTCAGGGTCTGAACCTCATTGTAGATTATGGACCCTGTCCCAAAAGATTTTTCCTATAGTGCAGTTATTGGTATCAGAATTTGGCAGAAACTTCATTTTGCTCACAAGCAAAAATCCTTTTTCAGTAACTTAGTATTTCATGCAAAAAAAGGTTTACACACGCGTGAATGTATTAGTGGGAGAAAAAAGCAAGTTGAACACCTTTAACAGAGAAATAACCACCAGGAAGTTTCATACGCGGAATCATCCTTTATTTATGCACAAGCACACAGAAAAGGAAATCTTTTATAGCTTCTCATTTTCCTGACCTTGCTCAGTGAATTTGCTAAAACTTATTTCTAACAAGACATATTCTCTTCTATAAAATAGGGAGGAAAAGCCTGTTAGAAAAGACGTTTTCACAGACAATTATGCATATAAGAAAGAAAGAATATTGGGATTTACGGGAGCCCACACAGACAACTTAAAAAAAAAAAAAAGTAATTTAAGACATTGGTTCTGCAAATAATTGTGTGTCAGAATGAATGGAGTCACGTGGCAGTAGTAAAACTAAATTTGTGCTTAAGGGTTTGCAGAATGAGATATTAAGAATTTTTCTGCTCTTCATAAAGACAGATGGATCTGAGGAACTGTCATTACAGCTCCTCTGTTTTGGCACCGTGCCACAACACAGGAAAATGGCTTTCTTAAAATGTGGCTGTTAAACTGTGAAAAGTGCGAAAACATGTAGGGGACTACACAGCATTTCTGAGTTTAGCCGCCTCACAGATGAAGAGGAGCACCAGACTGATTTGTCGTGGTTGAGCAGGAGGACGTGACTCCAGAGCAGTTTAAACAGATCTGAGTCAGGGCTGGCATAGCTCTCCTGCCTGTCCCTTGTGCTCACCCGGTCCTACAGCAGTTTTAGGGAGAAAACAGTCAGAAACTGGCCCTTCAAAGCACTCAACATATTTTTTCCAGTTTAGGTCTCTACAGGAGTCAGGCAAGGAAAACCAGCAAGACCAGCACTGATATAAGCTTAATGTGGCTTTGCCTTGTGCCTAATCTGACCTGGCTGCAGATGGCTGTGACCAGGGCAGCCCTTCCTTTCCTTCACCTGGATGATCCCACCATGTCCCTTGCGTTGGATCTGGTGATTCCACAGCTGCAGAGCGTGGAATCTCAGATCTCAGCTAGCCTTTTTCTCTCCAGAAAGTCGTCTCTCTCAGAGCAACGCAATGAGCGCTGTCGACATGGGGCCACCTAATCCAGCTCATGGGAAGGGGGATCCCATGGCTTAGAGCAGGATGACAAGGATGGGAAGATCAGCATGCTTCCTTTGGACATGGGCCAGTAGTTAGATGAGGGGAGGCTAATGTGCAACTGCATCCTAAATAATCGTTAGGTCCTACAGCTTAACATAACTCTGGCTATACTGCCATGCAAAGGCCAGGAAAGACTGTTTTACACATGTTCTTGTCAACTCTATAGACTCTGCAGTTTTAATTTCCATTGCATGTTAATCAGCCCTTAATAAAATGCTGAAATTAACTACTACTGTAGATAACCAGCTCTTGGCAGGCTGTGGATGAAAGGCCTCCTGGTGCTGGTATTCATGGACTTACTATGAGAAGATCGCTGGTCAAATCATTAGCTACTATCTTACCTGAGATTAGGCCACCATGTCCCAGAAACTGCTCAATGTCTAGAAAATGCCTCCTGACAGTTGCCATGAAAATGGGAAGACCCAAAGCAGGATTACTTCTTACTATGAACAATGTGAGTTCTTTCTCCAAGCAAAATTAAGACTGTGGAAAAAAATACAGTAAAAAAAAAAATATTTCTTCAAACATTTTCTTACTGTGGTCCCCATCACCTCCTTTTGCAGATGTCAATGACAATGTTCCGTTCTTCGTGTCTTCTAACTACGAGGTGTCTGTGCCAGAAGGAGCTGATGTTGGCACATCTGTGGTTCGGGTGTTAGCTACGGACTTGGATTCTGGCTTACATGGAGAGGTTTGACCTTACATCCAATTCTTTTCCTCCCAATAGGCAAGTTTTAGTATTGTAATTAGTGAGAGTGCGCAGACAGCAGATGACAGGGTAATGAGCCACAAACACTTCTTACAGCACTTGTCAAGCATTTGTCTAGCATATGCCTGATGTGCACAATATGGGATGTAGGCACACAACATGCTGTTCACGATCGTTGGGATCCTGCATCATAGCAGCTCATCCTGATCCAGCAACCGTGACAAAGAACTGCTGCGTAATTCTCAGGGTTGCTCCCAGGACGAGACAAGTGGAGGTGGCTGCAGAACATGTTTCCAAACTCTTTCCTCCTCAGTTCATTATTTAATTGACCATCAGTCATTATGGTCAGTTAAACACAGCCGTTTAAATATGGTCAATTAAAAAAAGTTTCATTCCACCATCATTGGTCAAATGGTTGGTCAAACCAATATTTAACCATCATTGTCATAATGACCCAACCCTAGGAAAAAGCAGTGTTATGAAGGAAACTGCTTATTTTCTGTGCATTTTCCTGAGCCTTTCCCGAAAATCCTACTAGCTCTTCTGGGAGGGAACTCTGGCCAGTAGAGATCTGCTGTTCTGTAATTGTCATTTTGCAACTGCTGAAGAGCAACCTGTGTGATAGAACCGCCTGGTGGTGCTCTGGGCATGACTTGGGGGTAAGGGTGGAAATGTTTTTTTCAGAACAGGAAGCCAAACCTTTGTTAAAGTGAAAAATGTGGATAGCTTTCATCAGTGGAGGTTTTAATTCGCTCAGTCCTGTTGAACGAGACCCAAACTCTCAGTTAGCCCCATTTTTTTTTGAGATCAGAAGCACAGTGGGTTGCTAGAAGCTGGGCAGACACCAGGGAAGATTTCATTCCATACGATCTCTGTCCTTCTGTTATTCATTATCTTTCTTAACTGCTCCTACTGGACACTGTTGGAGATTAGATACTGGGCTTGATGGGCCTCGATACCGCTGGTACAGATGTTCTTCTGTTTGAGAATTCTGGTTTTTTTATATCAAAGTGGGCAAAAGACTTAGAAAAATTATGAGCAGATGAACTGTCTTTTCTCAGAGTGTTGTTACTTTGCAGACAGAGTCAGGAGGCTACTGGGGAAGGGGGAGGTCACAGCACTTGGTCATAAAAGTGAAAGTGGAAAAGTGGAAACTCTCTTAACTATTTCCTTTTTAGGTTCACTACTTAATATTGAAAGATGCTAGTGAGGATTACCAGTTCTTCACCATTGAGCCTGAGACAGGAATTATTTCCACCCATGCATCTTTTGACAGAGAGAAAAGAGCCTCTTACTTGATTGAAGTTCAGTCTCAGGACTCTTCAGAATCTGCTAGGCCTGGTGTTCGTGGGCAGCCCAACACAGGTAAAACTAGTAAGGAATTATATATTGGGTAAAAGATATCAGAGATTGGGTTCCTTAACTTTTTCTAGCCTTGGGGGATATGTGAGCTGTCTGGAATATGACAAGGTATTCCACCTCTGCCATTTCTAGTCTGCATGTTCCTCTTGCATCTCCTTCTTAGACACAGCCTATGTAAGGATTTTTGTCAGTGATGTGAATGACAACGCTCCGGCATTTCCTCGGTCAGTGTACGAGGTCAGCATAGATGAGGACAGGGATGTTGGAAGTCCTGTTGTGACAGCAACAGCAGATGATGAAGATGAGGGTGAGTGGACCCTGCATGTCTTTCTAAGTCCTCTTAGTATTACTGCGTGTTGTGTGTAGGGCTACTTCCTTCACGGGCAAACAAATCTCTGCATTCAGGAGATGATTAAGCCTTTCAAGCATTTGTAAAAGTGAGGAGAGAAGTTCTGGGAACATGGGAGCATTTTCTTTTATTAAGTGCAAACGTTTACAGTGCAAAGTTAGAGCTAGCTGGCAATCTCTTTGGGGCAGAATGAAATCACCTGGAGTCACAACCCTGCTGTAACTTCACAAGAGGTAACATAAAAACTCACTCAGTCTTGAGCATGTGCGTGCTTTTTGCTGGCTCCTGTGCTTTCCAGATCTCCCTGGGAGTCAGTTTTACGTATGACTATTGCAAGAAAACCAAACCTGTGTGCTTTTTGGTGAGTTAATGGGTTGAATATGCTTGTGGAAGAATCTGATAAACAGTGGAAAAAGTGGGATGACATGGCCAGAAATGGAGGCAGGGAGAAGGCAGGGAGAAGGCAGGAAACAAGGGAAAATCAGACCTTCTTTTTGGGCTCACACTTATATCAGCTCTGATGGTGTCAAACTTCTACAGTGTGGTGAGACCAGATGGGCTGAGCCAGTCCAACAGCATGCACCACCAGTCAGTTCCTGGTCTTGCTTCTGCTGCAGCTTTTTGGCTCCTTTCAAGAGTTGGTCCAGCTCGACTTGCTGGAGAAAAACAAACCCATTGAAAAAAAGGCGGCAAGCTGGTGCATTGGCGACAGAGCCCAAATGAGCACCAGAGGAGTGTGTTTCTGGGACCAGGTGAGAGTTGACCATTCCTTTCAGTGGCAGTTGTGTAATGCCTGTGCCTCTTGGTGCCCAAGATGAAGAAGTAAAGAGGCCGTTTAAAACCGGCTGCTGGCACTTGAGAGAGTTTGGCAAAAGTGACTAGCAAGTGATGCTCAAGCTCATGCTGTAAAGGCAGTCAAGTTCTTCCAAGCAGTAATGTTGAGCACAGCCTTTTCACTTTCTTGCCATCCATGTTGCTCTAGCTTTCTCATCCACAGTTGACTCACAACTTAAAATGCTGAAAGTTCTTTCTACTCCTAACCGTTCACCTATTTAACTTGGGAAATGACTTTCTGTTATGAGGTGCACTGTCAAGTATTTTTTTTTTCCTTTTCAAGTAAGTAAACATGAAGCACAAAACGAATTGTTGATATTTTTTTTTTGTTCCTAAACGTTTTTCAGCAATCAAACAACTGCTATTGTACAGGTGGAATGTTATTGAGATGAATTCTTGCTCAAAATAGAGGATGACTGATATTTTAGCACCACCCAGTGGTTAAAAAAAAGTTCAGGAGTATTGGCATTTGAAACGGGAGGCTTAGGAAACATTGAGCAAAAATAGCTTCTAGTATTTTAATAGTATGTTACTTTTTATGATTGGCAAATAAATGCACAATAAATTAGAGGCACACCATTCTTTCATTATAAATAAACAGATGCTTGTCTGTGACTTGTCAATATAAATTCAGACTTAACCCCCAATCTACCATAGACAAACCCGTCAAATTACATACACGGATCATTCTGTTTGTGGCTGGGGCTGTGTTTTGTCTCCCACACACAGTGTAAAAGTCTGGGCAAATAAGGTTTCTCTTGGATACATGTCCACTGTGTGTATCTGGACCGAGCACTCAGAGAGTGGACAGGCAGCGGTTGTTTGCTTTCTCTTGTAGGTGCAAATGCCAAACTCAGGTATCAGATCACATCAGGAAATGCAAAAGGAGTTTTTGATGTGGAACCTGAGGTTGGAACTGTCTTCATTGCTCAGCCTCTGGATTATGAACAAGAACATCATTACGAGCTCCGGCTTGTAGCTTCTGATGGAAAATGGGAAAATCACACGCTTATCATCATCAATGTTGTCAATAAAAATGACGAAGCACCAGTCTTTACTCAGAACGAATACCAGGGCAGTGTCTTGGAGGAGCTCACAGATCTGCCTGTTCTTGTCCTAAAGGTAAAGCAGTTTGCACAAAGCAGGGCTGACTTTTTGTTCAGCTCAATCCCATCCGTCTACACAAATCCAAAAAGATTTTGATTTCTTTAGGGTGGGTGAGCCCTGATATTAGGATTTATCTATCAACATTCTGTAAAGAAGAGAATAAAGAAAGCCTGGTTGAATTTTCATGATGGACTTACTCCCTTGACCAGCATAAATGACTTGATGATCTTAAGGGTCTTTTCCAACCTAAATAATTTTATGATTCTATGATTCTAAATGTTAAAAAATTTGATGTCTTTCCTTTACAAAGCAGAGATAGATAGCATATTTTGAGTAACTGTATAAGCATAGCGGGGCTGGCACATGTACCTCACGCATTTAAGTCACAAACTCTTTGGCTACATTTATACAACCAAATAAACATTACTAGGGATGGTTCTTTTACTCTGGAACTCAATCATAGAACAGCTTGGATTGGAAGGAACATTTAAAGGTCACCTAGTCCAACTCCCTGCAGTAAGCAGAGACATCTTCAACTAGATCAGGTTGCTCAGAGCCCCGTCCAACCTGACCTTGAATGTTTCCAGGGATGGGGCATCTACCACCTCTCTGGGCAACCTGTTCCAGTTTTTCACCACCCTCATTATAAAACGTTTCTTCCTTATATCTAGTCTAAATCTACTGTCTTTTAGTTTAAAACCATTACCCCTTGTCCTGTTGCAACAGGCCCTGCTAAAAGTCTGTCCTCATCTTTATTATAAGCTCCCTATAGGTACTGAAAGGCCACAATAAGGTCTCCCTGGAGCCTTCTCTTCTCCAGGCTGAACAACCCCAACTCTCTCAGCCTGTCCTCATTGCAGAGGTGCTCCATCCTTCTGATCATTTTTGTGGCCCTCCTCTGGATGTGCTCCAACAGGTCCATGTCTTTCCTGTGCTGAGGGCTCCAGTGCTGGACACAGTACTCCAGGTGGGGTCTCATGAGAGTGGAGTAGAGGGGCAGAGTCACCTCCCTTGACCTGCTGGGCATGCTTCTTTTGATGCAGGCCAAGTTGCATCAAAATACAGTTGGCTTTCTGGCCTGTGAGTGCGCATTGCTGGCTCATGTCCAGCTTTTTATCTCCCCCAAGTCCTTCTCAGCAGGGCTGCTCTCAATCCCTTCATCCCCCAGCCTGTATTGGTATCAAGAGTTGCCCCAACCCAGGTGTGGGACCCTGCACTTGGCCTTGTTGAACCTCATGAGGTTCACATGGGCCCACTTCTCAAGCTTGTCCAGGTCCCTCTGAAAGGCATCTCATCCCTCCGGCATGTCAACTGCACCACTCAGCTTGGTGTCATCTGCAAATGTGCCAAGGGTGTACTTGATCCCACTGTCTATGTCATTGATAAAGATACTAAACAGTACTGGTCCCAGTACAAACCCCTGAGGGACAGCACTTGACATCGATCTCCATCTAGACATTGAGCTATTGAGCACTACCCTCTGGATGTGACCTTCCAACCAATTCCTTAGCCACCGAACAGTCCACCCATCAAATCCATATCTCTCCAATTTAGTGAGAAGGATGTTGTGGGGGACTGTGTCAAAGGCCTTGCAGAAGTCCAGACAGAAGATATCTCTAGCTCTTCCCTTGTCCACTGATTTAGTCACTCCATCATAGAAAGCCACTAGGTTGGTCAAGCAGGACTTCCCCTTGGTGAAGCCATGCTGGCTGTCTCGAATCACCTCCCTGCCCTTCATGTGCCTTAGCATAGCTTCTGGGAGGATCTGTTCCATGATCTTCCCAGGCACAGTGAGGCTGACAGGTCGGTAGTTCCCAGGGTCCTCCTTTCTACCCTTTTCAAAAATGTGTGCAATGTTTCCCTTTTTCCAGTCATCAGGGATTTCACCTGACTGCCATGACTTTCCAAATATCATGGAAAGTGGCTTGGCAACTACATCAGCCAGTTCCCTCAGGACTCTGGGATGCATCTTATCAGGTCCCATAGACTTGTATACATTCAGGTTCCTCAGGTGGTCACGAACCTGATCTTCTCTTACAGTGGGAGGGACTTTTCTCCCCCAGTCCCCGCCTTGTGGTGCATCCACTCGAGAGGTGTGGGGAGAGAAGCTGCCAATGAAGACTGAGGCAAAAAAGTTCTTGAGTACATCAGCCTTTTCCTCGTCCATTGTTACCAGTTTGACAATCTTGCTTATTGGGGACTGCATGCTTTCTTTAACCTTACTTTTCTGGCTGACATACCTTGTAGAAGCCCCTCTTACTATTCTTTGCATCCCTTCCCAAGTTCAGCTCCAGCTGCGCTTTGGTCTTCCTGACCCCATCCCTACACAACCAGGCAGCGTCCCTGTAGTCTTCCCAGGATACCTGTCCCTGCTTCCCCTGCCTGTGCATTTTCTTCTTGCCCTTTAGTTTGACCAGCGGGTCTCAAATCAGCCATGCCGGTCTCTTGCCCCCCTTTTCTGATTTGTTGCACCTGGGGGTCGAGAACTCTTGTGCTCTGTGGAAAGCATCCTTAAAGATCTGCCAGCTCTGTTCTGCCCCCTTGTCCCTGAGGGCAGTTTCCCAGGGGATCCTATTGACTACCTTCTTGAAAGTTGGAATTTTGCTTTCCTAAAATTTAGGGTTCTGACTTTACTCTTTGCCTGACCCACGTTCCTCAGGACTGCGAATGCCACCAGTGTGTGATCATTGCAGCCCAGGCTGCCTCCGATCTCGACATCACTGATGAGCTCATGTGCGTTGGTGACAATCAGGTCCTGTATCGCATCGCCTTGGTAAGGCTGTCTATTAGCTGTCTATTAGCTGTCTTAAGAAGTTATCCTTAATGCTTTCCATGAGTCTTCTGGATTGCCTGCAGCATTCCATGCTACTTTTCCAGCAGATGTCAGGGTGGTTGAAGTCCCCCAGCAGGACAAGAGCGTGCAAGCACAATGCCTCCTGTAGCTGGAGCAAGAAGCCTTCATCAATAGGCTCCCCTTGATCAGGCAACCTGTAATAGACACCAACCACAAGGTTCCCTTTGTTGCCTCGGTCTCCAATTCTCGCCCATAAGCTTTCAGCTTGCTCGTGGCTATTCTTCAGAGACGGCTCTTCACACTCTATCCATTTCCTGATGTAGAGAGCAATGCCTCCACCCCTCCTTCCGTGTCTGTCCCTTCTTAACAGCCTGTAGCCGTCGATAGCCTTGCTCCAGTGAAGGGATTCGTCCCACCAAGTTTCAGTAATCACAACTAGGTTGTAGCTTTCTATCAGCACGGTGGTTTCCATCTTCTCCTGTTTGTTGCCCACACCGCATGCAGTGGTGTAGAGGCACTTCAGCTGGGCTGTTGGCTGTGTCATCTTCTTAAGAGGAACACCCCTTAATTCCTTTGGGGTATTTCAGTGGTGTATCCCTCTTGGCTCCTGTTACCTCAGAATTCCCTGGCTCATCTCTGTAAGACTTCAGGTGTGCTGCAGTTTAGCCAGCATGTTTCAGAGCAACAGGCTGAGGGCCCTCAGTAGCACCCCGTCCCTCTAACCCTGGCATGTCAAATCATCTTCATTGTTTTGTTGTTAGAGCAGTCCCTGGCATGAGGACTGCTTGGTTGGCCCAACTAGCAGTCTCCCAAACAATCCCTGGATGCAAATCAGGCACTGTGAGTTCTCTCCGGCCTGTGCAGATAATCAGCTTGGATATATGGCCACCCTGTTTTCTCAGCCTTCTGTTCACTTAGAGAGAAAGAGCCCCTGTTTGCCTTTGTATTCCAGCTCCAAAGAGTTTCTCACAAGAAACATTTGCTCAGTAGATCTGTTATTACTTCCCCTTGGTTCTTCCTGCTGTTATTTCCTCTTTCCAAAATATACTGGGAAGTAAAATATATTAGTCTGTCTAAATGTGTTCTTTTTATTTCTCTAGGCTGTGCATGTTGTTTATTGAAAGGGTATTTGACCTGAATGACTCAAACCAATAGATGTTTGCTGGTAAAATGCATGCTATTTATTTAGTCTGTACAATACCAACTGCCATCAGTAAAAGAATAGTGATTTACCCTTTTCTTTTACATAAACACGTACCTGCTGTGGCTTGTTCCAGGTTTCTGCAACAGACCCCGACCAAGCGGCTGACCAAAATGCCATTAACTATTCCCTGCACGGACAGGGAGCCAGCAGTGAATTCAGCATCAATGAGAACACAGGCGAGATCAGTGCAAATAGAAGGTTAGACCGTGAGAAGCGATCAGCGTGGCGCTTTCTTGTTCTTGCAACGGATGAGAGCGGAGAGGGACTGACTGGCTTTGCAGATGTGATCATAGAGGTGAGGGACGTGAATGACAACGCACCCCTTTTCCTCTGTGTGCTGGATGGCTGTTTCATGGGCCACGTCCCTGAGGATTCTCCGGCAGACACTCCTGTCATGGAAATGAGCGCAGTGGACCTCGATGACCCAAAGGCTGGTACGAATGCTGTACTAACATACAGCATCATTCGGAATGTCCAAAATGAAATTAATCTGAACTTGTTCTCAATTGACTCAGTTAGCGGCACCATCTCTACAGTGCTCGGGTCCCTGGATCGGGAGAAGGAAGACAGGTACCTAGTAGTGGTTGAGGCCAGAGATGGAGGAGGGCTTACTGGTACAGGCACTGCCACTATTTTGGTGACTGATGTAAATGATCATGCTCCAGTCTTCCTACAAAGGATCTACACTGCATTTGTCTCTGAGGATGCAAGTATTAACACTGAGGTTGCAGTGGTGTCCGCTGTGGACAGAGATGAGGGAGAAAATGCCATGGTGTCATTCAGCATCCTTGATGGGGACAACGACCGCAAGTTCTCGATAGAGACAGACGAAGTCAACAACTGTGGGTTTATCAAGCTACGGAAGCGGATTGACTTTGAGAAACCTCATGAGAGAGTGTTCAATTTGACCCTGAAAGCAGAGGACATGGATTTTTTCAGCATCGCTCACTGCGTGATCTATGTGGAGGACTCCAATGACCATGCTCCTGTCTTCTACCCCCAGTTCTATGAAGTGGCTGCATTGGAGGAAGATGTGCCTGTTGGCACCAAAGTTGTTCAGGTTTCCGCTGTTGACTTGGATTCTGGCCTGAATGGAAGGTTTTCTTTCCAGCTGCTAAACAAGTCAGACCCAGGTGGCCAGTTCTCTGTGGCTAGTGATGGGTGGGTGATGGTTGCAGGACCGCTGGATCATGAGACAGTGACACAGTACCAGCTTATTGTCATTGCCACTGATATGGGGCAGCCCCCACTGGCTGGCAGTGCCACTGTTTTAGTGACGCTGCAGGACGTAAATGACAACGGGCCAGAGTTTGAGGCTCATTATAACCCAGTGGTCTGGGAAAACACAGCTTCTCCACAGGTTGTCCAAATGAACGAGACCTCTACTTTGCTGTATGCTAAGGACCGAGACACTGCTGCTAACGGAGCACCTTTCTCCTTTCACCTTCTCAGTGATTTCGATAGTCTGACTAACTTCAACTTGCAGGACTTCCACAATGGAAGTGCCTTGCTCACCGCGCTGCGTACCTTTGACAGGGAAGTGCACAAGGTGTTCTACCTGCCCATCCTGATCACAGACAGCGGGATCCCACCGATGAGCTCCACCAACACACTCACTGTAAATATCGGGGACCAAAATGACCATCCGCATTCTGCTGGCTACACGGAATGTCTCATTTACAGCTATGATGGTAAATCGCTCCCTGATGCTTGCTTCCAAGCCTGACAATAAGGCCAAAGGAGCAGCTGTGAGATTCACAAGAGGACTCTGTCCTGTTCCACATAAGCTAAGATCTTAGTAGAGGTGCTACTGAAGTTTGCTTAAGCCCCACCAGAGAGCAGTAGGTGTGTGGAGCACAGGACGCTGGGCCACTTGGTTTGTGGAAGAAACTGAGCCAGCCTTGAAGGACGAGCATAGCTGCTATTCTATGCACGTTTCTATCAAACTTGAGTAATGGTCTTATTTTCAGATGCAGTTTTCCAGCAGCATTAACATTTCAGGGGGAAGAAAAATACCAAAATTCATAACATTGCTGAGAAGTGATGAGTTTGAATGCTGTGAGCCTTCTGTCTCCTCTTTAAACCTTTTTACTCCTCCAGACTACATTAAGTTTCAGTGAATACTCTTAGGTTGAACTCATGTTCATGCCTGAGACATTCACATAAGCCTTCAGCTGACAGCTCCTGTTATGGGGGAATTTTCTGTGAATGGTGGCTGCGGGCAGTGTGAGAGAGGCCACTTTTCCCTTCTTCCTTTGGCGATTAGCTAGCTGCTACCTCGTGATCCAGTGTCCCCACATACTAAGCCCAACAGCGAAATAAACCACATGGGTAAAAAGATTTTGGGATGCTTGCATCCACGTAAGCTCAGGTCGTTCCTTCCTCTTCTACTCTGCAGTGTATCCTGTGGTTTGATAGCACATTGCCTGTGGGCACACTAGAAGCTACTTCTGTATAGATGCTGTTGACCATTTGTTTGTACTGAAGCGTTGTTCTGCCTGTGTGTGCTCACTTTCAAGATCAACTTATTGTAAAGTTGAAACCAAGTCTTTTTGCTATTTGCTGAGAAACTCTGCTTGTAGCCTAAGTACCAGATCTTTTCATTAAACCTGAATTCCCTTTTAGTTTCCTCTTTAAAGGCTAAACTCATCTGTGCTATTTAATTTCTGGGAAAGACTATTCAAGTCTTAGACCTTTGGTCATTTAAAATATAAAGAGACAGAATCAGAAGGCTACTATCATGTTGTATGTTACATTCACATAATGTGGGAGTCAAACACCAGGGCATCCTGTATACTGTCTCCTGCAAAATACCCAATGAATGTAGCCACGGTTGCAGGAGAGGTACAGTTTTCTCTGCTTTTTGCATGCAGTCCCTCAGATGTCAGGGTTTGTGCTGTTCCCTTTCACAAGGCTAAGTCCCACATTTTTTCCTCTTCTTTCTGTATCCTTGATTCTTTACCCCGTAGATATATGAATCCGGATACCTGTGGATCTTTCCTCCAGAAATAGCTTTTGTAAAACAAAAAAATGCTAATTTGTGAGCTTTGCTGAGAGGATGCAGACCCAGCTGCTTTCTATCTCACCCCAAAGTCTCACCATCTACTCAAAATAAGCATGGTTACTGTGTTTTGGACATTCTCTCTATGTTGCTGTCATTTTCTCCAAATTGCTCTTGTTTTTTGCCTTTATAACCCAGTCAGCATTTTGGTTGTTTATCCTGCCCAAACCCCAATCCCTGTCTAAACCACTCTGTAAGTTGGTTGGATACTGCAGCCAAAATAGTGAAAATGAGGGATTCTGATGTTTCTAAATACCTTGTACATCTTTCCTCAGAGGTGCTCGTCTTTTTTT
This sequence comes from Rissa tridactyla, assembly GCF_028500815.1. NCBI lineage: Eukaryota > Metazoa > Chordata > Aves > Charadriiformes > Laridae > Rissa > Rissa tridactyla. The sequence continues at coordinate 26,230,798 of NC_071467.1, read as the reverse complement.
CCTTCTCATCTGCTTTTCATTGCAGCCACCTGTTGAATTAAATATATGTAGCCATACAGCAAACACACAATAAGCAGGACACCACGTGGTATTTGCAAACTGGTGCACATCTCTCGGGAACCATCATGGCTATTTTTGTAGAGGTTTTAGACTTAAACTAGTAAAACTTGAATGGCCAACCTGTTTGTGTATGTGTGAGAGGTCTGACCGTGCCACTTACATGCTATGTTGTTTTAGGTATCCTCCCCACGACTGTACTGGGACAGGTCCCTGCTCCTGATGACGATGACTGGGATCACAAAATCTATCAATTTGAAGGAAAAACATCAAGGTATTTGGAGAGAAAAATGGAAGTTGGGTGAAATGTAGGGAAATCTCGCCCACACATAAAAGCATAAAAAGTATTTAAACTGCCTTTTTCTGAAAACAAGTGTGCAAAAGCATTTTGTTGGTTAGATGCTTGTCTGTAACTCTCCAAAAGCCCTTCTCAGTGTGAGGCTGCAGTAAATAATGCTGCATGCCAAACCACTCCACTTGCCATTGCCTGATCGGCTAGAACACTATTCTAAATTCCTGTTCACAGTCATACCCATAATCAGTATCAGTGAGCCACTACAGAAGAAGTACCTGCTAATTTCCATCCTCCTTCATCCAAGCTCCTGGAGAGTTGGTGTTTCTGTGTCACCATTAGTTTTAAGACCTTATTTGTACTGGATGTATTTACACCAAAGTGTCTGGCTTGTGACCAGAGTTGAGATGTACATGTGCCATTTGGAGGCTTTGACAGAGGTGTAACTCCCTATTAATGTATCTAAACTAGGAGTTTGAACTATTTCCAAAGTTACGGCTACAGTAGCCTGAGTCTTTCTACACAGTTAATATGGCATAGAAGCAGGAAGAAAACTTCTTGATATAGTGGTGAAGAGTGATTAGGAGCCAACAGAGTAAAAAGTTCTGCTCTGCCCTGTCCCTTCATGAGGGGATAGCTTTCCCAAAATAAAGTGGATCAGGAAAACCATCAGTGATGATAATTACTATTTAGCTTTTGAACTTCTCATAGCTTGTTCCTTGGCTTAACTCTTATTACAGGTACTTTATCCTTAATGATAACTCAGGTTTGCTGACTATTAAAGAAGGAACCCCACCAGGAACATACAACATAAGAGTTAGAGTCATTGACGGAGTCTGGCCAGATGTTGTCTCAACCGTAAAGGTTATAGTGAAGGAAATCAAAGATGATGCCCTCCATAATGCTGGTTCTATACGAATAAAAGGTAAGCAATGTGATGGAATATGTTAGGATCATAATACTGAAATCTACCTCTTTGATGTTGCTGCTGTGTTACTTAGAATTCTAAAGCTCTTAGACATGGAATGAGAGTTAATAGTTTTCTAGGTAAGGTTTTGAAAATGGGTCTTTTCATGGTCCTCTGACACTGCACATGAAATAGCATCTATGGAGAAAAAAGGCAGCTTGTCTGATGCAGAAGACAAAGATGAAAGATTTCTACAGCAACTTTTTAAGAAAACAGCAATTTATGTTTCTGAAAAAAACTTTATTTGAGCAAGTGTCTGCCTGAAATTCACCAAATTGTTTCAATCTTTGTAGAAAAGTAAAATCTTCTTAAACATGTTTCTGATTTAAAAGAATTAAAAAAAAAAAAAAAGAAATTACTGAAAGTCAAAAAAGCTTCAGAACACAAACCCTGAGCAGAAGCCAGCATGGAAAATTTCGGAGCCAAAAAGTGAAAATACTCTTGAATTTGCAGTTGAGTCCATTTTCTGCAACCTTAATATTTATTCTGTGGTGCTCCTCTCTTTCATTGCTACAACAGTTGCAAGATATGTGTTTGTCAGGTTTTTAACTTCTCTTACAGATATCACACCAGAGGAGTTCATATCCCAATCCCCTGAAAAACAGAGTAAATACTACCAGATGAAGAAGCTGCTTTCAGAAATTATATCAGTCCAACTGGAAAACGTTCACATTTTCAGTGTATTAAATAGCCCAGGTCAAACCCGAGGGGCTGATGTTTGGTTTGCAGTTTATGGTCCACCTTATTATAAAGCAGAAAAACTGAATGGCAACGTAGCAGCCTCCAGATTGTGGGTAAGTATCCATACTACATATGAAACCACAGCATCTTCTCATTGTGTCTGTTCAGATAAGGTCCATTGCCTAGTGAATGCACATACTTAGAATGACCGAGGGAGTAATGTGTGAGAAAAATGGATAGTTTTAATCAGTGAAGTCAAACAGTCCTTTAGCACTTACATTAAAAGTTTCAAATATGTTTTAAAAGCTGGCCTATAAATACATATTAAGCCACCCGAACACAATGAGCTTTTAGGAGTGTGAACATGTTTTCCTGTTGAGAAGACTGTAAAACTCGGTATAAAGGATGTATTTGGCTGTTGTCTTTCTACACGTTTCAATTTTCAGTCCTCTACATGGAAATGTTCTGTAGCTGAAACTCACAAACCAGTCAAAAGTTCCAACGTTCTGAGTTAAGAGGGCAAAGCAGTGAAATAATCACTCACCAGTGGAAAAACAGGTTGGAAAGGTGCATTGACAATTTAGTAAAGTTCCTGCCCCTCTTATAAAAAAAGTATCAGCAAGAGTTAAATGACTCGCTGTGTTGGAAATGTGTCTGTTGGTACACAGAGGCTGAAATAACAGTTCTGTTTAGAATCAGTGCTGCAGTACTAACTCGCTCTTGCCAGAAAAGGTATTTCTTCATTGCCCAATGCCTGTCCACCCTTCCTGGTATTTTTAAGACGTAAGTCCAAATCAAATATACAGCTCAGATGCTATGTAAACAATCCATCAGGACCATCAGCGCTAAAAATTTATCCATGCAGCTTAAGATGAATATGACAATATTTTTGTCCTCTGTGTGCTTACTTATGCTATAGTTGACTTATATCAAGGCTTTTGCCTTAACAGATGCCAGGCTGAACTGCCTTTGGCTGGATAGGGTGAGGCAGATATTGGAAGGAAGTGGCACAGCAACCAGTTTTGAAAATAAATAAAACTTGGTCTTTTCATTGCTGTCATTTGTGAGTTTTCTTTCTGTGGAAAAGTCAGATGAATGCAACTAATTGTTCTCCGCAGCTGGAAAACATCTTGGATATAAATATCACCCAGATTGGCATTGATGAATGTGTGACTGCAAACTGCACTTACAGCAGCGGATGCCTCAGCAAGCATGAAGAGACTCATGTGCCAACAATAACCACAGCTGGAAGCGTTTCACTGGTGTCTGTGACAGTCCTGAGTCGTGCCCTGTGTGGCTGTGCAGCTCGGGAGAGTCCTCATCTCTCCTGCTCCTCATACCAGACAAACCCTTGTCTCAATGGTGGCACATGCGTGGATACCGATTTGGGCTACAGGTTGGTAAAGTTTTGTCTGGTGTGCAAACAAAATGCTTCTAGATTGGTCCTTCAGGAGGATGACTGGAAGCTTGAGGAGGCGTTGTTGTGTGTCTTCTCACTGTGGCAGATCTGGTCGCACATGTCTTGCAAACAAACCTCTATTTTCAGGTAGGTACTTAGGTTTGTCATAGTCTCCAGGAAATCCTTGGGAAGTTTGCAGGCCGCACCGCTTCCATTAATGCCACTCTGCAAAATGCTCTTATTTTGTGCAGCCTACCTTACTGCTGTTAAACATTTTAATCGCATCACTTACGTCACTTAATAACCTCTTCCCCACATTTCTTACCTCATTTTCTCCAAAAATGACATCTTATAGATAAAATAGTATAAAGATGAAAAAAATGATGGAACTATACTAGCTCAGAATGAGCCTGGTCCCCTTCCAGAAGGCAAGCCTTAAGCTTGTTTGCTTAAAAATGGTCATCCCAACATAGGAAAGAATAAACAACTGGCCAGCCTCAGAATTCTGAGGACCCTTGATAGGTGTGACAGGACTCAGACTGAAGCCACAGAAGCCCTGGTCATGGTAAAGATCTGAGTCTGACATTGCTGCTCAGATGTAATCAACAAGGGAAATTTTGCTGCCCAGAAACCCTTGGTAGACTCTGCCACCTATCATTTGCTCAGCTCTGAGGTTTCTTTGCTTCTGCTCCATTTTCAGTAGTTTTGTCCCCTTTTCAGTAATTTTGTGAGTGATCTTTTTCTGCATCCTACCCCTGTCGTTCTGCTCTCAGTAGGTACTAGCAATCTATGGGAAGCAGAAACTAAGAAATAGGGGCCCAGCTGGTCTCCCTTCCCATACTCCTGCCCATTTCTGTTGCTCCTTTGGTTTCCCCCTTGCAGGTTTTGTTATTGTCGCGCTGTGATTATTCTTCTCTACAGAATCCCCAGAGTATTAAGGAAAGAACCCCAAGAACCTATTTTTGATAGTGTAAATGAAATAAACCAGCAAATAGCTTGCAATAAGAATGAAGATGTCAAGATCTAGGACTGTCATACCTGTTCTCACTTTCCCTCGGTGATGCTACGTTCCCACACCTCTCCTGGGGAGATTCCGATTGGACAGAAGAGAAAAACTTCACAATGAGAACGATCAGGCATTGGAATAGTCTTCCCAGGGCAATGGTGGATTCCCCAACATTGGACACTTTTTAGATTCAGCTGGACAAGGTGCTGGGCCATCTTGTCTAGATGATGCTTTTGCCAAGAAAGGTTGGACCAGATGATTCATGAGGTCCCTTCCAACCCGGTATTCTATGAGTCTGTGATTCCTCTGCTTTCCCTGCCAACATTATAAAGTCTTTAAACAAGCTGATAACTAAGCCTAGTGAAAAGCAGGTTTCTTTTTTTTTTTTGCTGAAGATATTAGAGGTTTTCATGTGCTTTGTATATTACAACGGCTTCATCGTTTATTCACAGAATATTCTTGCAAAGACATATTATCATTTAGAACTAAAGCTAAATTGTGTTTGTGCAAACAAGTCAACAGGGAATGTTTTTATGACAGGAGTTAACAAGCGCTTAACCAGTGCTACGGCCTAGGCAACATGGGCTCCTGTGTTTAAAGTGGAGAGTCAAGCTGTGGGAAGAGCCCTTTGCGACTTCTGCTTGGATGGTGGATTTTCGCTTTTATTTATTTTTTAATAGATGCAAATGTCCTGCAAATTTCCATGGACCAGACTGCCAGCAGACAAAACACAGCTTCAGAGGCCATGGTTATGCCTGGTTCCCTCCTCTTAAGCCTTGCTTTGAGAGCCGCATCTCCTTAGAGTTTATCACTGAAGTTGCTGATGGACTTCTGTTGTACCACGGACCAGTGGCGCGAGGGCAGCCTGGAGAACAGGAAGATTTCATTGCATTAGGTTAGCAACTTAGAGTATTTGTTCTTTTGTGTTTGTGTGAAGGTGGGATTCTACTTCGTGAAAGTACTAGTTGATAGGATTTCTTTACAAAAGGTTCAGAAAGTTAGTTTTGGAGAAAAAGGAAAATGGAGAACAATTTACCAGCACAGCCTGGTACACATGTATCCTGTGTTAGAAGTTGGATTTTTTTGAACTGGTTAAAGAACTCCTCCAACTAAAATCTAACTGTAACAGTCGGTTCAACTGGGTTTGAGTGGGGACTCGGTTCGTGCGTATCCAATAAGTCTTTTCTTTGCAGAGCTCTCCAGTGGTGTCCCGTCACTGACCGTGAAACACAGCTCTGGTGAGCTTTTCCTGCAGCTGTCACGAAAAGTTAATGTTGCAGATCGTCGCTGGCACAATATAAAAATTATAAATGATGGAAAGGCAAGTGTAAATGTGGACAATTCTGTGGAAGCTCTAATTCATGTACCTAGTTATCCTTCTCAAATCCTTCCTCTTTTCTGTAGAGCTCTTTCATCAATCAGTCTTTCATCACCTCTGCAACAGCGGGGATTGGAGTTTGTCAGCTCAAACACCCACTTAGTCTTGAGCCAGTGAAGCCGAGCAAGGCCTGGAGCAGTCCGATCCAGTTTTGAAATGGGCCCTGCAAATTTTTTTGTTTAATAATCCTATCTATCACTTTGACCATGGAGTTGTGATAATCCAGCCAGGGGCTAAATGCTTCCTGGACTGATGGAGTGAAATATCCTTAATTTCTCTGAGTGGGAAACTCTGCCCCACCAAGTGACTTTAGACATGCAGCACAAAGGAGATAGATATGCTTTTGTGTAAGGGAACATCTTGCTTTTGTGAACATCTTGCTGATATTAACACTGGTGAAGGCATCTGCTAGTCTCCCCCTTCCTCTCCTCCATAAGACAAGCTGGGGGCATGTCAGGATGCGGGATGGGGAGCCTGGCAGACCGTCTGCTCTGCTAGGTTGTCTCTCTGGGTTCTGATTTGGCAGAAAACTCCGAGAAAATCCCATTGTCCCTCTACCATGTCAGTGACTTGGCATGGTCAAGGTAAAGTCAGATCTTTATTTTGTGTGGCTTCTTAGTTATACGCCGTGTGCAATAACCTTCCAGATTAATATGTGGGAGTGTTTTATTATTTTAATAAAGTTTTTCTGCACTGTAATTGCTACTTACTATTCCCCCTTCTGCTAAGTGAAAGAAAATGTGTAATTAAAATGTATGCATGTCTCCATGAACGATTGTTTTAAATAATGTCTTTCTCTAGAAAGTGAAGTTGATTCTTGACCACTGCGTAAATGTCTTGGCTAGAGACAATGACAGTGTTATTAAGAAGGTTTCCCAAATGGATCTGTCTGCCTGTGAAGCCTCTGAAGAGATTGTGGGATCTCAAAGGTAAAAAAACCCCAAACAAAACAATAAGAACTGGAAACATAATTACTCGTAAGACCTAAGGAAAAAGATGGGGGGACAAATCTGCCAAGTTGCTGTATTTTGCATGCCACTAATTTTTTCTTTCCCTCGCTTCCCTTCATCAGGGGGAGGCTCTTCAGCGGCCATCAGCCCCTGCAGCTGGGTGGTGTTAAGAAGACTTTGCCGTACCACGATTCACAAAGGCGCTTCAGAGGGTTTGTTGGCTGCATCCGCAATGTCATTGTGGATAGTAAGGTAGGGCTGCTAAGACCAGTCTTGGGTTTACTGCTGTTAACTGTAGACACCTGATGTGACGCTTCTCTTTGTCCTTTTCGAGGTCTATGATTTAGAGCACCCTGCAGAGTCCTTGAACAGCGCTCCCGGCTGTGTCCTTACGGATGAAATGTGTCAGAGCGGAGGGATGGCCTCCTGTGGGGTCCACGGAAAGTGTGTTGGTGGTTGGGATTTCTTTCGCTGCGACTGTTCCCCAGGATATGCTGGACCAGCCTGTGAAAAAGGTACTGCGAGTTCTAGGGAGAAATCAATGGTGAGGATCAGCATCAAACATCCTGCTTTAAATTTGCCACAACTTTGATCTGAGTGGCCTAATTAGACCCTGCTGTACTGTGGGAGTGATTTAGATCTGCAGCAATGTAAAGATCTTTCTAAATCTTGTTAAGTAAAGATTATGTCATAGATGAGGGTCTTGTCGAGACCTGCTCTACTTTGTGGGGGAGGCAAGTGGTCAGTAGGGTTGTTTTCTCCTTTTCATCATAGTATCTTATTTCTCAATGGTGAAAGATTTTGCATTGTGCCTTCTCACCGTACTGATGACAAAATGTAGTTTAATGAACATGGTACTATCTGTCACCTTGCAGCCGTTATAAGAGTGATGATGTTGCTGGCTTGGTATGTTCTCTCTGTGAAACCTGGGGGCACAACCCTCCAGTCCTCAGGCCCAATTTTCCATCTATAAAATTGGGATAATTGCCTCTGTGCCTCTGTCACTGGAATGAATTGAAGGTTGTGCAATGCCCCTAGTCCACAGCGGTGGGTGCATATGGGGACATAATATTAGTCTGGCTCCAGCAAATATGTTATCCTGCACAAAATCAGGATGAAATATGTACCAGAAAACAAAAGCACACAAGGGTGGATAACGAAAACCTCAGAGACATTGTAAGAAAGTGCAAAATTTTAGCACAATTCAAAAATTTAGGAAATAAATTGTTTAACTCCTAGTAGCCCACAGCCATGTTCAGGGTACAGGGGTCATACACTGGAAGCTGGCTCTCTCCTCCCTATCTTAACACCTTCAGGAGCCATTGCTCTGAAGCAGAAATCAGAAGTGAGTTACAGGTGTTTACTGGGATTTTACCTGCCCTGTAACTGGCTTCTCCATCTAAGTACAAGGTAAACGGTGGGGTTGATCATAACAGTCTACAATGAGCACCAGTGCCCCATAACTCTGGGGGCTTTGAGTAGTGTTGGAAGAGAATTAACCCACTCAGTCCTGTAATTTGAATGAGGTACAGGTGAGGATGAGCAGCAGTGAGCAGTTGGGAAGGAGCACAAGCAAGCCAGCATTGACTCAATGTGCTGTGACTCATAGACGGGACTGGTGGTGTATTACATATATCCTTTCAGCTCTGTGCGCTTACTTTTCCTTCTTGTATACAGAACAAGAATAGTCTATGCAGGCAGCCAGGGTTCAGTTATTGGTATGAATGTTTTGCAGACAGATGATACTGGTTTATAAACATCTGCGCAGATGTAAGTCTTATTCTGTTTTGGATTATCTTGGGATGCTGGTTCACAAGCCCAACTGCTGTATTGGCTCCTACCCTTCACCACTGTGGGACAAACCAAGTGCTCAGAAAGTAATTACTCAAAATCTGTAAGTCATATCCTGATGTAATAGGAAAATTTCAATTGTTTCCAGCTTTTTCTAATATACTGGGCTGCAAAATGCTGGTGTTCAGCTGATGCTTTAAGAATGGTTGAGCTGTGCTTGCAGCAAGGAGCAGATATCTGGGGACAGAAGTCACTGTAGTGTCCCAAAAAATTCCATCCCTGCTCATCAGCTAGAGCCTGTAGCTGCAGAGATAGTGAACAAGAGAGAACAGTGCATTAAGAAGAATAATAGAGGGGGGAATAAGCTAAAGGGGAAAAGAAAATATGCTTTAAGAAAGAAAAGACAGAGGAGAAACAGTGAGAGCAAAAGAGAGTGTGAAAATTAAGTCTCTTAATCATTTGATATGTCATTAGATATATCAAGCTGAATGGTGTGGTTGACACGTCTGAGGGACAGGATGCCATCCAGAGGGACCAGGACAAGCTCGAGAAGTGGGCCCATGTGAACCGCATGAGGTTCAACAAGGCCAAGTGCAGGGTCCCGCACCTGGGTTGAGGCAACCCCTGGTACCAATACCGGCTGGGGGATGAAGGGATTGAGAGCAGCCCTGCCAATAAGGACTTGGAGGTACTGGGCGGGGAAAAGCTGGACATGAGCCGGCAATGTGCGTTCATAGCCCAGAAGGCCAACTGTATCCTGGGCAGCATCAAAAGAAGTATGGCCAGCAGCTCAACGGAGGGGATTCTGCCCCTCTACTCTGCTCTGGTGAGACCCAACCTGGAGTACTGCGTCCAGCTCTGGAGCCCTCAACATAAAAAGGACACAGATCTGTTGGAGTGAGTCCAGAGGAGGGCCACAAAATGTTCAGGGGGATGGAGCACCTCTCCTATGAGGACACACTGAGAGAGTTGGGGTTGTTCAGCCTGGAGAAGAGAAGGCTTTGGGGAGACCTTATTGCAACATTTTGGTACTTAAAGGTGGCTTACAGAAAAGACGGGGACAGACTTTTTAGCAGGGCCTGTAGCAACAGGACAAGGGGTAATGGTTTTAACCTAGAGGAGGAGGGTAGATTCAGACTAGATATGCAGAAGACATTCTTTACAATGAGGGTGGTGAAACACTGGAACACGTTGCCCAGAGAGGTGGTAGATGCCCCATCCGTGGAAACATTCAAGGTCAGGTTGGACGGGGCTCTGAGCAACCTGATGTAGTTGAAGATGTGCCTGCTCATTGCAGGGGGTTGAACTAGATGACATTTGAAGGTCCCTTCCAATCCAAACCATACTATGGTTTTATGTCCTGGGAACCAGACTTTCTGAATTTTTATTTGCATGAAACTGACCTCAGATTAGCTGTTGGTGACGCAGCGTTCTTCCTGTCCAGTCACTAATTTGGACTATGTCTTTATTTGGTAGGAAGAAACTTCTTTTTTTTCAACTAAGTTGTGCCCAGAACAAGCAGTTCTAGGACTGCCGTCAGGCAGTGAGACTGAAATGGGTGCATAAGAGCACCGGGGTCTGGGTGGTTTAGTGTCTTTTTATTCCCACAAAAGTGCAGTGCAACTGTCTGCTGGATTACCCTCAGAGTGATTCCCCAGGATGATGGGCAGAGAATTAATTTCAGTGCATTTTCCCTAGTTAAGTTAATAAACACTGACTTAATATCTCTTTGTAATTAAAAAAGTTCTCAAGCAGTGGAGATCTGAGTGAGCAGTAATTTCTGAGATTTTCACTTTGATTTTGTGTGCGTTGTGCTTAGTTCTTCCAGAATGGGCTTTTGGAAGGGACAGTTCGATCCATTATGAACCGAGAAGCATCCTCAGCACTCAGAGCACTCAGATCCAGCTGATGGTGCGCACCCGTATCTCCCACAGCACCCTTCTCAGCTTGGCCTCTGCAGATGGGAATGGATACATCCAACTGGAGGTGAGCAGTCCAAAAGCCATTCTGTTTCAGTACTCTTAATTTCATTGAATCTTAGAATTGTCTAGGTTGGAAGAGACCTTTCAGATCATCGAGTCCAACCATCAATCTAACACCGACAAAAACCATCACTAAACCATATCTCTAAGCACTGTGTCTACCTGTCTTTTAAACACCTCCAGGGATGGTGACTTAAACACTTCCCTGGGCAGCCTGTTCCAATGCTTGATTACCCTTTTGGTGTAGAAATTTTTCCTAATATCCAATCTAAACTTCCCCTGGCACAATTTGTCATGGAGTACCCCAGTAAGAGAAAAAGATGCAGTTTCCAATTAAGGACAGCTATTCTTTAATGTAATAAAGAGCAAGAATTTTCCACATGAGAGTAGCTGCTCTCATTTGTGTTGTCCTTCTCAATATTACCCTTTCATAACATATATTCTAGTTGTTTCACTGCAAAAAATACAGATCAGTGCATGTGATACACATGAATGGGGAAGATTATTTTGTCTTGTTTGCCTTTTCCATTTGCTTCTTTCTGTCTCTAGCTATAAAACTTGTCTCTACATTTTTGTTGCTGTTGAAAAAAGCTGTCTGGATTCTATTAGCTAGGCAGAGGCTAATTATTCCAATTGTAACAGGAGGGTCAGCTGGGAAGACTTAGAGGTAGACATCAATAGGGAGAAGACTGATAAAAAGGTTCATCCGAATTAGAAAAGTGGCCTGTAAAGAAGAGAGAGCTGATAATTCCTGGACCTGCGGTTTTCTTGTGATATTTTTTTATCTGGGAATAAAGCACTTAAAAAACAAGAGTGCCGTTTTCATTTTAAAAACTCAGGTCCATTCTTGAAGCAGGACCGTGTAAAAATATTTAGAAGTGTATTTCTATTATTAAAGGTATTTGTCATCTTCCTCTAGGTGGTTGAGGGTTTCTTTAGTGTTAACTTCAGCTTGGGGGACAAAAATCACTCTCTGAGAATGAAGACATTACGTATAAACAATGGCCAGTGGGTTCTTCTGACCATGGAGCGCTACAACAATGAATTTACCCTGCGCGTTAACAGCGGTGGAGGTGACCAAGAAGTGACCTCTGTCTTGGGTACAAATAGATGGTTTGAAATGGATTGGGCAAGCATTGTGCTAGGAAACCGCCTTCCCAATCATTCAGAGAGCGATTTCCAAGGTAAGTGACATGATGGATTCCCAAAAGGAGGGAATTAAAGCCTAGAAGTGGTATCTTAGTGTGTTGGAGAGTCTAAAACCCAGATAAGAATTCCCATGGGGACTACTATGCCCATGAAATCCCACCTCCTCTACTAGAGGATTCAGAGCTAATGCTCAACTCTTTATTTGCCATTGTATCTGGTTCTAGTGAAGATGTGAGATTTTTATTTCTCAGGCCAGAGGCCCCAAATAGGGAACTCACGCTGCAATCTTCACTCACTTTTTGCCTCAAAAGGGTCCAAGGAACAGACACAACTCCTGCTGGGACGAGAAGGATTTGCACGGCAATTCACAGCAAGCTCTCCATTTGCTGGAGCGGGGTGCTGGGACTGGGGATTGTAGCTCAACGGAAGACTGTTTTTTCCATTCTGCTGCTTCTTATTCAGCCCCACTCTTAAGATTATATTTTAGATCTAGATTAATTTAGTGGAGCTGTTCTGGTTCATAGCACAGTTCTGATAAGTCATTGCATTGTTACAAACAAGCTGTCCTGGAGAAGTATTGTTGATCTGTATATTGGCCAGGGCACACAGGCACATGTCCTGTAGCTCTTCTAAAAGAAAACTGATAAGCAATATAAGTATCTTTTTAAAAGATGTTTTAAGTTTTCTACAGTGCTCTAAGATCTCCTGTACATGTGTTGGGGGCAAGGCTCGAGGTGGGAAAGTTGCTAACTCAATGTATTTCTCTGTATACTCCCCTGCTTCGATGCAGGTTGTATGCGTGACGTCCAGCTGAATGGTCAGCCGCTTCTCGTGGAAGGCAAAAGCACAGAGTTTGGCTTAATTCTGAGGCGGCAAGGTGTCACCATGGGATGCCATTCCAGTGCCTGCAGCAGCCAGCCCTGTTACAGCCCTTTTCTTTGTGTAGACCTGTGGAGAAAATATGAATGCCGGTACATTAAGCTTTTGTTTTCACCCAGGGGTGGTTGGGAAGCTCACTCTTTACACCTTTTGTCAGGCAATGTGGTTTTAACACTGAAAATCCTTGCTGCTGCTGGCCAGAGAGAGGCATCCCAATGACAAATCCTGCTCTCCATCTCACCTTCCAGCATGGGCCAAACTTGCCTTTTCCTGCAAGTCCGATATGGAACCTATTTACTCCACTATTTTTTTCACATGGTGAGAAGATCACAGGCCAGTGAGGAAATTAAATTCCCTTTCATAAAAAGTGGATTGCAAAAGCCTTAGTCTCTGCTCCTCTGTGTGAAAATTCTATATATTTTGATATAGTCTATATATATTGTGTGTATATATATCTATATAAAGTATATATTGCATATATACTATGTATATACTCATATATTTTCTGTAAATAAGTTGAAACGAGTCCTACTTTGTATGAAACAGTGAGACTTTCATAATCAGACTGTCACAAAACTGGTTTCTAAAATGGGCTGCCCAGGGCCAGAACCAAAGCCCACCAGCAGTGGGTATCCTATGCAGTTAGCTCCTTTGAGAAGATCCACTCCTTAATGAAATTTTTCAAAACAATGTATTAAAATATGCAAATCAAAATACAGGCATGTCTGCTCAAAAAACCAAACATACTTACATGCAAGACTGGGAGAAGGTGCCACTTGAATTCTTTCAAAACAGCCAAAATTTGCATTTCTGAGGCCTCATGATTCACTGCTGAAAAGGCTATGAGATAGTCTCAAGTGTGCCTTGAAACACTCCCTCCTTCAGACCACTTGTGAGAGAACAATATGAAGGCTCTTCCATTTATTCACTAGTATTTCTTCTTTGGATTGCAGAAAGCAGGTCCGTGCTCCTCACAGTATTCCTGCATGGCCTCTCCAATTGCATATATGAGAAGTCACTTTCTCTGCAGATTAAAGTCCTAGAAGACAAGATGGGTCATTCTGAGGAGGTCAATGACATCTCTTTCCCAAAGGCCCAAATAAGCGTTACAAAGCTTATACTAAGTGTTTGCTCTCCACATCAATCTCAGCTATCCATTTCCTTCTAGGGGTTTTTGACACGTCTTTAGAAAAAGGGTTAATCTGTTCAGAAGCTGAGCTGACAGATCCCTTTTTTAAGGAAGGAGTGAAGCTTTTCTGTATATCTTTTGGATAGGGAGGGCAGAACCTATGTTGATGTTTTCATAAGCCTACTAGCTCACTATGTTAGAGCGTACATCTACTTCATACTCTCAACATGGTTTGGGGGTTTGCTTGAAAAGACTAATTACTGGCTTTAAAGAAATAGTAGCAGACCTTGCACAAAACAACATGCAACTCCAGGTGCTTTGCCTGCCTAAAAGATATCTTCTGCTTTTGTTATTCAGGTGTCCAGCTGGGAAAGCAGAAGTGACTGACAACCTTACAGGGCTCAGACACTGTACCTCATCTCCTTGTGGACACTGGACCTGTAGGAATGGGGGTACCTGTGTGGCTCAATCCCAAGAGAAGACTATCTGCCAGTGCCCCGAAGGTTACAGGGGAAGATGGTGTGAAATTAGCCAGGTGAAGGCTGGAAGACCCGTTGGACTCAGCTCTGGCTCTATTCTGGCAATCAGCATGTGCCTCCTTGTCTTCCTAGGTAGGAAAGCAAGTACTTTTTGTCTTTCTTAAAAAGAGATTAAAAATCTTGTACCTTGCTCCATTGAATTAAGTCTGCTTTACCCCTGGATGTTGTGATCAGTGTTTCACTTTTTCTGGAGGCCCCCAGTTCGGAGTTCATTTGAGGATGCTAAAAGGCAGGCATCAGCACACAGTTACAGTTTACTTGCTTTGAAGCCAGTTCAAGCAAATTTAGGACTTATATATTTCAGCATCACTTATTTTCAATCCTTCTTAAATAAGAGGTTTCCACCTATGAGTGCAAATCTGTGTGCATCCACATCCATCTGAAACTCCCACTTGCCCTGAGGCCGTACATTTGTAATAGGTAGGACCTACAGCTCGTATGTGCTATTCACATACTGGGGAGATAGAACATTTATGGTCTTAACAGCCAAGCCTCATTAAGAGTGTCAGGCAGAAAGAGATGTTCACAGTGTGTCCAGTTTCAGGTGCACTTTGGCTGAAAAGTTAGTAACGCCATAAAACTGTTTCTCATATTGGTAAAGAAAAACTGCATACACGTCTCAGAATAGTAAAGACTCCATGATTATATTACACTTGTAACCTTCATTAAAACAGTGTTTTACTTACTTTGGGTATCTTATTTACTCAGGATTGGTGAAAGGCCAGAGATTGGCCAAAATGCCTTCTATTTAAATGGATTCCTTTAGGTAAGTAAAATACCCTTTTAATGAAGTTTATGATGTAATATACATAGATGATTCTTTACATTCCTGAATATAAGTTGTTTATATATTAACAGTTATGCATTTCTTACCTGGGAATTTCATTAAGAGTTGACTTAATATCTCAGGAGTCATATGTCTATCATGCATCATACTTTGTCATATGTCATATAACAAATACGTATCTTTATTTCTCCCAGCACTCTTGGTCTCCTACACAGTGTGGAGTCAGTGGGGAAGTTCAGGGTTTCGGAAAGGAGGAATTTACCACATTCCTGAAGAGCGTGAAAGCTGGGAGGATGTTAGAGAAAATGTCTTTAACTATAATGAAGAAGGAGGTGGAGAACATGACCAGGTATGATGCAGCTTCAATCCAGTCTTTGCAAATCCAGACTCTCCTTGCCTTCCTTTCCCAGACCTTTTATTTATATTATTGTCCTTATCCAGTTGGCTTTTTTTTTTTAAACCTGAAGTACTCTTGAGTGGGAGGCTTTTATTTCAACCCAATTTGTAGCTTTCACAATGCTGATCATCTGTGGCCACCTTTGAGGGGCCTGCTCTGGACAGAACATTCTTGCTTTAGCTGAAGACTATCATTAGGCAAAGGGATTTGGTATGATCTGAATTCGGCCCTCTGAACTAGGCCCTCTCTTTTCTTCAGCTTGTAGAAAACTCACAGAATCCATTTTTGTGTTGTACTGAGTTTTAAAACATTTTTTGGAACCTGTTTCCTTTTGTGTTGTTTCTCTCTGATATTTGCATTCTTTTTTTTCCAGAATGCTTATGATATAGATGAACTGAAGAAACCTCTCCATACCATTCCCCACTTCTCCTTGAGGGAAGCTGCTCCACGCTCCAAGATACCCACTGGCCCCAAGAGAGACTCACTCCCAAAATGTGCACAACAAAAACAATCAACATCAGCTGTTACCAGTGTTCCAGACTTCAAGGAATATGTTTCTCAACTCATCTGGGATGCAGACAATGACCTACAGAGTCTTCCAGCTGACACTCTTCATTTTTACTGCTTAGAAGGGCAGTGCTCTCTAGCAGGGAGCCTTAGCTCCTTAGACTCCATTAGTGGTGATGAAGATCTAAATTATGATTGCCTCCAAGAGTGGGGTCCAAAGTTTGACAAGCTTAAAGAACTCTATAAGATCTCAAAAGAACATTTGTAACCAGAGTTAAAAATCTTGACACATTG
This sequence comes from Rissa tridactyla, assembly GCF_028500815.1. Taxonomy (NCBI): domain Eukaryota; kingdom Metazoa; phylum Chordata; class Aves; order Charadriiformes; family Laridae; genus Rissa; species Rissa tridactyla. The sequence goes on along the minus strand of NC_071467.1, from coordinate 26,214,614 downwards.
CCATGACATACAGACACTACTTTTAAAAATGCCTTTTTTTATATATAAGGTACATCAAGTAACTTACTTGGTGCAAGTTTTTAGTTACAGTAGTATGATATACTCACTTTTCCCAGGAGTGATAATCTGAACTGTCTTTTTATATGCACTGTACAAACAGTTATTTAATGGTAGAAGTGCAGACTTTTAAAGCATGAATTTTCGTGAAAACTTTGGAATGTAGGATTTGTATAGAATAGCATTACAATATCCCTTTTTATTTGTGTAGACCACAGTAACTTACTAGAATTATCCTGGATGCAAGAACTTGAATTATTTTCTCCCTAGTATTAACGTGAATCCTATCAGGTGGGTAGCAATGGGTAGGGTGTTTTTTTAAAAATCGTATTCATTTTAGACTGTGAAATAATTATTACAAATGTTAAATATAAAACATTTTAAATTTCTGGTTTTCTTGTCAGTTTTTGTCTTATCCTCCTAAACTGTAGTCTCCCTTGACATCACACACACCACCTCACTTGCTATTACAGGCTGCCCAAACACATGAAACTTTCTTCTGTCTGACCCTTTTTCTAATTATTTGTAAAGAGGGGAAAAGAGTGGAAAGATCCCAGGTGTGGATAGCACTTTGCTGACATGACAAATTTATACTCTTAAAGGCAGTTATCAGACGTGGGAAAAATTTATATTCAGTAAACTTTTATTTCCAACTTTGCCTTCTGCATGGAACCCTTCTTCAAAGTCTGCAGCTGGAAAACAGAAGAGCTGAGCACAGGTGTGAAGAGAAGCTAGAAGGGAATCCAGGCAAAAGTTGAAACTGAATTCTTTTAATCAGGACAGTCATTGTAAAAATTGGAATCCTCAAAAGAAAAAGCATGGGAAACCTATCCTGTTCCCCTTTGCCTCCTCCTCCTCCCACCCCCCAAAAAAAAGGACTGTGGTTTGAGCATGGAACGGAAGTCAGGAGCTTCTGAAATCTAATGCTGACTTGAACACTCACCCCCACGACCGTGGGTAAATCACCTTAACTTGTTCTTTCCCTTTCTCTCTTTCTTACCTCCCTGAAACGGGGGCAGCTCCCAACGCCTGGTGTGATGTGTGAATGTCAATGGGTGCTTACAGCGAGCTTGAAAGCTCTGAAGTCCTACGGGTTTTTTGAAATTGTTTTCTACTCAGTGTTTTTTAGTTATCAGTACAACATGATACTCAATGTTTGCTTTTTATTGAAGTCTTGACACTTCCTTTGATGCCTAAACATTGTTTTAAAATTAAGTCTTTCATCACTGTTGATCATTTTACTTGGCATAAAAAGTGCAAATGTAAATTAGTTTTGTACCTAGAAGGATGATTTTGATACTATTAGAACAAGTATAATTTACATTGAAAACTGATTGAACAAAAACACCATGTGAACTGAATAAAACGATCTGCATTCATTCCATAAAATTATTTATATAAATGATACTAAAGTAGCAATATTAATATTAGAGAGATTTGGAGCAAAGAGTCAGTATGAGCCACAACTTCATACCAAAGCCTCACATGGTTAGGCATTGATTATTCTTACAAAGTCATAAAAAAGAAATATTACAGCTGTATTAACATATAGCCTCTTCTTGCTTAACGTAAATTTCCCCTCCTTTCTAAAGATGTATGGTGTGGTAAGAAACTACAAAATCTCTTACATCTGGGGATGTTACATATGTTGTGCTGCAAACAAAAACTGCTGAGCCCCAAAGCTTCAGTGAGGCAACTATTCTGAGTCTTGAACTCTTAGAACATTTTTATGAAGTGCATATACATTTTTATTGCTCTTTATTAAGTTGCCTCTTCTGAACTTGGCACCAAGTAAAGCCTAGCATAATTATTGGTAAACTGTCTCTTCCAAAGGACAGTAATTTGAACAATGTGCTACAGATAACGCTGACAGGCTGTCACCTCCCAGAGGATTATTTTGTAATTCATGTCCTGCAACTGAACATTTTTCATATGGATGCATTAAACAATAACTCAGGAAAGTTGAGGCAGTAGTTAATTTTTTTTCCCCTCAAATAACTGAGGATACAGAGTGACAGGCATGACAGAAGGTAACAAATTGCATTGTAGTCAAGACATTTAATGGACATCTATCCTTGTGGAAGATGAGGAAAGTTTTTCTGCCTCCTTGTGTCACTTATAGCAAAATGCAGAATGTTGATGGCTGGCAGGTCACTGTCTAGCTACATAGTTCGATGGACCGAGACTGAGAAAGGGCCACACCAGGCACTCATTTGATGGAGCGTCCCCTGTTCCTTTTGCTGCAGAAGCTGTGGCTGTTGACTAGGTAAGTAGCAGTGCTGTAGGAATGGAAAAAGAGCCTAGTCGCGTGCAGCAATGACAGGGGCAAAAGAGATTTGCATTGTATAACTACATTGAAAATTTGCTGTTCAGCCTTTGTGATCTCTCTTCTTGATAAAATATTTGAGAAATTCAGCCAAATGATATAGCTAAAAGCTTCTACTAGTCATCCTTCTTCTCCCCTAGATATTGACATCCTAGGAAGAGGGATATCTGAAAAGCTTGAGAACCAACACCTGGCTAGTTGCAGGTTAGAGTCTTGCGTAGATAGATATGGACTATGTAATTGTGGACATCTTAGTAACGGTGGAAGTTGCTGCTGAAAGGAAGTAGCTGCTTCTGCCCCTTGACTTGACTTAGAATCATAGAATCACCTAGGTTGCAAGGGACCTTTCAGATCATCGAGTCCAACCATCAACCTAACTCTGATAAAAACCATCACTAAACCATATCTCTAAGCACTATGTCTACCTGTCTTTTAAATACCTGCAGGCATGGTGACTCAAACCACTTCCCTGAGCAGCCTTTTCCAATCCTTAATAACCCTTTCAGTGTAAAAAATTCTCCTCATATCCAATCTAAAGCTCTCCTGGTGCAACTTGAGGCCGTTTCCTCTCGTCCTATCGCCTGTCACTTGGGAGAAGAGACCGACCCCCACCTCTCTACAGCCTGCTTTCAGGTAGTTGTAGAGAGCGATAAGGTCTCCCCTCAGTCTCCTCTTCTCCAGGCTGAACAACCCCAGTTCCTTCAGCCGCTCCTCATAAGACTTATTCTCCAGACCCCTCACCATCTCTGTTGCACTTCTCTGGACATGGTTGAGCACCTCAATGTCTTTTTTCTGGCGAGAAGCCAAGAACTGGACATAGCACTTGAGGTGGGGCCTCACCAGTGCTGAGTATGGGGGGACAATCAATTCCCTAGTCCTGCTGGCCACACTATTTGTGATACAGATCAGGATGCTATTGGCCTTCTTGGCCACCTGGGCACACTGCTGGCTCATATTCAGCCAGCAGTCAACCAACAGCTCCAGGACCCTTTCTGCCAGGCAGCTCTCCAGCCACTCTTCCCCAGGCTTGTAACACTGCATGGGGTTGCTGTGGCCCAAGTGCGGGACCCAGCACTTCGGTCACTTGCCCTTGTTCATGGATCAATGTCTCGATTTCTTTGCCTTTTCATAAGGCATTAAGGTGTGCATCGGGTGGCGGGGGATCAGCCGCGTAACCCTAGGCTGAGCTGCAGGAGCCACTGGAGGGGCCCGGCTCTTCTTGCCCACCTCTCTAGATAACTGCTAGTCAACACTAATTAAATAAATGTATTTACCGCTACTTAATTAAGCAGTGGCAGGGGAAGGGAAGCAGGGAGATGCAAAGCAATGGGTTACACATCAGCTCGCGGCCTCTGGGCCGCTGCCGTGAGGGCGGGGGGTGGGCGGTGCTATCTTCCCTCCCCTCTGTGGTGGGCGGTGCCGCGCGCCGAGGGGCGGAGCCTCTCGGAGCCCCGCCCCTGCCTGCGCGAGGGGGCGGTGGCCGGCCGCCATCTTGCTGCCTCCTGCGGGGGCGGGCGCGACTTGTGCGGCTGGTTTGTGGGGCCGCCGTCGGGCTCAGGCGGCGGCGATGAGCGCGGAAGCGGCGGACCGGGAAGCCGCTACCTCCAGCCGGCCCTGCACGCCGCCGCAGACCTCCTGGTTCGAGTTCCTGCTGGAGGAGGCGCTGCTGGAGCAGCACCTGCAGAAGCCCTCTCCCGGTGCGTGCGGCGCGGCCCTGCCGGCCGCCGCCTCCACCCCTCGGCCGCGGTCCGGCATCGCTCCCCGCCTCCTCACGGGGGAGAAGCGCTCGCTCGTCTCCCTGCGGGCCTCTTCCCTCGCCGCTGCGGCCTGCAGCTCGCCCGCTGCCGCCGCCTTCCCGCGGCCTGCTGCCGGCCGCGCACCGGCGCCGCCTCCCGCCCGCCCTCTCCCTCCTTCCCTCTCCTCCCGCAGGTTTGGGCACGGAGAGGCTGTGAGGCGGCGGGGGGGGATCTGCTGCCGGGGCTGGTAGGCCCCGGTGCTGGGGAAGTCGGGGTGAGAGCGGTGAGACGGGGACCTCGGGACCAGGGGATGTGAGGCCACGGCCGCGCAGCATTAGTTAGTGCAAACAAGAATGTATCTTTCTCGTTTTACATTGAATTTCCTATTTAATGACTTAATTTCCCTATCTTTCTTGTGCTTTTGCTTTAGCAATGTGAGTTTTGTTTGTGGAAATGTTTCAAGTTGTTTATTTTTACATTGTGAGGTGCTGTTTGTAAAAATCATTACAATTTGCAGCTGTTTTTCTCTCATTCAAGTCTTGCTAGCGCCAGGAAGTAGAGTCCTCCTAAAGGTTCAGTGCTGAAATTACTTTGTCATCTTAGACCCGCAGTGAACAGAAACCTAATCTGATGTATAGTAAGAAAGTGACCATATTTAAAAGTATCTGATCTTTTGATGATCGTAAGTGGGACTTGTCTTTTTCAGTACCTGAATTCTATGAGCAGGTGGAGGAAATGGGAAAACCTGGGACAGTATTGCCTCTACAAAAAGTAAATTTAAGCATAGTCAGGCTTTATCTCTGTGCTTAGATCTTATACTGCTATTTTGCAATTAAAAATAATGATTAATACTAGTGTCATGTTTCACAAAGTTCAGTGAGAGTGTAGTAGTTATGATTTGGCTTCAGATTTTCAGAACAGCTCAAAGGTGCTGGAGGGACTGTCTTATTGTAAGGGAGAGAGTTGGAGCTTTTTTTTTTTCTTCTGAAAAAAAAATATTCACAGTCTAAAAGTGTCTTCTAAATGTATTCAGAAGTACCAGCATTTGCTTGAAAGTATGTTATAAAATACGGAAGAGAATTACAAGAAGGTGTATACTTTCACAACAGTTAACTTGTGATTTCAATAGGTAGCATTTATTTTCTGTAGATGCAGGTACTTAAACGTAATTAATACAAAATAGTGAAAATAAATAAAAGTATGAGAGTGTGGTTACTGTAGTCAAGTAAAGTCGAAGGTTAAACAAAAATATGTCAATAGTCTGATTTGAGTCAGCATAAGGAAGATACCCTTTGGGATTAGAATCTGCCAGGTGACAATGTCAGCTGTATAAATGGCAATGAGATAAAATCCCTGTTCATAGCTGCAACAAGAAACTGATGTCTGGGCTTACAAAGAATTTGAAGACCGGCTGTGTCTTTTTTGCAGATCCACCACCTGTACAGCTGATTGTTCAATTCTTGGAACAAGCCTCGAAACCATCAGTGAATGAACAGAACCAAGTCCAGCCACCACCTGATAACAAAAGAAATCGCATTTTAAAACTTCTTGCCCTTAAAGTTGCTGCTCATCTGAAGTGGGATTTGGATGTATTGGAGAAAAGGTATAGTCTATACATCTTCATGCTGAAATTACTAAACTGAAGTGGCTTGAGATCTTTATTTTAACAAATGGAAATCTGTCTTGCTCCCTTTTCTGAGCGCGTATTTCTTACATTAAGAAGAGTCTTGGGTGTGACAACTGAAATCAAGTTCAGTTTTTATCTGTGAGTTAGAAAAGTGTTTTGATAAAGGCAATGTCTGTGAGCAAATCAATACAGTTTATAATTTAGAGAGGAAGAATAGTGGGTATTAGGCATTAAGATGTGCATGTCTAAACTGTATAAAGATGAATTTTAGGTTACGTTTTCTTCAGTGACAAAACTAGCATAAGTTTACCCATTCTGATATGCTTAAAGTTGGAGGTCTTGCTCCAGTTTTGTTGATGTAAGGCACTCCATATATCTGTGAACTAGATCACTGAACTGACTGGTTGAAACAAACAAACTCCACCTTTCCATTTTTCCTTTGAGTTTTTTAACCCAAATAATTTCAGCTGCTGAATGGTCCAATAGGGTAGAACAGTTGTCAGTGCTAAGCAAATGAGGGAACTGCACTTTAGCAGTGTAATATCTTAGTGGGGCAATATTTGCCTCGGTTGTACTTTGCATAGAATCATTTAGGTTGGAAAAGACCCTTAAGACCATCAAGTCCAACCATTAACCTAAGACTGCCAAGTCCACCACTAAACTATCTCCCTAAGCACCTAGTGTACATGTCTTTTAAATACCTCCAGGGAGGGTGACTCCACAAGTTCCCTGGGCAGCCTTTTCCAATGCTTGACAACCCTTTCCATGAAGAAATTTTTCCTAATATCCAGTCTAAACCTTGAGGCTATTTCCTTTTATCCTGTCACTTGCTACTTGGGGGAAGATATGAAGCCCCACCTGGCTACAACCTCCTTCCAGGTAGTTGTAGAGAGCGATAAGGTCTCCCCTCAGCCTCCTTTTCTTCAGGCTATAGAACCTCAGCTCCCTCAGCCGCTCATAAATAAGGCTTGTGCTCCAGACCCCTCACCAGCTTTGTTGCCCTTCTCTGGACTTAACTTCAGCACCTCAATGTCTTCTTTGTAGTGAGGGGCCCAAAACTGAACACAGTACTTGAGGTGCGGCCTCACCAGTGCTGAGTATGGGGGGACAATCACTTCTCTAGTCCTGCTGGCCACACTATTTCTTATACAGATCAGGATGCTCTTGGCCACCTGGGCATGCTGCTGGCCTATATTCAGCTGGCTGTTGACAAACGCTCCCTGGTCCTTTTCCACCAGGCAGCTTTCCAGCCACTCTTCCCCAAGCCTGTAGCGCTGCATAGGGTTGTTGTGACCCAAGAGCAGGACCTGGCACTTGGCCTTGTACCTCATACTATTGGGCTCAGCCCATGGATCCAGCCTGTCCATATCCCTCTACAGAGCCTTCCTGCCCTCAAGCAGGTTGACGCTCCCTCCCACCTTGGTGTCATATGAAAACTTACTGAGGGTGCACTTGATCCCCTTGTCCAGATAATTGATAAACGTATTTAAAACATTTGGCTTGCAGACACCTTGGAAGAAGAAAGTTCTTCATTAGGTAAAAGTTACATTAACTCTTGTGTGTGTTAAAGTTTCTTTAAAAAAAAATAATCATGCTATATTGTCTTATTTGTTATGAGTTGGTCTGGAAGTCATATGTTCCTTATATTATACAGAAATACTTTCATTTCAGACCTATTTTAAATAAAACTATATTCCTTCAAATTACTGGTATGGCTTGTTTCTTCTTATATACTTTTATTTGTATTTCTCAAAATGTGCTATAGTGAGTAGTAAAAGAGCTTGGAATGAGGAGTCCTTCATTTTTACCTATGAAGTTCTCTTACTTAATACAGCTTACAGTGCTCTATTCCAGTTCCTAGTCTTCCCTGTTTGCTAGTGAATGCTGCAGAAAGGGAAATAAGCCGTAATAGCACAAGAGAAGTGTTCCCTTTACACGTGAGTGAAATTCCATTTGCAATGGAAATGTCATTACTTACCTTCTAGAAGTATGTTCCGGGAATACTTTGAAAATAATTTCTTATTAGTTGGGACCTGCTATTATAGGTGTCTGGATTGTTCTAGGGATGTGTGTGGACTAATGCAGTGGTGCATAGTAGTAGTTCGGGTATCAGGGCAACCTTCCATTCGGGCTTATGCTGCTAGTACTGGCAACTGCTTTACATATCTGATCTAGAATGCCATCTGATAATAGAGCATTTCATTATGCTAAATTTTTTGTTTATGTTTATACTACCCTTACTTCCATGGGATGTTAAGTAATAATATAGTACTGAATAGTACTGTATATTACTTAAACATTCCAGAGTAGGATTACTATATGAAGTATCTGATTCTCTCTTTTTTCTTTTTTTTTTTTTTAATAGTTTGTCTGTTCCTGTATTGAACATGCTACTCAATGAACTTCTGTGTATCAGCAAGGTTCCCCCAGGAACTAAACATGTGGATGTAGATCTATCCAGCTTACCCCCAACCACTGCAATGGCAATACTACTCTACAATAGATGGTAAACTACTTTAAGGCAATAATCTTAAAAACATGGTAGAACAAAACAGTGTTTTCTTCTATCTATATACTTGTACATAGAAGGAGAAAGAATCTCAAACTAATAATAATTTTGTGATCTGTAGGTAGGTTGTAGTGAGGAGCTGAGTCTGAAAAGCTATTCTACAGCTGGTTTTGTCCCCTGAAAAAATAGTCAAGATAGTGGTTTGAAGTGTCACCTTATAAAGATAAAAATCTTGTTGTCTTTTAGCTTTTTATGGACATAAGAGCACATCTAGTATTTAAGAAATGCTCTTGAGTAGAACGTGTATTCTAATGGTATAATGCATCTGAAATTATAAAGTGATGTTTGTAAGAGGTGTATAATCGCTTATTACACTTCTGAGGCTAATACCATTCTTTGCTTAATTTTCTCTCCTATGTAGGGCCATAAGGACCATTGTTCAAAGTAGTTTTCCTGTAAAGCAAGTGAAACCAGGTCCACCTCAGTTAAATGTGTAAGTCACAGGTATAATTCATTTGGACTTCATGTGTATTTTGTAATCAGAAATTTAATTTCTAATGGGATTAAATCATGTTAGTAACATACAGTTGCTTAAAATGGCTAGTTGTAACATGGAAAACTTGTATTTATTTCAAATATATTCTTATTTTCCTGTCAGACATGCTTGATACATATATGTGCTTGTCTGTTGTTCCACTCTAAATGTCACTGTGACTTCACAGAGGCATGAAAAATCATGGGAGAAAGGGAGATGGCAGTTTGCGTAGGCAGAATGTTTATTCTCTAGTTTAAACAGGGTGCATTTCTTGCATCCTGCTTTAACTTACAGTAGCTTGCTTAATGCAGTTGTTTTATAGTAATCTGCTGCATTATGTAGGATAACCTGAGAAATAATGAAGAATTTTCACTTGCTTTGTTAGGCAATAAATTGTAATTTAAAGACAGTATTCATTTTGCGTGTTTGAAGTTGTGTGACGTTAGTTACAACCTGTCCTTCGAATCGACTTTTATGTTACAAATTTCTCCGATAAATTTGGGAGTATCTCAGTGGTATTTTTCATGTGTTTTGTGTTAATTTTATACTCTAGCATTAGTCCATACTTGTTTGAGAGAATCTGCTAAGTATGTTGATTAAAAATACTGCTACTACTCATTTTACTATCAGTCTTGTATTGTCCTATATGTATCAGAGTCTGATCCTAAATCAAAAAATTCTGTATGGGGAAATAATTTGAAAATACTTCTATTTTTCACATGAACACACTTCTGCCCCTGACAGATGCTTGAAAAGATTTAGTGAAGCTTCAAGAGACTTGAGTCTGTGAAAGCATATTTCTTCATGATAGTTTTGCTGATATTAACAATGTGATTTTTTTTAAAGAAAAAAGCAATGAAAACTTTGTGACTTCCATTGTATTGAATTGTATTGTCTTTTTGTTATAAAATTCTGTATTTCAGATATAGATAGGTAAGAACAGTCAGTGGTCCTGCATAATCATGTTTAAAATGTAATTAAGCAAAACTTACTATGAATGAATTGTTGTGGGCTAGAGCATGAAGTAAAATAACATGCAGGTTTGCTTTATAAATGAGATTTTGACCTCTTCTCTGTATTTTCCAGGATGAACCAGATGCAGCAAGAAAAGGAACTAACTGAAAATATTTTGAAAGTGGTGAGACTTTTTTACCCCTCTTATTTTTGCCCTAATTTACATGTAAATCTGAATGGACAGGAAATAAACAATTGCATTACAGTTTTGTTGGAGTCAGTACATTTACATTATATTTGCCAATTTTAATATTTGCTACAGTTTCACTGTGTGCATTTTGGACAGTGTTGTGTCTGCATTGCATGTAGTATGGAATTTGTTTCGTGGGATTGAAGTATTCTTTCATCAGCCCATCCTTGGAGCCATGTGAATTGAGCAAGCCTCTACAAAATCAGTTTGTGATTAGTAATTAAGACCATGCTTGAGCTGCAAAATCATATGGCAGCAAAATTCAACACTTAAAACTTTTTTTTTTAAAAGGACTTAATACCTAAGTGTTTTCTGTATGTGGCTTTCAACAGAATGCTCATTGTGCCTAAAGCGTTTCCCTTTGGGAGAAAGAAGAAAAAGGAAGAACAAACCCTCTACTTCCATAAGTAGCCTAGGTCATTTTCCTGCTCTTGTACTACTTGGAATCTGTTAGAGAATTTATATTATACATTTGAAACATTTTCTTACTTTTTCATATTTTTTCAAATAGATGAGCGTGAATAATTTTTTTACTCTTTTACCAGTTCATCAAGATTTTTGAAAAAATCTTGCCGTTCACATAGAAGCTGGTTTTGTTTTAGCTGTGAAATAATAACTTAAATTTTACAATCTGACTATTGCATAACTTAATGCTCCAAAAATGGATAAAAAGGTGTAGGTGAAACAGAAAACGTGTTTTGCTTCAATTGGAAGTAAGGGTTTGATCCTGTTTCTCTGAGTACCTGAAACTGAAGTAGAACAAAACAAATTTGTTTATTGTACAAGAAATACAGGAGCAGATTCTACATAGCAGTAAGACAGGTGTATAAGGACAATTTTTTTTTTTACTAACCTTTTACTGTACTGTTACATATCTGGTGTTAATTTAAACCCAGAGCTAAACCCAAAACCAACAGGTTAATTTTTTCAATGCATTTGAACTATTACAGTTGAAAGAGCAGGCTGCTGATTCCATCCTGGTCCTAGAAGGAGCACTTAAATTAAACAAAGACCTTTATGTCCACACTATAAGAACTCTGGATTTATTAGCCATGGAGCCTGGTATGGTGAATGGAGAAACAGAGAGTTCCACTGCTGGACTGAAAATCAGCGCAGAGGAGATACAGTGCCAGGTACCTTACATTCTATACTAAAACTTTCAATTTATATATATTTCTTTAGACAAAGTGTTAAGTAATATTTTTGAGATAAATTGCAGTATTTTTCTATTAATATTTCCTGTGTTCTTTTTTTAATGCAATGAGATATTGACTTCATTTTTACATTATTAGAACTTTTTTTAACACTAAAAATTGTTGCTTCCCCCCACTTCTACTTTCCCGCCACCTCTGGAGCAGACCATTGTATGGCAGGGAGAGTTTGTTGCATTGTTCTTAACGATTATTTGGAAATCATTCTGTAATTTTGTAATGACTGTGCAGAATTGCTCATACTGAGATCGCAGTTAAAGAAGAATCAATTGAAGTACATGAGGAAAGGTATGCTGTGTATGTTGGTACGTTAGAAAGAAACTAGGAATAGTTTAAAGTATGTGTAAGGTTTGATCTGAAATACTGAATCTTGACTGTAAATGTTATGTAAATATCCAAGATAATATGTTTTATATCAATGCTATTTGCAGGTTTGCTATGATTTGGGTGCAATTTATTTTCAACAAGGATCTACAAATGCAGCTGTTCATGAAAATGCGAAAGAAAAGTTTTTCAAAACAAAGGAATTGATTGCAAAGGTAATGAGTGTTTTATTAGCGTGTATGTTAACTCTTCTAAAAAAACCACTTTTCTAAATTATTGCTTCCTTCTGTAGCAGTTTAATAACTGTTAAATTGGTACACATGGTCTTTAAAGAAACTTCATGGGATTTTGGCAGCAAATTATTTTCTCACATTTTGCCTTGTTAAATTATATTAATCAGCTGTGATGTATTGCTGCTTTGGTCTACATTTTGTAATGAATATTCTCTTACTCGTATTGATGAGTGGAATTAAAGAATAACATCTCCGGTGCTAATATTAACTTGACTGATCAGTACATTCTGTGTCCCTTGTGTTATTTTGAACGTGGTGGTGTGTTTCTGAGGAATGTAACCATACAGCACTTCCTATTCTTTTTTTTATTTAACTTTCTGTGGGAAATTAGATTGTCTTTGTTCTGACCTTTTGAAAAATAAAACATTTTAACTTACAACTAAGGTATGCTTCCTTTTTTATTTTACTTCATATTTGTATTCCCAAACCCACAAAACTTAGATTTTTATTTAAATAGACAAAACATGGTCTAAGCTGTAAAGAGCGTGTAAAAAAGTATGCTATTGTAGAAGAAGTGTGTACATGCACATTCTTTTGTTGTTCCACTGTTACATCGGGAAATTGTGAGTGTCTGTTTGTGTTTCTGAATTACGCTTATGTTTCATAATATTTTTGCCACTAAGATTTGATTAACTCTTATTTCTCAGAATGGTTCATCGTCACTTCATTTTACCATCGATGAAGAACGGTTAGCTGGGTACTGTCAAGCTTGTGGAGTTCTTACCTCATCTTCTGATGATGCATCTCAACAGGCAACTCCTTATAGTCAAATCCATAGCTGTATGAAATCTGGCAACTATCAGGTAGAGTGCTTAAATAAACCCACACATATTTGAGGTTTTTTTATCGTGCCTTGTGGCTGATAGGGATTTGCATAAATTTAAGTGTTCCAGTTAACCATTAACATACTGGTTTAGAACTTATATAGGAATATATAACACTTATATAGGAATGTAACATAATCTGATACATATTAGATTAAAATATCTTGGATTCCATACAATGTAAATAATTCCTACTAGCTGATGTATGGAATTTTCAGGTAGAAACTAATTCTTTGGGTTTCAGGAAGAGTTGCTGCTGAGATGTGCAAATTCGGGTTTGGTTTGGTTTTTTTTTTTTTTTCTTTGATTCTCTGATGCTAGAGAACTTTTTTTTTCTTTGGTCCCTTTCTGGTTGTTTAATGAATTTTAATACTACATATGGGTGCAAGCAACTCTGTTATTTTGATCATTTTTTACCAGACAGAAAATTACTTTATCTGTATCTTTTGCATTATCTATTGACTGTTCCAACTGTGTTTGTGTTATAGGACTTAGTGAAGATATTCCTTGAAGATAATCTAACCCTCAGTTTACCTGTTCAGTTCAGGCAATCGGTGCTGAGAGAACTCTTCCAAAAAGCTCAACAAGGGTGAGACATCAAAAAATTATCTGCTTAATCATATTGAAAAACAATTTTCATGAGTTTTATGTTTTTCATGGAAAGTATACAAAATCTTCTAACAACAACTTACATCCAAGAAACTTCAGCCTTTATTTCTATTAGCAATAGTCTAAACTACGTCTTCCAACTGAGGAGCTGTGTTGTGATGTATCTCACTGTGGCCATGCATGGCAAAACTTTATGAGCGTTAACGCTTGCATAAATAAAAATATCAGTGAAGTGGTAGAAGTCATAATTTATCATACGTGTGTGTGAATATATATACAGATATATATAAAATTTATAACTAAGTTAGTGCCTCTTTAGAGGTTTTCTAAAACTTGAAGTCAAAGCTGGTTAACCACACTGAACAGTAATATTGTAGGAGACATGTACTTCATTGGGAACACTGGCGGTGTAGTTATCTGTGATTAGGAGTCTTGTGCCCTGGTGAACTAGCCCAGTGCTGAAGGATTAGTATGGTACACTTACTATAAGAAAAAAACCATATGCAGTAAGCAGAGAGAATTAGGCACGTTACAAGGGCAACTTGTGGATTGCTCCCAACTGAGAAATGCCGAGCACATGGCTGAGTCCAAAATTCAACATTCTGTGGGGCTTAGGCACTTGAATGAGGATTATATGTAAAGGCTCTTCATATAATTATGATGACAATTTTTCTCTGAAGGGAGAGTGCCTACAAGTATTTCAGTTGAAGAATTGAGAGAGGCTCACTTTTACAAATGTGTTTGAGGAAGAAGCATCGATGGTGACAGCCTGTTTTGTAAGAGCTTGTTACTTCCTGCATTCAGCTTCAGCCAGAGAGGAGTCAAATAAACATCTCTTGGAAGAGCATCTTAGAGGCTGTAACTTAGCAATATATATAGGGTTGTTTTCGTCTCTGATATGGCTGATAGGGAGTGCCATCAAGTGATGAGTACTAGGCAGACAAGGATGGAGGAGTATGACTTTGCAATCAAGGGAAGGGTTGAGAGAAGGAAGGTATAGGTTCTGGTTATTTGTTTTGATTTTTGTCCAATGATTGTGTATTGTGAGTTGCATAAATATTCATGAAGTCTTTTGGGCTGTCAGCCATGCATCTTTGCTGTCAGTTGCACTGCTCTAGTTGGAGTTCCAGTGGTGCTCAGGCTGAAGCAATAATGAAGCCTGCACGTGAAAGAGAGCTGTGGGCAAGGAGGGAATTGGACAGAGGCATGTGCTCCAAGCTTACCTTGAGATCTGGCAGCTGGAGCTTTGCTCTGATACCAACTCTTGTGTTTGTCAGAGAAGTTCTGTGATCTTCAGTTTTGTGTTCACGCAGGAATGATGCTCTGGATGAAGTTTGTTTCAAAGTCTGCGTGTGCAACACAGTCTGCGATGTATTGCAGGGTCGAACAATTGATATTCAGTTTTGTCAGCTGTTCCTGAAACCCAGCAAAGAGAAAATAGACTTCCTCCTTGAGGTAAGAAATTATCTGAAATTAGAAGGGGAAACTGTAGTGAGCTATCTCTTTCCCCATATAACCGTATTGTTGCAAATAGTGCTCAAACTTGTGAAGCAGAGAAAAATACTTTGTAAGGTAACTTCTCAAACTTTATTCAACTTTTTTGCAGTTAGTACAATTACACTGTACATGATCAATTTTGCATCTGTGTTCATGGCTCCATTTCTATCTGTTGGGGAGGAACCAATGTTGACCTGTTACTTCAGCTTGGATTTGAAATTGCTGTTATTCCTGATATTAAATTACATAGAGCTGTTGATGAACATTTATTTTCAAGGAGCAAAGAAATAAATTCTCCAAGACAGAGAGAGAGAGATACTAGAAAAACAAGAATCTATTGAAGATGACCACTTTCCCTTTGTTGTTGAAGTTAGCATGTCTTTAAATGATCCTTAGTTACTGTATATGTGAGACTTAAACTATTGCCCTCAGTGAAGTTTTTAGGAAACTATTATTTCTCAAACTTGACTTACTCCTTTTGTTGGTTTGCTGTCCTTCTTATATCTTTTTTTCTTAATTTGAGCCTTGTCTTTTGCTTGTCTCTTCAAGCATGTGGCAAAAATTGACTGACAGTACTTTGTTCTTCAGAGCAAGTAAAAGCTGTTCCATCAACTGCTCGTATTAGGACTTAAACATATTTCTCAAAACAAAAAAAGTTATTTCTTGTAAGCTGGCAATTAAATTCAACTATCTAGTTATCTTTCAACTACTGCTTTTTTTAAAAAAAACAACCCACCCTGTTAGTCCTGGTGAATCTTACGGTTTTGCACTTAAAAATGTTTGTTCGTTTTTAAACTCGTGTAGCAGGGCTTATGATCTTAGTGATCTTGTGAGGCTGGCTGATACTGTGGTACTCAGCATGAGCACAGCTAAATATCAGAGGAATAGGAAAAAGGAATGTGAATTGTGTCTGAGGGAAGATCACAGTTGTCTGAAACAGCTTGTCTTGTGTACAGGTTGAAAGAAGTCTGATCTATCTGTGATGGCTACAGTGTTTATCAGATAACTTTGCTGCCTCCCTTGAGAGAGAGGTTTACTGCCTGATACTAATTGTGAGTCAGAAAACTGGGCAGTAACACTGTCTATAACTAAATATTTTTAGAGTTCTAAGGGGCTGCTTAATTATTTACTGCTTTCCTTCCCAGGTTTGTTCAAGATCAATAAACTTGGAAAATGCTTCTGAAGCACTGAAGAGAAAAATGGCAGCATTTCTCAAGTATGTGCTGGTATTAAGATACCATGAATTGACACTTTTATTGCGCTGTATTATGTTGCTTTTGGTGTTTTGAGCACTTACGACTGGAAAAATAAGCAGCTTCTTCCTGCTCATGTGTTAACTTTTTTATTTGTTTAGAAACTTGTGTTTGGGTTTGGAAGATCTTCAGCTTGTCTTCATGATTTCCTCTCATGAGCTGTTCATAAAACTGCTGAAAGATGATGAACGGAAGCTGCTCATTGATCAAATGCGGAAGAGATCTCCTCGAATCAACCTGTGCACAAAACCTGTGACTTCTTTTTATGATATCCCAGGTAATATTCACAGTACTTCCATCAACTTATTATATGCAGGCAGTTAACCTGTTCCCAAGCTTGAGGTTACTGTGTTCAGGTCTGCTCTCAAAAAAAAGTTGAGAGAATACTTCCCATTTTTAGTCGGTGAATGTCCTACTCCTTCAAGAAGGTGGCTGTTGTTTGCTTGTATTTTGCTTGTATCTCAACTGAGTATAATAGGTATGCTTAAATGAATGTGTCCTAGCTGACCAAGTGAGAGAGAGAGGTGTGGCGGTTGGTTTGAACTGAATCTGGCAGTGGTAGCTGTTCCCAGAAAAGGCACCCTGCCTCTGGACTCACACCAGCACCAATGCTCATGTGATTGTGTGGTGAGCTGAACCAGGAGTACCATCTGCATGAAGTTTTAAATCTACTAAAGTGAAACCCAAATCTTTTTGGCCATTTCATTTCCCAGATATAATTGTCTCTCTGTGCAGTTGCACAAGTCAAAGCTAACATAAGACGTGCCAGATGGTGACTGGAGCTGGAGAGAACTTACTTTTCTGCTCTAATACAGCCTTGCATTGACTTAAGCCAGTTGTGAAAATGCATATTGTCGCTAAGGCAGTATAGGAACGCTTTTTTTTGTGCGGATCTTGAACCTATTGCTTCAGCGTAGCAAGTATAAGGAAATACTCAGAGCTAGAAATACTCAGTAAGAAAAGGGGGCATTGCAAGCAGCCCTTTAGGTCAGGGGAGCTGGGAAGCTAGCACAAGGTGTTTGTGGAAGGGCATGAAAGGATGTGCGTGGCCTACAAAAGCGTTGATCTATCTGCGGTTCTTGCTGTGTTATGTTTAAAATGTTATATACTAATGAAATGGAAGCATCTACATTAAGAAGGAATGTGCTGGAGACCTGATTGCTTTTCTTCTAGCTTCAGCAAGTGTCAATATTGGACAACTTGAACATCAGCTCATATTGTCAGTAGATCCTTGGAGGATTCGCCAGATCTTAATTGAGTTGCATGGTATGACTTCAGAACGCCAGTTCTGGACAATTTCAAATAAGGTAACTTATTTCACGTGGTCCTGAGAGAGTGTAATTCAAGGACTGGTTAGTTACCATACTGCATTGAACAGCAAACATCTTGTCACAGATCCACAGTGTGATTTCCGCACCCCCCCGCTTCCCCCCCGCATAGTGGTGGTTTAATAAGAATGATGATACATGTCTAAACTAACTTTCTCTATGAAAAGTATTACAACAAAACTTATAACCTTTGTGTTAAGGCATTACTGTCTGTATCACAAGCTTTCCCTGTGGAAAAAAAAAATGTAACTTTTGCTTTCAGTGTTCTGACTAGTTAGCAATATTATTTTAAATTTCTGTTATTAAAAGCTGGGACCAGGAGAGAGGAAGAGGTTGGGTTTGTTTGGTTTGGTTTTTTTTAGAGTAAGGATTTCTTGTCATCTTTGTTGTTTTTTTTTTTCCCTTTCCCAATTATTGCATATTCAGAACTAAGTAGGGTAGCTAGCCATTTTTATTGTACTTCTATATGAACAGTACATTACTTCTGATTAGATGTAAAAATGAAAGAGTTGGCACCTAAATGTCAATAATTTTCAATATCTGAGTTTTGGTTTTAATGTTTTAAACAGTGATGTGAATTCTAAAACCTGTTTCTGTGCAAATATCTTATGTATTTCTCTCCCAGTGGGAAGTACCAAATGTTTACGGCAATGTTATTTTAGGCATCAAAGACAATCTGACTAGGGATTTGGTCTACATCCTTATGGCGAAGGGATTACACTGCTGCGCAATTAAGGTGAGCAAGCCAGCTGAAGTTACTGGTGAGTTAGGTTGAGCAATTGAATTTTAACAACACTGAAAATATGGAAAACCTTTTTTTTTTTTTTTTTGGGGGGGTAGGGGCTGGGGGAAGAAAAATTGGGAGGTGAGAGATATGTAGTAACGAGCTCCGTGTGTTGTATAATGCTTAAATATTTCTGTCTTGCAAAGTTCCATCAGTAGAGCAAGGATAATGACTTTCCATTACTTGGGCCTGGAGACAATTTCATTCGTACAAAGTTTTGGTTATGATGTACTAAATCACACTGTATCTAAACCCAGTGGTGATTTGACTACTTATATGAAGTGCTGTTCTTCTGGCTAACTGTTTTACATAAGGAATTTATTGGAGTGCTGTTTTATTTGCCGTATAATTGACAATACTGTACTCTGCAAAACGACAAGGTAAAACTGAAGTGTACCTAATATGCCAGTAGTTACATCTGGTATTTTGCTTAAACTTCTTGTTTTGTTTGAAAAATCTGGAACTGTTGGAACTGTTAACTTAATAGCAAGTCCAAAGGACTCAAAAATGTAAATGGTAATTGTGAGATGCTTGAGTAATGCTAATGATAAAGGGTGCCGAGTGAAGAGCATTTTAACTCTTAGTCTTTTCCCTTATGAATCCGTTAGGAATCATTAACGCATATCCTCTTTATTGCAGGATTTTGTCCATGCAAAACAGCTTTTTGCTGCTTGCTTGGAGCTTGTGACAGAGTTTTCTCCAAAACTCCGTCAAGTCATGCTGAATGAAATGCTACTTTTGGACATCTACACTCATGAAGCTGGAGCTGGTGTTTCTGGAGAACGTCCTCCTTCTGATCTTATAAGCAGAGTCCGAGGATATTTGGAAATGAGAGTACCTGGTAAATACATTTCTGGCTTTCCTGTGATGCAGTAAAGCACAAAGCTTGAGAGAAAGGAAAAAAACAAACCCAACTTTTAATTGTAGATTTACCATTTAGGTGCATAATTGGAAAAACAGTAAAGTTTGACACTGGTTTTAGTGAGTCTTTAGAAGTTTGGTTAGTTTTTAGGAGCTGGAATCAAGAACAGCAACATTGTCATGCCTACATATTGCTAGACACCAGTTTCTGTTTAGTGCCACGTAAAAGGCTTGAACAGGATAAACATGTCTGCATTTTAGCCTGAGAAGTTGTGCTAGTTGTTAAAACAGTTTGCATGGTTTCACACTGAGAGCGTAATGTAGTGCTGTTGTGGTTGGAGGAAGCTGTTGTTGCTCCTAATTTTCAGATGTGGGGTTTCCTGTAGGGCTAAGCATCATGTGTTTCTGTGATAGATATGGAACAGAAATGGCTAATCAGAGGGGAGTGGGTTTTACTTATTTTCGTATAACACTGTGTTTTCTTAAAAAAAAAAAAAAAAGTTAAGCGAAGAACCCCTTTTCTTCCAGATATTCCTCTTCGACAAGTTATAGCTGAAGAATGTGTTGCCTTCCTGTTAAATTGGCGTGAGAATGAGTATTTGACCATGCAAGTTCCATTACCTCTGGTTCAAACTAATCCTTATGTGAAGGTAATGAATGCTCTGTCTTGAGGCCTTGTCAGGCTGTAATTGACTTTTTCCTGTTGAAATCTTTTGTACTCTAAAAAGGATGTACCCTTCTGTCTCAAGAGTGTTGGGTTTTGTGGCTATAAAGAATTAACGTCTGGTGTAGAAGGCAGCAGGGCTAAGCAGCAAGGGTGTTCAATGGTTGACGAAAGACATGGAGGCTGTGCTGCAAGAACAGATGAAACAAACTGCGTCTTAGCCCTCGTTGGCTGTCAACTGAGGTTGGTTCCATAAGCATCAGGCATGTGTGGTTCTGATCCATAAGCTGATTGAGACCCTGTAGGACTTCCGTAAAGGACTCTCCTCTCAGCTAGAACTCAGCCTAGATTCATGGAGGAGGTGTGAGAAGTGTACAGATCTCAGGTTTCGTGTCTGGTGGTTTTTCTGTTCTTAAGACACTTGTTTTCCAAATGCGCTGTAATGGTTCCATTTTTGAACCCAACACCAGCGTTGAATTTCTGGAGACATTCGAGCACTGCCTTTTTTTGAAACTTTGCTTTCAAAATGGTTTTACAGCAATGTTGCTACTTGAAAGTCAGGCAATGAAGCTGAATGCAGATCATATTACAGGACAGATTCATTTTTGGCCTGCTCTGCTTACCTGTGGTATTTCCTAATTTCCATTTTGAGGTTCATCTTTTTCTGTATAATAGAGGGTGCCAGTTTCAGTTCAGATTAATTATTATATGAAAGGGAGTTCTAGGGAGACAGTATTTGTAAAAGTATCTTTTATGGTTTTTAGGTTTTATGCAGCATATTTAAGTAGAGTGTAAAGCTTGTTTTCTGGAGCCTGTAGTAATGAAATGTACCCTGAGGAAACTAATAAAAGAAAAAAATCATCTGTTGTTTAATTCCTTTCTTCCAGGTTCCTCACCAGTGTCCTGTGCTGCAAAGTTTAGTCGTATTGCTTTGTAGTTTGTAACTTAAAATCCCTTGCTTGGCCATTTTAAATGCTAGTAATTCCTTTGCTGCAGTCAATATTCAGGGAAGCTGTAGTCACTGTATTTTTTCTCTTGCATTGCATAGCTGGGACAGTTGCTGGCTGCTACATGCAAAGAACTTCCAGGTCCCAAAGAAAGTAGACGGACAGCTAAAGACCTTTGGGAAGTTGTCGTACAAATCTGCAGTGTATCTAACCAGCACAAACGAGGGAATGATGGCAGAGTGAGTTTGATAAAACACAGGGAGTCTACACTGGGCATTATGTACAGGTGTGTTTTCTTAAGTTATTTTTAAAGATTGCTTGAATTGTGTATTTGACCCTTCAAGAATTGTCTGGATTCCACTATCAGAGTGTGATAGAGTGGCAGCAGCAAAGATCTCTGCTGAGTGAAAAATGTGCCTGCTGGTGGCATTACATATTAGTGGTGATGTGTTGACTTTCCTTTTTCGAGAGAGAAAAGGAGTGTGGGGGGTTCAGGTTAACATACAGACACCAAAGCCTATACTCCTGTTCTCCCATTATAATCAGTGTATGTCTTCCAGTAAAGTCAGTGGCATCTAGACGGCAGTTTAGCTGACCGACTGGAGGTGTCTCCTTTACGTCAAACAGAATTGCTCTGCAGACTTCACTGACTGTATCATTAACTGCTTTTATAACTGTATTAAAAACCTAGCTTGCAGCATAGATGTCTACACTGAGCTTTACATTTCTGAATCTAAAGCTAAATGTTATTCAGCCTGGAAATGAAATTCTGGTTCAGCTGAGCCCCTGGGGAGAAGGAAAGGAAGACAATATTGTTGACTGGAGTAATTTCACTGTCAGTTACCTAATCTCTTCCAGCTTTGGCCTTAACTAATTGATTCATTCAGGATTTTCTGACTTGTCCACTCAGTTAAGTGTTTTCAGCCTGTTCTGAAGTCCAGGCCTGATTATAAGTTGCCTGTCACAGTAAATTCTGGAATGTATGATTATGTTGAACAACTTTCCAAGTTAAAAACTTGGGAAAAGTGCCCCTGTCAAACTACTGACTGTTTCTTTGCCTTTCTTGACATCATCGGGTTAATGTATATCTAAAGGCCAGCTGCTTTGGCTTATGTGGCTGTGGGTTGGGTGGAAGAAGGTGTGTGCTTGGTGTAGGTTTCGGTTGTATACTCTGGCAAGGAAAAGGAAGCAGTACAGGTGTACTCCAAGATACTGAACCTTTTCTGACCTCTCCTGATTCAAACAGTAAAGAGCAGTGACCTTGTTGTCGTTACGGAAAAGAAGCAGTGAAACCTTTTCCAAACAGTCTGTGCTTGTCTGGATTGTCTTATGGTGGCAATATCTGATGTGAGGTGACAAGGAAATCAATGTACATTGTAAATGATCACTGTGTACCCTCTTCTGTAAGCACGTAGATCATTGTTGCAATTCGAGCTTGGAGAATTACAGTACAGTTCAATTGCTTTCCCTTTTATGTTCAATGGTTGACTTACTACAAAGTCATTTTCGTCCCTTTTATAGCTTGATGGAATAACAGATACCTCTTATTTAACCTTTTTTAAATGTAAAAGTAAAACTTCCCAGTGATTGTATTAAAAGTGAATGACCTGCTTGAGCATTTTCGTGTATATACCCTGCGTTTGTAAACGTAGAGGTGAAGGAGTATTTTGGTGAATGAAGAGTTTGCTTTACCAACCCTCACTTCCAGTGTATTAAGCTTGCATATGTTCTTTGCTGTGGGTAATTACTTAACACGGGTATTTGTGTCCCTAATTTAGGAGTGAACTGCTGTCTTTTATCAAAAAGCTTCGGGTAAGTTACAGTGAGAATGTGTTTGCAACCAGAACTTTCTTTTGATATAATATTCTTCTGCACTTCTCCTGTTAAATTCAGAAAATCTGATATCTATACAGGTGTTTTTATATGGCTGCAGAACTTCTGAATTTGCTATATCTGCCACACAGCAGTGTGGAATAGCTTGTAAAAAAAAAAAAAAAAAAAATTCTCACAGTGGAGATCTGTTAACATCAGGAGTGTGTTTTATTCCAGTTATCATGAAGTTAAGTTTATTCCAGCTTTCATGAAGCAAAGCATTCCCTTTGGAGAGAGAAGGAAGCTGCTACTTGCATTGTAACTAAGCAGCAGAAGTAAGAGGAAGGGAAGCTCTTTTATGCCTTGTGGGTTTGTAAATGCATAGAAAGTTGTAGTATGCCTAGCTTAACTTTAAGGATAACAAAGTTTATATCCAAGCAGTTATTTAGGAAAATCTGAAGTAATTAAAGACTTCCTACAGAAACATTCTCGCAGTATACCTGTGTTGCAAGATTCTTAACAAAATATTGCTCTATTTCAAAAGTAAATTGTAGCGATGTCAGAACTACTTACATAGCTTTAAAACTCTTAGGGAAGAAAGTGGAGTTTGTTAGTTCATGGGAATACTATTTTATTTTTTTTTTCCCTTCTAGGAACCATTAGTTTTAACCACAATATTGTCCCTGTTTGTCAAGCTTCATAACGTTCGGGTTAGTATATATCATAAACATCTTACTTGGTTTTCTTGAAATGTTTCTCTGTGTGATGTCTCTTACCATCTTTCTTCTCTTAGGAAGATATTGTGAATGATATTGCAGCAGAGCACATTTCCATCTGGCCCTCATCCATCCCCAAGTAAGATGATAATTAAAAATTAAATTTTCAAAATACGTGTTTACGTAGTTGGTTTGTTTCAAGTTACTGTGTACTAGTTATTGTGTGTTAGTGTGATTTCTGCTGTGTAAGGGCATCACTGATCCCCCCATTCTGTTTGCGGGCAGATTGGTCTGATTGTGTGGAGGTTTTTGCTCCTGATCTGATGGTCCTGATGGAGATACGGGTAAAAGAAACTGAGGGGATTTTTAGCTGTGTGCTTTACTGAGCTATATGTAACTGTGTGAACTATATAATATTTTAATACAAAATAAGTGATATTTTTGAGGTGTGTTTGAGTAATTGCCAAGATACTAAGTGGCATATGGTACGTATTGATTTGTTGTGGCTGGATTGAACTGTATTTCTCCAATGAAGTTTAGAGGCTCTGTGGGGCTAGAACCTCACTTTTTTAGATTCCCTGTATGCATTGGGAGAGATCTCTTTTGTGAGAGACAGTGTGTAATGCTTAGTGTGGTTAATCTGTCTTTAACTGATCTGATTGAATCATCTCATTGTTACTGATATATGCTTCAGAATATATTGTAAGGTCAAGCAGCAGAAAGTTTTCAGTGTTACCAGAATTCAGCAGTAGGGTGAGGGGAAAAAAAACACGTTTTCAAAAATGGAGATGCCACATGAGGTTTGGGAAAGGCTTCCCAAGCAATGTGCCAAACCATTCCCAGCCTTCCTTTCCAAGCTAGTTTCACAAGGTTCCAGAGATTGCTGTCTGTGGCCGGTTATGCAGATGCTGTGATAGATCTGTAGTGGTTTCAGGTATTGTCTTCAAACTTCTTGAAACCGAGAACGTATGTTCTGCATGAACACTTTTATGGTGTCAGACACAGATAAAGTTCTGACTTTTTGTCCAAATCTGTGAAGGTGTATTTGTTCTGTCAGATTTACTGTATTGAAACAATTCAACAGTAGCCTTAGTCAACACTAAATCTTTCCTGGAGTTATTTTTGCTCGACACTTAAGGTGCTTTGGAGTTAAACTAGATGTGAAATCAGATTAGAGTTCAAAAAGAACAATCATTTAGGAATTATTTTTCTTCCTTTTTTCCTTTAGTCTTCAATCAGTGGACTTTGAAGCTGTGGCTGTTACAGTAAAAGAGCTAGTCAGCTATGCATTGACTATCAACGCAAACAACCACTTCTGGTTAATTATTCAGGCAGATATTTATTTTGGTAAGTGAAACCAATGTCTGTTTTTTGCCTGTGTGTAGGGGTACCTTGCTTCTCTGAGACTTGCCTGACATAACCCTCCTTGTATTTCCTGTTATGAAAAGAAACTGAAGTGATACATGAGTTAAAAACCTTTAGTTGCAGTAGTGTAGGTGAATTTGTCTGGGAGGCTGTCTGAGCCCACGGAGAGACTGGGCTTTCAATGGGTCACGAGGACTTGCTTTTAGAGTAAGGGAAACTTTACTGTAAGAGTCATTGTTAACTTCACTTTTGAAGTGGGTGCAGTTGGCCCTTGAGGGGTATAATTATGCAACCCCCTAACATTTCAGTCTTTTATTAAGTGAATGGAAAGTTGTGTGAACGGTGGTTGCTTTTCAATGTGGAGATCAGCTTTACTGGAGCAGAAGACAGTAAGAGTAGAGAGGATCTGTATTTTATATAAGGAAATATCTAGGATTTGTAAATAAGGAAGTGTGAACTCTTGATTTGGTATTGGTTGCGATGAGAAGCTCTTCCCAGTCATTCTGTCCTCACCTGCCACTTCCCAAATACGCATCCTTGCTCCTCAGCTGAGAGCAGCCAGGAGAATTGGGACATAAAGTGTTTCAAATTCTGGGCTCCGTGCCACGCACCCAGCCTGTACCAGGGCAGCGGTTGCCTGGGGAAATCTTGCCCGACCTATGTGATGCTGTGCCATGTTAAATTATTGCCCAATCTAGAGTCGGTTCCTGGGGCTTACTTTATAGTGTGAGTAGAGTGGAGAATGAACTTTCAGAAGATAGCCAGACAAGTATGGTACTACCTGGTGTATGTGCTAGGGAAGAACACGGCCGTATCTGTCCTCAAAGGTAGTCGGGCATTTCTTCCACTTAAATTATCTGTCGAGACCACTCTAGTGAAAGTTAGCATTTAAGCCAAATTGTTCTTTTCTGGCAATAAAACAGGTTGCATGCTGTGCCTCTGCCATCTACTTGCTGGTACTTTGGGCTATTGCAGGAGGCAAGGTGCATGTTTCCAAATCTCTTTTTATTTTTTTTCTTTTTTTTTGGACTGTGGTGCTCAGTAAGATGTAGTGCAGGAATCCTAGCCTCTTGCTTCCAAAGGAGACAGATTTGTCTAGAAGATGCTTCATAATCCTTGGGGTGCGGGAAGGGGTCTTAATTCAGTGTTTAGGGCTGTCACCTTGTATATGGGAGAGTGACTCAAGGTGTCAGACCTCAAAACTGGCAGTATTTACTGCTCGTACAAAGAGGAACAGCATCCCAGAATGAGGAAGTGTATGCAGGGAGCCTCAGAAGTTGGTACCTGAAAGAGTGATGGCTGGAGCACTCCTGGCATGTGTCAGGTCTGTATTTCAGGAGCTATGTGGACAAGCAGACTGCTCTCACCACAGAGCCCCTGAAGGCTGTCTTCACGTCGGTCCAGTAAGAACTTACTGGGAGTAAAACTAGCGCTGAACCATGAGAGGTGTGTAGTGGCATCAGCCGTCCCTCTCTAACTCACACCAACTAAACTCCTTCACCACATCCACACGCAGTGAATTCAAACTTCTTTTCCACTAAAGTGGAAAAGATAAGAAAAAAGATTTAAGATCAAATACTTGAAAAGTCAAAAGTATTTCTCAAAAGGCAGAACTTTTCCTATGTTGTTAATTTTCCTGATTGTGTAGTTTTCTGCCTGTTGCTGTTCTACCACCTCCTGTGTGTCTGTGATCTTTAAACAATGACATGCAAGTCACTTTCCCAGTACAATTCATCTGTGAGATATGTATCTGAGTAATTCTATAAACAATTGATCTGAGTCTTAGAAATAACTGTTGTGTTTACTTTTTAAGACCTTATTTTGCTCTTTTCCACTGCAGCAACGAATCAGTATTCAGCAGCGCTTCACTATTATCTACAGGCAGGAGCTGTATGCTCAGACTTCTTTAATAAGATGGTACCACCAGATGTGTACACCGACCAGGTGAGTTAAAATGGGATTTAGATGTACAAAAATATTTCTTTGGATTCAGTCAGTATCCTAATTCTCTGTAGAGACAAAACTGCTCAACATGCACACGTTCCTGTAGCCTGTAAGGTTTTTATATCTTGATGCATTTAGGGGTGTGAATCCTCACAGATTGTTTTTTCTTTGCTTGTTGCCTGAAGGCCATAGAAAATCCGAAGCTTCTCCTTTGATGAAGCACAGGAGGCTTTTCTGTTAGTTTGTAGAGACTAAGTGTGCAGAGCAGCCATCTGGGAAAGCACCGGTGCTGGGCTCTGGTGCGGTAGTGAGCAAATGAAACAGCCAGGAGCATACCAAGTGACGTGGTGATTCCCCCAGCTCGTCCCTGCGAGGCTGCGCTGTGTGCTGCGGTGCCAGGCGGGCGGAACAGCTCAGGGCAGCGCAGCAGCGCTCGCTCTGCCTTGCCGGCTCCGCTGCAGCGCTGCCCAGAGCCTCCAGCCACTGGATGTACCCAGCTCCCACTGTGCTTCTGGTGCTGGCATCACATGGACGGAGCCTGCTTGCTTCCACGCGTGGTGCAGATGAGCTCAAACGTGTTATCTAAGTGCTTCTGAAATACTGTCTGCTGTAGCTAACACAGCTGAGGGGTAGGAGTGGCATCACATTAGCAGTGAGATGCAGGCAAGGTTGGCTCCTTTTCACACACATGCTTGTATTTTTCTCCGGACTGTGACAGTGAGCAGAGCAGTGTCACAGGGCTGGGCAAGGTTGTCCAGAGATAGGTAGGATTGTAACTTACCTCTGCCAGAGCGTGCCAGAGGTACGGCACTGTGCATGGCAGGTACCTGCCTACTTTGCAAGATGGTGTAACAAGCAGCTTGCCACTTGCAAGTGGGTCATGAGTGAGAACCCCTTAATAACTGTGTGTGTGTTGGGAGCAATCTTCAGTCCCAGCCACAGCGTGTTCTGGTGACGTCTTGTAGTTGCTTTAACCTTTATCCAGGCACTTGTCATGTTCAGTAGGAAACCACTGCGTTACTTGTAGGCTGCGTTTTGGTAGGCAATAGGAAGGAACTGTCTAGACCCAGGGAAGTTATTTATGTAGCCTGTCCAATTGCTACTCCTTTCCTGCTCACTGGGATCCTGGGATCACAGCCCAGTCTAAGCTATGCCTCGTGCCAGGCTGCCCTGGTGCAGGAGTGCCGGTGGGACCACCATGCTGTCACACAGCACCACTGCTGCTCGCTGACACGTGTCTGCCTTGGTGTGAGAGCTTTTGCCGGGGAGCCTGTTCCCAGCCAGGCCAGGCCTTGTCTGTGGGCAGCAGGAGATAAAGGTGAAGCTCTTGAACAGAGCATGGCCCGGCTCTTACCAGCAACACGGGGCTGTTCTGCAGCACACATCCTGCTCTTGTGAAGTCTTGGAAGTGATGAAAGTTGATCAGTGGATGTGCTAAAACGCAGGAGTTGTTGGAGGGGGGGTTAGAAGAGCACAGATAGTTATTTAGCTGGTCCCTCGCTTTAAAAAAAAAAAAAAATGCTGCTTGTATTCCAATACTAGTATTTCAAAACCTGTGTTTTGTTTTTTAACCCTTCTGTAGGTGATAAAAAGAATGATCAAGTGTTGTTCCTTACTCAACTGTCACACCCAGGTAACAGGTGAAACGTGGCATTAAGTAAAACATGTTTATGGATATTTTGATGTTAAAAGGGGGGGAGAACTTTCTGAAATGTAAAACTGAATCCAACTTTCCTTGTAAATGCAATCTACAATGAAATATTTTCTTGTTACTGTTGCTTTTAGGACACTAAAATGACCCAAATTAAGGAGTAAATAAACATATACTTGGAAATGTAAAAACTAGACATAGTCGGGGAGGGGGGGGTTGTGTCCTGTTTTTATCTTAGGATATAGATGATATTTTTTTTTTTCTGTAGAGTTGAGAGAGAGTAGGGTGTCTGTGGGGTGGTGTTGGGAGCCTGGCCTTGTTCTTCATGATAGCTGCATGTGGCCATTGCTGTTCGCTGGGATTGGTCATTCTCCAAGAAGTAACAAGGCTTCTATTAGGCTCTGATTTTAAGAGTTGTTAAATGCATTTAGAAACCTGGAAGCCAGGTCAGTCCCTTTTTTTTTTTTTTTTTTCTTCTTCCTTTTAGCTACTACTGTTGTTGGTATTTCAGAATGCGTTGTGGATGCTGTCTAAGTGCAGGTGCTCAAACTTGCTGTGGAAACCAGCCCTTGGTTAGGTGTAGAAAGGGGGTGGGATTACTGAGGTGTTCTGTGGAAGATTTTGGTTTGTGGGGGATTAAGGCTGTGAAAATCACCTGTCCATCCTTACAGGTAGCTATTTTATGCCAGTTCCTTCGAGAAGTGGACTATAAAACTGCATTTAAGGCGCTGCAGGAGCAAAACAGGTAAATGTTACAATGAAGCTTACAAAGCTGTATACACAATATGTGAATGTGTTAGCTGATGTAACCTGTATTCTCTTTCAGTCATGATGCCATGGATTCTTACTACGAGTACATCTGGGATGTCACCATCTTGGAGTACTTGACATGTATCCTTTTACTACACTACCACTACAGCAAGCTCACAGGGGATGTTCGTGTCTGGAAAAAGTCTGTTTCCTACCCAGGTGTCTTTTCTTGACTCACCCTCAGATCTCCACCACAAAAGAGGCGAGACAGACAAGCGGCAGATAGCAGTAAGTGAACACAGGCTGCTTTGGGGTATGGGATTCCCTTAGTGTGTCTTCCCCTTCCTGAAACTCTTCGAAAAGAATCACCACTTCCAGTTTGAATTTTGTTGCGTAATTCTCAGCAGAGGCTGGGTGCTGCTGTAAAGCTGTACTGGGATGGGGGTGGGGTGGGGTGTCGTGGTACAGAAAAAAACCCAGCCCTTGAACTGGAGCTGAAAATGCCTTGTAATAAAACATCTGTACTAGAGTGAGTGTCACTACAGCGATGGCTCCTCTTTTGTTCTCAGATAAAAGCCATTGGCCAGACAGAGCTGAATGCCAGTAACCCTGAGGAAGTCCTACAGCTGGCTGCACAGAGAAGGAAAAAGAAGTTTCTTCAAGCAATGGCAAAACTTTACTTCTAGGCTAATGCTGGAAGACTATTATAAAATGTGTAGAAGTAGAAAAAAAAAAATCTGTGAAGACTTTATTTTTTAAATTCATTTAAATTTTTATACAACATTTACAGTCTAGTATCTTTCTTTTTAGAAATAGAGGAAATCTTATAATAAACCCCTTATTTTTACAAACTGTACAGAAGGCTGGAAGCAACTTCAGCTAGTTCCACAATGGCTTGTTTGAAGAAGACATGAATTCAAGTTTGCCAAGAGCATGAGTTTAATGTGGTTGGGGGTGGCACCTGATGCTCTAGTGCAGCATGAGCACCTTGTCCCTGGATGTAGGGCACAGGCACGAGCACCTTGAAAGAGGGAGGAGGAGGATGGATACCCCTCCTCCCCAGTACTGTCCCTTCATCACAGGAGAGAAGCACCTCCTAGGCAGAGGTAGTGAATATTGCAAGGAATACACAGTAGTTAATGCTGTTTATAAACACTGATAAAACACAGCTCCACAGTTAAGTTTAAAATACTGTTCCTACACCATCAGTGGTTGTAGAGTACCAGCGGCTCATTTTTTGCCATACCCTCTCCAGTTCTGTTTACAGTTGCTCTCATTGACAGTTCGTGGCTGGATCTTATAAAATAGAACTCCTTCCTTCAAGGCCTGTACTACTTCCAGTTAAGGTTAGTTGAGCAGCACATTCTTTGCGTGTACTCTTACCTGAGGTCAGTGCTATACTAGAACTGAAGTTTATGGTAGCCCCAAAGGGCCACCTTAAATTCATCAGCCTCATGTGGAGCTAGAATTTGATCCAGGGCTGGCTACACTGTAATGTAAGGGCAGAGTGGTTTCAGAAAAGTAAACTGCTTTCCCACTGACCTCTGTAATACTGCACCTGAGCTCACAGGTCACTAAGGGACAGGCATTAAGCTCTGACCTTACCAAGAAAAGAAAAACAAACACAAGTCAAGAAGAGGTAATATGTACAAGCTGTGGTTAAGTTCTCCTGTATGGCTAGCCCAAGTTAAAGCACATTTGACATGTAAAGTTGAGTGGACAAACTTGGCCACTCATCCACATTTAAAGAGTTCTTGAAATTCATAAGTTAGGAATGGTCAGAGTTGAACTAAGTCTTGTCTGAGAATGGACCTAAGTGGTCCAGGCTCCTGTGACAGCACAGAGGGATGCTTGGTCTAAGTCTCATATCAAGTCTGTAGGAGGGCACTGCTCTCAGCTTCCATCTGCTGCTCTGTTTGATGCATCTTTTACTGCCTGAGTCTTGAAGAGCAGTAAAGAGCATGAGTCACCTTTAGTGTGGTCTTATTCTGAAGCACCAAGTCCTGTTTCTGAAACTGTTGTCCATATTTCATTTCTTCTCTGTGCTTTTGGGAGGGGTTATTATTCCTCCTGTTGACACAGGTGATAACTGACCAGGGGCAGTAGATGCTACTCCACTGTTAACTTCTTCCTGTGAATGGGGGGAGGGAGAGGACAGTTAATATCTGTGAGAAATTCTACTTTTTTGTTTCGCTCATACTATTCAGCAGCACTCCTCCCACCGCTAGTACAACTCAAGTACTTCAGAGTGAATATATTGAATAAAAAACCAAGGCAGTATTACACAGATAATTATCTTTTAAATGCTTCACCAGTACTTCTGTTCCGAGTCTTTGCTTACAGTCTGCAAGTGTTATGATAAAACACCATTAGTTTATGGCATCATCAAGCAGGAGCCAGAAACAGAAGGTTAGGCACCGCTGACCATGCTGGCTGAGGTGAGCCAGGCCAGGTGTGAGCAGGAAGGTGTTTGGCCACCCTTCCCTGCCTCAGGAGGAGGAGGGGGGTGTGATGGACTCCCAGCTGCCACAAACCACCTACCAGCATGTCCAAGTAATTGGTGTGTGTTTGGATATTATGTCGATCTTCTGCTGCAACCTTCTTGAAGTTCTTCAGCTTCGCAGGGACTTTTTTTGCCACGCTCACAAAGGGAACCATCCATTCCGCACACTCTGAAATGCTGTCCCAGTCTAAGCCTAGAGGGTAGAACACAGCGAGATATTTAGAAATCATGGAGGAGTCGCACAGCATTCCAGGATGGTCATAAATTTAAAAATAACAGTGCAGATAAAGATTCAGAAACATCCTCACAGAAACTCCCAGCATTTCCTTGTGCTTGCTACTTAAAAGTGGTGTGGTGGGAAGATGGTGAGCACTGGCCTCCCGAGCAAAGCACCTCTGGGACCAGGAGGGTTCCTGGTGCTTACCAGGGAAGGCTGAAGCCACTTCTGCGGCGTGAGTGCAAGATTTTGGTTCACATTATAAAAACATCCACTATTGTCACAGTCCTGTATGGTACCTCAGGCAACACACAAGTGCTGAGCTTAGTTAAGCAGTTTATTCCCCCCCTCCACTTATTAAGTGATTGGCTTGTAGGAGTTAGCACAAAGGTGAATAGAATGCTGCTGACAGCTGAGGATGACCACATTTTAGGAGAAAAAGTAGCCAAATACTGGGTATCTAACAATCCCCAAAGCAACTGGAAGTCAGAGAGCAGCAGTATTAGCCCAAAAGCAAGGAGGGTAAGTCTGCTTCATTTCCTTAGCTAAGACTCTGTTTTTGAAAGCATTTCCTTCTCTTTCGAGAACAGAAGTATTAGTGTCCGTGTAGTTTTGCTCTTTGGCAGCCTGATAAACCAATTTGCTCTGAGCAGCCTCAGGCACGTAACAGCTTTCAGAATCCCCTGCCTAAGGAGGCCAAGCTTTACAAAGGCTCCTTACCTGAAGCTTTCTTAACGACTTCAATTGAGGTATAGTGGCAGAGCGCTGCAGCAGCTAGTGTTCTGTACTGGAAGTCCAAAGAATTCACATCCAGAATACACAGGTCTAAGAGCTGAGGAAGTAAGGTACAAAATTTAACAAGGTGATACTTTAGTATAATTCTGTCTCAGAAACTGCTATGCATATACCAGTCCTCTTATAGTCCATGCTAACACATCTCTGCTTTTCAGCACCAATTGCACACAGCTTTTTTTTATCTTTGGCACCCACTGCAGTTAAATCGGGTCTCACAGAGTGATGATACCAACCAACATGCGCTTTTACCAGTAACATGCAAGACACTTCACTTGCACAAAATTTAAGTACACCTTTAAACTCTTAGCAGAGCTCCAGGAAGGGATTTTCTTAGCTTAAAATATATTACCTAGCAGCTCAGTGACTTCAACGTGTCTACTCTTCAGTAAGCCTCTCTGAGACTGGACACAACACATGCCCATAAAAAAGCTGAACCACAGTAGTTTCGAGGTAGTCAAAACACTTGTCAGACTGCCTTCTAGGCAAATGTACAGAAGCACTGTTACCAATAACACAGGTAAAAACAGTCAACAGTCTTAAATTATCTCCCCTCCTCTCAGAGCTGTTGCTGCTGCCTGCTATTTGCAGAACATTGCAGTGATTAAAAAAAAAGAAAGATGGATTTGTATTGTTCCAGTGTACAGAAAAAGTCTTAAAATAGGTGAGAGCAGGGAGACAAGCCGCACACGAGCACTTCTCCAAACTGGGTATGAACGTCTCCAGCAGTGAAACTTGCACATTCCTTAACAAAGTAACAGGTGAGAGGAAACAAGGAAAAGCGTTTTTTAATGGCTTTTGGGGGTGTAACGTTCAGTTGTGCTTGAATCACTCCAAGAAGCATTTTCGGATACAGCTTACTACCTACCTGTGCTATCTGAATGAATTTTTCCTGAGAATACTGAGGTAGCAGCACTTTCGGAACATCCTTCAGAGCATCCACCTGAAGATAGAGGTTCAGCCAAGAGACGATTGTCACCGGACAGAGTTCCCATTTTAAAGCCTGCGAACATTAAACAAACAGTGAAGCACCTTAAACCACGCAAGGACAGTTTTGTGCTCTGACTTCTTTTCCCACACCTCCCCTTTGCTCAACTTATTGTGCAGATCCTCAAAAGACACGGAAGCTTTCCTTGTTTTTTCAGAAAGATGGACATACTAAACATGTTCCTTTTCTAAAGCAGATAAATTATATTAAAATACAAGGCTCAGCTGGACGGTCTTTCAACCGGCACTTACAAACACAGCAAAATAATTACCTTTAACATAATAAGTTCCATTCTTACAATATCATCTTCACTGCAAGCACCATCAGTGACATAAGCAAATTCCTGTATTTTAGGAGCGTAGATTTCCTTTAAAGGGAGGGGAAAAAGTGAAGATTAGAGTGCCTTACAATTCTAAGAAAGCTTAAGAAGATACTGGCAAATACTTTTCAATCCATATTGGAATATTAACATCTTTTTATGCTAGAAAAGTGTTTTTCTCATTATACGAAGTAACTTGAACCTTACTGGAGGATGAGGAGATACTAAAAACAAGTAGGTTATATGTTATCTGTTGTAAAACACAATAGATTTAGTGCAACTTCTTTAGTTTCTGGGCAAATAAATGCTGACCAAGCAACCAGAACAGCCTTTCGTTTATACTGCTTTCTACTCAGCCACCGCCTTTGATGTAAAAACACCTTAATTCTTGCACAGCACACCATGGTATTAGAAAAGTCTTGCTCATTCAGGTTGTGCACGGTGCCAGTTAGTGCTCATGTAGTCTCATTGATTAAAAAAAAAAAAAAAGTCAGAGGAGACAAAATCCCCCAGCCGCGGTAGCTGGCAAAATTCATGGTGCAGAGATGGTTAACAAAGAAATTCTCCAACCCAGTTATGCCAGTTGGGGCCACCTATAGCTAGGTGCGTTAGCAAAAGAGAATCACCAGCAGAACCACTTCCCTACTGGCTGATGCCCCACGCACTTCTCTAGGACAGAAAACTGCTTGTAGCGCACTACCTCAGCCTTAGGAACAACAGCTAAACCAGGGGGTTTCCGATATAAAAACTTAATATCCCAAATTTTCCTCCCAGCCTAGCCTACCACGGCTATACAAAAATATGCCGTTAGCTCACAGATGTTGTGCACAATGTAATGCATCACCATTGTTGCACTTAAAAAAAAAAAAAAACAACTCCGCTAAATGGGTTTACGGGGATATCAGCCTGATGCACAGGCAGTTTGAGACTTAGGCTTGGTTTTGTTCAAGCCCCACGCCTGTTCCTGAGATTGTTTGCCGACTGCTGTATATTTGGAAAAAGACAAAACAAAACAGAACTACTCCTATGCACATTTGCATACCTTTTAAGTTTATGTGGTCTCCTTTCCCTGCTGCTGAGGAAAGGGCGGACAAAGACTACACTCCACGAGATTGACACATGCACAACTGAAGGAAGAGAAAAAGTTTTCCCCTTCTGACCTTCAGCGTTGTACGTACACCACCAAGTTCAAGAGACTCAGACAGAAGAAATAAATACATTATCACTGTCTCTTTAGTTATTCCAAACTTAATATCCTCCTCCCTGTAGCAGAGCTTCTTACCTCAAGTTTGGAGGCAATGAATAATGAGGTAATTCCTATGAGCTGGAGCATGCTCTTGTTAATGTTCTTTTGTGTCAACATGAATCTATCAAAAAAGTCTTGAGCTAGGTAGAAGGTTTCCCTGTGGAGTGCATACACCTCACATACCTACAACAGGGAAAGAAAAACAATTCAGTTTTATGTTAAAAAACTCTATGTAAATGCATTAAAGTATTCAAGCTTTAATAGTAAAACACCATATGCACAATTTTATCTTTCGCACACACGAACTATCACATACCTATCTGTGGTTAGTGTGGGACTGGGGAAAAAAAAGCATTTCCCATGCTCCCACCTAAACAGAGATTGTCTATGATGCACTAACATACATCCAAAGTATACCTTTTCCAATCTAAATTCCATCCAGTTTTCCTGCACAACCAATTTCCCACTGAAAGAAGAAAGCCTTGTTGAGGGGGGGGAAAAAAACCACCAAAGAACAACAAGCAAAACAGCAAACCCCCCCCCCAACTAATTTCCTTGATTAAGAATACCCTGGGCTCAGACCTCAAGTTGATGTTGCAGAGCAGATCCTCCCTGTATTCCTGATAGGCCTGTCCCAGGGCAGAACCACTAATAAAAACCTTGAAGTCTTTGACTCTACAGCAAAGGACCCTGGAAGGTGCTGCCCGAGG
Organism: Rissa tridactyla; assembly: GCF_028500815.1. Taxonomy (NCBI): domain Eukaryota; kingdom Metazoa; phylum Chordata; class Aves; order Charadriiformes; family Laridae; genus Rissa; species Rissa tridactyla. The sequence continues at coordinate 26,179,012 of NC_071467.1, read as the reverse complement.
GGGCTCTGACGAGGCATGAGCGGTGCCTGCAGCCCGTCAGGTACGCCGACCGCCTCGCTAAGCAGAAACAAAACTGCAAGAACGGCCATCTGCTCCATACGGTTGCGGGTCTCCCTGGTAAGGAAAACTTTTAATACTTGCATTGTATCAAAGTGGTTCAAATGCCAGTTCAACAAAAAAAAAAACAAACAAAAAAAACCCACAAAACACCACACACAAAAAAAAGGAAAGGAGACTGCCCAGAGAACAGAGACTGCAACTCTGTATATCCCTTCCACAACTAGACACTAGTTTGATATTTATAAATTACTTATCATCTAGGTGCAGTCAACAGGAAAGAATATCCAATAAATAGATCCCAAGTCCAGGCTTCCTGCCCTGCTTCATTATTTCACTTAGATACAGCCAGAATGAAATCTCCCTACTACTATTTCCTAAGATAAGGTTGAAAACCCATTTGTGAATTAAAACTCTTCCTCACCATCAAAAAATGCAACCGGTTGGCAGTAACATCCCAGCTCATTCTTTTAGACCTGATCTAATATTTGCCACTTGACATACTACTCCGATATTAACAACACTGCTCCAAACAAGATTCAGAACTAAAAACATACAGACCAGGCCCACCCATGAATAAACGGCACAATTTCTGTAAAAGAGTATTGCTCAGACATAAGCAATAATGCTTGCTCATGTTAAATAGTATCTCGGTTATGATATTATAGAAGATAATGTTAGGAGCTACTTGAGGGCTATCAAAGTTTCTGTGATTTTAACCCACTGTGGGGTTTAGAACCACTGAGCTGGACAATAACAACAAGGCCCTTGCTGAGATTTTTGTTTGGAAATTAGATGATTTCCTAAGATTTTTCAAAAGAAAGTAACAAAACATAATTTAATGGTGGTATGTAAGTTACACATTAAAGTATAGAAGTGCACAATTGGAATAATTTTTATATTCAGACTGTAGGTTTAGGTTTGGTTTTTTGGTTTTGGGGGGTTTTTTTGGGTTTTTGTTTGTTTTGGGGGGGTTTTGGGGGTTTTTTTTGTGGTTTTTTTTGTTGGTTTTTTTTTTTTTTTTTTAAGAAAACAACCCTCATTCTCCTTTCCCTTGAAATTCCCTGCTATTAGCACTGTTCCACCAAGAGTGCCGCGGTAACCTCTGCTTCCTTGGAGTACTCGATATGGAACTGGTAAACCTGCAAGATCCCTTCTGCTGATGGGACAGGATTACATGCGTCAAGCATTGCTTTTGGCAGTGGCGACTGAATACGCTTAATATAGAGTTCTTGGAAACACCCCCAGAACATAACTCTCTATTTACAACACTAAGGCTCCTTCCCGCCGGCTGCCAAGATTGAGAGCATCCATTTTGTTTGACAACTGGAATACCCTGAATTACAGCAATTAGACTGGAATATGAATGATTTGTTTGCAATCGCTTTCCAACAAGAACCTGTCTATATCAAGAGCCTTTAGACATCAGCTACCAATGCACTACTTTCTTCCGCTCACTTCATAGGACAGAATTAAAAATGCACTAGTAAGTCAGAAATTCGTGGCAGGGGCTGCCACCTAAGAGCTCTTGATGTAGACAGGGCCAGGGTGGTACCTAATTCCTCAATACAGATGCAGTTGTTTCATGGCTTAGATACAGTTTAAGATGTAAAGTTTGAGCTTCATAACTAATCTGTCTATAGCAATTTCAGTATAAGCGCCTCAAAACCAGACTTTTCCCCTTCCCAGGAAATACACATGGTAAGAGCAAAAGTTCAGTACCGTTGCTTTCTGCCCTGCGTGGAAGATTCAGCATCTCCTGCCAGGGAAGGCTGAACGTAGCTCACCAAAAGGATCAAAAGCAGTAACTTGTAACCCTTTTGTTGCAAACTAGTTTAAGCATTTACCATACAGTACATTTTGCTATTAGGTCTTTTATGTAAAAGCTGTGCTTTTATCTGCCTACTTCACAGGCATAACACATGGCAAAGTAACTAAAAGAACAAACCTCTAAGAGCCAGTCTAACAGTATTGATCTCATGTGAGGTTGCAAACTAGAATGTAGCGACGTGAAATGCTTGCAATGAGCGTATCTGTTCTCCTTCTTCAGGATGTTGAGCCAGACATCTTTGGAATTTCCCCAGCTGCGGAATAAAGTTACACAAAGCATTGTTAAGTATATATACACCTTCACAAAAGGAGTATAAAAACATTATTTATTGTTTACAGACATTCAGGAACAACAAGAAAAGTGCTGCATAGTAAAAGCTCCCTATGGTAATTAGAAAACTGCACTTTGAACATCTCGCGTCACCCTAACAGCAGCTTGCCAAGATCATCAGCAAGTCCAGCTTCATCGAACAGACAATAAAACTGAATGTGTGCGTCCCAGAGTCACACATACAAAGTTTCCTATTTTGCCTAGTTAGGTGGCTGTCCAGAAAGCAAGACAAAAAACAAACCCTCCCCATAAAAAAGAAAAACACACCCCTCTCCCCAAGAAACACAAAACATACACAAAGCTGTCCAGTTTAGTTCAAGAAAAAACATTTACAGATGGTGTTTAAGAGTCACTCATCCATCCCTTCCTTTTCTAGCCTACCTTAAGGCTCAGAAACAGGCTATTGTGAGAAAAACTGAGTTCTTGTTTATTGCTAACTTATAATTCATTAGCATTCAAGTCTACTTGGGAAGAAGAAGATACCTATATCATTAATACGGCTTGTTTTCAATTCGTATTTATTGCTATTATGAATTGATATGGTTTTCTTTCTTGGATGTACTTCTCATCCTAAGGGTGACAGCACATTAGTCAATGCAGTGCTGAGATTTCGTACTGAAGTTTTTGGAGTCCATATTTACCTTTCTCAGAGCAGAAGCAGAGAGAGATTAAGCAGACCTGATCACTGGTATCGCCTACAAATTCTAACCCAGATCAATTCCATTCTGCTGCCATCATAAGTTAAAAGTCAGAGAGATACTTGCTTGTTTAATGCACAAGTCTCCCCGTTTAAGTGGGCAGGCATTGAAAAAATCTCCTATTATAATCTTCCTGCAGCAGTTAGAAAAGCATGAAAAATGCAGGAGAGAGCGAACGATCCTCTTATTCAGCTAATTGGAAAGGATGGAGCTTAGCTTTACCAGATGCCTATTGACAAGAGGTGAAGATCAAAGACTAAACTTCTTGCATGGAATTCTGTATCTGAACATATCTTTGGGATCCATCATTTTCCAACAACTTGCTGAAGGAGTACATGAGATTCCCTCATTCACCATCCCTTTGTAATTAGTTTTTTTTAAAAAAAACTACACTACGAAAGCATGATTTGCTAGGTATAGAGAACGGCATACTCTCCTTTAAAGCGCAGCTTATCAGACTTGGGAGTAATACTGAGAGGGAGGAGCAGCTGCGTTTGAAACTCAGTAAAAGAGACTGCAAGAGACCTACTGCTTTGCTCTGAGGCAAAACATCACCATGCAGCATCTCCCAGTTCTGACCAAGTTTTGGCCAGAACAAATAAAAACATGGTATATCTACAAAGGTTCTCTTAAAGTAATGCTTCGTGTTCTGCTTCTCCTCTCATTCACCTCAGCAGAATTTTTTCCCCTAATGCACTGCAGTAAATTTAATAACTCTTTCATTAAACACCAGGCTGATACAAACAGCAACCAAGATACTTAACCGACACACCTGAATGGCTAAGAAATTCAGAAATTGAAAAATCCAATTTAGTCAGCTAGTCTATCCCTTCACAGAAGTGAAAACTTTCTAGTACTGTGACTGCACCAAGCATACTGCATTGCATGAACAAGCTACCTGCACAGCAATATTGCCACAAATTTATTTGCATATTTGTACATTTTTTAAATTCTTGAAGAAAACTTTGCATAGTATTTTTTGGTCACTCAGTTCCAATAGCACTGAAAGAAGTTTAGTTTTACCATTATGTGCCTCTTAACCACTTAGAGTTTCTCCAGTGTTAAGTTATAAAAGGACAGCTCTGAAGGGCGAAAGTTATCTGTCTGGTGCATTTATAAGATGGGGGTAAAAAAACAAACAGAATTTGTCTTTTTTTGGGCCAGGACGTTGAAACTGTTTGTGGGATGAGGAGACAAGTAGAGGTAGGGGTTGAGTACTGCCCACAATTATACAAACACAATACAACAACAGATTTTACTACAGTAGTTCAGCATATTTGATAAAACATTGACAACTGCTGCATCTGGTAAACTTACTTGAGTTCTGGCAAGGGCGATGGATTTATGAAGAGGTTTCTGAACCTGTATTTTTTGAATCTTGAGAAGTCAGTCGTTACTGATTCTTTGTGAGGCGTTTCAATAATTAGGCAAGGCGAGATGCCTCCTGTTATCGTGGGCGGCCAACAACTCTGCAACATACACAAGGGATCTTTTAAATGCTGATTTTACTGTGAAAGCAACAAAAGCAAGAAGTAGATTACAGTAACAACAACAATATATGTAATTTATGTTAGTCTTTTCGGACATCAGCATCAATTCAAGTACTGAAACCAAGAAAGACAGGGAGATTAAATGACAACAAAGCCTTACACAGTCAAGACAGAACATGTATAAACAAATTTGATAAATTTGGGAAACTCAGTTTTGAGGAAGACAACTATCTTTAGTTTATAAACCCACGAGTAACCTATCCATTGATTAAGCTGCTCAGTTACACTACATAAGGCAAAGGTACTCATTGCTACTAAAACACAGGACATTAGGTTGCTGGTCCTATCTACTTATGTGCTCAGAAGGAAAAGAAAGGAGAGGGTGGAGGTTCTACTGTCTCAGTGGAAACTCAGCAACTTGTTATCTTCCAATTAAGCGCTCCAGAGAGGAGCCACCCATCTCAGCTCCAGAGCTAGATACCCACTGAGGGAGCAGCAGCTGTGAACTATCTCTCAGTCTGCCAATGCCAAATAAGGGATGCAATGACTCAAAAGGAGAGGAGCCCAAAGTTATTTGGACAGAAAGCTTTAAAGAAGGAATTCTAGATTACTTCAGTTAACTCTGTAACTTGTTTCACTAATAATTACTTGGTCATACATAGCCAATACAAGTAAGCAGGTAACAAATGCATGGAGTATATGCAACGCTGTAATGGCTGACAGCCTTCAAAACAGTGATGCAGAACTTTAATCATGCTCTGTGGAGTTAGGGGGGATCCCATTCCCAAAGAATGGCAACAGCTACCCCTGAATACAGAAACTTTTCCTATATAGCTGTTTTGCAAGCTAAACTACATATGACTTCCTTAGTATATCTAAACCTATGCATAGCCAGACTGAGTACTAAGAGTGAAGTTACGTATTCCAGCAGAATTGATCTTAACAGTAGAGAGTTATGAGAAAAGGGAGATCCTGCTCCTTCTTCTCTCCTGTGATCCTCACTGCTCCAGTCCCACCCCTTCCTTCTTTTGCCAGCTTTGATGCTTGTTAGACTCTCTGCTGGGTTGATTCAACTCACTAACCTGGCAGAACATCAACTCATTTTGTAGTGCCAAATTAGCAAGCTGAACCTGCACACTGCTTCATTTAAAGAGAACCAAAAATGGAGCAAGGCAGGGGATGGAGTATGCAGCCAGCTATCGAGGAAGGAAAGAAAGGGGAGCAGGATTTCCCCCTTTTGGCAGAGGTAAGTTTCACCCCAAGTACAGCTGATGTACTTACACCGCATTTTTCCCTACACAAAGTTTGCAAAGACTACTTCACCACCAGAAGCGTTTTGCTTCACCATAGCTGTTTGTCTTGTCCGCTTTACAAACAAGCAAGAGAAAGTTACATTATTTTATTAACCCACTTTAAAATAAACAACTGTAAAGCCCCTCACTTGGTTAGGAGTAGCCTACGTTAGCTAAGACAGATTCCTAAATTGATTTAAATAATCAAAAGAACTGTTAAATTAGAGAGGGCCTGCATAGTTACGAGTCTTCTTCGCTAAATGGCTGTGAAACCACACCTTAAGTTAAAACAAGTGCAACGATCTTGTTTAGACTTGCCTCTAGGCCTTACCTGGTCTGCATGTGGAATTGTTCTGAAATATCTGGATTTATTCTCATTTTTACACCTACCCTTACTCTGCAGTTATTTGCACATTGAAGGACCCTTTATCTGCACCAAAGTCATGCATAAAAAAGCAAAAACGTATGAAGAGATGCTAAAGTTCAGAGCTCCCTTAGTTTTTAATATCTGAAGGTAGAAACTTCCCCTATTCAATACTTTGTAGTGTGGAATGCATGACTTCACACCCACCAACACAAACCAGATGGACTCCCCCACCTAGTTTGAGCCGGTAATCAGGATTGAATTACCTTAATCTCATATTGATGCTTTTTAGCAATTTTCCCATCTTCTCTTTTCTTAATCTCCTGCTGAGAAGAGAGATACACATCAGTACACTGACAATGACCAGCACACCCACCTCTAAAGCTAAAGCAAACTGTCGCTACTCCTGCCCAAGTTTCTAAATCAGCAGTGTAAAGATTCTCCCATCCAAACGCATGGGAGAACTTCCAATATTATTAAATTTTTCAAGCTGCCCAAACTGGTCACCTCTGCAGTTCTCCTTTTTCGGGTCTGGAGATGTTCTGGTCCCTGCAGTTCTTGTGGAGACTCTTCTTGACATGAGAGTGGCTGTTGCTGCTTGGCTTGCAACCGGCTACTGCAAAGAGCAGAAAAACATCAGATATTAGGACAGCAGTTGGCAGATGAGTACAGATCAGCTTGGTGTATTACAACGCTAATGGCTTACCTGCGTCTTGACATCTTCTTTGGGTTGTAAGATCTCTACCTGGACCAAAGGAATAACATAAACTCAGTTAATGTATCCTCAATAAGTTAGGACTGAGTTCCGTGCTTTGGAGACACATCATAAAGAGCAGCATGGTGTACCCAACTGAAATAGAAGGGCACAAGCATTTTACTGGTGCGAGGAATGCCTGAGGTATATAACCACAGGCAGCTCCACGTCCTGATGGGAGACACACTGCTGAAGGGGGTTACCCAGGGATGCCCACATATGCCCCCAGCTGGTTTGGCTCAGGCTAGCTGCGTTCGGCTAGCCCCGGGCGGGAGGGAGCCTGTAAAGGGCCATTTCCCACGCGACAGGATGTTGGGGGGGGGGGGGTGTCCCGGGAGCTGTGACCCCCGCCACGCTCCCTCTACAGCCTTCATACTGCACCCCCGCAGGCACAGCGGCTCCCCCCGGGGGGATTTGGCCCCCCACACCTGCCGGGATGGGCCGTGCCGAGCCGGGCCGTGCCCGCCCGCCGCCGCCCGCGCTCCCGCCGCGCCGGTTCCGCGCCAATTTGCAGCGAGCGGGGAGGCGGCAGCGGCCTGCGCCGCACCGCGCCGTGCCGAGCCGTGCCGTGCCTGGGGGGGCGCCGGGGCCAGCCCCGGGGGTCAGGCGGGGAGAGGGGAAAAGGGGGCACTGCCGCTGCCCGCGCCCAGTCTCCCTCCAAAAGGGCCCGAGCCGCCCCCTGCCCCTTCCCCCCCCCTCCCCGCCCCGGCCGGGGGTGCTGAGGGGACGCGTGAGGGGCCGGGGAGCAGGGCAGGACGGCGGCCCCCCTCCCCCGCGCTCCCGCCTTGCTGCCAGCGAGGCTCCCTCCAAAACCTGAGGGGGAAGGAGGAGGGGACGTGGGGGCAGCCCCACACACGGGGACACCCCCCAGTCGGGACACTGTCCCTCGGGGGAGGCGGGGGGGGGCCGGGGACCCCACACAAGGGGGACACCAACCCTCAAGGATGGAGGGTCGCCCCAAGGCGGGCTAGGGTCGGGGTACCGCAGGGACCGGGGCGTTCGAAAGGAGGTGTGTGTGGGGGGGGGGGAAGTCCCCACCAGGTGCCGAGCCCCTGCCCTGATGTCTGGGGTCGGGGGGAGTCGGGGCCCAGGCCGGGGTGAGGGCGGGCGGGCGCGGGCCGGCAATCGGGGTCAGCCCGCCAAGCGGCTCGGCCGGCTTCCCCACCCCCACCGCGCCCGGTCTCCCTCCAAAACCCGGCAGCCCGCCCCCCGCCGCCCCCGCGGAGCTCTCCGCCGCCGAGCGGACCCGGGATAGGGTGGATGGGGCAGGGGGGAAAAGCGATGGCGGGCTCCCGCCCAACATCCCCGCTCGGGCCATCACCCCCCGCAGCGCTCCCTGCCCCGGGCGGGAGGGCACCGGCGGGGCGGATGGGGCCGCCCGCGGACACCCACCAACCCCCTCCCGGCTCTCCTCTGCCGCTCTCCCTCCAAAACCGTGCTGGGCGGGCGGGCAGCCCGCCTCACCGCTCCCGCCCGCGCCCCTCGCACCCCCTCACACAGGCACCCGGTCTGCCGGTACCGCTGCCACCATAACCACCGCCACCAGCACAACCACCGCCACAACCACCATCACAACCGCTGCCACCACTACCGTCATCACCATCACCGCTGCCCCCCATCCCCACCAGCTGGACCGCCACCCTCCGCTCACCTCTGCTGCCGCCGCCGCCCGGGCCGCGCTGCTCAGCTGGCGCCGGCGCCAAGCCGCTATATAGCGCGGCTCGGGCCCGCCCTGCGCATGTGCGAGGGCGGCAGACAGCTACCCCGCCCGCCCGCCCTCCGCCACCGCCACCGCCCGCGCCCCACTCGCACCAGCGCCGCCCCTTCGCCGTCGGGCCGCCCCGGGCCCCGCGACTCCCCCGCCCGCCGCCGGGACACCCCCGCATCCCTCCCGCCCGCCTCTGGGCCGCAGGCAGCCCGGGAGAGCGGCGGGCAGTACCGGGAGGAGGGCTGTCACCCCGCGGGGAGACCCGCCCCGCTGCCCCAGTCCCTCTCCCCCGCCCGGGCCCCGCTGCCGCGGCACCCCCGGCACCATCACCGCGATCAGCCGAGGCTGGCTCCAGCTCCGGGCCCGGTCGCCGCCGGGGCAGCTCCACCGGCGGCCCCGCACGCCGCGCGCCCGGCGGGGAGCCGCTCGCCACGCCCCCCCCGGGGCGGGGCCGCCTCCCGCCCTGTCCAATGGGAGCGCGCCGTTCCGCGGCAACGTGCAGCGGGCAGCGGAATGTAAACACGGCTCCGCCGCGCGCGCCCCGCCTGGCCCCGCCCCGCCCCGCTCCCGCCGCGGCCTGAGGGCGGGCCGGCTCCTCCCGCCCGCCGCAGGGCACCCGCCCGGCTGGGCCGGCAGCCCTGGACAGTGGGGACGCCTCACCCCGGCACCCCCTGCGGCTGGGCAGCAGCCCGCTGCCCCTCAGCAGCACCCCTGCCCCCGCCGGGAGTGTCTGCTCGGCGACACCACTCTTATCCCTGTGCCACCAGCTTCCTGTGGGAGCAGCCCCCCGGACACCCCACCGACACCCCGCTCCCGTGGGAGCAGCCCCCGTTCACCCCACGTTCACGGGTGGGGGGGTGTCAGCCCAATGGCTGTCAGACATCTCACCACGAAGGGATGGCCTTCACCCAGCTGTGCCTCATGAAGGCCGGGAGGGGCCTGGGCCTTTGCGTTCGAGACCTTCCCTGAGGTCCCTTCTCTCCCCCTCCATTTTTGTGGTGTGTTTAAGCACAGAGAAATTCGTCCCAGCAGGAAACCAGCCTTCCCCAAGCACAGCCTTCCATGGTCTCCCATGGACAGCCTCATCCCCTGTGTGCGTGGAAGCAGGCCCTCACCTGAGCGCAGGGCACCCGTGGCCATTTTGGTGGTGGGGAGCAACGGGTACTTTCCCTCTCCTCTCTCACAGCGCAGAGCACACCTGCTGCAAAACAACACAAAAAGAAGCCACAGCTGCCTTCAAGTAAATCCACCTCGTCATCATTTTTATCACTTCTGCTTTCTCTTCTCCAAAGTGTAATGCTATTGAAGAGTAAACATAGTTTTTGCCTCTAAATACCTATTATAGTAATTAAGCACAATAAACAGGTTTTGGTGCTTACCTTCTCATAGCTTTGCCATTTTGAAGGGCAAGAGAAATGGCAGCACAGCCCACCAAAGGCAGAGGTGTTACAGTAGGATTGCTGACAACATTTTAACAGGTCACAAGTTTAGGGCCGTCTCTCAACTGCGGGTGCTTACAGCAACAGATGGAGTGGGGACAACGATTCCTGCAAACTTCAAGTAAAGCAGCGTGCATGACAGACGCGCGAGATAGATGTTGCAGCCACCCAGCCTCCTCAGCTCTGCAAAATACCCATTCCAGTCCTCATCATAAAGAAAATCTGCTAGTTGTGGCTCAAAAGGGACGTAAAAAACCCCACAAACCACTGTCATCTGTTCAAGCCCATTGGCACTTAGAAACAACCTTTTCAACTGTCTATATTGCACCAGCTCGTCTCAAGGAATCTAACTCATGTCATAGTTTGGGGTGCCTGAAGTAGACGTAGCCTTCAGCAGGTGGCTCTGTTAGTTGGTTTCCACTGAAGTTCACCAGCAAGATGAAGACACCATCCTGCTGTCTAGAAATGCATCTCCTGCTCCACTGACTACAGAGAGAAGGTGGTCTCCTGAATTTGGGCAAACTTTTGACCTAACACTGACCTCAGGCCTTTAACTCACTTGCTGAAGTTGAAACCCCACCATAGTCAACTTGTTAAAAAGAACTGGAACTGCATGAAGGGGCTAGCATGAGAGGAGAGACAAAGTATCTTTTTTTTTTCTAAAAAACCTCCACCCCTCACAGATGTCAAGTTAGGGCTTGGTGGCAGCCAGCCTCCAAGCAGCAAAGCGGTTTTGGGGCATCAGGAATAAATTCCATGGCACACTGTGAAAGGAGAATACTGCAAAATGAAAAACAGCTGAAAATTTAATGGATCAGGTCTGCCATGAATAGGTCTCAGCACAAAGACTGTAATGACTATGCTGCTCGTTTTTCCACACCTTTTGATGTGAGCTGCTGCAGGTAACATGCCACCATATTTGTCATTTTACCTCAGTAGTAGAAAATGCACCAGGTCCCATAAGTATTTTCCACTCTGCCAGCAACTTCTCCCATGAATTTTTAGCAGCACAGAAAAAAAAAACCAAACACACAACAACCCATAAGCTAGTGTGTAATAAAATTCTGCTGCAGACAATTAAATTATGTTTTTAATGCAAGTTAATGCACTGACCTTTTGATGTGGCAATAAATCTAAAGTGACTTCGTTCACACTGGGACACTTCCAAGTGAGTTAACACACTGTACCTCCTTCTTCTTTCATTATGTGGATGCTTCCTTAGGAGGGATGAGTGTAAAAGTGGGAAGAATTTTTAAGCTTCTGGGAATACACTACAACTGCTAAGCAGTATTTGTGCTGGGAACTGGTAAGTCCTTTTTGACTAGTCTAGTGGTTTTCAATTTTTTTTTCTCATTACCACTTCTCGGTGTGTCCCAGAGAAGGTGTGAACCCCATTGGAAAGGTAGGAATTACAGGGCCTTCCTTACAAGTTTCAACAGCTGGGGTTGCTTTTCTTGATTATCCTTTTATGGGTCTCTTTGAAGCACCCCAGAGTCTGCTAGGGACCTATAAAGCAGAGATTGAAAGCCATGAGGATCGATCCATTTACTGAGTGTGCTCCCAGAGCTTCTGAATCCTTCCGATTGTTCCCAAAGAAGGGAGCGGTATTTCATTACAAACACTTGCACACATCTCCACTGTGATCCAGGCACAAAATAGCAGGGAATATCACCCCCCATATTCCTATCTTGTTGCAGTAAATATTTCGCTATGGTCATTCATTTGTACTGCTAGGTTTTGTCCTTTGGAGTCACAGCCGTGTTGTCAAAGCTATTCTATAACTTAGTTAAGGGAAAGGCCTGCTCCAGGACACTTGTGTGGATGAACTTCATTGTCTTTAAGAGGAGGTTTAAGCTTATTTATTACAGTAGGGCTCCAGCTACATAGCCTAAGCAAAGCACCGTTAAAGCTTTACACCCCTCCTAAAGACGAATCCTTTAGTAGGAAGTTGCACCCTTCCCAAACCGAAACATTTTCGCTCTTCTAAAAGGTATGGAGGCATCCATTTGCTGACCTGATGCACTCTCTAGAGAGGCATGCTGCTCACCAGGGGCTTGTATCATAAGACATCACTGAGAGACTACTAAGCCTCATACAGTCTGCTGACTATTATCCACTGCTGTTTTTTCATGTGGGCACCAGTGATACCACCAGAAGCAATCTGAGGAGTATCAAGAAGGATTACAGAGCCCTGGGAGCAGTGGTAAAGGACTCTGAAACACAGATAGTTTTTTTCACCAGTCCTCCTGGTCAAAGGAAAGGGATTTCAAAGGCCCAGTTGAATCTGGCAAGTCAACAAGTGATTACAGGACTGGTGCCACAGCCAGGGGTTTGGCTACTTAGACAACGGGACTCGCTTTGAGAAACCAGTTCTGCTGGGGGCTGATGGGGCTCATCTGTCAGAGAAGGGGAAGAGCATCTTTGGTCATAGGCTTGCCAAACTCATGAAGAGGGCTTTAAACTAAAGTTGCCGGGGCAGAGGAACCTCAATCCATCCATCTCCTACCAGTTTGATGCCAGTGCCAGCAATAGATGCCCAGAGCCTGGAGAAAGACCACAGGTCAGCAGGAGAGCACCTGGAGTGCAGCACAAAGGAATTGCAGCCACTTCAGCCAGTGAGTCATCTTCATTGAGAGCCCAACCAATGTATTAAGCCCAATTTAAATGCCTCTATGCAAATGCGTGTAGTAGGGGGAATAAACAAGAGGAGTTAGAGATGCGCACACTCCTGCAGGACTATGATCTTATTGGCATCACAGAGATGTGGTGGGATGGCTCCTATGACTGGAGTGTTGGAATGGAAGGATACAGGCTCTTTAGGAAGGATAGGGAGGGGAGACAAGGAGGAGGTGTTGTCCTCTGTGTCAATGACCGATGGAGTGCATGGAGTTCCACCTGGGGATGGATGAGGAGCTGACTGAGAGCTTATGGGTCAGGATTAAAGGGAGTACAGGGACAGGTGTCATTACAGTGGGAGACTGCTACAGGCCATCTGACCAGGAAGACCGAGCAGGCAGATAGGAGCAGCCTTATGTTTACAAGCCCTGGTCCTCACGGGGAACTTAACCACCCCGGTATCTGTTGGAGGGACAACACGGCAGGGCATAAGCAATCCATGAAGTTCCTGGAATACATCAATGATAATTTCTTTCTCCAAGCGATTGAGGAGCCAATGAGGAAAGGCACTATGCTGGACCTTGTTCTCACCAATAAGTAAGAGCTGGTAGGGAACATGAAGCCCAAGGGCAGCCTTGGCTGCAGGGACCATGAAATGGTGGAGTTCAGGGTCCTTAGGGCAGCGATGAGGGAGCACAGCAAGATCACTAGCCTGGACTTCAGGAGAGCAGACTTTGGCCTCTTCAGGGATCTGCTTGGTAGAGTACCATGGGATAAAGCCCTGGAGGGAAGAGGGGCCCAAGAAAGCTGGTTAATATTCAAGGATCACCTCTTCCAAGCTCAGGAGTGACGCATCCCAACAAAGAGGAAGTCAGGTGAAAACACCAGGAAGCCTGCATGGATGAACAAGGAGCTCTTGGACAAACTCAGACATGAAAAGGAAGCCTACAGAAGGTGGAAGCAAGGACAGGTAGACTGGGAGGAATACAGAGAAATTCTCCGAGCAGCCAGAGATCAGGTTAGGAAAGCTAAAGCCCAGATAGAGTTAAATTTGGTCAGGGATGTCAAGGGCAACAAGAAAAGCTTCTCCAGCTATGTCAGTGATAAAAGGAAGACTAGGAAAATGTGGGTCTCCTCCATAAGGAAACGGGAGACCTGATCCTCAAACCAGGACACCAGGGTATGGAGAAGGCTGAGGTACTCAACGACTTTTATGCCTCAGTCTTCACCAGAAAGTGCTCTAGTCACACGACCCTAGTCACAGGGTGTAAAGGCTGGGAGAATGAAGAACCACACACTGTAGAAGACCAGGTTTGAGACCATCTAAGGAACCTGAAGGTGCACAAGTCCATGGGACCTGATGAGATACATCTGCGGGTCCCAAGGGAACTGGCAGATGAAGCTGTTAAGCCATTATACATCATATTTGAGAAGTTGTGGCGGTCTGGTGAAGTTCCTGCTGACTGAAAAAGGGGAAAAGTAACCCCCATTTTAAAAAGGGAAAAAGACACGGGGAACTACAGGCCAGTCAGTCTCACCTCTGTGCCCAGCAAGATCATGGAGCAGATCTTCCTGGAAACTATGCTAAGGCACATGGAAAATAACAAGGTGATCAGTGACAGCCAACATGGCTTCATTAAAGGCAAATCATGTCTGACAAATTTGGTGGCCTTTTACATTGGTGTTACAGCATTGGTGGATAAGAAAAAGGGAACTGACATCATCTACCTGGACTTGTGCAAAGCATTTGACACTGTCCCCATGACATCATTGTGTCTAAATTGGAGAGATGTGAATTTGATGGATGGACCACTCAGATAAGGAATTGGCTGGATGATCGCACTCAGAGTGGCAGTCAACGGCTTGATGTCCAAGTGCAGACCAGTGATGAGTGGCGCTCCTCAGGGGTCAGTACTGGGACGGGTGCTGCTTAACATCTTTGTTGGTGACATGGATGTTGGGATTGAATGCACCCTGAGCAAGTTTGCTGATGACACTAAGCTGCGTGGTGTGGTAGACACGCTAGAGGAAAAGGATGCCATCCAGAGGGACCTGGACAGGCTTGAGAGGTGAGCTTGTGCAAACCTCATGAAGTTCAACAAGGACGAGTGCAAGGTCCTGCACGTGGGTCAGGGCAATCCCAAGCACAAATACAGGCTGGGTGGAGAATGGATTGGTAGCAGCCATGAGGAGAAGGACTTGGGGGTGTTGGTTGATGAAAAGCTCAACATGAACGCTCACAGCCCAGAAAGCCAACCACATACTGGGCTGAATCAAAAGTAGCACGGCCAGCAGGTCAAGGGAGGTGATTCTGCCCCCTACTCTGCTCTAGTGAGACCCCACCTGGCATACTGTGTCCAGCTTTGGATCCCTCAGCACAGGAAAGACATGGACCTGTTGGAGCGGGTCCAGAGGAGAGAGACAAAAATGATCAGAAGGATGGAGCACCTCTGCTATGAGGACAGGCTGAGAGAGTTGGGATTGTTCAGCCTGGAGAAGAGAAGGCTAAGGAGACCTTATTGGGACCTTACAGTACTTAATGGGGGACTACAGGAAAGGTGGGAAGGGATTCTTTATCAGGGACTGTAGTGATAACACGAGGGGTAATGGTTTTAAACTGAAAGAGGGAGATTTAGATTAGATATTAGGAAGAAATTCTTTACTGTGAGGGTGGTGAGACGCTGGCACAGGTTGCCCAGGGAACCTGTGGATGCCCTTTCCCTGGAAGTGTTCAAGGCCAGGCTGGATGGGGCTTTGAGCAGCCTGGTCTAGTGGGAGGTGTCCCTGCCCATGGCAGGGGGGTTGGAACAGATGGACTTTAATGTCGCTTCCAACTCTAACCATTCTATGAGTCTATGATTCTTCTGCTGAGCAGCATGGGATAACTTGAAGCCCTGAGGTTTAAACCCCCTTGTTTTCTACTAGAACCTATAATATTCTACTGCTTTCCCCTTGTTTCATTTCAGAGTCTTTCTCAAATTAGGCATGATCTAGTTTAATATGCATTAAGGAATTTTTTTAAGACCTTACAAGATTAACTTATTTTATGTTTGTTTTTTTTTTTTTTTCTCATTTGGTGGGGAGAGAGCCCCTGTTACACAGGAGGTGCTTTACCCATGTCCTGTCAAAGACCCCTATCCTTTCTTGTATGCAAACTTTTAATCTCCCACTTTCAATACACCAAGGGCGAAACACCTTTAAAGTACAATCCTTACCATTGATATCCTGAATAAATCCCACAGTCAAACCTCAGTAAGCACAGCATTTCTGCAGTGAGAAGCAGCACCTGTAACTAATAGCCAAACATTGAGCCTATCTTCACCTACCCCTATGTCAGATCTCCCGTCTGCGGCTCAAGGAAATAACAAGACTCACCTTCCTTGTGTTTTCCAGCATTGTTTCACGACTGGGCTGTAAATGTGATACCTTTTGGACTAAGAGATAAGTGTAGGTAATGGAAAAGAAGGAATCTCAGGTCACAGAAAAGAGCTGTGTAGAACACAAGCAGGACAATAACACAGTACTCTTTAAAAACAAAATAGATTAACTTATTCTCACCATGACCTCCTAAGGTGGGCAGCATGTTAGGAGACACCACTTCCCCCTGCTGCCACGAGAAGCAGGCAGCTGGCTGCAGGGGAAGGCCACCTTCTCCCTGCCTCAGCCTCTGACCTAGGGGTGTATGTGGTTCCTCATTCAGATGACTCACATTACCTCGTCAAACCTGCAACTGATGGGCCCTGGGCTCAGGACTTTCCTTCCCAAGCATGCAAGGTGAAGAGCTTTTACTGCTGATGCTCAAGCTTCCAAGCACTGTAGCAAACACCTTTTCAACACCTGGGGACTAAGACTTACGATTCTCCATGGCACCAGTCGTGGCTGTGTTTAGGGCACATCATGGATCTCTTCAGAGGCAAAGGAGATGTGGAGGAGATAATACCCCATCCCAAACTGCCCTCTATTAGTAGATATTTGGTAAAGATATATCTAGTAATTCAGCTGTTAGGTGGCTTGTCACAAGCCACAGAAGCCAAATTCCTCTCTTTCCTCCCCATTTAATACGAGACACAACCATTTCCTATTCCTTGGTCTTACACCACAAACAGAAAAGCTGGAGCTGGAATTCACTTCCTCTGCCCCATGTCAGTCCCCCCCTTTCTTAATTGTGATCGCATCTTCTTTATTCACATTGCAAAAATTGAGAGCTGTTCACCATTACCCACATACCTCAAAAGCCTGAGGCCTCCTTCCTCTTTCCCACCTCTCTCCTGCCTCTACTAATTCTCTGCAGAGCCCCATTTCAGGGAATCTGGGATTCTTTTAATACTCTGATAGGCTGATTTTTGGTCATAGTTGTATTTCTTATTATATTGCCTGACTAGGTCATCTTGCTTGGACACAATAATGGGAAGACTGCACTTCAGGAGAAAGAATAGACGTATGGCACAGCCCATATCTGCAAGCGGAGATGTGCCCCTGGCCACTAGCCTAGCTTTGTTACTCTTATCAGGGTTTTCTTTTTTGGTTATTATTACTTTTCCTTAGCTTACCCATGAAAATACACTATAGTTATCTGCCTCATTAAGGTATTTGAGTGTTCAACTATCAATCTACCCACAAAACTTTGGAACAAGTCAAGAGATTTTAACTTCTGAAGTATTAGTTATACAGCAGTAGCTCCAGGACAGTATTTTCATGAAGAAAAAGGCTGGTTGATACACAAAACTTTATATGCATCCTGTTAAGTCTCAGTTCAGTCCTACTTATTCTCTGACTGGCGTATCGTGACCACATCACGGGAACAACAGTGCTGCAGCAGCACCAGCCTGTTCTTTTGATGAGTCATTTCTACGTGTGTCAAAAACCCTGAACCCTACTTGCAAGTACCACTGAATAACAAAGGTAACACCATTTTGTGGTTATAAACAGGCACCAAAAGAAGTCAATGCGGCAAAGAAAGCAGATACTGAACGACTCAATAAGGAAACAGATTGCCTCCATCAGCATTAAGTGCCAGAGAACACTAATTACTATGCTAGCTTCATCACAGACATACGAGGATTTATATAAACAGAAAAAACAGAATGTAAAGTGAGAACTTAAGCCAATATGGTTACATTGATATGACCCTTTATAAGAACATCTTTGCTTCAGCACAGAAAAGTTTTAAAAAACACTAGTTCATAATGTTTTGGGAAGTATCCAACCTAAATTTAAAAAAGGTTGCATTAAGTCTGAACTAAGCACCCCTAAGAGGAACACTATCAGTATAGCTATATTACATTATCTGTATGGATAAGATTATACAGGCATAATTGGTGAAACTTTCTCCTGCAGAATACTGTACAGCTCTCAACATAGGCTTGCTGCTTTGATAAATGTGTAAGTCACAAAATCTGCATTTGAAAAGGAGAGGTTTTACTCAGTATTTCCTCTGGGAAGATGGATGCTTTGCTGCACAAATTCTGTTTCATCGCTGTCAGTTAAACAGATTATTTTGCCACCCAGTTTGTTCAGTGGTTGAAAATCAGGTCAGGGACTACTTGCAACAACTCAACCCATAGAAGTCCACGGAGCCCAGCAGCCCACAGCCAACGTGCCGAGAAAGCTGGCTGGTGTCCTTGCGAGGCCACTCTCCATGATCTTTGAAAAGCCATGGAGACCAGGGATCCCTCATGATTGGAGGGAAATAAAAATATTCACACACATTTTCATGAAAAGCCAAAAGAACAACCTGGAGAAGACCAGTAAGCTTATTCCTTACATTTAGATGGAATTCCCCTTGCCTTTTGTCCTTTCACTGGGTACCACTAGAGGATTCTGGCTCTATCTTCTTTACTGCCCCATCAGGTGTTCAATCCTGTCAGTCTTCAATCCTATTACCATCTCCCTGGACTCTTGCTGGATACACTCCACTATGTCCACATCTCTCTCGTGCTGGGCAGCTCAGCACTGGACACAGCACCCAGATGTGTCTCACCAGCAGAGTGGAGGGGAAGGATCGCCTCCCTCCACCTGCTGGCAACACTCTTCCTAATGCAGCCCAGGAAGCTTTTAGTTTTTTGAGGCCACAAGGGTGCACTGCTGACTCATGGTCAACTTGGTGTCCACCAGGACCCTCTGGGCTTTTTCCAGGCAGTTCGCCTCCAGCCTGTACTGGGGCCCAAGGTTACTTCTCCCTTAGGTGCAAGACTCCAGATTTCTCCTTGTTGAATTCCATGAGGTTCCTGTGTGCCCATTTCTCCAGTCTGTCAAGGTCCTTCTGATGTATAAACAACTCCTCCTATCTTCTGCAAGCTTGCTGATTATGCACTCTGCCCCGTGACCCAAGTCATTAATGAAGGCTTTTAACAGTGCAAGATCCAATATTGGTAGCGTACAGCAGTAGCAACTAGCCTTCAGCTCGGCTTCATGCCACTGATCACAGCCCTTTGAGCACAGTAGTTCAGCCAGTTCTTAATGCAGCTGCTCACCACCTACTTACGTGGTGCATAATTCATCAGTTTGTGACGATGTTATGGGGGACAGCGTTAAAAGCCTTGCTAAAGTCAAGATAAACAACATTTACTGCTCTCCCCTCATCCACTGAGCCAGCCTTCTACCATTGTGTATCAGGCTGTCAGGCATCTTTCCCCTGCCTAAGTCTATTCTGGCTCCTCTTAATCACCTTCTTGTTCATGTTCAGAAATGCTTTCCAGGATCATTTGCTCCATCACCTTCCCAGAGATCAAGGTGAGACTGATTGTCTCTATTATTCTTGTCCTTCTTGAAGATAGAAAGGACATTTGCTTTCTTCTAGCCTTCAGGAAGCCCGTCCATTGCTATAACCTTTAAGATAATTGAGAACAGTTTCACAGCGACATCAGTCAGCTCCTTCACCGGTCACGGACACGTCCCATAAGTCTGTGTACGTCCCATCTCTTTAGGCATTTCTTAGCTCGATCCTTCTCAACCAAGGGCTGATCTTCCTTGCTCTAGCGTTTCCCACTGGCTTCAGAGGCCTGCAATTCCCAAAGGCTGGTCTTACTAGTAGAGACCAAGACAAAGAAGACATGGACTGCCTCAACCTTCTCCATGTCCTTTGTCATGAGGACTTCTGTCCAGTTTATCAGCAGCCCCACATTTTCTCTTATCTTCCTTTTGCAGCTGATATACCCATGGAAAGCCTATTGTCCTTGACATCCCTTGCCAGGTTCAGCTACAGATGGGCTTGACTTTCCTAACTCCATGCCTGGACATTTGCACAGATGGGCTTGGCTTTGGGTTGCCTAACTCCACCCCTGGGCATTCACAGAGGGTCTCTATGTCCCTCACAGGTTATCTGTCCCTGCTTCCACCTCTTCAATGCTAACAGCAGCCTTCCAGATTCTTCATGGTGGTGCACGGCAGGAGGACGAAAGGCAATGGATATGAGTTGAAACAGGAGAAGTTCAGCCTAGGTAAGGAAAAACCTTCTCCCCGCCCTGGGGGGAGACACACACTTTTAGTGGTAATGTGTTTTTATCACTGTCCTGTTCACCTACAGCACTTCTGCACGCTGATCAGGACAAGGGGCAACAGACACAAGCGGGGACACAGGAAGTTCCATCTCAACATGAGGAAAAACTTCTTTGAGGGTGACAGAGCACTGGAACAGGCTGCCCAGAGAGGTGGTGAAGTCTCCTTCTCTGGAGATACTCAAAACCAGCCTGGATGCATTTCTGTCCAACCTACTCTAGGTAAACCTGCTTCGGCAGGGGGGTTTGGACTAGATGACCTCTGAAGGCCCCTTGCAACCCCTACAATTCCATGATCAGGAAACGCAGCAGTTGGCAGGGATGTATAGCACTCCTTAGACTGCGCGCTGTCACTTCATCAGTAATGCTAATGGTTCCCAGAAGAACTTCCATACTAGTGCAAGCATTCTGAGATACTCTGTACTTGTACCTACCACACCTGAATGGGGTGCTCAGGCATTTGGACTTTGACTGACCTGTAACATAAAAGAACAGACTGACAGTTTTTGATAGGCCATTTTTTATTGAGAGTTAAGATCATGTCTCCCCATGGTGCACAGAATGCACTATGAAAACAAAATACAGAAGATCGCTTTAGTAAATGCACACTGGTTAAGCAATGCTACTTTTTGGCAAAGTGCTGTATTTTGTCGGTTTTCAGCTTGTGTTAAACTATTAAAAAATAAGAGCCAGACATTCTTCCATATCAAAAGGACTGCTACAAATAGAGAGGTGGCTCTGGAGAGAAGCTGCCATATATGCATAGACTGATGTACAGTATTAATCCTAACTGAAATGTCCCTTTTGAATCTTCAAGTTTGCTGTGTAGAAGGCACAGTTTAAAATGCAAATCTGTCTATTGACCAATACATATGAAAATACAGTTTCAGCAAGATGCATGAATATCAATCTGTATGAGACAGTGCAAGGCCTCCACTTTTACAAGAAAAAACACACACTTTAATACAATTCAAAAACCATATAAAAAGCCACACAGCTCACTATTAAAACCGAAAACCAAAACAAATCTAATTGCCCAATAGCTCCAGGCAAAAAACAGGGCTAGACCAACATAAATACGTAAAACAAATCAACAAAAAGCCATTGATGCAGTACTATCTCACACAATAATACGGTTTCCAATATTACAAATTGAGAAGCACAGCTTTGTGCAACAAAACAGTTTATATCCTGAAAGATATAGGTTTTCATCACCAGAAAGTCATCTAGTAATGTAGTATAAAAAGATCAGTATCTCCCAATTCTAGGAGCAGTCTAAAGTTGCATTTACTTGCCTACTGAGAAGAACGGACCAAGGCTCTCACTGTAATGCCTGGGAGCCTTATACTCTCAACTCCATCTCCCCATTAAGAGTTAAAGGATCACTTACTCCTTCCAACATGGGGAGGTGGAGACTCCATCTTCCTTCATTTCACTTTAAGAAAATTAAAGCTGAAGGAAAGTAGTTACTTTTATATAAAAGAAAAATAAAGGAAAGCAAAGAGTTTTCCTGAGCTAGAAAGTTGGCAGTGAGGAGAAGGTAGTTCAAGCCAGGCAAAGAATTGGAGTGATAAAGGCAGATAATCTGAGGCAAGTAAGAGTACTCATGAACAGATGAAAGACTAGTGAAACTACACTTATTTGCAGCTAAACCAGAGTACTTGGACCACAAAAGAATTGTTGTATGGACATGGGCACATACTGCTGAGAAGAGTAGTAACAAAATCTCTGCTTTGGAAACTGATGATGTGACCAATTCTGTTTTCTTTCACTGTCTATGTGAATTCAACATGTCTTTAGAGTTAAAAAAAAAAAAGCTAGTCTATCCAGGAAAGCACCTCTTTCTTTTATATATTTAACTATTTGTCAACATCCCTTTGCAACAATCCTAACTAATCCCAGTGAAGCAGCACATCTGCACTGAAACGGACGTTATAAATATCATTTCTTGTACACTAAGTATGTGCCACAACAGTTCCACCTGCAGAACGTGCAACAGTACCACTACATCAAGGTTAATCCAAATTGCTGGGTTTTTGCTTCAGTGAAATTGAAGCATTTAGCGAATTTAAAATGCTTCATAGGTCTAGAATAACTCACATTATCGATCCTGCCTAATTTCAAAGACTCCTCGTGTGACTCCTTATACTAACTTCTGTATAAGGACTACTGGAAGACATGGCTGAATGTAATGTTAACACTTTAATGCCCGAGGCACTAAACACAAGGAAAAAACAGTAAGTCACATTAAGCACTGACAGAAAGGGGGATAAACTTACTTCTACTTCCTCCCTTCTTTTGGTGCAGATTTCTGCTTCCTTACCTCCATAGCCATTTAATTTGCTTCCCAGATTGATATATCAGGGTTGTGTGCCATGTGGCTGCTGTGTAATACACACTCTTTCTTAACGGGGGAACTTTTTTTTTTTTAAGTGCCTGCCAGCTTCCAAAACATCTCACGCAGTGTTCTTAAAGAAAACTACTGGTTAGTTTTGAATAGCTTTTCTTTCCTGTTTGGCCCAACAGAATGGCCATCCAGTCCTTCTGCCCCCAATGGGGTAGGAGAACAACCACTGCCCATCTATCTCAATTTTTACACCCCCTGCCATCACTGTGTTTAGTTCTGCAAGACTGTTTTTCAGCGTGCTCCTCTCCCTGCCACGCACTGCCCTTCATTTCCAGTCACAATTAACTCAGACTTCATTTTCATAGAGAGAAAACTAGGAGAACTTCTGATAAAACCTTCCTTCTAGCTACTTTTGAGCTACCCTCAATCTGTAAATACGAGACAATCTAACAGCAATTAGCAGCTCAGAAATAGCCATCCATCAGCCTGACTTACTTAAAGAGCAGTCAGCTAATGATGAGATTAAAAGAACGGTGGATCCACCATCATTTTCCTTTAACTAGATTAGAGATTAAATGAAACAGGGTAGGGGAAATACATCTTTCAAAAGACAGAAAGAGTTAGAGAAAGGACTCGAACTGTACCAAGTAAAACCCAGTTCAGCTCTCTGGGTTGTGCATCTGCACTTAACCCCTAGGTCCACTTTTCCTTCCACTCCACTGTGAGGTACTACATCTGTAACACCAGTGCCATATCATACTGCGACAATATTGGGGGGGACATTTAACCTTTTTCTGACACCCATAATTAGTACCCAACACACCTACAGACTCCACTAACACAAGCAGGTACTAGGCAATTTAGATTAGATGTCCTTCTTGTAACAGTTCAGCATAGCTATGTAATATCCACCGGCAGCTATAGTATTTCCTTATTAGAAAGTAATCATATATGCTGAATACAGACAGATACACAAGCTGTCAAGTAGTGGTCTTTAAAGCACATGGCTATCCTTAAGTTTTCTAAGTCCACTTTGATTAATGCAAAATGTAACTGATTTCCATCTCAGTGAAGTTTCTTTAAAAATACCAACTAAGAACCCATCTATACATCATAGTTTATAAAACAGCACACAAACTATTGTATTGATAGGCTTCCAAGACATTGAAATTTACCACCAACGTTTAGGACTTGCTGCATGATGTGCAGAGATTTATGTGTCTTTTCAAAAGAATGCAACACTAGTTATGATTGTGTTTGAGAGTTTGATGATCAGCTTGGGATTGACCACACTTACCTATGCATGAAAACAAGAGCAACTTAAAAACAATTAGACCATAGATTAAAACCATGAGAGCCATCAGTAATTGAACTGACGCTGGCAAGGCTGGTGAACAAACAGTCCATTGTGCTTGATTTGCCGAGAGTGGCAATCCCTGGTGAGGTTTTGGCGACGGAGACCGTTTCTGTTGAGATAGTGTCTTTCATTATGTTCTTTTATCCAGTGGGTAGGACGAAAGCTCTTGTTTTTTTCCAGGAAAGTTGAACGAGTAGCAAGAGCTGTGACATAGCAGTGAACACGCTGTCCTGTTTCATTTCGGGCCTCCAGTCTGGAAAAGTAATGAGCAGATATCAGTCGTTACTGAGGTGCATTGGAAAGACATGCAAACTATAGCGGGCAGGAGAACATGGACATCAACACCCGGCATTTCAAAAGGACACTCTTAATCTACTGGGCAGAGATTTGGGCTGATGCAAGGTCAAGCCTCTTTAGGAAAAGCACACTGGTAAGTAATGCATGGTGCCGCCAACTCAATCTTAGTGCAAGGGCACCACAACAGCCTTTGGATTTTTGGTGCATTATGCTATTGCACCCTTCCTTCCCCAACCCACCTCCCTAAGCCCAAGATGCAACATAGACCAGAAATATAAAGCAATGTGTGTCATGCTGCTCCGGCTTTAGAAGACTTGGGGCTATCGACTAGGTGAAGTTTGGTTTAAAAGCATCTTGAACATAGGTGGGCCAGCCTGAAAACAGAAGCACGCTAATGAAAGTGTGTTTGGATTGCCAGCCACACAAGTAAATCCAAACAGTGGTCATGCAGAGGAATGGGAAAGATAGACCAGTTGTGACACACAGGAAATATCTTAGAAGGATTGTTCCTCAACCAGCCCTCTAGATTTCATGAGCAGACAGTCAGCAGTTTTGGCAAACCCTTACTCCATCATGCACTAGTGGAAAAACAAACCAGCAGCCTATGCAAGCAGGGACTGACATATTGAGAAAGGACTTCCCTACTTAACAGAACAATCACTGATGTTTCCTGATACTTCCAAAGCAAAGCTAAAAATAGCCAGGCAGTTTTAAAAGCAAAGCAAAACCCAAGTCTGAGTGCCACTGCTGGTATGACTGGAGTTGCTTGCCTTCTCTCTCTCCACCCAGGGCCCACCAGCTAGCTGTCAACTCCATGGTGCCCAGGAAAGATGTCTGCAAGACCAGGAGCTTGCTCAGGCATGAGCAAGAGGTCTTTTGGGGAAAATCTGTTTTTCAGCACTAGCGTGACTTTAGAGAGTCTCTCTGGAAGAGCTTAACTTGCATTTATTGTATGATGTCTCTGCAGACACAAGTCTGGACTGCCATGCCCATGGGACACCCTTGTAGCCTTGCTCCTTGGGCGGGCTGCAGGTGCCTGGCACAGAAGAGAGCCCTTCTGCCTCCCCCCACCCCACACTGGAGTGAAATACTCCCTGTTAGCAAGGAAATACTCCCTCCCTTCGACTTTTTTTCTTTTAAATATCCAAATCTGCTTGCTCTTGGCTCCTTGGGTAGCTTGATATGACTGAAGCCATGAACAGCTACATGTTCCTTCACTGGAGGTTGTCCTAAACCTACCACTTGAAATACAAAGCAAGAAATAAGCGAGCAACACAGCACAAGTCAATTTACAGTGCCTTGTAAACACTTTCTATGCAGATTACACCAGTTTAATTTACATTAGGGTGCTGGCAAATATAGGGCTACTGTTTTCTATATGGGGCAATCCCTTAACATGTTCAGCAGTGCCAGAGGTGGAACTCCAAATGAAGCCTTTCTGGGGAAAGCCATAAGGAGCTACGAAGCCACACCACCTTGTGTTACCAGAACCCGAATTTCCTAAGCAGGCTCTTGCTGCATGTCATTAGCTAGCAAAGGGCAGCAACTGCTAATACAAAGTGTTGCGGTTTGTTATGGAAAAATATAAGCTTCCCTCTCTTTGTCAAGTTAGTCATACAACATCCTTTTGCTTTGAATTTAAAAGGAGCAAATAGATTTCCTCCACAAAAGGAGAAAAACTGGTTTATAATTGCTGGTTGAAGATATTTAAGCTTCCCCCCGCCTTATCAAATACCCTTTCAGCACTGATTTACAAACCAACACTCTTCCACTTGCCACCTGAAAGTGAAACTGGGATAGCAGAGGTGGTTTGAATTAGCTAAGAGGCCACATACTCTTCCGAAAAGTAGCATTTTTGGTATCTTTGCGGTTGCCTTTCATCACCTGGCACTAGTGAGCCCTGGGCACTGAGAGAACAGGGCTGACGAGCCACCATCAATATTGTCAAAACGTAATTTTAGAGGGGCTGTGACTAAAGCCAGACCGCTGCTACATACATTTGCTGCTGCATCCCCAGCATCTATTTTACTAGAAAGCGTTAAGTGTCCTGCTAGTTGCGCCACAGAGCCAGACTTCACAAGAAACATTAAAGGCTTCAGACCCCACCCCAATTAATACTGAAGTAATTTTTCTGCACTTAGCGTTTTGGCTTGTTAAAGCAGATGTAGTTAGGCTTGATCAAGTAACATCATTTGGCACAAAGGTTAGTCCTAAAACCTTGTTTTGGCAGACAAGGCTTCTAGAGGAAGCAGTGTTGCTAGCAGCCTGATCAAACAAGAAGCACTGTCCCAAACCAGTAGTACTTACTGTGCCAGTGTGCCTTAAGCAGCTTTTCTTGGCCCTACAATATTAAATGGCCAACCATTAAACCACTAGAGACTTCAAAACAGCTTTTGAAACTTACTGCATTATCAGTGTAATTGATTTTCCCAGTTTCTGTAATCTACCTCATCAGCTTCAGACTTAAGCCTACTCCCAGTTCTGCCACACAAAAATAACTCTTACACAAAAGCCCGGATCCTCTGACAGAAGCAAGGGCACAGAATTCAGTGTGAAGAAACTTATTCACACTCCCATTGAGGATCGCCACACCTTTAGCTTCCCGACACATTAAAGCAGCATAAGTGTACAGCATAATATAACACAAGATTCTTCTCTAGAAGAATTTACACCAGTATCCCTAGATCACAAGTCACTGAGAAAAGTCAGAATCTTACTTTACATGTTACTATCCAATATAATCGATATTTTAGATTAATTGATCTACTGTCTCTCACTAGGATATGCCTCACAGCCTACAGTTCTCCTGCAGATTCCTTCAGACCCTCATTTTGAAGGTGCTGTGTGCTTATAGCTTCTGTCCGATTTAAGTTAAGCTAGACCCTTGACACTTAGCATCACGAACTGCCCTCCCCAAATATTTATACAAGTCCCCTGCTCTTCAAGATGAATTGTATCGGCACTACGCTTCAACATTATGCAGTAGTATGTCCCCTCAGCCACCCGTTCCTCTGAACTAAAAGCTTCAAACTTGGCAAGGAGGTGATCAGAAAAGTCGATGGGCATCTACCTACAGCAAGCCTACCACTACATGCATTTTTTCCCCTGTGTAACAAAGCTTACTATACTATGATTTTTTTCCCTCCAATTGTTTCTACCAGTAGGCACCAGATGGGAGGAAAAGTCAGTTTTTGTTATTAACCACGATTCACAAAACGCCCAATTATTTCCAGATCAATGAACGCACAGGCAAGTGTGGAGTCACGATGGCAAAAATATTCTATTTGTATACATCTACATGTACTGCGCTCATATAGCTGTATACATGGGACAGTTACCCCCAAAGCAGCAGTGCACAGCAAACATGCATCTGCAATAATTCCACATGGCCAGATGTTTAGCACTCAAAAAAAAAAAAGAGGTCAAACAGCAGTACTTCTTACCTTGCTAAAAGTAGAAGTTTGCAGCAAAACTTTTTACCTTGAGGGGAGTAAGTTTTGTGGAATATTTCAGTTTGCTTTTGTTCCACAAGCCACCTGCGGGAAAATTTAATCCTGTCCTAATCTATCACTAGGTGTAAGGAACAAGAAAACGCCAAAACAGACTTCCCTGTCAGGATAGTTAGTGTAATATGTTTCATCTCACAAGGTGACCAAAAGGGTACTGACTAATAGTTATGAAAAATATATATAGCTATGGAGGGGGCAAAGTGCTTTCAAATCTATGTTATCAGTCGTACAGCTAACTGCCACCAGTTTCAACAGGACTGGAGCACATTCTGTGAGGGAACAATTAGGCTCCATAAATATTTATTGCAGTGTCAAAATAGCACACCCAACTGTTTCCTGACACGGTCATCTTGTATAACATTTTTCTAAGCAGCCCTGACCACCCTACCCACCTTGGGTAGTATTCATGCTTTATTCACTTGCTCTGAA
This sequence comes from Rissa tridactyla, assembly GCF_028500815.1. NCBI lineage: Eukaryota > Metazoa > Chordata > Aves > Charadriiformes > Laridae > Rissa > Rissa tridactyla. The sequence continues at coordinate 26,150,998 of NC_071467.1, read as the reverse complement.
ATAAGCTGGAAAATTCAGTATTAAGTGTCTAAGCTGATCAAGTAGAAACCAGATATTTTCAGCAACAGAGCTCCCTGACAAGAGAAGTCAGACGTACCTGGGACTACCTGGGCTGCGGAACTCCTCATCCCCGCACCCAGTCTCATTAAGGCTGTGACAGGTATTGTGGACAGCATACACAGACATGCTGGGATGCTCTATGAGGAGGTTCTCCATCGGACTGGTTTCCACTTTGATAGTGGTTAATCCACCTGCAGTAAAACACGGGGGAGGGGTGATAAACCAGCTCTCCTCCATGGGGCACGACTCAAACTGGATGAAGCAAGACTCGCTGGCCTCCGGCAAGCATTCCAAGGGAGATGGTAAACAGGAGAAAACAGGCGAGCCATCCGCGGCTGATGCTTCAGCGATGTCCGCTTCCTCCACAGAGCAATTAGTGCAAGTGTCTGCTGTCGGTGGCCATCAGTCAGTGGAGAGGAACCCATGGATGTTGGTGATTGCAGGAGGTCAAAAACAACAAGGTTGTACGTAGCCAGAAACGAGATAAAAAAAGACAACAAAGAAACAGGAATAAACCCCTAATCAGCATGTATACATGTTTGTTTGGGTTTCTTTTTTTTAAAAAAAAAAAAAAGCAAGGGGAGGGGAAAAGGGAGTTCCCTGACAAGCCACATTAGACACGCAACACAGCTGTTATCAGTAACGCAATACAATTGCGTAATAAGTCAAACATATTTTATCTGTACAAGTGGTTCTGCTGAAGCCTGTGTCAGACTTATAAACCTGACATCATTTTTCTCATCGGTTTACATAACATGTTTTGGTACATTTGTTTGGAAGACAACCTACGCTCTAACCCACACTGGTTTTGCTTAGGTAAAGTTTCTCCCAAGCTGCTGGTTCCTAAGCAGAGCTTACGTTTGACAGACGTCTTACCTATAAAGTCAACCAGAATCCACTCGTCATCTTCTTTCTCGCTGAACTCTGGCTCTTGGCTGGACAAGCTATTAATCTCTCCCATGAGCATGTTATTTAACCTCTGGAACATTACTAAGGCAGAAACAAGACTTTGGCTGGTAGGTCTTTATATCCAAGGTTCAAGGCACAGCTCACACTGTACTAGAAGAGTGGCATAGACGAGATTAAAGTGCATAGATGCTTTATCAGCTTAGGTACGGGACATCCAGAGGCATGACTGGTAAACAGCTTGTGTGAAACCTGCAAAAAAAAAAATAGTGACAGAGGTCTTAATGACAAAGCAATAGGTAACATCCCTAGAGAACATATTAGAAACCCTCTCATTAGCGCAGCCTGAGGTGCCAGTGAACATTTCTAAGAGGAGAAGCAGCTTCACTGGCATTCACCATTCCCTCCCAGCTAGATAACACTCAAAAAGTTTAGGTCTGTCCTTGGAGCTGAGCTCCTTCCTCCAGATCCTCCTCCCCACGCAAATGTCTGTTCAGCCATCTGTCCCCACCTTCTCCTACGGGAGGAGGACTTTCATACTGGAGCCTCATGCCTCCACGCTCACATAGGTGCTCCCCCAGCTCCTCGCCTGTCTTGCTCCCGGTTGGAGCGAGATGCCAAGGGCAAGCACACATTTTCAGCTGCAGACATGGCATCTCCTCTGCTGACACAGCCTCACACCTCTCCCAGAGATCCCTGCAAGGGGTGCCCAAGGCAGCGTATCTTCTCTCTCCCATCACACGCAGCCCAGGGCCGCTGCCTACAAGTTAACACTGCAGGAAGGCACATCCCCTCTCCAGGTTCAAAGTGCACCGCATAGTTACCAGTGGGATCATTTTCACAGCAAGAGCCCAACTAGTCACCTATGGCGAGTCCAAGGAACAAGGAAAAGTAACATGTATACTTAATTAAAACCAATGTTTGGTTCTCAATACACCTCCCTAAATCTACAAGCAATTAGTCACCAAAAACCTGAACACTATATTTTGCGGTTAAGATGAAAAATCCCGTTACTACTAAGAAACTGAATGTTCAACCACCTCAGATCAGCATGTTTACAGCCTTTGAATATTTACGTATGAGCCAGTAAGTATAAGCTATTAACATAGCTGAATCAGTAAAGGCTATACAAGGAAAATATTCACCAATTTACAAGTCAATTTCACCATAGTAATACTTGAATTATCACAGCATGTCAGAATTATTACAGATTAAACACCTGTTTAATAGGGAAGAGGATATGCATGTAGCAGGGTATGAGTGTCTGCATTCAGAAAGAGAAAGGAGCAAGACACACCACACCAGACAAACCCAGCCATTAAAAGATACAACTCAAAGGGTTGTATTTAACACCAGTATACCCAGCTCCATCCTGTAATGCTCAGGCCACACCAAAGGCCACACCAAAGGGTCATTTTGGCCTTTGCCATCTTACCCCAGGACACCAGACCCCATCACCCACTTGTTCGATGCAAGGACAAGCACCTGCTCCATATGATACTGCTCCTATAGACACGTATGCAGCTACCTCCTCATCCAGAGAGTACAAAAGGACAGGATTAAAGCCTAGAGTAGTCTTCAGAAGCGATATGAAAAGGTACAGTGTAACTCCAGAAGTTATGCACTCTAGTTCTTCAACAGGAACTACCAGCTGCAGGAAAATCCATGACTAGGAACAACTGGCTCAGCCGCAGTAGTGATAAAAGGCTAGTTTTTAAGACCACGCTTGAAAACAGAACATCTGGGCTCTCTTTAAGAGAGCTACAAGAATGATCAGAAGTCTGCAGAAAAAGGATAAAGTTTAAAAAATGAAAAGCTTAACAGAGGAAAGGAAAAAAAATTACAACAGTAGTCAATTATGTGAAGAAAGATGCAAACATTTATTCCCTTCTTCTACATTGACAGTAAGCAGAAGTGGCTTTTAACTGCAGTAAAGTTCAATTTTCAGTGGTTACTAGCAGGAAACACTTTTAACCATTAATGTCGCTAAGCCCGGGGCGGGTTACCTAAGGAAACGCCAAATGCCCACAGTGTTCCTAAGCATCTTCTTGAGGAGGTTTGAGTGCTTCAATTACAGACAGAGCTTGCCACAGATAAGGAAACAGATTCTAGGTGAAAGTTTGAAGTTTGTAGCTTTCCAGTTATGTTCAGTATCCACCCCTAACCCTCTTCTGGCACAAGGCCTAGGAACAAAAGAGCTTGTTTTTTTTCTTTAGGCTAACTCACAAGCCATAGCGTAATTGCTGATCAGTGCTGGCTTCCCCCACACTCCCACGGCCTCATGCATGCGTTGCCTCTTTCCTAGATCTAAACTGGAAGTACCTTGAGGCAAGGGCTGTCTTTTTGTTCTTCGTGTAGAGCAGAGCAAGACAAAAGCTCACACTCCTACATGACAGCTCCACAGGCATCACAGCAACATCAAATAATTAACCTCCAACCAGGAAAAGGGAGATCACTGCTCCCGAGAGCTAAACAAGCTACAGCTTTTGGACCATAAATGTCTTTCTATTGATCAAAAGCAGGTCGCCTCATTTCCCCCTTCCCAGCCAAGGAGGATCCAAAACACCATCTGAATCATTTAGAAAATGGTTGATGTTTTGACATCCTCTTGGACAAGTGCCTTTGAAAAATGCCACATTCACACGCTATTGTGCAAGGCAGATGGGGACACAGAAGTGACGCTGTTATCAAGGGCCATCACTAGGGGAGGCAAACGAGACAGAGGCTGAGAGAGTCACTCCAGGAACTATTGGCTGCAAGAAAAGACAAGACTAGGAACAACTGGCTCTGCCACAGCAGTGATAAAAGGCTGTTCCAGATAACACTCCAATCATAGAATGGTTTGGGTTGGAAGGCACATTAAAGATCATCTAATTCCAACCCCCCTGCCATGGGCAGGGACACCTCCCACCAGACCAGGTTGCTCAAAGCCCCATCCAGCCTGGCCTTGAACACTTCCAGGGATGGGGCATCCACAGCTTCTCTGGACAACCTGTTCCAGTGTCTCCACCCTCACAGTAAAGATGTTCTTCCCAATATCTGATCTAAGTCTCCCCTCTTTCAGTTTAAAACCACTTCCCCTCATCCTGTTGCTGCACTCCCTGATCAAGAGTCCCTCCCCACCTTTCCTGTAGGCCCCCTTTAGGTACTGGAAGGCCCCTATAAGGTCTCCCTGGAGCCTTCTCTTCTCCAGGCTGAACAGCCCCAACTCTCTCAGCCTGTTCTCATAGCAGAGGTGCTCCAGCCCTATGATCATTTTTGTGTCCCTCCTCTGGACCCGCTCCAACAGGTCCATGTCTTTCCTGTGCTGGGGGTTCCAGAACTGGACACAGTACTCCAGGGGTGATCAACAACATTGTGTTGCTGCATCAAAAAAACCCTTTTTTTTCCCCTGTGTTTTTTTTTTCCCCATTTATATCCTATCAGAGGAAACGGGGTGCATTCAAACAAAAAAATCTCAAAAGAGACACCCCTCCCAAATGACTTCTGCAGTTCTCGGAGGGCTTTGGCTGCCGGTCCCCCCCGTGCCCCCATCTCGCCACCTTTCCGTTACCACCAGGAGGCTCCAAAAAGCCGCTTCCAGCCCAGCCGGCGGCTGACCCGGCGGAGCCCGTAGCAGCTGCGCACCTTCCCGGCTGCGCTCCGGAGCCCAGCCCAGGCCCGCCGCTGGGCGGAGGGAACGGGGGTGGTGCGGGGGGGAGGGTAGGACACGGCTACCGGCTCTTCGACAACCGAAAAAAAAAACAAAAAAAAAAAACCCCACAAACAACTCCTCCCGCTGTTTTTCCGCGGAAAGCAAAGCCGGGATGGATGCAGGGAGCTGCGCCGACCGCCTTCCACCGCCTGTCCCGGGGCACTCAGACCACCGGCGGGACACCGAAGCTCAACCCTACCCCCGCCGAACATCAAAACTCACCGGGCCCGGTCTGCCGACGCCGTTTCCCCCCGTTCCGCGGCCGCGCCGAGTCCGCACCCCGCGGAGCCCTTTGTTGTTATAGCCCCGGCGCCGCCGCTGACGGGCCCGGCCGCCCCCTCCCTGGCCACGCCCCTCCCCGCCCCTCTGCCAATGGGAGGCGGCGGCGGCTGTCGCTAACGCACGTGATTGGTGGGCGGGGCGAGCGAGGGGGCGGGGCGAGCGAGGGGGCGGGGCGGGGCCGTCCGGCCCCGCCCCGCCCCCCTCGCTCGCCCCGCCCCCTCGGAGGCCTTCGCTTAATTAAACCCTAATAAATAATACAATAATATATCAAATGCCTGCGACCGGTGGAAAGGTGCTGAAATGGACGCGTGGCCAAACTGCCCTGCGCGCGACACGCCGTAAAAATAGAGCGGGTTTTGCGTGGTTTCAGCCCTGCAGAGTAGCTCGAGTCGTGTTAATGTTAATGTTAATGTTAATGTTAATGTTAATGTTAATGTTAATGTTAATGTTAATGTTAATGTTAAACAAGTGATAATAACATTTTCTACTAAAATATGGGGTGTGCAGCATGGGCGTGTTACCATCACTGGAGTTCAGATGAACTTTTTCATCTTTTAACCTCAGTGTTTAATAATATACTTTTTGTACTCTTCCTTTTCTTTTTCTTTTTCTTTTTCTTTCTTTCTTTCTTTCTTTCTTTCTTTCTTTCTTTCTTTCTTTCTTTCTTTCTTTCTTTCTTTCTTTCTTTCTTTCTTCCTTCCTTCCTTCCTTCTTTCTTTCCTTCTTTCCTTCTTTCCTTCTTTCCTTCTTTCCTTCTTTCTCTTCCTTCCTTCCTTCCTTCCTTCTTTCTCTTCCTTCCTTCCTTCCTTCCTTCCTTCCTTCCTTCCTTCCTTCCTTCCTTCCTTCCTTCCTTCCTTTCTCTGTCTTTTTTTCTTTTTTCCTTCCTTTTTTCTTTTCCTTCCTTCCTTCCTTCCTTCCTTCCTTCCTTCCTTCCTTCCTTCCTTCCTTCCTTCCTTCCTTCCTTCCTTCCTTCCTTCCTTCCTCTTTCTTTTTTCTTGTAAGGTCAAAGCTTTTCCATGTAAAACAAAACACAGAAAGTAAATTTTGGAAAAAAACACAGTAAAAGTGTCTTCCTACAGCTGGGAATGGGCTGTGCAATTTGACTGACAAACTGCCAAGCTGTACAATTCGCAAGATTTTTGCGAAAACTTCACAAATGCCTGGTATTTGATGATTTTTTTCTAGGACAAACTAACCCTCCCTGAATTATGAGATCAACTTTATTTTCATAACGTCGGCACCATCAAGGGACGTAGACTGATTGTACGTTTGATTGAACTTTTGGATTATAAATTGAAGCAACTCAGAGAAAAAGCCCATGAAGCTCCTTCGATTTCCAATGACAGGGCTGCGGGACCGAAGGGGGAGGGGAGACGGCAGAAGCAGTGCGTGTCTGCGAATTCAAGATAGGCGAGACAGAAAATTAAATTTACAGAATAAATGCCCCGAAGGACTTATCTGTATTGCAAAATTACATTGTGTTAGAACATGTTAATTAAGGCGATACAAAGCACTTACTGTAGACAAGAGCTGTCATGTTTGGCAGCTGGGTTACCTTGGGTCAGCAACAACAAAAAATGTTAAACATAGTAGTCTTTGTTTATATTGACTATTATATTAAGCATTACGTGTTAATCAATTAACATAATGTATTTTTCTAGTGTAAGCAAGCCCTAGGAAGGCTTGGGTTGTATTTGAGATACAGACTCGTAATGAAGTTAAAAGGCCAGCGTTTATATTTTTTAAAGTTGCCTGAGAAGTAATTAAAGGGATAGGAGCGCTCCTCTTTCTGCAGTGTTGCTCTCCATTTCTTTCCTCTTCATTTGACTTACCTTCCTTAATTCCCTGGCATCCCAAAATGCTGTAAACAATGGACTTGCTTATTCTTTCCTCCAAATCACATCGCTGTTGGTGGGAGAGGAGCAGATCTGAAAGCTACCCCTCTTCTCAACCTGGCAACCAGCGCGCTTTTGTTCCAGAGCTGAGAAGTACTTGGGCATATGAATGGCTACAAATGAAATAAATTACGTATGTGGACTTAAATACCTGGTGACCAAGAGCCCGCGTATTTCATCCCGCACTCGCTGAGGTCAATGACGAATTTTCTGGTGACTGCAATGGAGCAGGCTGTGGCCTTCGATGCTTTATCCAAAGCCTTTCAAATCAATTAGCCTTTCTATTGATTTTACCGGTCGTTAGATCAGGCCCGCAGACAGCAAAAGACAGACAGTCACTTTGGTCTGGGGCTTGCTGGACACAAAAGCTGGCTCAGGGATTGGCCTCCCCTTGAGGAATTTGACTCTTGTGTTTGTATTACAGAAAAACAAAATTCTGGAGAGATCTCTGGAGGAAGAGAACCGTTCACGTTTCCAGTGCATGACTCTGAATTATTGGTAGGAGTTCGCAGAGATCCCCTTGTACTTTCCTGTGTGCTTGGTGGCAGCTTAATGGCACAGCCATTGCTGTGTCTGCAAAAATTTCCCCGTGCCTCCAGAGTGCTCTGTGTGTTGTAGGAACAGTAAATGACTGGGCAGAGGTCCCCTCTTATTTGAACTGTATTGATTTTCCAAGATCCTACTCATTAATGCAAGGCGTGACCTACTGTCCTGGTTCCCACCGTGATGAAATACTACAGCAGCATTCAGCAGGCACATGGACACGCATATATCTAGCACTGGAGTACAGAAACACTGACCTTCCTACCACAAGACCTGTGAGTTACAATGAGCGCACTGAACCCATAACAAAGCGCTGCCACGTGTTGTGCCTCTTGGAGAGGTCCTTACTCCACAACCGTGCCCGTTTACGCGGTACGTGAGAACGCAGATGTATCTCCACATGAGAAACATTGAGTAGCCGGAGGGAAAACGACACCGCATAAAGCCTGCGCAGTCTGAAAAAATAAACTCCCTCTAAACTTTGGAGAAGATATGTCCTCCAGACAAAGATAAATCGAAAATCTTCCAAAAAATGCATAATAAACCACTTGATATCACTCTGAGTGACTTGCAGGAGCGAATCCACCATTCCCATACGGCACAAACTTGACATATCTGTACAGGAACCGCCACAGCCCTCACCCTTGTTGAAATGTGTGTCATTGGTTTAAGGTCAGAGCAGCACAGCTACCAAAACCACAGTTTCAGTTTAATATTCAGTTAAAAACTGATGCCCTGAACCTAATCGTGATTAAGACCAAGTCTAATGCCTTTTGCCTCATGGAAGACAACTTCCACCTGGCTGTGGCAGAAAGTCCTGTGCTGTATGGGAAGAGATTCTGCGTGATTCTGGAAGGTCACCGCTGCCACGTAGGTCTTGGTCTCTCCTGCTACATGCAATATGCAGAAATAGTGGGGGGTTATAATTTAAAAAAATTCTCAAGTTTATGATTAACCACAATGGAACACGAGGTTGTTTTTTTTTTCCTATGGAAAAGATAGTAGCTGCTGTTGAGAGTCCAAGCTTTTCTATCCAAATTTAGGTACAAACACTTCAATCCTGTTGTTCAATCCAATCACCAGCAGTCTGAACAGACCCAAGCTTCAAAAAGCACGGGCTAACATTTGTGTCCTTGCACAAATGTCAATCCCTTTTTTGAAGTGGACTTCTAGATTTAAACATCAGCCTCAATGAAAATGAGAACTTCCTTTTCTGCTCCTCTTCCTCTGACTTTAGTTAGTGCAAAGGTTTCTGAAACACTGGCTTAAAGATGCGAGATTGATTGTTCCTGCTGTAAGTCACAAGTTTCTAATGCTATTTTCCCAAGCAGCAAGTTAAAATTTTGAGTAAGAGCAGGCCTTTCCAGACTTTTATGCAAAACAGGTGTTAGAGACCTGTTTCTGTATTTCTAGAGCATGAACTCAGCAAATTCAAGAATCCAATTTTGACGTGACTAGGAACCTCATGATTTGCCTGAGTGAGATCCAAGGAGGCAGAAATTACTGGTTATGATCCTCCAAACCAGACTGAAAAAGCTGGGGGATTCAGTTTTCTGTGGAAGAAACATTAAAACATTAAACCCGTCTTCCTTTTCAGAAAAAAGTCCTCGGCTAGAAAAAAACCTCTTTTTTTCCTTAGAAACTGTCAAAATGCAATTCCTGCGTTTCATATTGTTCAAGAGCAAAACCAGGTATAATTCTGTCTTCAAATTGCCATTGGCAGGAAGCCATTGTAAATCATAGCCAGATTAAAGAAATAACGGTAAGCTTTAGCCACACATCAAGCTCTTTTCCTCCGCTTTTTCAAAATAAAAAATCCTCTCAGAAGTCAGTATAGATTCCCGTGGTAGGAATAACTCTACTTTTTTCTAGAGCACCTTGGGTGGCAGCATTTGGACGGTTAGCTCGGGCTGGAGCGTGTCGGGTGTCTCAGCAGGCGCTGCCGTACCGCAGCGCCAGATGCCTCCACTTGGGTCATTACGGGAACGATTTTTCTCCTGAGCCCAGCAGCATTCATCAAACATTTTCCCATTGGGATCGTCTGCCTCCTTTCATATTTGTCTCTGGGACTAGAAAAAGTCCAGCATGGCTTCACTTGCCTGAACCTGTTCTCTCCTTCAAGCAGTCAGTAATAAAAGCCCCTATTGTAGCCCTGGGGACAACAGGAATCGTGCTGCCTTGCTGTCTCCCTCTTTGCCCTGTCATTAGAGAGGCTTTCCAGAAGCACGTCTCCCGCCTAAGACAACCAAATCAAGGGCTTTTATCACCCAAACGAGAAACGACCCTTGAATCTTTTACTTTGGCATTGAACACGCGTTTGTTACATTTATGACATTCCCACACGCTTCCGGGGTTTGATGGGTTATTACCATGGTTATTAACACTTCATCCCTTTTTGTTCTTTATTTCAGTGGCGATCTGAGGCTGATGGGCACCCCGCAGTCAGCGTATAGGGAAGTGTGCTTCATTAATGCTGGGGAAAGATGCTGCGGCTTCACGGCGGTAAAAAGTTGGTTTTAAGCACCTACTACAGGTTGAGTTTAGGAGGAATTTACCTCAGTGCCATAACTCATTTTCCTGTGCTGGATTTATCTTCATAATGATTGTAACGCAATGTTCAGCGAGAGGATAAGTAGGTTTCTCTGTCTGCAGCATATCTGTGCTTTAAATCATATGGGAATGACAGCCAGCGTGCAAGAGAGCTTCCTCCTTAATCGTCAGCTCGGAGCGTGTTTTGTTGTGTGGCTAGCCATGCTTAAAACCCTTCCTTGAATTTTTCTGCACAACCGCAGAGTCAGCAGACACACACTGTTCACATCTCTGAGGCATTTTTAGTCTCACCAGCGATTCATTTGTTTCCTTTCGGCTCTCCCACTGATTCATACGCTTCCTAAAATAGTGAGTGCTATCTTTGTTCTGTTGTGACCAGTTACAAAAGAATTAGCAACATCAGTTTAGCACCAAGCAACGTGAATCACATCATACACTTGGATGTGCTCGGATTTCAACTCCAAGACTCCATCCAATCGCAAATTTACCATTATTTTTGCAAGATCTCTTAGTCTTTGCAGGGTACAAAGCCGCACACCATGATTCTGCTTTGTTATTCTTTTCAGCCATGGGTGTTTCTTGCAAATACTGAGCCCAGCATTTCTCAGCATAGCTCAGATGGGTCCCAACAGATAAGACACAAAAGGCCAAGTACTTCTGAGAGAAGACCAAATAATGTCTATTGCCTTGGAGCCCGAGGTGATCACAGTGGATAAAAAAGAGGTGACCTTTCATGCTCCCAGGTCTCAGGCACTGCATCGGTAGCAAAGACAATCAATACTTCACAACGTCTTTAGCTCGCATGTTCAAACCTAATTTTAGCGTACCATATAAACAAATATATATGTGTTTCTTTGTGTATTTCGTAAATTATTTATACAGAGTACTACAGTATATATGTATATGTAGTTTACACAGGGAGGAATTGACTTGGGATCCCAAGCACTTATTGCTGGGTTCCCTTTCTTGTGTAGGTCGGACCCGATGAGGGGCAGCGCTCCGTGCCAGCCGAGCTGTGCTGGATGAGCAACGAGCGTGGGAGGTCTCCTCTGCCGGGATGAGCATTTTGCAGAAGCCAGGTGCAAGAGTCATTGCTGCATACTGAAACGCCGCAACTCAGAATCTGCTATTACACTCATCAGAAGAGCTCTTTTCAGATAGCATTTTAAAACTGGCTCTGCGCAATAACAAATTAATGAGGTCTCGGTCTCTGCAAGATTTGTGCTAATGAAGCCCCCAGGCAAGAGACAGATCCTGCCACATGCCCTTCCAGTCTGGAAAAGTTCGTGTTCACAGCAACATACAGCTTCCCTGCGTAACAATGCAACTCCACAGATGACAGCAATGATTTTAGCAAAACTTGCCAGCGAGATCGTCTTGTCCAGCCATCACGGCGAGAGACCTGTAGTTCCAGATTTAGTTGTTAACCTGTTGCGTGGCTTTGGGATGCCTACATAACTCTGCCTAAGTTCCTCATAGGTAGGATGTGGTCAGGTAGTCAGGCACTCCACCGGGATGATGCAAGAGAGTTGTTTGCACTTAACCCTTTTTACTGTAGGCTGTCTAAGAACTTTTCAAATTGCTGTAAGCTGTTGGAAAGGTTCTTGGATAAGAGAGCTACTCCTGGGGTATTCTTCCAGCTGATGGTTCAGCCAGTGTGAGGTCCAAACCCTAGATAAAGTAAGTTAGTATGCTTCGACTCTTAAACATATACACCCAACCAGCACTTCTTAGCTATGAGTGAGGGTGTGACAGAACGTGACAACTTGTCAGCGATGCCCTCAGTCTCCAAGCACCTGGTACCCCCCAGGGCTCAACCCCAACACCTGATGCGCTATGAGCCATTTGTCTCACCTGTGCCAGTGCTTCAAAACATGCTGCCTGATCTGTTTTAAAGATGTATCTTTCATCCTGCTGTGGTGAAAGTGCTCAAGTATTAGAAATGTTTTTTATAAAAAAATTCCTGGCAGAAGGAGGGCCTCAGAGTGTCTTCCAGGGTTTCTGGAAAAACATCATGACTGGTTGTGACAGAGTAAGGAATGTGTTGTGAGAAAACAGGCAGTTCAAGAGAAGAGCTAAATAAAAGACATTGAAGTTGAAAGAACTCTTTTTCTCTGTGCCTGAATTTTAGACGTATTATCACTCAAATGTCAGTGCTTGAATAATTAAGGTGGTGTAATAAGACGTAACCGCCAGAGCTGCAAGGACAGTAAACATAACTGCGCTATTATCAGGACAAGCTGAGCTTCCAATGGTGCTACAGGTCAAACAGCTCTAATCATACCACCCTACCTGCAACAGGGTAAGCGAAGGGGCCACGTGCAGCTCAACATGAACACGCTGTACCTGGGCTCTGGAACTATAATTAGAGCAAAGCTGAATGTTCATAGATCCCCAGCACAAAGCAGCACAATAAAGCTCAAAAAAAGTGAAAGTAAGTTGGAAGACATACAAGTTTATTATTCAACAGATCAATGTCACATTAACTAACGACATAGCTGGGATTGCTAGGAAAAAAAAAAAAAAGATGATATTTAAGAATAGGAAATCCGAGATTTTATGTCTGGTCAAGAATAATCCACTGCAAAAACAGACTGAGGAGCAAATGAGTAGGGAGCTGCCCTGCAGAAATATTCTGGAGGTTGCATACTCTTTCAAAAAAAGCAAACTACATACCGAGAGGTACAAATACAAATAGAGGCTATAAAATACGTGAAGTAATTCTTCCAATTTTCTCAGTATTGGCAAAGCACAGCTGGAGCTCAGCGAGCCTGGCTTGGGGCACCATGCTTGGGAGAGATAAAACACTCATCAGGCTACAGAGGAGAGCAACGTGTATGATCAGAGCTCTAGAAAAACAATTTACATGGGAAGATTGGAGAAATAGGGGGTGCTGGCTCTAGTGAAGAGAAACCTGACAGAAATATGAGAGCAGTCTTCAAAAATAAAGATATTGCAGATTAATAAGACATTCCATTGCAGCAGGAATAGATTTTGGTTAGACATCAGGAAAAACTTTCTAAAAATAAGGCTAGTGATGCATTAAGCTAGATTGCCTGGGGATTGTAAATCTTTATTAAAAAGAGATCAGATAAAACTTAGTCAGGAACGACAGAGATAAAATTCATCCATCTATAGAGAGTGGGATGGTATAGATGACTTCTTGAGATGCCTTTTCATCTGTATTTTCCATGATCATCCAAAAGATAAGTGTTTGGGTTTTTTCAGACTTGCTTGTTTATTCATGCTATTCACTTGCTGCTTCATCTTGGAAATGGAAATCCCATTATTCAGTCCCAGTCAGCACCGACTTCAGGTTTTTCTTGTACTCTGGAGCAACACAATGTGACTGTTCAAGTCGCAAGGACATCAAGACAAAGTTTCAAATGGTGCTAGTCAAAATAATAACTTTGAAGTGACAATCATACCAGTCAAAATACTTACCATTGGCTTCCAATCAAAAGGTTTCATGAAAACAAATCCTAAGTCGTGAGTCTCAGGTAGTGCACGTGGTCCCTTTGACACTTCAAAGAGACCATGCTGCTTGGATGAAATATGCAAGTTTACTGGGACAGGCAAGATGGAATCAGGAATAAACGCATTTGTATCCACTCTTCAAAGCAGCTGTTCCTGCTCCGGTGTGCCGCAGAGGAAGCAGGAGACCTGTTACCATTTCACCACGCTGCCAGCATCCATCGACACTTTCATGCATATCCGAATCCACTGCCAACAACAGGGAGTGACTTGGAGTCCCTCTAACACCAAGGAGGTGGCAGGTGGATTTAAAGTCTGCCCACGGTGCTCTCACTGGATGACTGGGCCCTTTGGTAGGATAAACCTGAGACAAGCTCAGCAATTTAGGCCTCCTCCTGCTTCCATGGATGCCTTTGGTGTTTTTCCTCCCCCAGTGTTCCTATGGTGGCAGAATCAAAGCCTTGAACAGCTAGCCCAACTGCCTATAACCTGGGAGATTTGGGCAACATTGACTATGTTTCTGTCTCCATGTAATTTTGGTTATTACTGAATTTTAGCTCGCCTTCAAATTATCTCAACTCCATTACAGTGATCCTTGTTGCAACATGCTAAGGCACTTGGCTCCTGAGCAAGTGCCTTATAAAAAGGATAAAGTGTGTCTACCTATTATGATTAATATTATTTTGCTGAATATGGAGGGCACTTTGGCTGCCCTCCCCCCTAGGTTGCTACAGCAACACACATCTGTAAGGAGTCATTCTTCTAATTGTGTCAATTAGGCTTATATAAGAGTATTTCAGTGATCCAAATGCTGTGGAAAGCACGGTCTGAGGTCTGGCTGAAGATGAACCTCATGCTCCAAATGCTAACGAAATTATTTTAAACTTCCTTCTGGTGTAATTGCGTTAGTCATGGCGTGCAGGAAGCAGTGCAGAGGCTCGCTGAGCTGGGCAGGTTTGCTTGCTTCTCCGATGGAAAGGAGCACAACAGGCAGTTTCTGAAATGCATCTCTGGAACAGAGGGAACGAAAAGCGAACTTGCGTTTTGTTTGCCATACGTTATTTTACAATCAAGACAAAGGAAATTAGAATGGAAACCCAGCATGTAATGATGCCAGATTAATGATTAATACTTTGCAGCTAAGTGGTGCCAGATTAATGACTAATACTTTACAGCCAGCTATACATTGCTTTTCAAATAAAGCCAATCTGTGAAATACATACAGACGTACAAGTCAACAACAGTGAAAGTGCAGCAAACTTCTGATTGACACCTTTGACTGGAGCAATCCGAAAGCTGCAGGGCCATATGGAAACTTTCCAGACAACAGCAGTGCCTTTCTCATGCGAGAAAACTATGCCTCTTCCCACACAATAAAATTAAATAAAGAAGTGTGCACTAACTAGCTGCTTATTTTATTAGTTCTATCCTCCAAGGGTGTTTTTGCAAGCTAGATTATTATGTGTGAATAACAAACACTTTCTGAAAACTTGGTCTACTTGAGAGGGTTGTCATTAAAATATTAGCAGAAGACACTGACTTGCTGTTACACGACATTACACCACCACACTTGCCATGTTTCGCCGATGCTGTGACTCATCATAGGAGTTCGCTAGAGACCGGCTATTGAAATGCCATCCAATTGCAATAATTGCTGGCTGAAACCTCCTGAAACAAAGAAAATGGTATCTTTAAAGTGAGACAACTACATCTAATTACAGCCTATGATGGTCATATAATCACATAACTGTCCAAACATAACAGTATGATTGTTCAAATATGTAACTCCATTCATCCAAAAGAAATTTAGAAGTTTCAAAAATCAACATGCTAACTTTTCCCAGATCCTCATCCTGTGTAGCAATGGAATTACAGATCAGGCTGGAATATTACTTATTGTGTATAATACGGAGTGCCAGTCTTTTCACACAATGTTTTCAGATTGTAAGAAAGCATAAAAATGGCACTTTGAATAAAAGTTTCTCTTCACTTTATTTTTGATGCAGCTACTAGGGGGGGCACAAAGTAAGTCACAGTGGTGTGTGAGTAACTCACAGCTGTGTATGTGTATGAGATTGATCTTGAAATGTTTTTATGTTAAAAGATGATAACGGCCTATACAGGACAAAAGGTGAGAAAAGGACCCTCTACACTCACAGGTGCCAAATCCCAACGCCAGCCACGTTTAATAACTTGCTAACTCTAGGCTAAAATAAGAATCGCCATACACGGAGTAACTTATTTTATCTTTGCATCAGGCTGCCTGGCGCTGAAGTCTTTGATTAGGAATAAGACCGTGAAGCTGAATGCTCGGTATGTGAAATCGCAACACCAAAATGCACTGGCTTCCCTTTGTCAAAGAGGGGGTGGGGAGGAGGCAACGTGGGGGAAGGAGGCGACCAGAGAAGTTCCCCAGCTTAGCATTTCCAGTGCAAGCGTTGACCTGCATTGACCTGCCTCCCAGAACTGAAGCTTTGCCATACTGATGCAGAAAGGATTACTTCCCCACGGTTTTTAGTCGTCAATCTTCCACCCTAAAGCTCCTTTCTCCTTAAGGTTCTCAATAATTCTTCTGTTTCAGAAACCAGAGAATCCCCATAAATCACCTTTCTACATCAGCACTTTTCCCCCTTCTGTGCTCTCTAAGGGTGTTTTGTCATTGATCTCGTCTGCCCTGCAACTCTTTTCACTATCTTAGCTGCATTTAATTAGCACGACCATTTGTAATGCTCAGAACTGAACTCTGGACTGTGTGTGGATTTGAAAACAGTTGGGTTTTGAAAGGTGTTTTAGAAACGCTTTGAGGTCCCACATCACCAGAAAAATGTGGGGAAGTGAACAGCAGGGCAGTAGCTAGGCTTCTCATTTTTCCAGCAACTGCCGTACTTCGCTAATTATTATGGTTGGCTGATAAGGGGCACTTTTTGGGGAGGGTGTTTCTACCTACTACTGCAGATCTCAGTATTATGGATCCCATGTATGTTTGTGCCCTGAAGTCCTCTGAGAAGATCCTCCCAGTTCCTGCCCAAGTGTGTCCCCCTCTCCTAGGTCCCCTGGGTCTGGCAAATTGCTTTGGCCAAGCAGAGTTGTGAGAGATTCTCTTTGAGGAGTAGCAATGCCATCTGTAAACCAGCAAGGATGCTAACTGCTGAATGATGGGAAGTTTCCCTACCTATGATGGCTCTGCCTTGCAGCTTCCTCACATGCTCAGAGCCAGGGGATGGAAAGAAAAAAACCAACCCAAACCCTTGAAAATATATCTGTCATTATTCCCTGGCTGCATGGATATTTTACTATCTGTTCACTTCCCTGAAGCACTTCGTAAGTTACTTCAGTTACTTTGGTGTCCACAACCTTGGTTCCTCTGCAGGCTTCTTCAGAACTTTCAGTTTCTGCTACATTGCCTGTAACTCTGCCCAAGGATACTCAAGCGCTTTCTGTCGATCCAGTGAGGACTGGTACTATCATTTACGTTTTTCACAGTCACAGAATCACAGAATCAGTGGATTCTGTTCAGAGGCCAGAAGGTGCCTCTGGAGACCACCGACTCCACCCTTCCTGCTCCAAGCAGAGCCAACTAGAACCATTCTCCACCCCATGCTTGGGCTTCCTTTTGTCATGTGAGGGGAACACATGCAAGCACAAATGCTCATGTGGACGGCTGAAAGAGGAGGATCCCCATGCGAGCTGGAGCAGACAAGTGTGACAGGGTGGAAGCATTCTGTGTGACCTCTGAGGAACCAGGCTGAGTTTCAGAAGGGGACATGGTTGCCTAAAGGAAAGAGTAGGAAGAAAGCAGTTTGACTGGACTTTCAGTCCCTGCTTGCTTATCTGAGGACCTGTGAGTGCCCAAGATTTTGTCAGGAAAAATTCTTAGGCACCAAAGATTCTGTTCCTGTGCATGGCTGTAGGTGCCATTCCCTTGATAGAGCCAGCTGTCATAGCATGTCCTGCACATCGGCGTGCCTTACTCACCCCAAGGACCAACCCCAGGAAACACCCTTATCCTCTCAACAATCATTTTAAAATGAGCATAAATAGAACAAGTGCTGCACTGTCTCTACACTGTATTCTCCAGTCCTGTCGCTACAATTGTTCCCTATGGCCTGCACTGTATAAAATCGTGAAATCATTTAAGGATATTTCAGTTGGGTTGGCAGCCTTGCACCCTTGCACAATGGCTTTCAAAAAGAAACTTTTTTCAAAAAGAAGCTTGCTGTGTTTGGGGCACTCTCCTGCTAAGCAGCAGCCTGCTCTCACTGGGACTGCCTGGCACCTGCCATGAGGGGCTGGGATGGAGGAAGGAGAGAGAGGAGGCTACTTTCATACCATGAGCAGGGAAGGAGGCTGACACCGGGAGGCAGAGAGCAGAAGTCAAGGTGGAATGAATCCATGTCTGCATCCTTGCAGCTGTATAACTTCTGGACACATTGCTGCCAGCCGTTGGTTCCAGGTGAGCTTCCCAAAGCACTATCTCATCCCCAGAGATTGGCTCACTGCCTGGCCTACAACACCCCAGGAGTGCCCGTTCTCCACAGAAAGTTTTCTCAGAACCCTTTTACAAGCTGTTACAAGGGCCTTGGTGGCAGCAAGGGTGCCTGGGATGCTGTAGCACTGCCAGCAAATCTGTAATGTTTTGCTCAGCTGCCTGGCAGCACGTTCAACCCTGCAAGAGTTTGGAGCCTGGTCAAAGTTCCTGGACAGGTCAGGGGTCAGGCTGAATTGACCATAATGAAGAGGGATCCCCTCAGGCCACCAGTTTTTTAAACAGCAGAAGTTCCTGGCTTGCGTCTGGTGGAATGTATCCAAGTGCCAAAAGACACCATTATCATGGACTCTGTCAGGGTAACCAGTGTATGAATTATCCTCGTTGACTGACAAGGCTTGAGCATATCAGAGTGCAGTACCCCTCCTAGTTCTTGCAGATATAGACCCTGTGTGGCAGGCAGCAAAAGGAATGCGAGTCCTGCTTCTGTCTCTGGGTGAAACAGCACTAGGGCGAACTCCCCTGACCCAAGGTCTAGGACAGGGCACTCATGATGCCAAGTTCTACCCTTTACCTCGCTCTAACACACGAGAGGAGCAAGCACCAGCACGCCTGCACAAGGGAGCACATGGCAGAGGACGAATGGCAGAACAGGGAGCGGTCCACACTCAGCCACAGCTAGTGCTGCTGGTCTGATCCCCTCTGTCTCAGGAAGCAAAGGTGGAAACAGGCCTGTGGATGTTTCCACGGTGGGACAGGTCTCATACCACCCCATGTCCCTGCTAATATGCAGTAATGATGTGTTCTGTGCACCCAAAAGGCCTTGAGATATGAACACTAAAGATGTAAGTCAGTTAAAATGACCTGGCCCAGGGACTATGAAGTGTATCCACTCTCAGATATGACCATCGCAGACAGTACATGTGTTGCCACAGGAACTCAGTGACAGGACTTCAGAAGCCAAACTGCCAGCCTTGTGCTTTAATGACTCAACAGTGCTCCCTCTTGCAAGTTCCTAAAGAAAGAAAACATAGGAAAATTTAGAGATCTTGGTAGAACATGATAAGGTTCTGGAACAAGTTGTTCTCTCCTGCTGCTACCTCTTTGATTAAATGCCTGAGGGCTCTCTCACCTTGCTATATCTATTGTCATTCCTTTTCAGAAACTTGTCAGGGACAAGTCCCTAGTGATGCGGTTTCCCATTATTCACCTTCCTTCCTTCTGAGTGCTAGTCTGATTTGCAGGTGTCCAAGCAAAAATATATAAACAAGAGCATCCTTCACAACAAATACACCTGCCTCTAACACAGCAGACACAACTTTTAGTTCTATTTTGGCTCTGGTAAAAAAACCATTCACTTGGGTGTATTATTCCATTGAAATCCTTGTTATATTTGCAGTTGACTTCACATGCATCCTAAAAATGAGTTTGCACACTCCCAGCTTCCTCTCTCTCATCTCCCTTCCAACAACTGCACAAGAAATTCAAACAAGAAAATGCTGGAAACTTGTTGAAAGAACACAAAGACCTTGTCCTTGCTAGCCAGAGAAACAGCGCTGGTACCTGTCTGTCAAGAACTTGTGGCTTTTCAGTTTGCATGTTTCTTGCTAACACTGTTTATCCAGGTAGCACAGATGGGGCGTATCATTTGGCAAGCTTACCCCTAAGCTTTTTACAGCAAAGATGATAACAGGTGCAAGATAAGGGATATGTACGAAAACAAGAGTTCATTACAAATACATTTGCATCCAAAGCAGCAACAGCAGGACTTGGCTTTACTTTATCATAAAAGCATACACTTTGTGAATTCCATTCAAATACTCACTGTATTTGCATCTGATATTGTATGCGTGTCACCCCAGGCAACAACAGGGAACCAAACTGTGTTTGCATGGGCCTGTGTTTCTGTGCAAGGGCAGCCAGATAAGTCGTCTCTTCTCATGACAGTATGGATGTTTTAGGATGGCTCCCGGAAAACTAGAGACAAAATTCTGAAGAGAGTGCATTGTCCCAGAGAGCAGGATTTTCTAAGGAACTCGTTAGATTCATGGCGAAGGCTTCTTAATTCTGAAGGTCCTATTTTGATGTCAAAGTGTAAGCTGGGCAGTTAGGATGCTCTAAGCCCTTGAAAACTTGGCCTCAAGTTCTGCTTCTGCCTGTTTGTGTGTTCAGAGAACGTGGCAGAGCTGTGGAGAAGTTCCTGGTCAGAGGGTCAGTAACCTACAACCAGTAGAGAGACTAAGGTTGATCTGAGTGCTGAAGCTATGTCCTTATTCTGAATTACTCTCTGTAGAAGTCCTATTTTACTCCACAGGCTAACAAGGTATAAGAGACTATCCTAACAAAAGATAGGTATCAAAAGGTATCATGCAATGAAAGTTGCATGACTTGAATACCCACTGTTTCACTCGCAAATCTGCAGTCTGAATCAGGAGTAATTGAAAGTTGGTAATATCTGGCCTTTACTTGATGCTGTATGTAAAGTGCATTGACAGATTCATCCATTTCATGGAGTAAAACTGAATCTCAGGTAAAACCACAGGAGGCTTGAGAATATCAGTTGAGCAGCAATTCCTGCTGAGTGCAGCGGAGTATGCCCATGGTTGGCAAAGGTGTTAGTGGATAAGGAAAAAGAGCTGTTTTCTTTTCACTCTGAAGGACAGTCTCTCCAGCTTGGTCCTGCAGCACACAGCCAAGGAAGCATGCAGTGGTCCTCATCCTCCATAAATCACTCTTTCCCACTGCTGTTAGCATAGCACCTTTTACAACTTTTATTTGTGCTTGAAACTAGGGAGTGAAAGAGCACAAGGGTAACAAGAAATAAATGAAAGTTTACCAGCACACTTATCTACAGACAAAACTACAAAAAAATAAACAAATGCAGCAGCAACAAAGATGAAACCTCTTCACTGCAACATCCTTTTGGAACTTTCCATCTACTTTGTAATTAAAGACTTAAATGTACAAACCACGGAAAATGGGTAAACTGTGTTTTGAAGTGGCCCAGTGCTTGTTACCACATGCATTAATGTATTTTTCTGTGGCCAGCAGTAAAATGACTGCAGTTAGACATGTTTTCTTAGTGCACTACTTTAAACAAAGATTTTTTATTGAATATTTTTAGTAGTACAGGTAAAAATAACTGCATATGCTTGTTTGCTGTGGCATGGAACTGGACAGGAAACACTGTTGTTACTACACACAGATTTTTCCTTAACTCTGATACTGGAATGAATCCAGGATTATTCAGAAGAGGAAAATGAGAGAGAGGGAGAATATATCCTTGCCCATGTAAGCATAGAGAACAGACCTGTTAGATCACTGTTCATATTTCTGCTCTCATCGCTACAGATGAGGGATCCTGGTGCCAGTCTCCCATATTCCAGAGAACCCCGCAGCCTCTGGCCACTGGATATTCTGAGGCGTGTCTCTCTCTCCTCTCTTCTCCTCTGCATGAAGGCTTTTTTTGGTACAAGCATGTGAATATACATAGACCTCCTAAACTTCAGCCTCTGTTTGGCCATCATGGGACAGCTGAGGGTCTCTTTGTCTCATTTATATGTTGACAAATAATATCCGGATGTCCTTTTAACAAGGGTTGGCTGTAACTAATTGGTATTTCCTGACACAAAACTCGTTGGGTTTTTTTCAGAAATTCCGGGTTAGAGCAATAACTGAATTATCTCTACCTAAATCAGCCATTGCTGTCACTAACACTGCTGCCCAAGGACTTCAGAGTTTTATCTGAGGAGTCAGCTGGACAAAACACTGCAGTAAGAATTACACATCAGAAAGACAAGCAATCACCTTTCAACTTCTGAGAGAAATATTGAAAAAGGTGGTGAAATGTGCTTTTTGACAGAAGATCACGGAATCACGGAATCACGGAATCTTCAGAGTTGGAAGGGACCTCTAGAGATCATCTAGTCCAACTCCCTGCTAGAGCAGGATTGCCTAAAGCACATCCCTCAGGGCTGCATCCAGGCGGGTCTTGAAAATCTCCAGAGAAGGGGACTCCACAACCTCCCTGGGCAGCCTGTTCCAGTGCTCTGTCACCCTCACCGTAAAGAAGTTTTTCCGCGTATTTGAACGGAACTTCCTATGTTCTAGCTTGTGCCCATTGCCCCTTGTCCTGTCACTGGGAACCATTGAAAAGAGCCTGGCTCCGTCCTCCTTAAACCCACCCTTTAGGTACTTGTAAACATTAATCAGGTCCCCCCTCAACCTTCTCTTCTCCAGGCTAAAGAGTCCCAGCTCTTTCAGCCTTTCCTCATAAGGGAGGTGCTCCAGTCCCATAATCATCTTGGTTGCCCTACGCTGGACTCGCTCCAGTAGTTCCCTGTCCCTCTTGAACTGGGGAGCCCAGAACTGGACACAGTACTCCAGTTGTGGCCTCACCAGCGCAGAGTAGAGGGGGAGAATGACCTCCCTCGACCTACTGGCCACAGTCTTCCCTATACAGCCCAGGATGCCATTGGCCTTCTTGGCGACAAGGGCACACTGCTGGCTCATGGATAATTTGCTGTCTACCAGGACCCCCAGGTCCTTCTCCTCAGAGCTGCTTCCCAGCATGTCCGCCCCTAACATATACTGGTGTTTGGCATTCTTCCTTCCCAGGTGCAGGACCCTACACTTGCTTTTGTTGAACCTCATTAGGTTCTTCTCTGCCCAGCTCTCCAGCCTGTCCAGGTCACGCTGGATGGCAGCACGGCCCTCCGGAGTGTCGGCCACCCCTCCCAGCTTGGTATCATCAGCAAACTTGCTGAGGATACACTCTCTCCCCTCATCTAGGTCATTAATGAATATATTGAACAAAATTGGTCCAAGTATTGACCCCTGAGGGACACCACTCGTTACAGGCCTCCAACTGGACTCTGTGCCGCTGATCACAACCCTCTGGGTTCTGTCACTCAGCCAGCTCTCGATCCACCTCACTGCCACGTCGTCTAGCCCATACTTCCTCAGCTTCCTAATGAGGATGTTATGGGAGACAGTGTCAAAAGCCTTGCTAAGGTCAAGGTAGATGACATCTACGGCTCTCCCCTCATCCAGCCAACCTGTTATAACATCATAGAAAGCTATCAGATTGGTCAGGCATGATTTGCCCTTGGTAAATCCATGCTGACCGCTTCCAATAACTTCCTGTTCCTCTATGTGTTTGGAGACGACATCCAGAATGAGTCGCTCCATTACCTTCCCAGGGACAGAGGTGAGACTAACCGGCCTGTAGTTCCCTGGGTCCTCCTTCTTGCCTTTTTTGAAGATTGGAGTGATGTCAGCCTTCCTCCAGTCCTCAGGCACCTCTCCTGTTCCCCATGACCTTGCAAAGACAATGGAGAGTGGTCTAGCGATAACATCTGCCAGCTCTCTCAGCACTCGCGGGTGCATCCCGTCAGGGCCCATGGATTTATGAATGTTCAGCTTGGCCAAGTGGTCTCTGACCCGGTCCTCCTCAACTAAGGGAAAATCTTCCTCATTAAAAAAAGTTTGTAGACGCCCCTTACTGAGCATAAATTTTCAATACAGTGTTAAAAACTCACTAAAACATTAAGCCAAATCATTACTACCACTACGTTGGCAACACAGAAGGCTAACTTACTAGAATCAACACACACTTGAAGAACCTTTTCAAAAACTATACATGATAGGTGAAATATTTACTTAAGGGAAAAACGCAGTAATTTAATGAGAACAGTAAAGGTACAAAACAATACGAAAAAAATGTCAGCACACTGAGAAAGAGGTCAGGATTATTGTTTTTATATGACACCTGGTTTACACTTTCCTTACTAGGGGTTTAAATCAGTTTAGCACCATTTTGGTTCATTCAGAGATTAACAAAAGTTAATATTTTATAGGATTTATTTATAATACCCTTGAGGTTTAGAGTATGTTTATGTAAC
Organism: Rissa tridactyla; assembly: GCF_028500815.1. Classification (NCBI taxonomy): domain Eukaryota; kingdom Metazoa; phylum Chordata; class Aves; order Charadriiformes; family Laridae; genus Rissa; species Rissa tridactyla. The sequence continues at coordinate 26,127,205 of NC_071467.1, read as the reverse complement.
CCTTCTGCCAGGAATTGGCAGCAGCTGAAAGAGCTGGATTCATTTATCTAGGGGTTCTCTCTGAAAACTTAAACAACAGCAGTTTCGGCCTCCACCCAAAGCTAAATGACCTCCTTTGGGTGCCTTGACAAACAATAAATCCTGCTCAAGGCATAGCAAGGGTTTAAAACAAGGTCCAGAGTTTCAAGACAAAGAGAACTTTACAGGCGAGAGAATGGGAAGAAGAAAGGCTCAGGGGAAACCCGCAAGAGCCGCTAATCAATAAAATAAATAATGCTTAAGTGAGATCCCTAACCTCCCTCTCCTCCTCGCCTCTGTGACACAAAATAAAGGCTTGCTCTCATTTCCAAACAAATGCCTTGTCACATGAACGTCACAGCCCACTCAAAACTCTCCCCATATTTACTGTGTGGCTTCACTTTACAGCTAAGCTAATGAACATCTGTATTACTGTCCACAAACCGGGAGATCCTACCCTCTTTCCAGTGCACAGCCCCTGTGCTGGAGCTGGTGCTCTGACCGTGCAGTGAACTGATTCAAGGCACCAAACTGGCAGAGAAACGAACTCAGAAAAACCAAAAGCGAGCAGTGGATGTGTTTCTGCTGGTTTAACTCCCTGAAACAACTCACCGTACCATAGGCTGATGGTTAAAGCTGGCACCAGGGAAGAGGATGGCAAGGCTGGGGTTAGAAAAAAAAACCAGACTGCTGTTGCTTCTCATAATAACTAGGTTGGGCTAGTTATTAATAGGTTGGGCTGGCGTAGTTTTAAGATGAAACTGTTCTTAAGCATGGTGACACTTTTGTGTGAATTTGCTGGCCTGTCCCCATATAGGCCAAGCTTTGAGGGAGAACAGCTACTCTGTCCATGACTACAGGACTAACGGGCCCGTTGTGTCTCTAAATAAACTCCAGCCATCCTGTGCGGTATGGAGCCCCTCTGCCAGCCAAGAGGAGGAAACAGGGCCTCTGTTGCAAACCTGAAACACAACATTTTACTGAGGACTGAGGCCTGGGGTCAGCTCTGCTGCCCAGGCAGAACCACCCTGCTCCATTCCCGCATCCACCAAACCCACCCAGAGGCTTTCCCCCAGTCCCACAGCTGCTCCTCTAAGCCTCCTGTGCCCGTAGCTTGGACATTTTTACAATTCACCTTCCTCAGTTTTGGGGGGGTTACCGGCTTAAAACCCCAAGTGCCCGGTTTCCCGGGGAGCAGAGGAATTCACCTCAGCCGGGGGAAACTGAGGCAAAGGCGTCAGGACGGACGCCATTTGCAGGACAACAAAAGGCCGTAGGGCTCCCACAAAACCCCGGGTCGAAACCGCCGCATTCTCGGGTGCCATCTACTGGTGTTGCCTCCGTTAAACGTTTAGAGCGAGTGGGCCCCGGGCCGGCTGACGGGAGGGGCGGAGCGGCGGGCAGCATGGCGGCCGCCGCCATGGCGCGGGGCGGGCTGCGGTACGGGCCCTGCCACCCCAGGCTGAGGGCGGCGGGCGCCCGCGGCGGCCTCCCGTGGCCGGGGCTTGGCGGCGGGAGGGCGGCGGCGGCGGGCTGGGGCCGCCCGGCGCCCGGAGGAGAGGTGCAGTACTGCGCCGAGCTGGTGCGGTGAGTGACCGGGAAGGCGAGGGGGGAAGGGCCCGCAAGGCGTGGGGTTTCCTCTTCTTGGGGGTCGGCGAGTCTGTCGGAGGAAGGCTTGCGAGAGCTTCCCTCCTGACGGAAAGGCGGCAGAGTTTCCCGGAAAAAGAGGACTGGCGTTTTCCTCCTCGGCCTCGCCCGGGCTGCCGTGACCGCCAAAATAACCCCCGCGGCGCTGAAGCGAGCGGCGCCGGTAGGTGGGGCTGGGCCGGGGCCCGGCCTGCTCGGGGGCAGTAGCGGAACCTCGAGAAATACTTAAGCTTACATGGATGATTTAACCTGTGAACGGCAATTTCCCTCCCCCGCTTCCCGCACAGCTGCTTTTCTTCGGCCATACTGAACGTTTCCATGTCGTTGTGTCGGCTTTTTTTGGAGAGAAAGATCGCCGAAGTGGATTGTTTAAAAACAAGAGGTGCTTTGAGATCTTCTTGGCTACTGGGAAATAGCCGAGCTTCCAAAGTACTGCTTGGAAAAATGAGCAAAAGCAGAGGAAATCCAACAGCTGGGCAGACAGCCCAAGTAACTGACCTGGATACAGGAGGGGGAAGAAGTCTAGTTTTCAAAAGTACCCATTTTTGTCAAATCCAGAATGCTCCAAGAGGAGCAGGAGCGCAGCTCAGACACGTCCAGGCCAGGCAACGTTTCCTGCTTGGCATGTGGGCCATAAACAACGTGTGTAAACAAGGCCCTTCACTGCTTTTTAGTCCACAAGAGTTCAGAGGTACAAAGTAAAAAATTAAACAAGTCTCTGTGCAAAAAGACTTAAGTACTTTCTCTTTGGGTACAGCTGTCCTAGGTGGTTGACAAAAGCAGGGAGAAGGCTTCCAAGTGTGTATAGAAAGAGTGGAACAGGATCGTTTTCTCCAAGCTGATGCTTGCAAAAGATAGAAAGGTGTGTATGATCAGCAGTAATGTTTGAAGTAGGAAAACTAACGGGAAGAAGTGTGACAATCTTAGATTTTCTGTGCAGCACGAAGCAGCAGACCTTTACAAATGCATCAGAATGCATAGCCAGGTTGCATTTTTCTTGACAAAACTTCAGATTACAGCTTTTATTTTTCCTGGTTACTCTACCCAGGATTTACCTGTTACTCAGGTGATCAGTGGCTGTCTATACGGTTAATATACAGGTAAAATGTTTTCAAACAAACAACTGTGAATAGAGTAGTTAGGTTCCAAGGCACAGAAGCTGAGATGGCTGAATTTAAACTTTTTCTTCGTTATTTTTGTTAAAGCATAAGAAGGAATGCTTATAAAAATACACAAGCACAATACACAAAATTACACAATATTCAGAATAATAAAATGAAAGGCGGTTATGCTATTGACATCATTTAATTGAAGCTGCTGTTCACAGTAGCCCATATATTGCATGGAAATCATAAGTTATAATAAAATAAGAGAAAGAGAAAGGAGTTACTGTTCAAACAGAAATAAAACACTTGAGGCTATGCAAGCATCAGCAATTCTCTAGTCCTGAATTTGAGTCTCCCACACGTTAGGAAGAACAACAACTGAATTATGCTTTAATGGTGTAGATTGCAATATGGAAGGTGTCCTTTCTCTTCGGTTTTCCTTTTTATGTTAAATAACTCTTTTACAAGTAGCTTTAAGCTATTTGATTAAAAATACGTTTCCCTAGCAGGTAATTTTTCTGTCTCTTCCTGTTTATGATGTCTGCTCTGAAAGACAAGCTTGTGACTTGATGGTATAATAGAGTTTTGTAACATGTAAGAAATTCTTTTTAAGACTTTACATTTTTCATTATTCTGAAAGTCCAGTAATGGTCATAACCGACTTTTCTTCCCTCTGTAGGTTCACATGGAAGCTTATTTGAGAGGGAAACTCTGAAAAATAATACTAGACTTAAGGTCATTCCCTCCTTTCTTCATTCCTTACCCTAATACACAAAGAGAGTTGGGGTGGGACATGATCTATGGCAATATCAATTTTATTTTACAGGGTGAGGCTTAATGGATTTGCTTTTCTATTGTTATGTCCAAGAGCATGCTGTCAACATAAAATTCACGTTTCTTTCTGATTTTTTTCTTAGCTATTTTTTGCGACACTTAATTTTTAAGCTTAGAGTAATTGGAAAAAAACCCAACATGCCACCACCATTACTAGAGGGAAGACAAATTTCTCTATTGTACTGCTGCTTATTTTGTGTAATGTGTTTCTTTGTTTCCTTTCTGGAAGTAGAGGTGGTTCTGTGTTGTGTGAACAACGCAGTGTGACTGGAACTGGGAAAATGTAGCTGTGTAAACCTTTCAGTTCTGCCCAGGATGGGCATTATTGGATATTGCTACAGACGGGAAAAAAATAGTAGGTTTTGAGCTGAAAATGCTTTTCAGAAAGTGTCTTAACTGAGGGAGGTTTGATGCATCCGTTCTTTAATATGAAGGTAACCTTTAAGGCCTGGTAAAATTCACAAATGGCACTTTTTTGTTGATGCTTCTGGGTTTGCATCAAGCTCTAAAACAAGTTTCACATGTGTTGCGAAAACTCTAAGCATTTGCTAGTTGTCAGCTGCTGTGTTTGTAGGGGTAAGAACCCCTGTTAAATCTCACTTCCTTTTTGTTTGATGCTAAAAGTAGCAACCCTAATAACTCTTGGTTTTAGGTTGGCTTTGCTATTTTAAGCTCACATTCAAAAGAAAAATGAGTACATGTAAGAGTAGCAGACTTCATGAAAATAAGTAACTGTGTTTTCCTTGATACCTGCTTCTCTACTCCTGAGGCAAAACTTGGAGTTGCTGGTCCTGTTCTAATAAAGAATCAGGTTACAGGGTTATCAGAAAGTACACAAAAATGTTGTTCAAAACAAGCAATTTAGCTTTTCAGAGGTGACCCAAGTGTTTTTGTTAGCTACAGTTATGTATGATTTTGCGATGTATGATTTTGCGATGTATGATTCTGTGCGCTGTGATTGTTTTTAATTTAATGGCACACCCAAGTGGCCAAACAAAGGCATATCACTCTGGGTTGGCAACAAGTTACCTGCAGTGAAACTGCCAAGATCCAGAGTTTTTGTGCTTTGAAAATAGTTGCCAATAAACAAAAACGTACTGGTTAAGTGAGTGCTCTTCTGCCAAGATCCAAAGCACAATCTCTTAAAGAAATGCGGTTTCATGTTTGGAACAGAAGTCTGGAAGTTGGACAATCTGGATTCTGTTTGCAGTTCTGCCACAGCCTTGTTCTATGCCCTTAATCAAATATCTTGAGATCTGGATTTGAGAGGTGCACTGAGAGTTCAGGCAGCATCCCCTCTTTCTTGGAGTTTGTCTTATTTTAAAATAAGCTTAAAAGCCGCTACTTTTGCAGAGTCAGAGTTTTGAGCTATAACTTATTGCTACTATTTTAGGACTTCAGTGCTAAGCAATAGCACACCCAATTTACATAGAGCTATAAATAATAAAGTATTTTTTCATTCTTTTATAGAAAGCGTGACTATGAAGGGTTTCTGTGTTCTCTGCTGTTACCTGCGGAATCTCGAACCTCTGCTTTTGCCTTGAGAGCCTTCAATGTGGAGCTGGCTCAGGCAGGTATTAAAATATATTTATGAACTCTGGAAATGTAAAATAACAGTTTTAGTATTCTAAATTACACTAGGAGGTGGTGTTTTGCTGAGGTTAACTCTTTGTACTGTAAGGGGCAATGAATAAATAGTGCAGTATAAACCTCTAGTTTTGAATGGCCCTTGGAAAGTAGCTAGCCTCCCCCAATTTATGTTGTTTATGTATATAGTTTTTCATATACATAAACAACATAAATTGGGGGAGGCTAGCTGCTTTCCTCTTTGTTGTGCAATTTAAAATTAAATTATAACAAACAAGCTGTGGTACTTGATACTGTTATGTGATTGCATCTATGTCTTGGCTTCAAATGCAGTGGTTGAATTGGTAAACTGCTGATAAATCCTATATGTAGAAGGTCTGTCAAAAACTTGGATGATATAATCAGTCCCAGGTCTTTGTTGGCACAAGCTAAGTGATGGAAAGGCTGCCGAGAGGAAAGTTTGTGATTAGAGAGTTGTGGGAGGGGAGTGGCTGCAGTCTCTCCCCTTTGCTAGGTGGCCAGAAACTGCCAGTGCAACCAGGAAAGCTGGAAACGCATGCCAGAAAGGAGTGATCTGGGAAATGTGCTGACCAAGCTAAATCCCGGATAAGCTTCTGTGGGCTGTGCTTCTGGCAGCCTGTGGTGCTGCCCTCCCTTGCTGCTGTTGCCACTACTTCTTTTCCTTATGGGAAGAAAGCTAAGGTCAGGGTCGCCCAGGACTTGATCTCCATGGGTTTCAAGGTCAGGTTGTGGTGAAGATTTTTTTTTTTTTTTTTTTTTTTACTCTCCATAGTGTTCTTATGCTTTATGAGGAATAAATGTAAATTCAGAACTGAGCGCTTTCCCTACTGAGTTTGGCTAGGTCCTGTGTCTGTCTTTACAGTGTAGATAGACCAAGTGCCTTAAAGACACTGAATTTCACTCCAGATGTATCCTTTCCAGATTAAAGACTCCATAACTCAGAAGACTACAGGACTGATGCGAATGCAGTTCTGGAGGGACGCTGTGGAAGAGATATACTGCGATAACCCACCACATCAGCCAGTTGCTACAGAACTGTGGAGGGTAATTATGTACTTTTATCGTCCTATAATTCGATTAACTAAAATATTACTGTGGGAAAAAACGTCATTGTTTTATGTGTGCTGCGTTGCATAGTTAACAGCATTATTTTATATAAAAAAGATTATGTAAATTGTATTCGTGTCTGCGTGTGATGTTTTAAGCTAAGAGCAGAGCTGGAGGAGAATACTTAGGTAGGACCTACTTGGAGGGTCAGACTTTAAACCATCTGCTTTTTTCTCTTGTTTAGGTGAAGGACAGAGTAAATTGTGGTAAGCCGTAAGTTGATAGCAAGTGAAGTGCATAAGTATAGTTTCCTGAGCCAGTGCTAGTCCTGCCTGAAGAGATTAAGCTGTACAAAAAGGCGGGAGACTAAGCACAGGGGTTGAACTAGCAAATAGGGTATGAGGAAAAGCCCAAGATCTTCATGCCTAGTTACCGGGTAATAGGAAGAATATTAATGCAGTCTTCTTCTCGCATAAAGAGTTGCTTGATGGCGTCTATTTATGTATTATGTTTTGCATAGATCCTTTTGCGTGCATTGAGTAATAGGGAGCGTACTTGTGAACTTAACAGTGGATTGAGTAACAGGGAATGTACTTGTGAACTTAACAGTTTATTTTTACCAAGATGCCTGAGTTCTGCAGGCACTAGAACATCACACATAAAGTACACCTACAGATCTGTTCCTCTGCTGGTCATGGCCAAAGAAACGGGGGCTTTCTTGCAAAATTTTTCGTTCCTAGTTAGGACTGTCATTGATACGTTAGATGAGTGATTGAAGGTGTGAAGGCAGTTTAAATGGATTTCCCTTTGACGCTGATATAGAACCACAGAATAATTTAGTTACTAGGGATTTCTGGTTGTCATCTAGTCCAACTTGCCATTCCAAGGTCTAACATCAAAGTTAGGTTGGGTTGTCAGGGTCACATTGAGTTGAATTTTGAATTTCTTTGAGGATGGAAATACCATACATTGCTAACTTGTCATCTTAGGGCCATGGGCCACAGCAAGTCTCAGAACCTTCCAAAAGAGCAGCTACTGTAAGGTCTCTATAAGATCAGAACTTTAAAGATCTCTGAGCTCCTGGACAAAGAAAAGCTGCAGTTTGTCTAGGTCTCAATAGTTGAATACAGTTAACGTAGATCTCATAGGTAGGTGGTTTTATGGACCTGCTGAAAAACAGGCAGTGAAATGTGGAGTCTTCATCCAAGTATTCATCTGCATTGTTCCTCTTAAAATCCTGGGAAAAGCAGGACACTCACTGTAACAGTGGGTTAGAACAACGCAGTTCCAGCGGGATTAGAGCATTTCACTTGTTGCCATCTTGGCTTCACATCCACTCTGTTGCACCTCTGAGACCACAAAAATGAATCCTTTCCAAATCCTCTTTTAATGATTTTTGGCACTGCTGAAACTGTGTCCTGTCCCTGACTCTTCCTCCTTCAAATGTGAAATAAAGCACAAGTGAGCATTTGTTCCTGTCCGTCACCACTCATGTTCAGATTAAAATTGGAATTTAAACAAGACACAGTTTGTTTAACTAAGAGAAAACATAGGTAAACCCAAGAAGTAAAACAAAGGGAAAACACCTGTTACAGTCACTTTTAGGAGGACCAGAGCTATTCATAGGTGTCTGCAGCTCAGATAATCTAAGTGTGTGCTTTAGCCACAACAAAGTGTTTGTACAGTTAGAATGAAGACTGGCAAATGTTGTGAGCCTTGTTATGGGATTATGGGAGTTGAAGATGCACCTAGGGTGATTTTTTTTTTTTTAATGCAGACATTAAAATGCTAAATTGGTTGTTCTGCATGTCAATCTGTCTGTGCTTTTGCTTTTGTTTCATTCTTTCTGTCTCTCTTCGAGCATAGGGCAAACTTCTGAGGAACAAGACTGTTTTCTTCCAAAATGCTTTTGTCTCCTTTCCAAGGAGGAACTTGCTTTAGCGTAGCTTAACTTAACTTTGTTTCTGAAGATATCCTCTCATTTAGTTGTCCGATTGAATGGGTTAGGTACAAGTTCATTTGGGATAGGATTGTATATATTCTTTTGACCACTTTTAATTTCAGGCTGCTTGCGGGTGTATCAGTGTGGGGTGGAAATGAACAGTAACTTATAAAAAACCCAAAACATTGTTGTGGTTTAACTCCAGCCGGCAACTGAGGACCACACAGCTGCTCACTCACCCCCTCCCCATGGTGGGATGGGGGAGAGAATCGGAAGGTTGAGAGAAAAACAGTTCAATAATTAAAAAGAAATAGTAACAGCAATAATAATAAAAACTGTAAGGAAAAGAGAAAAAAAAAAACAGAGAAAAATAAAACCCAAGAAAGACAAGTGATGCAAATGAAAACAATTGCTCACCACCAAGTGTCTGATGCCCAACCAGTCCCTGAGCAGTCCCCGCCGCCCCCAACCTCCCCCCTGGTTTTATTGCTGACTATGACATCATATGGTATGGAATATCCCTTCGGTCACTCGGGGTCAGCTGTCCCAGCTGTGTCCCCTCAAACTGCTTGTGCACCCCCAGCCTGCTTGCTGACAGGGTGGTGTGAGGAGCAGAAAAGGCCTTGACGCTGTGTAAGCACTGCTCAGCAATAACTGAAACATCCCGGTGTTATCAACACTGTTTTCAGCACAGATCCAAAACACAGGCCCGTGCAGGCTGCTCTGAAGAAACTGAACTCTGTTCCAGCCAAAACCAGCACAATGTTCAGATGTAAATCATTCAGATATTGAGATAACAATTGCAGCCCTTGCCTACGGCTAAGACTGCCAGTCCATACTCCTTTCTCACAAAATAGAAAATTGATTTTGAAGTCGAAGAATGAATTGGCCTATCTTTGTGATAAGATTTAACTTTAAGTATGATTTCTCTAAAGGAAGACCAATAAAAGACAATCCAAACAGAACAGGTTGTGAAATACGATGTTGAAAAATAATTCAGAAGGTATTTCTAGGAACGCTAATACCTCTGCATGTTGCAGAGCACTGGAGGGAGCTAACAATCCAATCTGACCTGGTGACCTTTGCACTCAAGATGTGATTTTATTTCTACATTCCAGCAAATACCCCAAGAATGACCAGTTTGAAGAGCACAGCTTCACAAATGTTCAAGAATGTTGTTGCAATTCTCAGAAAGAAGGATTTGGAAAGACAGTTGAACTCACGAGTATTGCAGAGCTGTTAATAGAATTAGTATGTCTTTTGCGTAGCATATTTTATGTAGACTCTTTTCTTGCTATTAAGTTTGTATGAGGACAGTTTTGATTCTCCAGAAGAAATACTGATTTATCGTGTTAAATGTGTTCCTGAAGTTTTGTATATCCTAGAATACTCACATTTGGATTCTAAGAGTTTTATGCACTAGTAAAATATATAAATAGCCTTTAATAGTATTTCTAGAATTATTAATAGCTCAACTCTCAGAGAGTTTGATATAAACTTATATGGCAACTGTATGATATTTGTTCTTACTTATCTGTCCATTTTGAACATATGAAAAGTGAGGCCTACTTCTCCATTAATTTCTGTGGAAGAAGACAATTTTTAAAACTTCTGCAAAATGAGGATCTGTGTGTTTGAGTGAAGGTAGCTCAAAATGGATGTAATGTACAAATCCGGTGATGTAGCAGAACTCAGTTTGGTGCTTTAAGGCTTGACCTCTGACTATTTCAAGGATTTAATTTACAAAACAGTACTCAGGATGAACAAATGAGATGCAAAACTGGCATTTGTTGTTGTAACTTAAAATTTGCCTTTTCACATACCAAGTACTTCCTTAACCAGATTTTGTTGAGTCAACAAGATTCAGCAAGATGATCTAGTTTTGCCAAACCCTGAAAGAATATTTACAAATGTAATGGATGAAAAGAAGTTGAAAGTGAGCTGTAAAGGCTAAGATTGTGAGAAATGTGTCTCATAAGTTTTTTTAATAAATATTTGTATATGTGATTGTAGTGTTTCTAACAGTGTGGTCTGCAAAATTCAGTGTGTGTAAGAGGTAAGCTGACAGAATGAGGTGGTACAGGAAGGAAGTCAAATACAAGATAAGAGCCAAAAGAAAAACATGTGAATATGAAATGCCGTGGGGTACTTTTTTAAACAAAACCACAATATTTGTTATATTACTTTGTCAGGATGCTGTCTTTACAGTACGTATTGATACGTTGTGCTGATGTTTTCTTGAAAATTTCTAGGGGAAATCTTGTTGTTTGACTCTGGAGGAAACTGTGTTCTCTTTGGAGAGTGAAGATAGTTATCTGCAAATATTTTGTGGGAACTCCACAGTGACTCCATGAAAGAATAAATTACTTTCAAAAATATTTGTAAATAAATGCTTTTAGTTAACTGGCTTGATGTCCAAGATTTCATTTTTTGTGTAACAACTTGTAAGAAATGCCAGTTGATTTTTTTTGTATTTGAAGAAGCCAATCATATGATTCTATAATTTTCCACTGACATGCCACTTTGATTTAACCAAGTCAATACAGTCCTTGTAAGAAAAGACTATCTAAAATATATTTCAGCCTTCAGAATGCAGTACTACCATCAGTTTGTATACATTAACATGGATGTTTTATTTGGTAATTTTCAGGCTGTCAAGAGGCATAACTTGACTAAAATGTGGTTCATGAAGATCATTGATGAAAGAGTAAGTATTTACCATTAAAGATCTGATTCTGTTTTTAGTTGTATGTGGGTTTTTTCCCTTTAATTTTATGTATTTGTGTGTAAAACAGAAGTTTAAGTAATTAATCCTTTCCAGACAGTAGTATTTCTCTTTAAGAGTGGTACTGCTTTATTTCCTTTTAATTCTCCCTTGAAGCCTCTACTCATAATTTCTGCTCTTTCTGGCCAAAATGGCTGGTAGAATTTTTTGTTTAGTTTTGCTTTAGAATAGATTTAATTTGTGAGTCGACATCTTTCTTGTTCTCTGCTCTGATAACCAGTGTATCTGTGCTCATGTTTTCTGTTGCTGGTCTCTATTTCTGATTTGAAGAGGTTACCACTAGAGGTAATCCATTTGGAGTTACACTGAGATACCTTTCTGTATGTAAGTGAGGGAGGTTCCATCCTATGGGATTAAGTAGTAAGGTCTCCATATGCAACTGTTAAGAATTCTGGAAAAGTACATTTTAATAGAAGTGGAAATGAAGATGCATGAGAAGGGAAACTCATATGTGGTCTCTTTTTGTGCCATTCCGATCCTGCCCCAAGGGAAAGGATATCTTGCATATTGTAAAAAGTTGCATAAGTCTACACCATTGGCATCATCTTGTTCCTCCTCACCTCTTTTCTTACCATGTCAATTCTTACCCTAAATAGCCTTCTCTTGTTGATGAGTCATGGATATAAAATCTCAAAAATTAAATGATCCGTCTGAACCTTTCTGCCACACTTTTCTGCTTCTCCTTGTCACAGCTGTGGGTTTTTTCTAAGCAGTGTTGTAAATTGGAGCGTTCAAATCACATGAGTTTTAAAATAACGACCCTTTTTTTCGGGGAAAAACAAGAAGAATTATTTCACTAGTACAGTGATGCTGCTACCAACTCTAACACAAAGGCAAGAATGAATGACTGGGGGCAAGAATTTCTTAAGCTAGCGTTGCTGCTAAAGTCAGTGTCTCATGAAGTTGTACCTTGGGAAAATTGATGGTCTGTTACTTGCAGAGTCTCATCACTATGAAAGACTCAGAATTTTTTAGTCCTAACGCTGTTACGTTTTAACCACAAAAGCCGCTAGGACAGGAAGAATGCTGAAGGATGTTATATTTTTGGGGATATTTGCATATGACTTTGAAACTCAGGTGTGTATTTGATGGACTGATTTTTTTTTTTTGCATGTTTTAAAAAATACATACCTATTTATCTAAATTTCTCTGTGCTTCAGATGCGAATTAAATATTAAAATTGGCAACCCCGTAGTGTAAGAATACCATATGATGTTTTGTTTCAGCTGTTTTTTTAATGAAGAATTCTGATTTCTTATTATTGCAAAAGGTTATGTTTGCTTCAGTAACCAGACTTGGATGCAGTTGCATGTAGTTATTTAGTTATGTTAGACTTGCTGTAAGCTTTAACGACTACTTCTATCTGAGTTTATAATCTGTCACTTAATTTTGTCCTTTTTTTTCTAATAGTGGATTACGCTGACTTGACTGTAGTAATAAACTTGCACAAATAGCAGTTATATTTACATTTTACTGAAGTTCTGTGTTCATATTACAGGAGAAGAATTTGGATGATAGAGCGTACCGTAACATCCAGGAGCTTGAAACATATGCTGAGAACACTCAGAGTGCTCTCTTGTACCTCACCTTGGAAATGCTGGGTAGGTGTTTTCCCCTTTTAAGATTTTGTTGATGAGTCATTAGTGCAGGTACAGTATTTGTTGATGTTTCCAAAAGCCCACTCTCTATCCACTGGCGTTTAATTTCAGTAGAAGTTGTCTTAGGTAATACTTCAGATATCTTCTGAATGTGCAACCATACAACTGGAATCTTAGTGCACCTGTCCTAGAACTAAATATTTTCCTTAGAACCCGCTCAGTGGAAAGCTCATTGAAGGGAAGCAGTTTCCTACTGCTCTATTATTTGTTGCTTAACGCTGTTTTATCTTTTCTTGCTCCTGTTACAGTGCATGGTAAATTCGTCCCTTCACCGTATTTTCTGATTGCCCCACTTGTCAGAACACAAAGTGCTGTAGTTACTCTGCAGCTGTTGTTCTGTATTGCAGTGGTGTACACTGGTTATCTTGAAACAACTGACTTCCCAACCTATAAATGTCCCTGGGTGATGTTGTAAATTTGAGTCTGAATCCTCTCCTCTTTCTAAAAGTAGCTTAACTATCAATAATTGAATAGCTAGAAAAAATGCAACGGAAATGATATGATCCTTGTCGTTAAGAGTCAGTATCTGTGTCATGTTTGACATGAGAGTCACAGGTTGGGAAAGTACTGTTCATTTGCAGTGAAGAAGAAGGTGACTTTCTTTTAGGTGTCTGTTGCATTATGGAAATATTCCCTGTATGAGCTCAGATGGAAAAGAGGCGTGAGAATTATTTATTAGTATTTAGTACTGTAGTAGCAATATTTTCCTTTTGCTTATCAGAGTAGTCTGATAGAAGGCCAATGCTGAGGCTGAAAGGGTTTAAAAAGTAAGAAGAGAGATATGGTGACCACGTTCTTCTTGGGAAGAAATGAGGAACCTACCTCAACACCTGATGTTCGCTTCCTCAATAGGAAATCAGTGAAATGTTGCAAGTGTCTTGCTGAACTTCTGATTGAAGAAATTTAGGAGTATGAGACATACCAGCATCTTCCATTTTGAGAAATGTCTTCGATCCTGAAAAAGTTTCATCATGCTTGGGTCACTCCTGATACAAGTCAGATGATCATCATCTTGAAAATCTGTTGGGGGTGCTCTGGATTTTGTAGTGGCCCTATTGTCATGTTTAACTTCTCTTAAACATACCAGTGTAACAAAGTATCTAAGCAGAAGTCTCCTTCACTGCACATTAAACAGTTAACTTCTGTGGTTTTTTTCCCACAAATGGAGGAATGAATTGAACACAGCCCTTTTCTCGGTGTTTTCCATCAGCAGCCTTTTCTAGACTAGGGGGACCTGATCTCATTACAGGTCATGTTTGCGAAATTTCTTGTGCTTTTTAGCTTCTTTATTCCTGACCTGTCTTCAGTTTGTGTGTACCTCTCCCAGTAGTACTGCTGTTTTATTCTTACTGATTTTGGGTTACTTCTTTTGTCAAGCTTATTTTGTCTGGTAATCTTGTCATCCAAAGTCTGGTACTTCTTCCCAGCTCCCGTCATTTAAAAATACTAATACTGTACTCTCTGATTCATTGCCTATGTAGTTAGGAATCTGGTATTACTCAATAATTTTGTTAAACCTTTTCAGAACCTCACCTTTGGGATATATTCCCAGGTTGAGCATGAGTTACTGCAAACTCCTCAAGCTATTTTTTTTTTTTTTTTTTTTTAAATTCCTAGTTGTATGTAAAGCCTGAGCTGCCCAGTCAGTATCAGTAGCTTATATCCATGGATTCCTCCAAGCCACACTCCGCTTTGTGCTGCCATTGCCAAAATAACTCCATGTAGTTTACCTATAGCCACTGTTTCGCAAAGGCTTCTGAGACCCATGCAAGGCTCAGGCAGGCTTAGGCAGTGAATTTTGTACACCCAGTATCATTTTCAGGTGTCAGGCGCACTAGTCTGTAATTCCTGTATCCTCATTTCTTTCTTTGTAGAATGCTGCTTCTGTTAGAGCTTCCGTGAATTTTTAATTTCAATTTTCCTTTAAATTTTATTTTTTCGCAGGTCAGTCCTGTGAAAACATTGTGGCTTTATGATCAGTCTAAGCCAATCTTGTCATGAAGAGTGATGGTGCTGCTCTGCCCAGCTCGTTTCCCTCTTCCTTCAGTTCTCACAGTTGTGTGACCATGCAGTAACTAAAGTTAGTTTTCCATTGCTTTGGTGATCTGATTCAGTTTGCCATGCTACTGCCTCATTGCCCCTGACAGCATGAGGGAAGTGGCAAAAATACATGTTTGGCGGGGGGGGGAGCGTAGGACAATCTTCTTTGGCTTCAGTACACTGCTGAATCAGCTGCAGCTAATTGTGAAACCATGCTGTAAGCATTAATGCTTGTCAGGAATCTCACACTTGAATGATTTTTCTGGCAGGAAGAACAGTTCTTGGAATACAGTTATCCTGGGGGAGGACGTGCCAATGAAAATGAGTTTGAGTACTGATGTATTATGTCTGAATAGGTGCTGCTCTGCTAAGTATACCCTTTGCAGAAACTGCAACAAGCTAAGAGTCCTCTTGCTTCTGGATGTGGAAATCAATTAATTTGCCTGCTGTTTTGCACCTCTGAGATGAGATCTCAAGGCAGTTTATTAATGTAGA
This sequence comes from Rissa tridactyla, assembly GCF_028500815.1. Classification (NCBI taxonomy): domain Eukaryota; kingdom Metazoa; phylum Chordata; class Aves; order Charadriiformes; family Laridae; genus Rissa; species Rissa tridactyla. The sequence continues at coordinate 26,112,025 of NC_071467.1, read as the reverse complement.
CAGTTCTATCAAGGACCAACACACTTAGCTTCCCTTAAATATGACTCTGATACCCATCAGGGAAGATTATACCCCTCAAAAGGCTGTACAGTATGTTTTTAAACATATTATTTCTGCCATTTTAGGTGTGAGGGACATCCATGCCGACCATGCAGCCAGTCACATTGGGAAAGCACAAGGCATAGTTACCTGTTTAAGAGCAACTCCGTATCACAGTACAAGACAAAAGGTCTTTCTTCCCATGGACGTTTGTATGTTGGTAAGGAGAAGCAAGATGTCTGGAATTGAACAGTAATAGTGTTTTTAACTGTGTCTTTCAACGCTAGATATGAGATTGTAATTTATTAGCCCAGAAACAAAACACCTTTTTTCTTTATTTTAACTCTTTGTGCTGTGGCCTAGTAATACACCGTTGTCACAGGTTTGTATCTTTTGGGAGGTGAGAGGAGTGACCTTCATGAAACTCCAGGGTTTCTGGTTTTTTATTCTTTATTTTTTTTTATGAAATGTAGTACTATTTTAGCTTTCAGGAATTTTTCCGTTAGTGTATAGAAATACACGTATGAAATGGGGCCTGGGTTTTGGGGTTTTTATGTTGTTTTTGTCTTTTTTCTTTTCCTATTCCCATAAAGGAAACACTGTGAGAAATTTTACTTCTGAACAACCTTCTAGGGTTTCTCTTTACTACCTTTTCATAAATGTGCTGGTGGTTTTGGTTTTTTGTTTTCTTTGGGGGTTGGGTTGTGGGGGTTTTTTTGTTACATATTTGATAGCTATAAGCATATATTCCATACATCACTGCAGGAGATGGTATAGTCCTCCAATTTAAACTATACACCTAATATGCATTGGCATTTAGCAGATCTTGCAATTTGGGTAAAATGGGATTAAAGCTCAAATTTTTTCATTAAGGTTCTCTGGCTAGATCTGTAGGCATCTCAGCAGTTATTCCTTTATCTCCAGTCCTTATTTTTATATTTTAATGCTGTTCTTTTTATACTTCAGCAAAATTTATGTAATTATGGTGATGCTTAAGGCAGTCGTGTTAGTATTTTCTGAATATAATTTCAGTGCAATTGAAAGTTTTGATTTGAAGTTTAGTAATTTAGGTAGTTGCAAAAAACGTAGATAGTAATATAGGTCAGGGTTATAAGACTGCAGAAAGGAGCTGCACCCTGCTTTCAGCCCTTCTGGGACTGGATGGTATGGGAGGCCTTCCAAGTTTTTAGCTTTTCAAACATAGCCTGAAAATTCACAGTCGTTCCTTGCCATGGAAGGTGTTTTACAGTGAAACTGTAAAAACAGCTTGTAGCCCTTCTGTGCGGACTGAGCATCTTGTAAGCATTTCAGCTGCTGGCAAGTATCGCTGCATTCTACTGGAGTCTCTGTCTCTGTGAAGCCTACCTGCCTACCTTTACACAGCTTTCGTATGTCTGAGTGCTCGTGAGAACAGGCAACTGGTGCCATTGTGAATATACCATATTATGTCTTATATTGGTCATTATAGTCAAAGACTAAGTTTGGGGTGGGGTTTTTTGGGTGGTTTGGGTTTTTTTGTTTTGGGATTGTTTTTTTTCGGTTTGGTTTTTTTGCAAGCCTGGTGGTGCACACCAATCCCAAGATAATGACTGACTTCAGAAGCCAGCATGGCTTCTGTGTTAGCTATTACTAACTTTCTTCTGCTTAATACTGGTTCTTGGATTAGGGTTTTAAAAATTGGGCATCAAAACTGATCTAAATTCCCAAAACTTTAAAATCTGACTTGGTTATCTGACTGACCACAAAGTCTTTAGGGAACAAACTCATGCAGCGTGTGGCTGTACCAACTGTTCTCTTTGTTCTCTTGATTTTTTTTTTTTTCAAGTGACTGACAAAAAAACCAAAGGGAAATAAAAAAGGAGGGGACAGTGGTAAAACATTTAGGCTGTTTCAGTCTTGTGTCACTATTTTCATTGCTGGGGCGGATTTTTGAGAGGCTAAAAAGGAAACTTGCTATTTATTGAGGATTTTTCTTTTTGATTTTCCTTCCTATGTCTAGCATGGAGTTTCACAAGAGGATTTCATAAGAGGCAAGCAAGAGAAAAATGTGAGAGATGTAATTTACGACATTGCCAGCCAGGCCCATATTCATCTAGAACATGTGAGATTCCTTCCCTTTTATTTATGTAAATAAACATAATTGATGCTAATCTTCACAAAGCATTGTGCATGTGTGTTGTTAGAAGACTTACAGCTGCATGCTTAATTTCAAATATTTTCAAATTTCAAATATTTTACCTTTAATTACTTGGAGAGTAAAAGAAAAAAACACTACACAAAACCTTTACATACTACAACTACTTCCCTATGAATATTATATTTATCTGTATGTACAGGAGGTAGTTTACTCACAGCCAGGTCCAATTGCATGTATATAAATACAGCCTAAAAACCTTATTACTGGGAGGGAATCTTCAAGCAGACTTTTATAAATGCAACTATATGCCAGCATGGAATAGGCACCATAGAATGCGCTTCTGCGTATGGTATTTCACAGCACAGTGGAATGGCTGCCAGGAAAGCACAGCATGTTGCCTTTAACTGCTGGTTAGTGCGTGTGGGAGGGGGGAACCGTTCCCTAACATGACCAGCCACGCTCAAAGCTATGTTGGGAAAGGTGCTTTCTTGTTTATTTCTTTTCTGGCTCACAGCCAAGTGAATTAGGAAAGACTGTATTTGCTTGGAACAGTGGATAATGAATCCTGAAGAACTGCAGAGGCCTGCTGTATTTTTCTTTTATGCTCTTATTTTAGCTACACTCTGAACTGCTTGTTGGTACATAATGCAAAAACAAAAGAATGTTTCATCAGTGATGCTGTGTCTGCCTTTATCTGGAAAACAAAACTTGCAAGAAGCACTGTAAAGCGTTTCTTATGCCTGCAAGTACATGTACGCATATACTTTTGAGTACTGCACCCAATAGTTCCAGTCAAGGTAGTCTGAAAAGATACCACTTCAAAGTAAAGAAATGCCAGATTTATCTCCACATTTGCACCATTAATATAATCCTCAATTACAGTGTTACCTGTGATCACAGTATTTTTTGCTGTAGAGATAATAGGAGAACCCTCCTTCATTTTTCTGAAGGTAAAATGAGGCATCCGTGGTTTGTTCAGTCAGTGGTTAGTTGATTAATGTTTATAGTTTTTGTTAATAATATGTAGCCTTGGGCTTTATTTTTAATACAGACTATTTATAATTTGCATTTAATGCATTCCTGTTCATGTTGTTTCACCTGATGTTTCAGTTTTTGTTGTCACATGCCCAAGGAAACTGTTTATTCCATGTAGAAGCAGGGAACAGAAACAAAGAAAATGCAAGGTCAAAACTACTATCTTTGTTCAAGCTAAAATATTTTGATTTTTCTTTTTTTATTCCCCACATCTCAACCCATAATGCACAGTGTATAAAACCCATTGACTTTGGTTGCAATTGTGGCTTACAAAAATGCCAAGTGCCTGGCCTGAAATGCCTCATATGAGGGATGGGAGGCAGGGAAAAGGAGCAACGTGTATTTATTGTCCAGCTCTTTAAAATTTGGTCGCTGGTATTGCTTGGAAACTTTGGGACAGAAGCAGGGAGAGAATTCAGTTCTTCAGAGCCTTCCAGATAATTTGATAATTCTTAGTGCATTGGTCCCCTGGTTCCCAACGTGCCAAACAGCTTCTGAAGAGAACAGGCAGAACCTTTCCCCTGCCTTCCTTCCCACTCCATTCCTAGAGCCCTGCCCTTGTTATGCACTGGGAGGGTCCTGTGGAAAATATGCAATCTGATCATGTAATTGGAGACTATACAGAAACGTATAAACACAAGGAAACCAGATTAGGGCAGCATTAGCATTTTGTTCAACTGAATGTTGATCTTGGCACCCTTGCCCACCCCCCTTTTTTTAATGGATGGGTTATATTGTCTTAATTAAAATAAAAAAAAAAAATCCTCTGTGAATACTTGCTTCCAGCCTCCATCATCATCAGTGAAAAATAATTGACAGTGCAGGATCTCTAGAGTGTTCAAATCACTTGAACTGGCGATAATTGGCAGTAATAATAAGGGATTAGCCTCCTTGATAATCAGATGGTCTTTGTTAATGCAAGGATAAAGATACTTTCTCCCCTAATAGATGAAATGGGCTTTTGCTGGCAACATTTGATGGGTATTTCAAGACTTTAGGTGAATGTAAGGGGCTGGTGTCGTTAAATGCGTCTGTTCTCCTGTATAAAACCACCATCTTGTTTTGCCTGAGGGTCTTTTCAGCCACTTACCCTCTGTTTTAGTTGGAATTACAGGGTAGGGTAAAGTTTACACCTGCAGGGAGGTTTCAACAATCCCAGCATTTGTTACACAAACCACATATTTTAGAGGATGAGGGTAACAGTTACCAGCCCCCTTTCACGGTCAGAAGAAACATAATCCTCAAATGCTAAATTAAGTCTCAGCGATTTTATATGAATTTTATTGTAATGTGGCTTTAATCTCGGGAGAAAAGTTTCTGAAGTGTGGTCAGCTCTTCCTGATACTGCAACTGATGACCAGCAGAGGGCAAAATAAGACAATGAAGACTGTGGTTTTCTTTAGGAATTGTGTTGTATTAGAATAAAAACATATAATAAAAGTGCTCTGTCAGTCCCATAGTGATCCTTTCGAAAGCCTGCAAATACATATACATGTTCCCCTTCTTTTCTCTTAAGCACTCCCTCCCCCATTTCCCTTTAAAAATAAGGTCTCCTTTTGGCTTTTTGCATTTATCTCAATTATGCTAGATCATTATGGACTCAATTTACCAAGGAAGATAACGTGCTTTCTGAATGACGTGCAACCCATTCTGGGTTAAGAAGGTCAAGCAAGATTACTTTCTTTTTCCATCTTGCAATTAATAATAGTAAGGCAGAGCAATAGATCAGGGAAGAGCATTTTCCTTTTTTATTGATACGTGCACATACATATATTATTACATCTCAGAGTTTTAAAATAATTTGCCCTCTGGAAAGAGTCAGTATTTTTCCCTCCTGAAGTTTCAGCCTGATTTTCTCAGCTGTCTGGAAAGATCCATGGAAAACTAACAGAAACTCATGCATACGCATCAGTATTCATAAAGGGTTGGTTTGTTTGTTTAAACTGTAAGAAAAGGCCAAACAAGGAGGGATTTTGTATTTATAAAGAAGCATTACGGGAAGATTTGCTTCAGGTCTGTTAGATGTACCCGAGTTGTACATGGGTTTAAATTGTAGATTTGATTCAGCCATGGTTTAGATTCTTTATACATAGATTCTGAGGACCTGAGGCATGGAGATCCTTTCAGAGTCCCATAAATGTAAATGGAGCATAACTGGACTTGTGGGACTGATGGAACACTGGAGCAAAAAGATGCACTTGGAGAAATGTATTTCTGGTCTTCCATCATATCTGTCTCTTGGGATGCAAAGAGTTATTTGGCAGGGGAAAAAAAAGTCTTAAACTGTATTTATCAGGTGCAACCTGGAGCTTTGTTGGAACAAGGGATGCTAATTTACATTGGTTTATTACATGTAAACTGTAAGGTCAAGACATAAAAGAATTTTAGCAGGCCTCTCCCAGTATTACATACTTTCTGTGTAATTACTTTTATATACAGTGAGGGATGGTGCTGGCTTGCACATAATGTAAAATTATAGTTTCAGGATGTCAAAAAAGGATGAAGCTCATAATACAGTCTTTTGGCTCTAGCCATTATATATAGTACTTGATTTTTAATCTGAAATGTAAAATTCTCCTGATAAGTACGTTTGTTTTTTTTCTCCCACTTTACCCCCATTTACTTTCAGGCTAGGTCTTTCAGTAAGAAAGTTCCTGTGAAGGCATACCCTGCTTTTTTCTGTACGGTGGGTGTGATATCATGCACTCTTTAAGCGATGGACTCATTTCTGTGCTAATCTGTTTGTGAAGAGTAGAGTATCAAATTAAGCATGGTTAACTAATGCTTCACATGTCTATTTTGGGAAGAAGTAATACCTAAAAAATATGAATATCGTAATGTGTGTCTGACTGTGGAACCTCGTAGTTTTGATCAACACTTCTAATCCTTCTTTAACCACATAATTTCGCCCGAGATGTCTGTATATTCATAGACCATCGTTCTGATGCAAGGGCACAAAATCTGGTCTATTTTTATAATGTGCTGGTTGGTCTAGTAAAAATAATGCTTCTCTTCACAAGACCTGCCTCTTTTGTATCCTTTGAATGAAATGGTTACATTACCATTTAATAAAATAGGCAAACTGTCACACATTTTTGCACTTCCCCATTCCGTTTCATACATTGCTTTTTAAACTTAATGCCCCGTTATTTGTGTGCATCATACGGACTAAGCTTTTTTCTTCTTTTCTAGGTTGCTTTAGATGATTATTTATGTAATATTCGAAAAGTGGACTTCAATATATTTCATCCAAGCTTACAAAAGAAGAGTACATTATTACCATTGCATTTATATATTAGATCTTGGAAAAAAACATATTAAATTTTTTTAATATGGGTTTAGAGTGCTGAGTTTTTTCTTTAACGTCTTAACTTGATAGAAATGTTAAGTGTCTGACTTCACACTTCTGCAAAGTGCAGTTCATGGGAGACAGCAGATGCGCGTGAATCGTAGCTGTCAGCTTGCTGGCAGTAGTTAAGTTTGTTCTTGGAATATTAGGCTGATGTCTCTGCTTTGCATGTCTGCCAAGTCATATGTCCTTGTCTGAGATTACTTTTCTTGTCTTTCCTGTAATAACAGCAATATGATAGAATTCTTCTTGGACAAATTCTGTGCTAATGGATACTTCTGACAGTTCTGACGCTCTACTGAAAAAAGAAAAAAAAAAAGAAATGACTGTTTTGTTTGTGCCCAAAAGCAGTTACAGTAAATGCCTTATAAATCAGCTAAGCAGTTCTGTTCAGTGCAAGGAACAGACTTCTTGCAAGTACTAATGATGCTTCATAGTTGGAAGAATGAGCACATATATTTGAATGCAAGAAAACTGTCAGGAAAAGCTTTAGCTGTTTTAATTATGTAGCGTTTATGTAGAATTTCAGAATGGTGAAGTAGAGATGTAGTACACAAATTATCTAACTGCGTGTTGAGATCGAGCCTTGAAGTGACTACAGGTGGTGGGAGAAGAGCATTACAACATACAAGAGAACCCTTATACAGGTTTTTATCTCCAACTCAGCCAAAGGCGTTTTCATTCTGCGCTTAGCTCGGCAGCATCTCCCTCCTGGCCTCTTGTCTCACTCTTGTTGCCCCCAGCTGTCATTGCAGCGTGGGTTCGACTGCCCTTTGTTCGTATTCACCATGTCTCCCAGGACACCCTCCTGCCAGGCTTCCTGGAGTTCTTTTTCTTCGGTACTGTGAAGAAAAGTATTCCTGAATGTTCTACGTCATTTTAGTCCCCCCCCTCTGTAAAGATAACGCTCTGTTTTTTTGGTGGGAAATTACTGGGAGCTTTGTACTCAATGTCTTTTAGGATCAAGGTAAATATTTCTGCCCGATTTGTTGTTTGGTAAAATAATACTTCCTAACATCCAGCTTGATTCAATTGCACAAATCCGGTAGTTTATTCTGCCGTCATCCTTGTTCTATTAAATAGCCTTTTTTCCCAGGGATTTTTTTTTTTAATCAGGGTTAATCTCCCCAGATGCTTGGTTGTATAACAGCATCCCGTATTTTAGTGTACAATGCTACGTAATGAATTTCTGAGAACAAGATTCGTGGCTTTTTTAATCACAGAAACTGTCAACATGGTAGAAATCTTAGGAACCCAAAATTAGATCCTTCATTCAGTGATTTTATTTTACATGTTTGAAGTCGGTTTGTGGTACAGATCTTGGTTAATTCTGCAGTTTCCCATTCCCAAGTAGGCCATTTCTCTTTGAATTTGTTCAGCTCAGGATCTTGGTATCTGTTTTACAAGAGGTGTAATAATCAAGGTTGATACGAACCTAGAAAAACACGCGTATGCTGGATTAGGAGTATACCGGCTATTTTCTAAAAGTAAAATCTTAACAGGCTCTGTCCACTTCTCAAGTCAGCTGCTGTATCTTACCATGGGTGTTTTTGAATGTGGCTTAAGAGGCCTGGTGAAAAGAAAATGTTTCCTTCCTATGCAGGCACCGCAGCTCTTCGTGCCAAACGAAGAGAAAGGCTCAGGCTCTGTTGCTGCCACCAGGCCAGCTGCGCATTCACTCTGGTTTTTTTATGTTCTGGAGAAAGCCTTACAAATGTCTCTTTCTGCAGTTGGTCCTTGTTTTGTTCCGAGCGTGGCCAGTCGGGACAATAGGGGCGGCCCTGTCTGTCCTCTCAAAAGGGATCGCTCTCCTGTAAAGTTTAACTTTTGGCAGGAGCGCAGTACAGTAAGGAGGAAGAGAAGGGAAGCCATCCATTATCACCGGTACGTTGCTACAGTGATATTTTGCTTCCAGGCCACAAGGCCAGCGCTTCGCTTTGGTGTTGAAGTGGAACAAATCTTGACAATGTGCTTACCAAAGGCATCAATGGAAGGGCTGATTTGTTCTAGTGTAGAAAAGAAGCCATGTGAGGCAGTGAATGGTTAGCATGGTGAGAGGGACTTATCAGTGAATTAGTGAACAGGATATGGAATAAATAAATGCAAGTTATGACTTCAGTCACAAGAGAGTTTTGAGTGACCTCAGAAAGTAAAAGCAGCTCTTTGAATTGCAAATGCCAGGAGGCTGCTTGAATAAGCAATCGATGTCTCCTTTTGTATCCTTCGGGGAACAGCCTCTCTGGGATGGTCATGCCTGCTTCTGCCCTTAGGGACAGTGTTGTGAATGGAGGCATTAAATACCTGTCAAACAAGGTAGCCTTAATTTGTTTGCTTTCACTAGTATTGTCTCCTTTTATTTCTCCATAGTGAGTGGTGCCATATAAGAAATTCCATTCCTCAGTTCTGGTAATTTATCATTCCACATCCTACAAAAAATTGTCCTATTGTTGTTTTTATTTTTATTTAATCTGACAAAATATTTTCTCGTATTGGTGCTAACCTACTGGTCGTTTTTATCAGAAAAACAACTAACAGAATTAGCAAATCTATTACTAGCTGCTAATTGCGCTTTGGAAAATAATTTCCATGCCTAGTTACGTCATGTCTAGTTACCCTCGTCCCTGTAAAGCGGCAGTCTAGCGGCTATCCTCCTCAGTGAACTTATGTGTTTTGTGTATCTTTGATCTTTATGGTCTTGCTTTCTTTTGGGTTAAGCACAGAATTGTATCTTCATATTTCTTTTCAGAGCAGTTCGCTGGAGTCCGTTCCAGAATCTCTTCCCAAGTAGACTTGCAGGTTTAGGCTAGCAGAACATAACAATGGTATTACTGCTCTAACAGGTCATATTTTGTCCGTGGTTGGTAACAACAGTGGGGTCAAAAGTGCTGAACAAATTGAAACACGTCAGACATCACTTGCCTTGTGATCTTGTGGTTTAATTGGTTTCCCACTTAACCGTATAAAAGACTTAGTAAAAGCAAAGTGAAGATAAGATTAATTTTCAAGGAAAAATGCAAAAATCTCAATCATCACATTTGAGAAATACATCCTCCAGATTTTCCCCACTTCCCTCAGAACTTAGCATCTGAATATCTGCATCTTATTTTGGTCTTCTTTAGTGTCAGAACGTTCAACGGTACCAGAAAATGCTTTCCAGCCATAAACATAGGAACTGCTGTACTGCAGAGGGGAGGGCAATGCACTCCTCTTCTTTTACACGTGTATCCGTGTTTTTCAAAGGAAGATACAAGAGGAGCCATTTAGATGATTATGAGCGGTGCACCAAAATAGCAAGGTTTGTTTTTTTTTTTATTACTGCTCTGATGCCAGGTTAAGAACTACAAAGGTTTAGTTATAAAAGGATTTAGAAGGGGAAACAGCTTTATGCTGAATGTTCTCAGAACATTTTCCCGTTGCGTTTGCTGATGGCAGATGTGTGTTCTCAAAACTAGAATTGTCCTTCTGTCTCAAAACATCTCCATCTTTTTTTCAGCTTTCATGAATCTTGCTCTAAACCCACAAATATATTTTGAAATGTGGCTGACCTTCAAACACTTTGAATCCACTGAACTCAATCCAGTAAAAAATTGTCATAAATAGAAACCAGGACAAAATACACAAGCAGTCTGTCATGCCACATACATTGATTGGTGTTTGGCTTTATAGGCAGGCAATCATTTGTGGACAATCATTCACTGATACGTATTCTCAGCTGAAGCAAATGGTGTTTAGCACCCTGCTTCAATGGGGATAAGGTATATTCAGTGGGTTCAGCTATTGATAGTTTAGATTCTGTGTGCTAGAATGGGCCTCTCAGTACCTGCACAGTCAGAAAGGCGGCACAGATGCGCATTTCTGTTTTGTGGATAAAAAACTGGGAGCCTTTAAAGGAGGATGCTGGGTTTCTTTCTTCTTACTAAAAGGGGAACTTCCAAAACCTATAATTGTGCCATAGTAAGTGGTGGAGGTTTTTTTGGCAAGTCAGCTGTGGAAGGCAACCTGTATGTGGATGCTATTCCTGTGTAACCTGCTGTAAGGTCTAGGAGCAGCTACCCAAGCAGTGCTGTCTGGAGCTGAGCATTATTTTGCCCCATGAATCTCATGCTGACCACACTCCCTTCTTACCTGGGCTGTTCAAACTTCATATTTTATTGATCTGAAGTCTCCAAAAGAATAATTAAAAAAAAAAATATAAAGCTCTGTCAGTCACTATTTAGAAGGCTGGAATTTGCCTAAGAACAAAAATATTTTCTTTTTTTTTCCTTTTGTACGTAATGCACAAAACCTGCAGCTTATTTCAAGTTGTAGGTAGGCAGTGTGTGACAAGACAGGGTATTTTCACTAGTTCATCTCAAATTGATTTGTCCTTTCATTAATTAGCTCAGTTGTAGTTCATCAGCCTAAACGTTTTTTTCTGTAAGCCCCTAATGAATCGTTATGCCCACTTAACCTTCATGTTCACTGACAACTTGCTCTAATAGCCTGAAAGATCTCCTTTTCCCAAATAGCCACAAATGCGAGTCTTCTGTTTGCTTTTCCCTATGGGCAGTATCTTAGTGGGAACAAATCAGGTCAATTGGGCATACAGATCTGTTATGCAAACATCTTGATGATTTCACTCAGATATTTAGTGCAGCATCGTAAAAATAGGGCCGAAAGGGACCCTGGGAAGCAATTAAAGTACCAGTCCATCTATTAGCAGAATCAACTATAGCTGTAGCATCCTGTTACCCATTTTATGGATGAAATGTTATGCGTAAATGGATTAAGTTATGCATTAAATAACAGGATTTCATTTTTTATTGTCAGAGATTTGGAATTTATAATTTATTACAATTTAGGAAGATGGCAGAAAGGACTCAGAATGATTTTTGCTTTTGGTTTTTCAGGATTTACAGCTACTCTTCAGGATTATTTTAAAGCAACGTAAAGGATGTTTAAAATCTTATTGGGCTGTCAGTGGAGCACGGAGGGCAATACATCTACAGGTGATTCTCAGTCATATAGTGACTGTCATATAGTGACTACTCTGGGCTCTCATCTGTGCCAACAAGGGAGGTGCTATAATAGGCAGGGGAAATTTTGTATACTGATCAATCTCGTATGGTTTTCTACATCAGAATCAAAGCCACGATGCTGGGGCTAGGGTGGGGAGATCCATCAGACTTCTCTCAGCCTATGGTTTAAAAAAAAAACAAACCCAAACCCTCAAATGCTTAAAAATTCATAGCGCACGTCTAGTTTTGCCAGAGTGTATCTTCATGCTGTTCCTTGACATATTACTGCATATAATCAGTTAAAGCTGAAGCGTGAAAGCTTAGATTTTGTAATTTCACACCTTCTTTAGTTACCCCAGGCAGAGTAAAACATTGTGGTCTAGGACATCCATGCCTATTTACATTGTCATGCTTAAATAAGCATAAAATTAAATGAAGGGGAAAGAAAAATAGTTAAGATGTAACTCTTGGGCTGCTTCAGCGTCAGAAAGACCACATTCCTTCAACAAAACCTTTGCATCTGGCATTCTGATTTAGAAGTCCTGTCTCTGTTCTAACCAAAAAGCCCAAGCCAAGGTTGGCTGCTTTTGCTCTGTACAAATCTTGAGATTCCCAGACTCAGTCAGACTCCCCCAGACATTTTCACTCTAAACTGAAAAAAAAAAACCCAACCCCAACAACACAACTTTTCCCCCAAAACAAAACTCCATAGGAGGGCTGGGCCAACGGTGGACATGTGTAAGGGGCTTCATAACGGATACAATGTTTGGAAATGAGAGGTATGAACTGTAGCTGCAGAAGTTGCATGAAATCTGCCTGCCTGCAAATACTTCTTTTTGTGTAGTGTAAGTGAAGAACACACTGGAACAGGTTGCCCAGGGAGCTTGTGGCTGCCCCATCCCTGGAAGTGTTCAAGGCCAGGCTGGATGGGGCTTTGAGCAACCTGGTCTAGTGGGAGGTGTCCCTGCCCATGGCAGGGGGGTTGGAACTAGATGATCTTTAAGGTCCCTTCCAACCCGAACCATTCTGTGATTCAATGACATAAGCAACTAATGTGAGGCAGAGGAGAAATTGACCCCATAAATCTAAAATCACAATGCAAGTAACCCTGCCGCCCAAGAGCCACCGCTAATCTTTACAGACCCCTGTCTTTCAAATTCTTGAAAGTGCTTTCAGCTGTGTCTCTGGGCAGGCTCAGAGCTGTCCCAGTATGGGTAGTTTGATGTTTCTCTCATACAGACTCTGTATATACAGTGTCCTTCTACTGAGGCCTCTTGAGCCCCTGAGCGAGCCAAGGACATAACAGCTGGGCCTTCCCAGAATGCAGCCATGGCTGCAGTCCTTCATGGGCATCCCAGGAACAGAGACCCCCACCCCAGCTTCCCTCTGTCTTGTAGCACTTTCAAGGCCTCATCATGCAGAAGGGTGCCTTATCCACCAGGAGACAGCTAACCTGAAGCTATTGGAGATGTAAACAGGCTGCTCTGTGTGACTCAGCTTTTTCCACAGGAGTTATTCCACCATGCAGCACTGGATTCACAGTGCATTTGGAAAGCGGTGAGAAGGACCGCGGCCATACAGCTTAGCGGTTGTATTTGTCACCTCCGAGCAGCAGGCTCTGGTGTCTGCTTCTGAGGCTGGGAACTAGGCATTTGTGTACCTTTAAGATGTGGATTTGGGCCTCAGTCTGTTGGGAAGCTCCACTACAAACTCTTCCTGGGGGGATGGAGGTCCTGCCAGCCCACTGTCAGACATGGTTATCATTGCTTAAAAATCCCCACAGATCCAAATATAACATAACATCTATTTGTCATCTTCTAGCGTCAGGAGATGTAAAAGCACCCTGAAGATTTGTCCACCCACATTTTCTTAATTGAGCTATTGCGCTTTTCTGCCCCAGCTGAACACAGGATTTCATCCTCTTAAACAATAGCTCTGACCAGGACAGTTTAAAGATGGAATTCCAAATTTTGGCAAATGGGGCTGAACTCCTGCAGTGTTTTGTGGAACCCTCCACAAAGCCGGGTTAATATGATTTGTATACTTAAAAAATCCTATACTCTAAACTTTTAGTAAGGTAATACACTTTGAACTGCAAAAATGTTACCTTTATGGTACTTGGAAAGACTAAAAGTATAAAACTTAGGAGCTATTGAAGTTTTCCCCTTAAAAAAATCTATCTTATCAGATTAATTTCTTATAAGGAAGAGAGAATCATCTTTTGCTTTCAACCATGCAAGTTTAGAATTCAGCATTATGGATTATTTAATGAAAGATAAAGTTAAAAATTACATGAATATTTGCAGAGACAGAATGAGACACATTGATCCCTCGGAAACAAAGAGGTATTTCTGGTTCAGCTTCTGAGCCCTTTCTTCTCAGGCTGTTGGCTAGCAGTTTGGCTGTGGAAACTGAGAAAAACGAATGCTATTTGGAAGAAAACTGAGTTTCTGCAATGAAAATGGGATGAACATCAAATGAATGAAAGGTTGTTCTATGTTTATATGAATTTCTATTACAAACATTATTTTTAGGGACAGGCCTTGCTTGTTGTGGCTACTTCTTTGCCAAATTCTTCATACCTTAAGCTTACAATGAGTGCGGCCTCTTTGTTATGATGAATTCTCATCATACTCAGACCACAAATGATGGATTTTGTTAGTTTTCCTGTGGCCAATCGGAAATTGCCCTCAGGTTCCAAAGAGATTTTGAATATACAGATGGTGAGCAGAAATCCTTACTGTGTCAAAACCAGTGATCCCTTTCTGTCAGTATCGGAGAAGCGATCCGTCAGAAAATGAGCTTGGCTGGAGTCTTTCTGGCTCTGTTGTTTGTTAAGATACAGTGTTAAATGGTTATTGCTGAGTCTCATCCGTATGGGATGTACAGCAGAAGGCCAAAAAGAAAAAGCACTGCGTTGTAATCTCTCTTGATCTCACTTCAAAAAATAACCTATCAATTTGCAATTTAGCTTTTCAGGTTGGTTAAAATGTTAAATTCTGGTAATAGTTGTACATGGGCAGAGCTCAACCAAAACCAGACAGAAACCACAGATAACCATCTGAATTCAAGTTCACAGCTTGGGGCTAAATTTATAGAACACACTTGAGTTAATTTTAACCCAGAGAGGTTGGGAATCAGTCTGTGGTCTTGCATTTGAGTCCCCAGGTTTAGTTTCTGTTTGTACATGTACAGATACCAGCCTTCACAATAATACATCAGCAAGCTCTTCATTTGCACCAGTAAATGTAATTTTAATGCAACTCTCGAAACCTTTGCAACAATTTTTTTTTGGAAGATATCTAACAGACAGAAATTCATGTTACTAACATAAGCTCCACAAAATATTTTAAAAGGATATAAAATTACAGATGGTCCTGTTTAGCTGGGCATGTTGTTTATAATACATGAGACAGGCAAATGTTGTGCTTTTTCACAGCAAAAAAAAAAAAAGCCCATACATTTGCATGTTTTTATTTTAAAAAGGAAATGCTTAAAGGCATTGAATTATGTTCTTTTGACTGCCTCTTCTCATTAATGTTACATGGAAAATAAGAACCATAATTTATCAATTTTACGAGCATTAAATGGAGTTCCATAAAAATGGTGTGAGACTGTTTATCACTTGGCTATTTCCATTGCAACTGTGGTCTGTTTGCTACTAACAATTTTCTTTTTCCTTATGCTGAGAGTAAAATTCTAACCCCACGTTGACCCAACTTAAGGTAAAACACTCGCTGACCTGAGTTATGTTTAGAGAACCAAGTGGTGCAGAAATGATTAACAGCAAGTTTCCATGGTTCATCTTTGTCTCTAGTCGGCTGCGTAGTTGGCTGTGCTGGGTTTGTCAAGAATTAAGCGCTCAAAGGTTAGCAAGCAGGTGGAATAGCTTTCCAGATACAAACTATACTCTTAGGTGTGCTGGATCCCCTAGAATGAATAGAAATAGAGCGCAGCAAAATTTGAGTCAGATATATTTATAGATAATATATATTTTAATTTATTTTGAAATAATCAATTGAACCATCCAATCATTGAATAGTGAATTTTCAAAGAATAAATAAATTGACACATTTTGAAGGCGAAAAAAGGAATTAGATAAATTTAGGGGTTCATTATTAGCTGGTGTCTACTAAGGCACATATTAATTGCAACCCCTATCACATGAAGCCCACATTCCTTCCTCCCCCCTAAAAAGACAACTTATTAAAAGCTCAGTTAATGAGATAAATACGTAATTGCTCTATTTTTACTTGGTTTTCTTAAGCCTCCAGTAGTGGTGACTGTTGGGAACAAGGCACAAAGTTAACCGGACGTCAAGCACCACTTCTGGCTGCTGCTGAGTTTCAAGAACAGAGGGGTCTCTTTTGAGCATTATGGAGCTTTTATTTGTTAGCGGTTTTTTTCCCCCTTCTATTTTTGTCTACAACAAAATGAACAGATCCCAAAAAGGAGCGAGGAAGTGATAAGGGTGAAAAAGAAAACTCACATATTTCACAGAAACACTCTAAAAAATAAAATTGTTGTTGACAGGCAACATATATGGGTCTACATCCGGGCTTAAGAAGCTAACACAATATTGTTTAGGAAAAGAAAAAGCATTAATAAAAATCTTTTTCACGCATGCCTGGTTTTCTGCATGGAATCCAAGTGGCTTGCCATGGGTTTCTTGTCTTGGGGGGAGATTTGCTCTCCTTCACCAGGTGCTTTCTCCTTAGCACTGTTCATTTCTCTTTAGCACTGTCTTTTACAGCTGTCCATGTCACTTGTCACACCACCATGCAGAAGCTTTTGACTGTGCCCCACTTCCAGAGCCCCATTCCTTCATTTCTGTCCTCAAATAAACCCTTAGGGCAGCATTCGGCTCAGGATGAGCGCCAGGTGGATTTGAGGAGAGAAGCAGACCACCAGGCTGCCGTGCAGTAGGGTAGGAGGATACGCATGCTCAGCCCTCCATGACCTGCTCCCTTCCCCGTGTCCGTCTTCCCACAGCGGGAGAGAGAACCAAGGTGTTAAGAAATGATTAACAGCAAGTTTCCGCAGTTCGTCTTTGGCTGTAGTCAGCTGCTTAGTTGGCTGTGGTGGGTTTGCCAAGAACTTGGTGATGCGGCTCTTGCCTGTCCATGCCCCGGTCTGAGCTGGGATAAAAAATTCAGAAGAAACTCAGAAACTTCAGTGCGTTCGTGATTAACGCTGGAAAGCCCCACCACCTAACTACTCTATTTCTTTTCCCCAGAAAAGTCAGCCGCATTATTGCCCAACAATGTGAAATTTGGAAATTGAAACCCTGCTGTATTGCATGTAAGTGAAAACTTCCTTTTAAAAAAAAAAAAAAAGCCCCTCAGGATATTTTCCAGCGCACAGACTTCGGCACTGGAGCAGCGCATGGTGCTACAGCTGGAATGGGGGAAGCTGTCTCCCCTTCCCTCCCACCCCATAGCTCCCCAGAGCACCCCCAGGCTCTGCGGGCACCCATCAGCCTCCTGAAATCTTGGGAGGAGCAGATCAGCTGCTAATTTGGAAAATGCTGCTCTAGACGGCCTGATGCGTGGATGCTAAAAATGGTAATACAGGGAAGGGGCTCCTTGCGTGGTGTTCCCAGTGGGAGTCGTACTAGGAGACCTGGCATAGCTTCACCAGGCTGGCAACTCTTCAAGCTAAAACACGTTAGTAACTCCCTTCCACGGACTACAAAAGGTTTATGTAGAGAGAGGTAATGAAAAACGTGACCATCCGTATTTACTTCTGGGAGAGTGTGCTTGGAGCCATGGACGTAAAACATTAGCCTGGGACGGTCCGCAAAGAATGGAAATGTGGGGTTTTAAAAAAAAGGAAACTGAGGTAAATCTGTCGTGGCCTGAGATCCCCTGGTCCACCAGGTGCCACTCGTGGGTTGAGAAGCGCCGGGCCCACGCAGGGCGGCTCGGCGGGGCCAGGCCCGCGGCCAACCCGCCCGCCGCGGCTGGGACGGTGGCGCCGCCTCAGCCCTTCCCGCCCCGCGGCTCCTCCCAAGATGGCGGCGGCTCCGCCCCGCGCGGGCGGTGTCCCGGAGCCCGTCCCCCGCTGGCGGGGTGTATGACCGCGGCCGAGCTGGGTGAGGGTGGTGGGGTTGGTGGAGGTAGTCGGAGCGGAGCGGCACTGGGTGAGCAGCGCGGTTCCGGCCGCCTTCTGGGTAGGGGAGCGGGGGTAGTGTTTGGCTGCCGGGGCTGGTCGGGGAGGGTAGAGGGAAACTTTCCTGGCGGAGCTTTTCCCCGACGGGGCTTCAGACGCTGCTCCGCGGCCATGTTGGGAGCTGGGGGCTGCCTGGCGGGGAAGGAGGTTTGCCCGGCGGGAGGTGGTGGGGCTGGGGCAGTGGCGCTTCCCGCCGGGAGGCAGGCGGTGGGGCGGGAAGGACCTGGGGAGGAGCGGGGAGATGGCGGCGGGCGCTGGCGTGTCCCAGGGCGGTGAGGGAGTTGCGGGGCCTCGGAAACGACGGCGGGGGGGGGAAAACAACAACGGCCCCGGCCCCGCGGGGTTACATAAGTGCCCGAAACTCCCCCACTCGTGACCGGGGCCGGGCGGGACGGGGCGGAGGGCGCTTCCTTCCCCGCGGGCCGTGCCGCCGCCGGAGCCTTCCCCCGCCGCGGGGAAGCGCCTCGTTTTGCGGCTTTAACACCCCCCGCCCCGTCGTCGTCGTTCTGGGAGCGAGTCGCCTGAGAAGTCTGGATGCTGTAGTAAAAAAAAAACATATATAAAAAAGCAGCGGAACCGCGGGTGGTGCGGCTACGAGCATAAGGTGCTGTGGGTTTTTCTTGTTGTGTTTTTTTTTTGTGTGTGTGTGTGAAATCCTTGTATTTTGGAGAGGACTGCTCTGCTGAAGGTACGTGTGGCGCATAAGCTGTTGTCTGGAAGCGGCTGGGGAGAAGGCAGCCACATGTTTTTCCTCTCGCCTCCCGCGAAACGCCGCGAGCACGGGCACCGACGGTTGTACGCGGTACGAACGGCTCCTCAGGGCGAGAAGGGGAGCAGCGAGTCGGCCGGGCAGCGCGGCTTGGCATCGGCTCCTCCGCCGCCGAGGGAAGCGCAAGTCTTGACACGGAGCGTCGCTGCCATAGTTTTTAATAACCGAGATGACCCGTCGTATCCTTAACCCGAGATTGAGAGGGTTCCTTTGCCTGTATTTCGGTTGAATTGATGAGAGCGCTTCCAGAAGCGTCATTAGGTCCTAACTCCGGCTGTGGGGTGTGCTGAGTATTTGCCGAAGGGGTTGGTGCTTGTTTGGCCAACACCACATCTGAGGCTGCGATGTGCCTAGCAGTTTAAGTTCAGGCGAGGTTAATACAGGAGGCAAATACACGAGAATCGGTTTCAGAACTGAGATTGCCAATTCCTGTTTCTCTCCTGAAATAAAGAGAACTTAAATACTCAGTTTTCAAGTTCTGATGCTTGTATATTGAATTATTTTACGGATGGCTACCTGAGAGGAGGGAAGATTTAAAGATGGCAAATATTTAAAGGTGGCAATGTAGTCAGTGCTGAGATGCTAGAGATGATTTTCTTTGTATGCACTCAACATGTAGAAAGGAATTGTTCTTTAGCTCAGAAGGCAGTGTTTTT
Organism: Rissa tridactyla; assembly: GCF_028500815.1. Lineage (NCBI taxonomy): Eukaryota > Metazoa > Chordata > Aves > Charadriiformes > Laridae > Rissa > Rissa tridactyla. The sequence continues at coordinate 26,092,872 of NC_071467.1, read as the reverse complement.
GCTGTTAAACTATATAATCTAAATACTGTTGACAAATCAAGTGACAAATAAAAATCCTTATGTAGTTAAATGTCGCGCATATCCACTGAGTTTGTTAAATAACGCTTTCCCAGTTGTACGAGGGCAGTGCTACTTATGTTGAAAACAGCAGTGAAAGTGAAGCGTTGTGTGCCTGAGTCCCAAATTCTTGCTTCTGAATGCAAATTGGCCGTGTGCTTTTTGGAGTGTCTATGAGTTTTGCCCATCATAGACACCCACATAAAGGAAATCTCTTAAATGCTAAATGAAAACGGGTGAGTAGAAATTTGGAGCTGGGGAAGCTGGATCAGTTTCCTCTCTCATATCTTCTAAAAAGAAATGGAGCAGTGTCTTTTCACCTAGAAGCAAGTTTTCATTAGATGAAGTGATGAAATGATTGTTTAGCAAGAGCTGCACTCTTGTTTCCTTTAAATTACGGGCTGAGACTTAAATCTAGTGTTAGTATGTCCATGGATGAACAGAAGATCTACCTGTAACATGCTGAAGCCCATTATTTTACAAAAATTATCGTTAAAATGGTTGTTCTGTTCAAACAGCTTTGTGACTTTTAGGTTTCACTGTTGTGGTTAATGGATGCGGGAGGGTTTCATCTCTCCTGAGTCAGCGCAGTAAAGAGAGATGGAACTGCTGTTTCAGGTGAGACACAATATGATGGGGCTTGGCACATCTGGCTGACCTTGCCAAGAGCAAAGTGAGGGCAAGAAAGGCAGGGTACAAGCACCTGGCTTTGCCACACTTGGAGCATTTTTGGTGACTTGTCCTCACCAAAGAGGGCTAGAGGTGTTAAAGTGAAAGGTTAGGGTCAAATGGCATGTAGATAGGGGAGAGTTGAGGTTTCTGATACTTGCAGATAGCATTTTCTGGAAAGGTGTCTGTTAGCTAAAATGTTAGAAGTGGTGGTGAAGCAAACAAACAGCGTGCAAGTTTTTGGTCTTAAAGGCCATTTATTAGTGGGTGATGTCAAATAATGAAACCCTAACATTGATGATGGATAAGTTTCTTGGTAGGCAAGAAAGTTTGTTAACTTCTTGGGTTTTGTATTAAGAAATTGAACCTTGTTCTGTACTGCTTCAAGTTTTAAAGGCATGTTTTCGCCTTATTTCAAGCTTTGTTAATAGTCAAGCATACTTTTCCATTTGATTTTCATGACTCTTTTTTAATGATAGATGAGGCTTGTATGTGCGTATTTTACTACTTGCAAGGATTAATTGAGTAATTTGGTGGAAGTGTGATAATTGGGATTGTTCCAAAAGAGAATAAATAAGGTGCAAAAATAGGCTTTTGAAGTAGAACTGCATATTTAAAACTCTTTCCCTATGCAGCAAATGCAAAGTTGACTGTTGTAGAATAACTTCTGTTTTCATGATTTAGCAGAGGACTTGTTTTTACAGTTGAGGGGGGTGAAAAGCTACTCTGTAGATAGGTGTGGTAGAACATGTTGAACATACTGAAGATTATTTTAGCATTGTCATAAGCTATAAGATGAGATGACAACTGTGTTAGCAAGCAGAGTCCTACAAATTCTGAGCCACATGAGTAGTTCTGTTGAAATAAAGGAGTCTGCTCGCATGAGAAGCGGCTTGACTGAGAGTTGTAGGACAAAGATTCTCCTTTTAAGAAAATAAATATTCTTGTGCATAAGTGTTATTGAACAGAAGAGTACTTCATGTTTTTCAGCCTGACACTGTAGTACTACCTAGTCAAAAATACACTCATATGTTTACTTTGGTTTTCTAAAGTTACATAAATAGGTAAGAGTGCTACTGCCTTGGATGTAATGATGCTTTTTTTTTTTTAACCTACTACTAATAAGGCAAACTTGTGGATTTTAAAAATTATTTTTAAGAGTGCCTCTTTTCTGTTTTTTTTCTTTGCATTCTTATATTTTACAATAAAACAGTTTCAACCATATTCTGTATATAATATAGCAGGATTTTTGCATTTTGTATAAGTGTAAAAGAAGGAAAAAAAACCCACAAAAACCCAGTTGAAAGTTAAGGATTTCAAATACAGGAATGTTCTCCCTACGTTTCCCCCGCCCCCTTCCTGAGTGTGATAAGATGACGTGAAACCTGTTAGTTACTGTGTTAAGATGCAATCTCTTGAGAAGCTATACTGATTCGAACAGATACAGCGGGGTTGTCAGGTAGTGATGTATCTTTCTATCAGCATCTTTAGCTTTCACTCGATACCTCTTGTACCTCAAACATATCATCTAGAGGTAACCGTTTTCCTTTTAAGTACTTAGTATGCCTTCTGCAAAAGGAAAAGTTACAGCATGTTCTCTGACATTTGCATTTCTAAAGTGTAAGCATAATTTGTTAATGCAAATTAATAGTAAAGAGTGTACTGCACACATTGCTGTGCAGGTTGTCAGATACCATCTTTCTCAGAACAGTGAGCTGTGCAGGTTAACTTCAGTGCAAACCTTTGTGCAGTTTTCAAACTTTCCTCTGGATTGTGTTGTCTTTGCTGCAGCAATAAGGGCCTAAGAGCAAAGGAAAATGGTTTGTTGGAAGAGAATCACGTGGGCCACGAGCCCCTGCGGTATTCTGGACGCTGTTTATTGCGCTCGGAGGCCTGGGCTGTGCTGAGTGCTCTAATGTCTGTACTCCAAGTGCTTTCCATATAACTTTAAAATGCATCAAACACATTTGACAAGCAGTAAAAGGGAAAAAGGCCAGCGAGTGCATTTCCCAGGAAGGCCACCTACAGTAAGCTGCTGTGGTTATGGGGCTCTTTCAGGAAATGACTTTTTTTTTTTTTTTTTTTCTTTTTTCCCTTCTGATTCTGTTTTAAATTTCTCCTGACTTAGCTGTCAGTACTTGGTAATGTAAAACTTCTGAGACTGATTTTTTTTCAATGTACTTCTGTTCTGATAGCTGTGTGTGACAGTGATTTTTTTTTTTAATTTTTTTTTTTTAACACTCCCCCCGTTCTGATCTAGGTTAGCAGCACAGACACCCTTTTAACACACGGGTTATGACTGAAAAGCTGGTGACATTGAAGACCGACAAGTTATATTTATGGTATCATTGTTAAAGCTTTCCTTTTGGTTTTGGTTGATAGCTGTCAGATGTCGGTTTTCTAGACCTTCACTGTCCACCTTTATGTCACCAGGTAGCACCATTGGGTGTAAAAAAGGGCTTATGTCCCTTGCTCAAGAAGGAGCAATTCAATGCTTGGCTTATGTATTTTACATATTGCTGGATAAATAAATGTTAAATATTGCTGGGAGGCGACAGGGACAGGTCCATGATTGCAGCACTTCAGTGTTGTCAAGCTTCCTGAAAATCACAACATGTAGTTTGATTCCAGGCCCCAAAATGTATTTTGGCTGCCTGCAAACCCCTGGTTTCTGCTGGGCTGGTGGTTTGTAGCCTGATGATGGCCCTGCTGTGCGCATGCTTACTGGGGCTTGAGCCATTTTTTGGTACCAATTTGAGCAGCTTCTTTCAAGAGGTTTAAATGATAGGAAAAAGATTCCCTGCAGCCAGCCATACTTGCCCTTAGTCTGTTCTTGCTGGTGAAATAGTGGTAGGAATTGTTTGGCTGCCTTTTTTTGTTTTGTTTTCTTCAGGATTTTAAGGACCTTAGTATGTCTGAATATTCTGGTTTCCTATTAAAATATTGAAAATGTTCTGCAGCAGTGCTTTGTCTGACTCTGTTAGGTAGTGGCCAGCTGCCTGGCCTCCTGAGAGTATTTCTGCAGTATTAGGGTTGCCCCCTAAAGTGGAGATTTCTTAACTTAAGTCAAGAGCAATGAAAAGGTGAGGTAGTTGCACCTGGTCAGAAGACTTGAGTGTTGTTACTTGGCTTGTGTCTTGTTTAGTTGTGTGGAAATGTTTGGAATTACTGAGCTGGTAAAAGAAACCTCTTTATCATGCAGCTTCTTCTCCTATAACAAGGTATCTGAATTTAAAGGACGCATGGAAGTGAAAATAATGAATATTGGTATAATAAAAAAAATGAAATAATGATGTGATTATGCAGCTGTGCTTGTAAACTGTGAGACTGCATGGAAAACTTTGTTTAAAAAACATGTCTGGATAAAAGCAAAAGTCCTTTTGTGTTGCAGTAATTTGTAGGAAGTTAATGTCTCTTGCTGAACTTTGACTACTTGGTAAGTCTTTCTGTAGCTTGGTCACGCTATAATCAATTACCCATAGTCTAGTCCCTGTTGGACTGTTAGTAAAATTCTGTACCTTCTCTTGTAATGACAATAAAAGTAAACTAAAAAAAAACTTAAACCAGAAAACTTATTTTTTTTTTTATGCTGCCTGTTTTAAGTACCTGTGCATAGTAAAAAGACATAAGCCAGTGATCAAAGTCGGGTGTGTCATAGGTGTGCATCCCTGAAGAAGGGGAAAATAAAATTCTGTTAACCTGAGGAAGCTCGTTTGAACATGTAGATGTTCTGGTAGCTCTCAAATGCTAAAACACGCAGGTGCTCTGAAATCTAGGAGGTGCTATTTTTAGTGTACACTTGTGTATGAGATATATACGTCGGAAATCCTTCTGTAAATGTTCTCTACTTGTAGGTTAAAGATGCTGCAAGAAGCATACTGGCAAATACTATTTATTTCAGTCACTGAAGACCAAATCCTCATTTTCATGTTGACCGAGAGACGGTCTATGTAGCCGAAAGCAAGTTGCCTCTGTGTGTGCTCTAAATACAATAGTCCATAACAACAGCAAACCACACAACCAATCTGGTTTTGGAGAACTGCTTGCAAGGTGGATTGGGCAAGACTTCTTGTAGAAGAGCTGTCTGTTTTTTCTATACTAATGATACTGGGTCCCCTCCCTGAAAGGATTTAAATAAGTCTATTTCAAGACTTAAAAGGTATGTTGATGCTGTGGATTCTCTTGGTGTGAGGGGTTGGCAAAACTTAAGCTTGCTCTGAAATTGGTCAGATCCTTTTGGTTGATTTCCACACCCCCCCCCCATGTCCCTCACCCAATGTCCATTTAATATTAAGTGTGGTAGTATTTGCCTATGTCAAGTTATTTGCTAGCCCAGATGTCCAGGTGGATGCCTCGGTGCTGCTGGAGTGGGCTGTCATCAGTTAAGCTGCTCCTTCGCAGGCAGTGTCTCGGATGGGAAGGGCACAGCGGTGCCTGTCCAGGCAGCCTGGAAGGGAGGGATAAGTCACTGCTGCCAAACTGGAAAATAACAATTGCTGGGAGAGTATTCAAACAGCTAAACAACTGGAGTAGGGAAACATTAAATTGTAAACAGAAAAACCTATTCCAGTGATTGGCATTGCAGCCTGGTTGAGTGATCCTTTAGGCACTGGCCCAGCACGTGTGGTTTGTGTCTGCTGGAGCTTCCTGAGCCGGAGCAGCATCCCAGGCTCCTGTCCTCCTCCCTTGACTCTTCTGGTGTGTTTCTAAGGAGTTGGTCTATTGTCTACTGTTTTTCTGATGGCTTTTAGCTACTCAGAGCTGAGGAGAACTCTGGAAGGATCTTAAATTTTTTTGGCCTTAAGATCTGTGGAAGCTGGTTTTGATACCATATTCTGGTGTATGTTCCCAATGCTTTGGTTAAGGTGAAAGATTCAGTCTGCTAGCACCAGAGGCTAAGCTAACTGCCGCTAGCACTCCTAAATACATGCAAATGCAAAGTCAAAATAAGAGGGTATTTTCCTGTAACAGCAAAGATTTGATCTGAATATTGGACTTTTTTCAGTTGATTGTTAATTAATTTAAAAGGGCACATGTGTGTTACATGCTTTATAAATATGTAGTTTTTATATATATACTTGCAAAAACTCATCCTTTTTACTTATACTCATTTCACTATGCTGACAGCTGCAAGTATTTGATATGCCCATAGCTGCCTGGATCTTGCTTTCTGTGCTTTGATGGATGAGTTTGGAAACACTGCTCATGGTGGGTCAAGCCTGCCTGTTCACCTGTTTGTGGAACTCAGGTTTTTGGGGTTGTGTGGCTCTAGGGTTGGATTTCTTGTTTGGGTGGGGTTTTTTTTTTGTTTTTTTTCTTTAAGATTCCTTTAATTCTAGCCGTTACCTTTTTTTTCCACATGCATGCACCTCCTCTTTCACATCTTGAAAGGCATTAAAAATTTTCTCATCTAAATGGCAGCAGTACTGTGTTTCATAAGTGCTTTTCAGACCCATGTAAGCCTGTACTGGTGCTTGGGGATGCAGATGGATAAGGATGTGGAGATGAAACGAGTTTAGGAAGTTGCTCCTTTTGTTGCTTCAGCCCTTGACTGCCAGGTGGGGGATGGAGAACTGTATTTCTTTCCAGCGGCAGCTCTGTCTCCGTCATGCCAGGAGACAAAAACAATATCAGCTACCATAGTTTATTATAAATAGAAGCCTGACAGTGGTAACAAGCAGCTGATTTCATTAAAAATCTGGATCTCTTACAAGAACATTGCTCCTGGGCTTCTGCAGTGAGGTCTCCTCTCCCCTAACAGGCATTCATGGACTTTCTCCAGTGAAGTTGGGGATAAAAGGGAAACACAACCATTTCCAGTTTGTCTAGGAATGGATTGAAGCTCTCCTGATCATGTACTTCTCTGTGGTATTGTTTGGGTTTCCATCTTTCCTATTTTCTGTTACGGCCAAGTGGGAGAAGGTAGTGAGAGCAGCTTTGAGACTCAGCAATTCTGGATTTTCGTGTGTCTTTAATGGGCGCCACATGCTTCTTGCTTGGAGCAGGGATGCTGGCATGACGGCACGTGGCGTTATGGCCAAGGTGGTTCCTCTTACCCTTCATGCTGGGCGGGCTGCAAACTGGCCAGACTCGTCTGGTGGGGCAGCCCACTTACGCATGCTTTCATTTTCCTCGGGTCTCCTCTGTGATTATTTAACATTACAACTCATTTGGGATGTGGGAGCTAGTCTTTCTGTTTACAAGCAGATCGAATTGGTGTTCTGTTTCCGGCTGAGGTTTATTGTGTTAAATACCAAACCTGGTGAGAAGCTGATTGTGCAGAAGGTGGATGGGTTTGCCTGCATACGGCAGCTCGGGCAGTGTGCTAACTGTTCAGCAGAGCAGCCTGGATAGTAAACCAGCATTGCTCTGCTCTTGCTGTGCTAATACATGTGCTGCTTGGCAAAAGAGAGAGTCTTTTGCTAAAAATAGCTTTCTCTACCCAAACTAGCTTCTGAGTGGATTGGGGAATATAAGGTCATACATCTTGAAAGATCTACCTAGAAATGATCTCCATCCCCAAAAAGGAATTGGTCTTTCCAGGCATTCCTCGCTCAGTTGGATACTAGCTATTGCAAATTTGAAGAGTAACACACTTGCCATGCAGGTTTGATAATAGAGGGTTTTTTTGTTGTTCTTCATTTAGAATCACTTACATTCTATGAGCAATTCTTATACCACTGGTCAATTAAAGTGAAATGTTAATCTTTCCTTGTAACTCAGAAATTAGAATATACTAAAATTAACTGCAATGTATTGAAAGAATTACTAAACTGTAAGATGTTAGGCAGTTAAAATAGGGATTTCTACATTGTACCTTTCAAGAAGAGTTTTAGTGGGACTAGACTTGTGACAGTCATTTGCAGCAGTTTAAAAACAAAAAACAAACATCTGTCTGGGTTGTTACGGTAATTATAGGTTTATGGTGGCATCTGACTAGACAAATGCATGGATTTTCTTTCATGATTAATTTGGACATGACTAAATGCTGGACTGAGAAATAATCTAAAGATTTCTAAAATACTGGCAAGACAGAGTATTCGTAGTTCGCACAGTATGATGTTATGTGGATGCTTTTAATGTGTTTCCAGCATGGTTTCTGTGAGTCTGTGGCTGATGCCAGAACACCAGCCAACAGGTTGAGACAAATGAAAGGTTAAGGCTGCTGGTTCATACTGGATATACCAGTAAGGGAGTGAGTTAGCTCATCTGTGTTTCCCCATGTCACAGCTATTGCTCCACAGGCTTGCGCAATGCAGGAAGCCATGTCTTCACAGTGGGGAAGAAAAAATAAAAAAATCATATTAATGTAGAAAACATTACCCTGAGAATCATAGAAATGAGACTTGGGAGAGGTCCACAGTATCCTCTCTTCTGCTTTCCTGCCAGTGTAGTATTGATTGGTGCTTACACTGTTTTCTCTGTAGTGTTTGGATGAAAAATGTCACAAACATCTTTGCTTCCTTAAAGTAATCCGAAGCAGCCTTAGTATTGCCACCATCCTTTTCCGGTGTTTTCTCTTGCTGCTTTTTTGACTTTATTGAAGGCCCATAATTAATAAGAGCATGAAAAAATGGTGCAAAGAGGCAACAGCATACATTGCCTTAAGGACAAGGTAATATTTTTTTGTGTGTGTGTCTGTAAATAAAGTTAAAATTTCTGTCTTGCTACCGGTACCTTTCCGAATGCTGCAGCCCTTAACCAGATTAGTCAAAAGTGATTCTGGATAAAGACTGTATTGAAGAAGTTCAGAGGGATCTTATTGCCTCCTTTCCTGCTGTCATCTCTACTTTGATATAGTATCTTTAATCTCTTGGTCCTTCTTATTTCTTTGCAGTATTCTGATGTAGCTTTTTGTCATTTTTGATACTTGTATGTTTCAGATACCATCAGGGTTATCCTCTGCATCCTTAGCAGCTGGTTACAGTAGCAACAGCAAGACAGTTTGTCAAATACAACAGTTTTGGAAATACTTTTGTGAAGAGAATTATTAGAGAACTGCTTGTTAGAAGGCTGTATTTCTCTTTAAGTGACAGTTGTTGTCTTGTGTTTTAAATAGCATCCAGGACAGCTAGCTCCAGCACAGTTACAGGCATTAGCTCTTAGCGGTGATAAAGACCTTTAGAAAGCGTTTGTCATATACGTATCTCCTCTCAACATAGTATTTCTGGGGTGAAATTTCTTTTAATTTCATTTAACTTTATGGTCAAATTGATCTTTTTACTCTTTCATAAAATGCAACTGGCGAATAATGGAAATATATAGTGAAAACCCTGCAAGTTAATTGTTACAGATGTATTTAAGTAACTGTAAAATATAGAATGAAATATTAATGGATTTATAAATGGGTTAATGGATACTTAAACCTTCATTTTCCTCAATATTTTATTCTACATACTGGATGGTAGAAATAAAGTTCAATTAAATACCTCTTGTTGGTATTTCTGTATAATCTTTAATCCAGCTCTTGGTATTACCTTTATGGTCCCTGACAGGTGGTGCTGACTTGTGCATGAACGCTTGGATTCTGATTACAGCTAATCAGATCTAAGTGCACAGAAAGCTTAATTTTGCCAACAGAGATGACACAGTGAAACATTCAGGACAAGCGATGGTATCATCCTTCTCTGTATGTGTTGGAGGAGGCTGTGTAGGAGAAGAAACTAGTGAGGCCAAAGTAAGATTTAAAATTTATCCCAATTTCTGACCTGTATCAGAAACTTAGAGTATCTGCTGTGCATGTGTTTAGTTTGGCACTTTCACACACCAAAACTAGACATTGATAAGTTTCCTTAAACAGGCTGCACTTCAGAAATTTACACTGTGTTTTACTTGGCAGTGGTGCAGTAAGTCAAGTGTTGCTCTTAAGAGCAATATGTCTAATATTAATAGAGATTAGAGTACTGTATTTACAGTACTGAGATGCCTTCATAGCTGAAAGTTTGTCCACAAAAAGTAGCGATACTACCATTTCAGACAGTTTTAAGTCAGAGGGGTGCTTGAGGGTACTGGGTAACTTAATTGTTTGTGTTTATTCAATCGTAAGTCAAATTAGCACATCTTCCTTGCATAGGTAAAGTGCAAGAGGAAAGCTGAATGAGTCTGACGTGATAATGTATAATGATTATTTGAAACCTGTTATTAAAAAAAGATATGTGACTATGTACTAAATGACTGATTCTGCCTGATGATCTCTTTTTAAGGAGAGTGTGATGTTTTCCTCTGTAGATCCAAAAGATGAGTCATTTTACAAACAGTCATTTAATGCACATTAGATATCTGGTCTGCAGATAGTCCTTGTCCACTTTAGGTTTACAATTTACTTGTTTCTGTCTTGTAAAAGTTTTATTGATCTTATGTACCTTTCATGTATGTTTAACTTGTGTGATTAAGTATAATAAAACAAGACTCAGTTCTGCTTGAAATCTCTATTTTATTCAGAGCCTTCGAGTGGTGGAGTCAGATGTGGTAAAACCTTTGACTTTTGCCTTCAAGTGACTCTAAACAGAAACTTTCCCTATGAAACACATGTGTTACCCTTAGGCAAGAAGGAAAGTGGGTTACTTTGAATGTATGTGCTGGAACATAGTTGCTGATGGCTGTATGTACAAATGCAGGTGTGAGAACAAGGGCTCTGTATGACAGCTGGGTAATTATTGGGAAGTTTATTGGGTTGCAAGGTATAATGTGCTTTCATTTAGATCTGCTATTTCTACATATTTTTTCTTTATTCCTTTTGGATTCTGCCATTTCCGAGTCTTCTCTTTTTTGTTCTCTACATTTGCTTCACTGCAACAATATCTAGATCTCCTTTCATCTGATCTAATGGTGTGATCAGATACTGTGGTTAGAGACTTTTTTTTCTAATTGGACTCGTGTTACTGAATCTGGCTTGGAAACATCCAGTATCTGCTCCTGCTTTAGGACTGGATGGGCCTCTGTGTGGTTAGTTTTGAGCTCTTGTACTTTTTTCAGCAGTTTAAATACACTTTTCTTCTTTTTCCTTTAAAGCTGTCACCATAACTGTAAATGTACATAGTAATGGATGAGGTGCCTGCATCCTTATACCATGGCTCTGAGAAATCTAGACTGCCTGGTTTGTATTAATGCAATGTGTTAAATGTAACTGTTAACAGCCTAATTGCTAATTGTAAAGATGATGATAAATACACTGGTAATTGTGGCGGGGCCAGTAGTGTTTTCCTCCCTTGAAGAAAAATAATGCTAAAAATTAGATGCTTATTAATTAATGCTTGTTAGGGACTCGTTATTGGACAAGACTCGTTCTTGCCCAGGCCAGGAAGTAATGGAGCACTGCCAGTGCTGCTGTGTGGATAAAGAAACTTGGGAATTTGGATTGTGTTCCTCTCCTGCATACTGTTTGTGCCTGTCCTGCAGTCGTGATGGTGGTATGCCCTGAGCTGCGGTGAGGAAATGTTTTTGTGCTGAGCTGTATGCAAGCCGTATCACTATGCCGTACTAGCTCTTTTTCATCTCGTTTCTCCCCTCCAGCAGCTTTATGTTGTCTGTGGTTCTGCTCTGTGGCGATCAGGCCAAATGCTACAGTGCTGATGTATTAGTAAAAGACTTTTCTGGCAGTGCTGAATTAGGTGTAGCTATGTCAGCCGGGGTTGCTTTCTCTTTAGTTGACTCCTCGTGTCTGCCTTCAACTACAGCTTTTCTTCTGTGCAATTTAGTCTGGCCTCTATCAAGAGCAGAGCTAGCATATAAAATAAACATTTTCCTATTTTTAAGTAAGACCTGTAGAAGCATGGAGTCGTGGGAGATCACCAGTTTGGTCACCAGGATACAGTGGCAGAAAGAAACAACTATGTGGGGAGTAACTTGTCAGTGTGCAGCAACCCTAACAATTATTTTCCTGCTGTAATAGTCTGGAATGTTAATGACCGTAGTAAATACGTGACTTCCTCAACATGGGTTGTGTTTTAGGTAAGTGGGTAACTTCTTAGTTTTTCAAAGGTTTCAGTAATATCTATGTTGGCTCACTCTGAAGATGACTCTTCTCTCCAACAGGATACAAATGTAAAACTGGAGTGAAATAGGGGAGGAACAAGATCTTGATGTCTTGATAACAGAATTGTTACTTCTGTAGAACCTACTTGTGAGTAAAAGTAGAAATAACTTAGTGTGAAACTCCGTTCTGCATAGCAGAGGAATTGGGGCTTTCTGTGTCATGAAATATTTTGTGCCCTTTAAATAGCGTATTACGCTATGGAGATTAAAGCCTTTGCCTGGCATCTTCATAGTGAAATGGGCTTACTGAAAGCATGCATATGAGGAGGAGGACAAACTGAAGGTATTGCAGCATTTTGAGAGTTGAAATCTATTTATTTGGAAAAGCTGCTAAACCCTGCTCATGGTGCGGCTCTGTGTAGCTAATTTTTCTTACAAGGCTATCTATTTATTTTTGGAATGTTTTGACTAGCAGCTAGTTCTACAGTACAGTCTGGACACAGAAAATGAATCTGGTGTGATGGTCCTTATAGACAAATGGAGCCCTTCTTGCATAAGGGCCTGGGGACCTTCAGGAGTTTGTATGCAAATAGTGTGAAACGAGTCAAACATGATAAAAGTCTGAACAATAGGTTTGAGGTTTTTGACTTCACAGCATCCATAAACCTGGACTGTGCATAAGATGCTCACACTTTCCCCTTAAGTGGAGCTGTGTAGCCTGTCGTTTGAAGCCCATGGTTCTGCGTTATTCCTCACTTGCTTTGGGAAAGATCTGGGACATGTTTTCAGTGATTTGCCATCGCTTGGGAATTGCTTTGTTTGATCGGGTCTTGAGACCTTGTATCTTGAAGACAACCCCGTATGTGCTTCTTATAGTGGCCAACAGTAGAAACTTCAGAAGAAAGTTTTTAGCTGTCAGAGCACAGGATGTTGTCACCCAGTTCCAGGGTCTGATCTGTTACCTTTTACCATATATCTGAATATGCTTTAAGAAAAGATTGTAATTTTAAAAGACTGGTAACCGATAACCTTGCATAGCTTTCGGACTATGACATCTTGGGTTAAATGTTCCTTTGTGTGCCCAGACAATGTTTTAATTTAACAGCTCCTTGGTCTTCATGCTCATGAGAAGAGGTGCACCTCTTCTCCTAACTTTAGGTCTTGTGACTTAGGGATGGCTTGTCTGGTCTGTTTTTTCCACATTTCGTTATTATTTGTAATTGTGATACTTTCTAGGTGGTTTCTCATGATCCATTTGTGAACTTCCTTCCTTTCTCAGAAAAGGCTAATGAAGGTGAATGAGCATCAGCGTGCATAGGATTTCAGATGGATTTTTAGTTTTTAGTTCTCTTAAAAACTTATGAGAAAAATGTTGGAGTGCCTATTTTAAAAAGTCTAATCTATTAGTGTAGGAAAATACAATTCGTGTCCTGGAAAGGTGGAATAATCCATCAGCAGTCTGTGGCTTTTATTGCCTTAATTGAGGCTGGTAGGTGAGAATTTGTTGAATGTTATAGACAAGAGTTTCAGTCTAGAAGAGATGCGATTATCTTGTCTTTCTTATTAGTCCTTCAGTTGCTGTGGATTCTTGCTTTAAGTCTGGTAAGTGATTATTTTCACAACAAGCTGAAAGTACAGTCCTCAGCACAAGTTCTGGAGTCATGTGGCTTGGTTTCAAGCCATGATGATTATTAAATGATCCTAGTTGGAGCTGTTTTCTCTTAGGTTGTCCTAGAGAACAGCTAATTAAAGCCTTTAGCATTTTCTCCCCCTGTTTTCTTCTCCCAGTGACTTCTATTTTGAAAGCTTTCGTGGTGACCTTGATCCAAGTTTGCTGTTTATTGGCAGGGAGTGCAGCGCGTGCTGGGTTGGAGTTGAAGTCGTGGGGCAGGGAGTGCTTCCTACAGGTCATTGTAGCTTCACACCAAGAGCTTGCTTCACTGAAGCTCATCAGTATAATTGTGGGTGGGTTTTTTGGGGGGAGACGGGAGGGAATTCCCTTGTGGACTAGCAAAAGCAATTAACTTGCTGTAATTTGCAGATAACTTGAATAAAAGTGTAAGTTTAGAAGTGGCACATGTTGATTTGTGCCTGCAGAAAAGTGTATTCTGGCCTGTCCCCTTTGCACTCTCCGGACTGATTTCCTTGCCCGCTTCACAGGGAACATGGGATTACTGAATAACTTTACACTGACCCTGTGACTGACTCCTTGCTTTCTAAGTCCAAAGCGGCTGTCAGCTCAGCTTTGGCACTTGCAAAGGCTGTTTATTGCCAGTATGTTGTTAGGTGGAAATGGTTATTTGGTAGTTAATGGCAATTAACCCTCATTCCAAATCCTGGGCTTTAGCAGTCAGGCACCTGAATTTGATTTTTGAGACTAGGGCTACAGCAAATACACATCAAAAAGTTCCTAGTTTATCTTTTGCATTCCCTCCTTTGTACTTCCTCATTGGTAGATAGATGAGAGTTGGGACAAGCCAACAGCACTTCTGTGGAGTGGCACCTCTGTGTTAGACAAGGCTGTAGTAGAAGTGAAGCCAATCACTTACCCGAAAAATTCATTCCCAAGTGCCAGTATGGTTGCTCTTTGCTGTGTGGTAGTAGGTAGGTGGAAGGTGTATATGAAAAAAAAAAAAGGGGGGGGGAAAAGTGGATAGATTTTAATGATGAATAAAACATGTAGAGGGTGGGTATTGTGTGTCCCCATGCGTGTAAGTTAGTATTGGTGCTTGGAATGCTTGAAAAAAAATAAGGTGTCTATTGAAAGGTAAATTTTGGACATGCCTGTATAGTCATAGCATTAAAAAAATGAATCATGTTGATATAACTTGAGTCTTCTGCTGTTCTCTAGGAGGAAAAAAACACAAACTGTAATACTTCTGTTTACTTAGCAGTGTAAGCCAATGTATGCAAGGCACTGTCTTAAGAACCTCCTTTCCCATTGTATCCCTCTACTGCGGCTATCCTGCCAACCTGAGACCTAAAACTTTCTGGTTTGTTCTTAACTTGATCAGCCCTGATCTAATTCTCTGTGAAGATAAAAGAGCCTTTAAAAAAATGGCACAAGGGAGCAGGGCAGATATCATAAATAGGTATTGCCACAGAAGGAAACAAGGCAGAACCGTGTCACATAAATTTGGTATTGCAGAAGGATTTAGGGAATTAGTACAGTGTCCACTTCTGGTCATCTCTTAGAGGGAATGATGGACAAAGCTTCGAGAACCTTGACAAGACTAATGGTTCAGAAAAGTAGGGCTGGTGAAGGAGAGGGAAATAACAGGGTTGTTGGTGTTTTTTTGGTTTTGGTTTTTTTTTTTCCTTCCACTTGGACTCCCAGTCTTCTCTCTAGAGATGTGACAAGCATTTCAGTCCTCAGAAAGCTTAATAGAGGAAGCAGTGATGGTTATTCTCATTGAAGAGTGAAAAGAAATGTTTGTTTTGCAGTGAGGATGACTTAAGCTTACTGTTAAGAAAATACTTTCTAACTGATCAAATAGGGAGCCACTGGACAGGGAGGAGGTCAGCCTTTTTTTATGCAGCACAATAAAATCTCTTGAACCCTTTTTATAAGGCAGTTTGTTTGGTCTTGGCCTTCTGCAGATCAAAATAATTCCAGATTTGGTGGCTTTGTAATTCCACTAATCATAAAACTGGTTAACATGATACTTGCATATTGTAACTAGTGCTGTAAGGCACATAAATAAAACTCAAAAGTAGTGCTGAGTAATATCTTTAATAGATTCTTCTGTCTTCAGTGTCAGACTTTCATACAAGATAATGTTGCGTGCAGAGCTTAAAAAGAAAAGTCAGTTTAGTTACATCTGAGCAAGCCCACTTGTCAAACTGTTTTAGTGTGGAATTAATTAGACTCTCAAAGCAGAAACTTAGAAGTTATTTTTTAATCACACTTAACATTGGGCATGTGGATTTGTATAATCACAGGTAACACACTTACTTAGATGAGGCCTGGTGAGAGGTTTCTCTGCTGCCAAATTTCTGTGAAGAAGTTTCATCCATATTTTGTAAGGAAGTATCTGAGCTTTCATTCATAGGAGGAAGATTGACTGGACTGGGTTATGGCAGAGTGAGTGAGTTTGAGCCTTTTTTTCAGCCCAGTTTGTTCTTGATGACAGGCAATGTAGATCTAAAAGAAAAGGTAGGTGAACACAGGGGACTTCCCAAACTGCAATCGTGTTGGGAAGTGCAAACAGTAGGCACTGGAGTGTTTGCTCTCCTTCAGGCCTTAGTGGCTGTACCAAAGGGTGTCATGAGCATCAGCCCTGTGGTGGCTGGAAAGGCCAGCACAGGAGAGCTGTCTTTTGCATGCTGAGAGACAAGTCTGCCCTCAGTAGTTGCCTCTGTTGGCTGTCTCAAGCACAAGGGTTCATGGCTGTACTTGGGAGGACCTTGTGGGGAGCAGATCTGGATCAGACTGGCAGGAGTTCCCTTTGCCTGACATCTGCCCAGGAAGCTCTAGGGTAAAAGACATGCTAAAGAGTGGTTTGTTGAGGTATGAATCACTATAGCGACTTCTTATTTTCAGTTCTCTGTTAGGAATTTTACCCTTACAAGAGAGAATCTAACTTGCTACTTGTGGATGGATGAGGGGTGGTTTTAAGCTGTAACTGGAATGTATGTACTCTTTAGTTCATCAGCACCTCCTGAGAGACACAAAGCCTTCTTGCCTCAACTTTCAGCTGGTGCAGGTCACTTAATCTTTCTCAGGAGCAGTTGTGAGCGGTGTGACTTGTCCTCTGTGCTGGGCCATCTGTGTACATTGCCTGATCATGATGGATGCAGATGTGGCTCGAGGAGGGTGGGTCTGTGGGGCCCCTGCCAAAAGAAGGCAGCAGCAAGCAGGTGATGGGCCACCAGCTGTGACTCGCTCCCTGCTCCTGGCTCAACAGTTTGCCATGAAAGCAGATGTGCGTGGGGTGCAAGCTGTGGTCTGTACAAAATGTTTCTAGTTCATGGTTTTGGCCTGTGATTTAAGGTTTACGTACTGAAGAAAGAGCGATACTGAGGTTGGGTATGGTGGTTTCCTGTGTGAATGTCAATTATATCATTTTTTTTTGTGATGTTAACATGGGTCTTCAAGCTGCTCAGTTAAGTTGGTGTTTCTGTCAGTATTAGAATTTGGAATGATGGATGATGTTTTCTTTTGCCATACAGAGAGCAGGTGCAGGAGGATATACAGAGAAACCTGAGCGTTGAACCAGGATGCAGTAACCTTACTAGAGAGGAAGGCTCCTGGTCTGTTGCCAGAGGCTCTCAAGAGCAGTGCTGTAGGTGCTGGCTGTGTGATAAAGATAGCTGTCAGCTGGATGGAACATTTTTGCTTTCGACAAAAAGACTAATCGACTGCTAAAAATTCTTAGGTGTTAATACTTATTTAAATCTAGCCCAAGTTGATGCCTCTGAGCCAGCGGGTTCTGTGAGATATTTTAAGAAATGCGGGGTTGGTACCTTCCTTGGGGAAGGCTGCTGTTGAATCAGTCCTGTTCTAACAACAAACTTTTTTTTTCTAATTTTAGGATAGTTGTGAAAGATGGTGGATCGCTTGGCAAACAGTGAGGCAAATACTAGAAGAATAAGTATAGTGGAAAACTGCTTTGGAGCAGCTGGTCAACCCCTAACTATTCCTGGTCGTGTTCTGATCGGAGAGGGAGTGCTAACAAAGCTGTGTAGGAAGAAGCCCAAAGCAAGGCAGTTCTTCCTGTTCAATGACATTCTTGTTTACGGTAACATTGTCATCCAGAAGAAGAAATACAATAAACAGCACATAATCCCACTGGAAAACGTCACTATTGATTCCATCCAGGATGAGGGAGACTTACGGAATGGGTGGCTTATCAAGACACCAACCAAGTCTTTCGCGGTTTACGCTGCCACCGCTACAGAGAAGTCTGAGTGGATGAACCACATAAATAAGTGTGTTTCCGATTTGCTTTCCAAAAGCGGGAAGACTCCTAGCAATGAACATGCAGCTGTCTGGGTACCAGACTCAGAAGCCACTGTGTGCATGCGCTGTCAGAAAGCAAAATTTACACCCGTCAACCGTCGTCACCACTGTCGCAAGTGCGGCTTTGTTGTCTGCGGGCCTTGCTCTGAAAAGAGGTTTCTTCTCCCAAGCCAGTCTTCCAAGCCTGTGCGAATTTGCGACTTCTGCTATGATCTTCTTTCTACCGGGGAGATGACTGCTTGTCAGTCCACTAGATCAGACTCCTACAGCCAGTCACCTAAATCATCTTTAAATGATGTATCTGATGATGATGATGACGAAGACAGTAGTGATTAAGGACCAGACATTTTTTCCATGTGTTGCAATTTGTGTTTCAAACCATATGGAGCTGCTTTTGGGGAAGTCTGTAGTGAGGTTCCTCAGAAAAACCCTGTTCTAGCCATAAAATATGCCTGAATAACTTCAATTGCGATGTGCCTCAATCTATGAATTCTGTAGACAATATTTTTTTCACTCCTCTGCAGGGACAGACTGTTGCAAATGTTATCAGAATATTTTCCAACTTCTTATACTTGAGTTGTGTCTAGTTTAGACTTTTGTGGAAGATTGGAGAATAAAATGTACTTTCTTAATTTAACAACCCATATTTCCTAATGCTTCATATTGATATGTTATATGGGTTTTTTTACATATGGGGAGGAAAACTGTAAGCATGCATGGAATGGTGATGTTTTGGTTAATCCCTCAGACCATCTTATTTTTCTAACCATTGTAGATAATAAGTTGAAATGTGACATAACTTACAAACTTAAATGTCACAAAACTTGGAAATTGTCTTGTTTTGCTCTTATTTATGACTTCCTATGCCAAGCAGTGCCTTGTACCAATTGTGCTGATTCAGGAAGAAGCAAACCTATGTCCTCTGTATTTGTCTGATGCTGGTATCTGAGAGATTGTTGGTGCTATTGAAAATAATGGCTGTGTTCAAAGTGGAGCTTTGACAAGGTCATAACTGTACCCTGTGGTGGGTGATAGAGACCCGAATCTCATGTCCTCACCTGTGCAGGCAGACCCGAAGACTCCACAGATTCCCACAGGCTTCAGTGGGGTTCTTCTTGCAGGAGTTGCATTGCGGGTCGGGATCTTGAGATGAGAAGCTTAGGGTGACTCTTCATGGGGACTTCCATGTTTTCTTTTCAGAACAGTTTGTAAGTTTCAAATTTGGCAAATGCGTATTGAAATTTTAGTTGGGTGATATAGCATTTGAATGTGATGGCCTCTATATTTTTTTTTAAATAATTCCCCCAAGCGATGCTAAATTGTTTCTTAAAACATTGGTGAGAGGGTTGGTTTGTTTGGGTTTTTTGTTGTTTTTTTTTTTTTTCTCCAGGAGTTTTACTGGCTTGTTTAAAAATAACCTCCTATTCTGAACAAAAAGCCTGCAAGTATCCTTATAAAATTGGCTTTCCTTTTTACACAGCTGACCTCAGGTTAAATGTGACATGCAAGTTATTTCATTCTAGATGTATACCCAGGACCAAGAAAGATGTATTTAAGAACTGTAATGAAATCGTCAGTGCAGAAAATGTCTCTATCATAGTATTCATTTTTACTTTTAATAAGTTCTTGAATACAGAAATGTCATATTCCTATATAAATGTAAAAGTTAGACTTGCAAAGACGTGTTAAACCCCCAAATGCTATGTTTCTATATTTTTATATTGGTAGTGTCAATTTTGAAGCAGAAAAACCTCTTTGAAATAGTTGTATGAGTATAGTAGCAACTGACTTTATACAAAAAAAATGTTAACCTTTTGTATCTCTCTAAGTGACAATTTCTGCACTGTTTGCCTTGGTTGGCAATAATTGGGTTAAATATTTATTGAATAAACAATCAATGCTGCATATTGCACTAGTCTCCCATTCTGTACATTGTAAATGTCAGTCAGAATCTTTTTTTAAGAAAAACTAGCAGAGCACTTCAAAGCTGTAGCCCTCCATGAGGTTTCTGGTGGCTAAAGACGCACTTAGCATCGTTAGGGGAGGCTCTCTGCATTAATAGTCTGCAATATATTGCTTTGGGTGAAAATTGCGTTAATGTTTTTAGCTTGAGCAATATCTAAAAATAAGTTGGGTGGTTTGTTTTTTTTTAAAAGCACTGAAGAGTATTTAATCTACATTGAAATAAGCATTAAAAGGGGAAAATGCTTTCTGATGGAGACTAGGGACTAGGAAGATTCTGTAGAATTGCCCGGTAAGCAATAAACAATTGTACATACTCAAAGACTGTCTGAAATAAGTAGCTACATGTACTTAACTCCGTAAAAGATGAGGGAATGGTGACCTGCAGCAGGGGAAAACCATCTGTTTCTGAGAAGGCACTTTCAGTTGATAGTGCTTACTTTTTGTACCTCTCTTACTCAATATTTATATTTCAGGAATGGAGGCTTGTCAGCTTCAGTTTTTCTGCAGAATCAAAGTACAAACCTCCCTTGTACATACCTTCTGATGACTAACAATGGTTTTCTTCCTGATGCAATTGTTCCCTCTTAAGCTGTCAAATATTAACTTGTCTTGTTAAAGAGTCCGTCTCTTTGTGTACTTTCCCTGTGTTTCTATATGTTGTGCTTACTTTTCAGCACTTTTTAGGGGGTGGGAAGAGGGGTGCCGACAGTTAGATCACATCCTATATTTTGCAGAATGTTCTTGTACGTACTTCAAATATCTTTTTATCTGTGAAAGCAAATTGCACTATGCTGCACTGATCCCTGAAGCTGTAACCAAACCAATGCGTGCGTGTGGGATTTATCATCTGCAATTGATGTATGTGCTCCAAGCTTTTTAAGAAAGCATTAAAAAAAAGTATTTTATGGTAATACTCCTATCCCTCCGTGGTATCTGTTTAGAACTTTACAAAACGGATTTAACATCAACTTCTGTTGTACTTAAAAATTACTGAAAGGGCTTGTTTCGTACTTTGTAATCTCGTTCTGTCAAGTTATTTTATTTACAAATATATGGTGTAGCTTCAACTCTGTGTTTAATTTTCTTTAACTGTGGGCCTTCAAGAGTGACAGAAGATAGGATGGCTGTCTTTTGTCTTGGCAAGTATTGTAGCAGCAAGTGTAGTTACTGTCAGGAGGGATTAATAAACTGTGAGTGTAAACACACAAGAGATTTAAGACTAAATTGGATATAAATGTAGTTATGGATTTAGAAGCCACTTATGTGTTTGAGTAACTGTTTAAGGCAAGGATGACCAAGTGTGTTGCAGAGTTTGGCTCTTGTTGCACCGGTGGCAATTGAGCCAGCGTCAGAGGCTGGAGGACCCCCACCATGCGCGGTGGGGTGCCAGGCAGCCCCCCCAGTGCTGCAGGTCTCAGCCCCGTTGAACCACCCCTGGGGATGAGACTTCTCATGGTATCAAACTGGAGAGTAACTTAATGCTTCTCCCAGAACTGCTACACTCTTAAGATCTTAGTGATTAAATACGGTCAGTCTCTGTGTATTTTAGGTACTTTTTTTGTTTGTGGTAGACTTAACCCACTCATTTATTTTTATAAGCTTTCCAAATCCAATGGAACAAAAGCAGCAGCATCTCTCTCACAAGGGTCTGCAGTCAGCTTCTGCTTTGTAGAAGATGCTATATTGGAGAAATAAGTACATATTTGCTTTATACGAGTTCACATTTTGCACACTCTTTGCTTGTACTTCATTTGCTAGAAGTATTAAAGGAAAGGGAAAAGTCTCTTTTCTGGAGGTTTTAATTAAAGCCTACTAATTTTAGCCTCTGCACCTAAACTTGCTGTTGTTATCTTGAGATAAATTAGACTGTTTTCCTTTCAGGTTTGATGCAGCTGAACTTCCTGTAGCTAATGAGCAATCTGTCAGGGTCAAGCACTGTTACTCAGTTTAAAATGAAGCTTAAAAAAAAAAGGGCGGGTGGATTAATGAGCGTTGAGTTTGCAGTGGGGGTTTCATGATCTCTTCTCTAACAGAGAGATTATGAAAATGACACGCGGAAACCTTGTATTTATGTGGGGCTTTCCCCCTGGGGGGATACGCTTTGGCTAATCTCTTAATGCAAGTGAAACGGTGGTTATCGTAGTTGCTGGTTAATGTTTAAGTAGAAGCAGATTATGGATTGTATTATCTTGATTTTTTGTTTTGTTTTGTTTTCCTATAATTTCCCTGAATTGATAGAAGAATGTCTGGTTCTGTCAGCAGATACAGCTGGAAAAGAGTCAGAGTACTGATTTCCACCCCCCCAACTCCCCCCATCTCCCCTCCAGTTGCAAATTATTGTAGTAAATATTAGAAAGTATCTTGGCTGTTTACTGCCTTTCATTTGATGAAATCTGAGCTACTTGTTTGTGCCTGCAGCCGGTCTCTCTCCAGCGCCGGCTCCGGTGGCTCATGGGGGATCCGGCACTCTCACTGCCAAGAATCTCTGCTCTGTTCCCTTGCTGCGATGGAGTTTGGAGCTGCCGGGGGTGCGCGGCACAGCGACGATGGGCCTGCTGTAGCGTGATAGACAGCCCTACTGCTTCTCTATAAATATTCTTAAACTCCATCAGGAATAAGAAGTCTGAATCTTGATCTTCAGACTGGGGGTTCGTTGCTTTCTATGTTATTTTTTTAATTGTCTGTGAAATACTCCCTGTGCCCTGAGTAAAAATTACAACACTTCAACTGCACTTAGACACATTTAGGATAAAAACTACCAATGTAAATTGATTGGCGTGACAGTGAAATAATCTGCTAAGGAGCAGGAGGCGTTTCAGGGTCACTTAGTGCATCTAACTGTTGTTTAACCTGCCTGAGTGGAAGAATCTTTCCATTAGGATGAAGTTTTACATAATAAAGCTTGCAGTTACTTGTATCTAGTATTTTAAGAAACTCTGTCTTGGGTTAATTTCTGCAAGCATAAAAAGCTACCAAGTAGCAGCAGCAGCAAAACTGAAGGTGATGCAAAGAGACCTGATTCCATCCCCCCCGTTCTGGATCATTCTCAGTTACGCAGAAGGTAACCGAATTAAATGGTAAGAACATATCTAAAAGAAACCTTTAGAAATCCTTTTACACAAGATGATACCCCCAGCCTAAGCAGTGTTCAGGCAGAAAGCAAGAGCTCATTTTATTCAGATGTTCTGAGGTGTGATGAGCTCGTTTTATTCAGATGTTCTGAGGTGTAGTGCTAATGAGTTCAAGGGCTCAAAACTTTGAACAATCAGATCTTCAAGAGCACCTGTTGACCTTTCTTAGGTAGTCTTTTTTAGTCATGAAAAGTAGATGTGGTCGGCCCTATTACAGGTGTGAGTGGCTTGCTTGCTTGCAAGTCACTTTAGCTTCTGGCTAGACTTACTATTTAGATTTTTTTCTCTCCAAAAGCTGTTGCCTATATGCAAATTTAATCATAGCCTGTGTTGTAGTAAGAGTTAGGGCTTTGCTGGCCGCTTTTTATAGAGCGTTGAGCACTTCTAACCTGTGGGCTTGTAACGGGTTTGCATAACAGCAGCAGTCTCTGAGAAGGCGAAGGAAGGGGACCTGCTTGATCCGCCTGAAGTAGCGGTTGGTTCCTTCTGGTACCCGTTTGCCCCAGTCCAGGTCTGTGCTGTGTCTCCAGAATGACAGCTCCAAAATGAACTGGGACACCTGCTGCTGTGTATATAAATATATAGGTAGAGTCACTTCCTTCCTTCTCCACCTGGTTTTGCTTCATACTTGCCTTATCGGGGTATTACCCTGGAAGATGAGCAACCGAGGGCTGAGCCTGCCTCTCCTGTCTGACAGGGATGATGTGAGCGCTGCTGTCCTGTTACGCTGGGTTGTGGGATGTGCACAGATGTGTACCTGCGTGCCGGGAATAAGGAGGGCAACAGAACTAATTGCTACACTGAGAAAACGAACACGCTGGTAAATTAACATTGTCTGGAAGGAAAGACCTGGCCTCTCAATCGTGAGCATGCAAAGAGCTGTGGAGCTTACTGCCAGATGCAGGAGGAAAGGCAGCCAGCTTCAGTG
This sequence comes from Rissa tridactyla, assembly GCF_028500815.1. Taxonomy (NCBI): domain Eukaryota; kingdom Metazoa; phylum Chordata; class Aves; order Charadriiformes; family Laridae; genus Rissa; species Rissa tridactyla. Next base: position 26,069,186 of record NC_071467.1, on the reverse strand, counting down.
AGAATGGACCTGTGGTCTGCTCTGAGGCTTTTCTTCTGAAGCTAAAGTTGCTATTAAAAAAAAAAAAAAGGGAGAAAAGAAAAAGACAGACTGTAATAGTATTACTCATTGTGTGCATCTGATCTGACCTTTATTATATATAACTTGGCATTTTGAGTAGAGGAGTCCTTAAAGGTTAGAAGGACCAACTTGGCTTTTAAACAGGACAGTTGTGTAATGTTTTTAACAGCACTGAAACAGTAGGGTACGAGAGGAGGAACACAGGAGAAAACCCACGTTTTGAATACAATTCTCTTGCCTTTTAGTGATGGATATAGCTCCTCTCGTATGAGATCTCTGGAAGCAGAGGAAAGTTACTCTCTGTTGGGGTACTTGCTTCCTAGTGTTTGTAGTGCAAATAATGAAAAGAGTTTGTTACCTCCTTTAATAGGGTGGTAAGTCCAAGAAAAACCTCATCTTTTTGTGAATAAACCCATTTTACTTGTTGCAGGAAATATTTAACACAATTCAGCTGAGCAGAGTGCAGTTCCCCTCATGCGTAGAACAAAGCAGCCCCCATGTGCTGTGCCGTGGAAGCTGGTGGCTTCAGGCTTTCAGGTGATGACAGCAGGTCTCGAGCAGCAGATGAGTACAATGCTGACATGGTCCCTGCCACCCTTTGTTCCATGGGACAGGAGCAATTTGGGAAGGGAGAACAGGTACTGCTGCTGCTGGTCAGCATGTACAAATTAATGCTGAAAAGTGCAATGTGTGATCCTTAGCAGCTGCAAACACTGGAGGCTCCTTTGGTGTAGTTTTGGAGAGAGGTGACTTTGCACCATGCTGTCCCAAAACCACACATCGGGAAGGAGCCATGCTGTGTCTGAAATGCCCCGTGCCTGTCCGCTCTGGAAAAACGGGGTGCCCAGCACTGTTGGCTGCTCTACAGCAGCTCCTCAAACATGCTGGGAGGTCTTCTGCTGCCTGGCTGTGCCCCGGCAAGCCCCCCCCGAGCGGGGCTGGGTAGCTCAGGGCTGGTGGGAGGTGCAGGGAGGATTGCCCTGGGGCGCAGACGGCATGGGGTGAAGTTTGCAGTTGGTTAGTAGAGCGAGTCCAGAGACTGCAATCTGCTGGTAGGGGCAGGCGTCAGCATGTCTTGTGCGTGTCGCCTGGCTTTGGTGGGGTAGGTGGGGCTCGGTGATGAATACCTGGCACTGAAGCTGCTGCCTGAGAAGCTTTATCTGCAGTTTCTGTCTTGGATCCAGTGCTCTTTGGCGGTACCTGCGTTAAGAGGCTGTTTCGGTTGTGTCAGAAAAGCGTCAGAGGTGTGTGGAGTTGTCCTCCTGCTTGTGCAAGCGTTGGTGCCTGGCATACAGGTGACTACTGCCCCAGGCCAGCTTCTGCCCCTGCTGGTTTTGTGGCTGATGCTATTCATGACAGCACGTGGTGGCAACCTAAGCAGGGTTGAAAGAGAGCTTGTTGGTCCACAGAATTTATGTAACACGGCAGCAAGGGACCAACAGTGACATGCAAGGTCCCTTGTGCTCCTCTGTCCTGTGGGCTGTTGGACCAGTGACAGGAGACTGGGACTGGCCTGACTCCATGGCTGCAGAAAAACCTGCGAGCTGTTCTGTCAGTCTTGCTATACCTGTGTAAACTGGGAGGGAAAGGAAGATGGTGTCTGCCTGCCTCCCGTGTGAGGTCACAGGATGGCTGAGGCCGGGGGTATCTCTAGAGGTCACCTGGTCCAACCCCCTGCTCAAGCAGGGCCACCTAGAGCTGGTTGCCCAGGAACATGGCCAGGCAGCTTTTGGATATTTCCAGGAATGGAGACTCCACAACCTCCCTGGGCAACCTGTGCCAGGGCTTGGTGACCCTCACAGTGAAAAAGCGTTTCCTGACATTTGGAGGGAAGCTCCTGTGTTTCAGTGTGTGCCCATTGCCTCTGGTCCTGTCACGGGGCACCACTGAAAAGAGCCTGGCTCCATCCTCTTTGCACTTTCACTCCAGGTATTTACACACATTGATGAGGTCCCCCTTGAGCCTACTCTTCTCCAGGCTGAACATTCCCAGCTCTCTCATCCTTTCCTTGTAGGAGAGGTGCTTCAGTCCCTTAATCATCCTTGTGGCCCTTCATTGGATTCTTTCCACTATGTCCATGTCTCTCTTGTACTGGGAAGCCCAGAAGTGGACCCAGTGCTCCAGATGTGGTCCTCACCAGTACTGAATAGAAGGGAAGGATCACGTCCCTCCACTTGCTGGCAATATTTTCCCTCATGCAGCTGGGGATATTATTAGCTGCCTTTGCTGCAAGGGCATATTTCTGCCTCATGTAAGTTGGATCATAAAACGCTGCTTTACGGCTATAAACTTTTGGTAACTTGATTCTTTATTTCAGTTTTGTTGGTCCCCCTGTGTTGTCGTATCCCCCTCCCCTCAAAAAAAAGAGAGAAAGAGAAAACTTGAATTTTTATGGTTTTGGAAAGATGGAGTAAGAGATTCTAACAGTTGCTGGTATCTTCTTTATTTGTACCCAGGTTTTTCACACAAGTTTGTTTCCCTCCACTTGTTGCCATCCCTTTGCTCTGCCCTGCATTCTCACCCATACTGTGAGTGTGGTGGGAGAACCATTATCCAACCTCTTAAGCACTTTTCTATTTTCTAGCAGAAGTGCTGACATCGCTTCGATTTGGCCTTGCCAGCATAATGCAGTGATTTGGTTTGCTCCAGCCTGGAATTCATGCACCAAACACCTTGGTGTAGCCTGCCACGGCTGGGGTGGTTGCGTCCCAGATGACACACTGCCCATGGCACATCACACCTCACCTGCGGGTCCACCTATGACTAAAATAGCCCATCTGTGGGTGTTGGTACCATGACAGCTTCTGGCCGGGGGAAGAGGACTTCCCTCACCTGAACGTGCTTGTCCTTAATGCCTAAAGCAGTTTAATGTGGGCAGCAGGGAGTGGTGTTTCTCCTGCTGGGCTGCAACCCCTCTGGGAGGCAACACCCTGGCTGTTACGGAAGTGGCCCCACATCCCCCCTGAGACAAGGGCTCCTTTGTTGCTTCACTTCTTATAAATGCCTAGACCTGTCTTTTTTACAGGCTTGGAAGAAAAAAGGGGCAGATAAAGGAGAAGGGGAGATGAGTCAGAGAAACAACTGGTTCAGGGCAGTGCGAGAGAAGCCCAGGGCAGGGTTTGGAGCTGATGGTGTGCTCCTTTCCTCCTGGCTCCCTTTCTCCACCGTGAGCAGTTTCCTCCTCTCGTCGATCAGAGATAAGGAGACCAGGCCTGACCTCCCGTTTGTTACAGAAGCAGCAGCATCTGCTGTCTCTGGGGAGGAGAGGACAGTGCTGGGGACCTGGGTGCAAATTCACCCCTCCCCACCCCCCTTCCCCATACCAACTTTGTGCACCGGGAGCACCCTCAACACTGCTGTGGCTCCAGGAAAGCTGCACCAGGGTCGTCTTAGCATTGGTCCTCACCTGTACGGGGTGCACGACCCACACAACGGTGCTATCTGGACGTTAAGAGCTGCATTTCGTGGGTACCGGGGAGAAGGCGATGTGTGTCCAGTTTACAGTAAATTCCTGTTAGTGGCCAGGCAACCGGGGCTGTCTTTATGCACGGAGAAGTCAGAGCAGAATTACGTGCGAGTTTCGCATGTAATGGCATGAGGGTAGCTGAACCAAAGTTAAATAATAAAGTAATGCTGCGGATGGGTTTTTTCCTCTTATTACAAGAGGAATTACACAAGGAGTTGTGTAACTGCTTGTGCTGGGAGTTGCAGAGGCCATGGGGGAAGGAGAGGGGTTCCCAGGCTGTGCCCACCCTTGCTGTTCCGGCTGCTGGCAGGGCTTTTTTAGCTGGTGGCTGTAAGGTGCAGCTTATGCTCTGCAAAGCTCTAAATGGTCTAACCCCCACCCTGCCTCAGTGCCCGCCTGCCCCCAGACGGCATCTGCCCGCCGCATCCCCGGACTGAGCATTGGCCATTCCCGGGGGCAAGCAGAGCCCGGTTCCCAGTGCAGCGCGTCATGCAGCCTTCAAGGAAGCTCTTCGGTGCCTTCAGAAACCCTCCCCCAGATCTTTAAGTCCCCTGTCCCCTCGCTGTCCCCTGCGCCTTGGCTTGGCATTGTGCTTAATAATAATTTGAGCTGCGCTTAATAGATTTCCAATGCAGCTTGGATTAAGAACAATGTGCGGTAGCGGGGGCTGCTGGAGCTGCTGTTGTTGGCATCTGTGAAGTGGGGAGCTCCCCAAGGGCTGGGCTACGGCCATTTTCTGTCCTCTCCTTGTGCCGAGGTGGGGGCTCTGCTTCAGTGCGCTCCACTGAGACCAAGGCATGAAAATCCTTGCAACTGCGAGGGAGGGCAGCTCGTCCAAGCGCAGATAAGGAAACACTTGCGTCCAGTGCCTGGGCTGCATCAAAAGAAGGGTGTCCAGCAGGTCGAGGGAGGTGATTCTGCCCCTCTACTCTGCTCTGGTGAGACCCCACCTGGAGTACTGCGTCCAGCTCTGGAGTCCTCAGCACAGGAAAGACATGGACCTGTTGGAGCAGGTCCAGAGGAGGGCCACGAAGATGATCAGAGGGTTGGAGCACATCTCCTATGAAGACAGGCTGAGAGAGTTAGGTTTGCTCAGCCTGGAGAAGAGAAGGCTCCAGGGAGGCCTGATAGTAATTAAAGCCTTCCAGTAATTAAAGGGGTCTTACAGGAAAGATGGGGAGGGACTCTTTATCAGGGAGTGTAGTTATAGGACGAGGGGTAACGGTTTTAAAATGAAAGAGGGGAGAGTTAGATTAGATATTAGGAAGAAGATCTTTACTGTGAAGGTACTGAGGCACTGGAACAGGTTGCCCAGAGAAGCTGTGGATGCCCCATCCCTGGAAGTGTTCAAGGCCAGGCTGGATGGGGCTTTGAGCAACCTGGTCTAGTGGGAGGTGTCTCTGCCCATGGCAGGGGGGTTGGAACTAGATGATCTTTAAGGTCCCTTCCAATTCTAACCATTCTATGAAAATGGAGGCTGCTTCCCAGGGGGTTCACGGAGGAGCAGCTGCAAAAGGAAATTGGCTGCTCTCTCCCTAGCGTGCTGCAGGGGAAGGCAGGAAAGGTACAGAGGGGAAGGGAGAGGCAGCCAGTTTCTGCTGTTTGCCTATAAGCTGAGGGCAAGAAGGAAAACTTTAGTGTTTAGGTGCTGCCAAGTTGCTTTTGCAACACAAGTCTTAATAGAAATAACAGTCAAAACCCTTTAAGGGAATCCTTATCCTTGTGGGCCCAAGAGCAAGCACAGCAGTACAACTAATGGGAACACAGGTGCACAATTTACTTGGAACCCATGAATAGGTGTTAGCACCCTGATAAAATGCTCGGAGGTGAGTGACTGTTAGTCATTACCTGTCCTGTGGGGAAATTGTTCAGTACCTGGTGCTACCAGAGCAGATGCCGAGCTGTTGGTGAGACCCAGATGTGTTATTGCACCAGAGTAAGAGGTGGAGGGACAGTCATAGCAGTCAGTAACGCTCAGTGGGCAGCCAAAGCCATGCTTAAGCAGTACGGGGTTAATTGTAGGTTTTTCCTCTGTCTCTGAAGTTTCAGTTCTTCACAGATGAGAAGCTTTAAGACTTTGTTCCCATCTTGGATTTGGTGCTTGCAACAAAGCACCACTCCAAATTGAGCGCTGCTGGTCAGCCCCAAACACGTGCCATTCAGAGGTCCATTTTGCTAGCTCTCGTAACTAAAAGTTTCCGGACCTGGATGAGATGGGTAAAGTAACTTTCCAGCGGTCCCAAAGCAATTTGCAGAGTGTGCCAGGTGTGGTTGTGCTGGGGCTTAGGGATGAGGACACCGAGGAAGTTGTAATTTGTTGAACATCTGGCTGAGGCCGGGCACAAACCCTCTCCGCCGTTTCCCATACAGATGCTTTCCACGAGGGACTGTGTCCCTCTTTAGATGAAATGACCCCGGCAATGGGGGAGGAGAGTTTACCCCCCTTACCAAGAGCCACCGCTGTGCCCTGCAGGAGGTGCTCCTGTCAAGCCCTCGTGCTTTACAGAAATGGGAGGACATCGGCTTCTGTGTGGTCACCCCAGGGACATCCTGTACTGGGGCGGGCACATGCTTTTGCAGGATCCACAACTGGGAAAGAGGATACGTCTCCTGTTCACTCTTTCCTCCCTCTGTTTTGAGCCTGGGCTTTGTAGCCACAGTCTCTCTAGAGTTTTTCTTTAGTCTGAGTCTCTATGAATGCAGCACCGCCATTCAGTGGGGAAGGACACGGGAGGTGGCACCCACCTCCTCTCTCGGCCAGAGACAGCCCGTGCCGGCGCAGCGAGTTGGAGGACAGAGCCAAAGAGCAAGGACAGGAGAGGAGCCAAACTTCGGCAGGCATCTGGCTCTTCACCATCGCATCACTGCGGCATGCTGCGGAGCAGCTGCTTCGCCTGTTTTCTGTAAAGTACAAAACTGGTAGTTGCTTATTTATCTGATGAGCCGAGGGAAGTGCTAAGCGAGCAATCTCTTCCCCTGCAGGCTGCATGTGTGTGTTTTTGTTTTTAAAAGGGAAAGAAGAAAGATTTGGAGATATTTGATCTGCAATCTAGCTCTGAGCCGGTTGAATATTTACTTTGTTGTATGCGCAGTTAGTTATTAAAAGCCTTATCGTGGAAGGAAATCTGACAGAAGGCTCATGATTCAAACCGAGTAGGCACCTTGATGCGGAGAACATCACAGGGAGACCGTGCTGCACGCAGAGAAACCTGCTTATTGCCGTAACCTCGCTTACGCTGTGCTTTCCGTGGACCAAAGAGCATCTGCTGATCATCGTGCAGAGTCACCGCATTCTCCGGGGCCTTTCTGCATCGAACCCTTCGCCTCCCTGGGTACCCGTGTAGCCGACAAGTAGTGCCAGAGCTGCTGTTTGTAATGTGCAGCTGCTGCCGCATAGGACGAGAGGGATGCTGCGGGTGTTTCTGAAACGCTATAACTGTCCACAGGAAGAGTTTTGCAGAAGTGCTGTAAAGAGGCAGCTGTGTGCGCCAGGAGAGATGGGTTTCTGGGAGGGCGCTTTGCCGTGAGATTCCTTGATGCCTGCTGCAAGTCGGCTTCATTTATCAGCCTGTCCTGCCATGACGGTGATGGCAAGATCTTCATTTGCTATCTGTGTCTTCACAAGACTTCCGCAGGCTTCAAGGCTTCTACTTTTTTTTTTTTTCCCTTATCAAATTATGTTAAAATACAGGTTCAAACACTGTTCAGGCACGTGCGTGTGTGGAGTACGAGAGAAGGCTTGCTTTCCTCAGCAGACCTACCTAAAACCGTACCTCCGAGTGTCGAAACACAAACAGGATGAGAAACCAAGAATGAGAAGAGCCCTCGGAGAAGGCGAGCTGGAGGCCATGTGTACGGAGACCCCTGGGCAGCGCTGTACATTCGTTTTTGGGTAGCCATATAGCGCTGTGTTTTCCTACAGCAAAGCAAGGCCGGGTGCCCGTCTGCAAAGCAGGCAGGATGATGCTGCCGTGTTACCCAGCGTGAGGACGAGGTGCTGCTCCAGCCGAGCTTCTCACAAAGCGGAGGGGGAGCAAATTCATTTCCTTCCTCACCAGATTCCGCCCCTCTCATATTTTGCCGTCATTCCTTTTGGGTTGGTAACACCACACAGCTTTTCCCTTCAGCAGGGAAGTCAGAACGGTTAATTTGCTCCGGCAGGCCGCGGCGGAGGAACCCTCTTGCTGGCTATTAGCATCGCAGCCAGCTGCGGAGGGCAATGAAAGCAGTGCTGCCGGCTCTTGATATATTTGGTGTTTTTCTAAAGCTCCCCCTCCCCAGAGTAACATGAAGTACATCAAAATGTCAGGTTTCATTATGCAGTAAGTGGTTTGGGAGGAAAACTGAAACAGAACCCTAAAGGCTCCCAATCTGAAGGAGTGATAAAGAGCCCAAGTGTATTATATGTAAATTCATGTTTTTTAAGCGTTGACTTGTGATCTTTGAATTCTTGAGAGGTGGCAACTTCGTGCAACATGCTACTCTGCTCCTGCTTTTTATCTTCTTTTTTATTTGGCAGCTTTGGTGTCTTTTCTGGTGAAGCCACAGTGTACCTAATGGCTTTGAAGACCCTTCCAAAGCCTGATCCCACCACTTTGGGCACATCGCTGCTCTCCTCGCCCCTGGTTGTCCTCCCAGGGTCAATCCCTGCCCTTGGCCTCCGTGGCAAATGGCGTAATGGCCTAAAAGTACAAACCCTTTAAGCAAAGCGGCCCCCTCTTCTCGCTTCATAATTTAGGAGCATCTTTCATTGCTGGAGCTCTGGCAGAGGAGAGCTGGGGCTGGCCTGGGTAAAACGAGCCTCTGTCTTTTGGGTGGCCGCTGGTGGTGTGATCTCTCTGCTGGAGGCACCGTGTGGGCTCCTGCCAAGATCCAGAACATTTCTTCAACTGCTGCCCATTCGGATGCAGACAGGGAAGAGCTGTGAGCCTGCAGTACAGCTGCTGAGCCTGCAAGGTAAGAGTTGCCGGGGGCAGGGGTGGAACATGAGGCCATCATCTCCGCTGCCGAGTACCAGCAGCCGTGTTTAGGGGTGATGGTTTTCCCCGCAATGCTGCAAAAGAGGAGGGGAGGGCAGCCAGGGAAGGGGCTGCAAAGGGAAAAAAGGGAGAGAAAGGCCTGGAAGTGAGATAAGAAAGAGGAAGGGGAGATAAATTAGAGAACAAGAAGGTAAAATGGGTTAGAAAAAAAAGAAGAACGAGGATTTGAGCTGTGGTCAGTCTGGTCCGGGATGTCTCTGGTGCTGCTGGATGTTCCTCTTGGTGGAGTGCTCTCTCCCTGGGCAGGAGGAAATTAAGCCGTAGTTTTGTAGAAAGTGATAATGTAAAAATTAGTAATGGTGCTAAGGCGGTCCCTGCCCTGTCCCTGCCTGCCAGCACTGCTGGTCCCTGCTCTGACTGCAGGTGCTTGGGCACAGCGTGGTAGTGTCCCCAGCTCCAGCAGAACCCAGGGCTGTCCCTGGCCCTGTTTGATGTTTGGGGACTGGCTGTGGTCCCACTGCTCTGGGCGCTGCCTGCCACGAGGGTCTGCCCGAGCTGGAGCACGTCTCCTTTCCCTGATGATGCCAACATGGACCCCGAGCAAAGCCCAGCACCAGCACAGCTCATATGAAATGCCAAACCCCCTACTTCAAGCAGCCCTTTTCCCTCCAGACAGCTTAAAATCCACATAAACTTCCTGACTGAAACAGAAATTTTCTGGGATCTGATTTTTCTATTTAAAAACCAGTAAGAACGTGCACTTTCCAGATCTTCTTGTAACCACGCAGGCAGCCGGCAGCTCAGGTGTGGCTCCCTGCACCCTGCGTCACCCTGCCCATTCCATCACCCCAACGGGCACCCCTTCATGAAGGTGAGACACGTGTTTTTAAGCCCTTCATCATGTATGATTTTGGGATGCCTGCCGGTGCCTGGCCATCCTGGGGCCAGGAGCTGCTGCTTACAACCGGCCCTTGGCTGGTCGGGTGATGGGGAGAGGCAGGCAGCTGGGCGATGGGGCTGCCGTGGGCATGGAGCTACTAACGGGCACAGCCCAACCATGCAGAATGGAGGGTGATGGAGAGGTGAGCAAACGCTGCCCACCCCTCAGAGAGGTGCAGGATTGCCTTCGTGCCATTACCTGCAGGGATAAAGTGCCAATTAGTCATTTGGCCCATCGAGCTATCTGCTGCAAAAACTTGTCCTACAGAAGAGGTTGTGGGGGTGAGGTCTCTCCAGAGTTTACAGCAGAAAATGAGGATAATGTGGTAGAAAATGCACAATGCTTTTGGTTTGCGTAGCCTTTCAGATGATAAAACTCCCCTTTTCACCCCTCAGCATAGGGCTGGCCCTAGCCTTGTCCTGTGCTGCTAATGGAGAAAACTGGACTTCAGATGAGACCTGTGCCTGGGAAAGGGGGAAGATGCTCAAGTATAATTAATGTGAAGTTAGGTGCGTCTTGGAGAAAGAGTCTGAGTCTCCACTAGTGTGGGATAAACCACCTGCACCCGCTTTAAAACATACCAGTTGTGTTTGTAGTTTGCTTTTGTGCCTTTTAAAAAAATAGAGACATGGTTTCTGATGGTGTGGAGAAGCATGTAGGGAACCAAAAAGCAATTTCTAACATCCAGGAGTGACTGAGCCTCATTGTTAGGTGACTGATCACTGATCAAGGGCAAGCCGGTGCCTGGCTAAATATCAAATGAACTCACAGCACCCCTCTGAGGGTCTGCAGCCTGTTTTGCACAGCTGCTTGCCCAGGTTTTGTGTAGGGAGATATCAAGCAAAATAACTGCTTGAGGTCATGGAGGGTCCATCCTTTTACGAGGCAAAGCTACATGTGTGTTGTAATGCTCCAGCAATCCTCTGCCTGGTTGCCATCTTCCTGAAGTCACAAGGAGTATTGACTGGGTAAACCCAGCCTGGACCCAAAAAGTAACACCTTCTTTCACAGAGCATCTTCCAAAATGCTGCAGAGCAAGGAACCGGCATTGCTGCAAACAGCAGCTCCTCCAGGACAATCCCCACGTGCTGCCGGTGGTGGCTCAGCATCCAGCTGCACACGGGGTGGGTCGGGCTCACTGCTGTGGCCATGCAGCCGTGAGGCTTTTTAAATTTTGAGCCCATGGCTGAACACCCACAAGATTCGCCATCACTGTGTGGATGGTGCATCATCAGCACAAGAATGACATGGAGCGGGTCCACAGGAGGGCCACGAAGATGATCAAAGGGCTGGAGCACCTCTCCTATGAGGACAGGCTGAGAGAGCTGGGGTTGTTCAGCCTGGAGAAGAGAAGGCTCCAGGGAGACCTTATAGCGGCCTTCCAGTACCTGAAGGGGGCCTACAAGAAAGCTGGGGAGGGGCTGTTTGCAAGGGCACATAGCGATAGGACGAGGGGCAATGGTTTTAAACTAGAGCAGGGTGGGTTTAGACTAGACATTAGGAAGAAGTTCTTTACAATGAGGGTGGTGAGACACTGGAACAGGTTGCCCAGAGAGGTGGTGGAGGCCCCATCCCTGGAGACATTCAAGGCCAGGCTTGATGAGGCTCTGAGCAACCTGATCTAGTTGAAGATGTCCCTGCTTACTGCAGGGGGGTTGGACTAGATGACCTTTAAAGGTCCGTTCCAACCCAACACATTCTATGATCAGCAGTGAGCAAAAGTGGATAGACCAGGACTTGCTTTTCTCTTGTGACAGCCAGAAGCACTTGACGTCAGTGAGGCTGTTCCTGCAGGGAAGGAGAACCAGACCTAACCCAAGGACCTTGCGATGCCTCCTGCTCCAGACTGAACTGCTTTTCCCTCAGCCTGGCAGCTTGACATCAAGGCATGAAGCGCAGTTGGCTGCTGTGAGTGGATGGGTAGGATAGGGATGCTGCGGTGCCTTGCGGGGCAGGATAGTGCTGCTGCACAGAGACATGGTCACACCCAAAGCAAACCCACTGCAGCTTTCCATGACACTGCTACCAACCCCAGGGTATTGCTGACTTGGGGGCCACCACTGATCAGGTCTTGATATGGCCATGACCGGGACCACCAAACCCAATTCTCCTTCTTTTCCTGTTTGCTATTAGCTATTATTAACTGACGGTTTTAGCAGAAGCATCTTTGGCCATAAGGAGGGACTTGGCAAGCTCTCCTGCATCCCCTAGGTGTACATGCCCTCTGTCCTCACCCACCCCAGGATAAACTCTTTCAAATTACAGGGATTCATTAATGAGCAAATCCCCTCACGATCCTCCTCGGTTGCCAGGCGAGCACATTCCGTTCCAGCATTTGGGTGTGCTGGCAAGAGCAGGATGGAAACCTCAGCCCCAGCTTCCTCTCCCAGCCTTGCCGTTTCTCTGGCTAACAGGACAAGTCCTCTCATCTGACATCCCGGCATGAGTCAGCAGAGCCAACACAGCCTTCATAACACAGGTTTTAATTTAATTCCTGCTTTGCTGAGGTGGTGTAAGTGCAGAGCCCACCTGTCTGTGTGAACCCGGGGATCCTGCCAACCTCTTGCGGCCCTTTTCCCTCATCTCCCCATTTTGCCATCGACTCCTGGGGCTGGGTTGGAGCCCATGGTGCTTCTGGACTGGTGCCCACTGAAGGTCTGGTCTCAACGAGAACCCCAGGAGCACAGGGCACCTGTGTAACCTGAAATGGCTGTAAGCATGATGCATAAGCAAGTCATGGTATAATTTGGTTTCCTAAGCCTGCCCGGAGTTTTAGAGCAAGGCCTATGAACACAACCCTGGGCTCCAGGTGCTATTTAATGCTCCTGAGCTGTGCAGCGTTAGGTGGAACCAATGGGTAGATGTTCATTCCACCCAATTTTCCCTTGATGAAACAGAAAGGCTGTTTGTGGTGGTTAGGGATGAATCATAGCCAACCTGGCCTATATGTAAAGTATCATCTCTCTAACCAAAAGAGTGTGCCAAGAGAAGTAGACGTTCATGGCTTCTGCACTGGGAAGGAGTCTGCAGCTACAGCACACCTGGCAGGGCAGCAATAAACCACCATTTATTAGCTGCTATGAAAACAGGTTCTCTTGTCTGAATCCTGGCCAAATTACAAGCAGCATGATGAATTAGTAGCGGCTAATGTGCTCGTCATAACTACTTCAAGGGAAATTACTAGGAATCACAAATGCACTATTCATTTAAATATTATTCATTTATTTTAACTTGCTGCAAGTGGGCAGACGGGAAGGGATGCAGGGAGTAAACAGTGATTAGCACTAATTGGCACGGCACGTGCTTCATTGGAGCTCACATTCAGCCAGACCTACAAACGCAGGGGACGCTGCTGGGTGTCAGGGAAGATCCTGTGGTCTCAGCATGAAGGCGGTGGTAATTTTAAATATCGCAGCCATTGAGCTGGGCACGTGCAAGACGGGGGCTGGCTGAGAGCCAGACTTGCCCGGGCAGTTGCACGGTGTCATGGGGCCAGCCCACACCACCCTCCTCCAGGAACTTTGGGGTGAGGAACTGCACGTCCCCATCCCGTCCCCACGGGGCACAGGGATGGTGCTGAGCTCCAGCTGTGCACTGCCTGGTGGCACTGCTGTGGGACAAGGGCAGGAGAGCTGAGCTAGGTTGCAGTTTGGCTCCCCTGAGCTTGCAATACCCATGTGGCTGCGTGGCAAGCACGTATCTTCAGTCTTTGGTCTTTCACGGTGCTTACAGAAAACCAGGTTATTAAAATCATGGCGTGGGGAGGAGCGGCTGGCTGCAGCCTCCTGCCCCTCACTGGCATCTCCTGTCCCCACAGCTTCTCCAGTGGGGGAGATAAGGTCTCCCATTTTGGCCCTTATGGATGCTCGGGGCTCTCCAGACCAACCTCACTTCGGACACGTGTCAAAGGCACATCTGATTTTACACTTGTCTCCAAACACAAAGACTTTCCTCCCCAATGTTACCCTCTCCAAGTCATATCAGCACAAGAAGAATCAGTTCCATAGCTCTCTAAGAGCAACCCACCCATGGTAACTCGTCTGTACGGGTGCTTCGCAGGGCCTCTGAGCCGGCCAAAGCAGCTCTCCTCATATATAGACTAACGACGTCCCACACCAGCAAAGGGACGAGATTTACAAAAGCTTCAGGGTAGTGCAGGGCACGGGGTGAGATGCTCGCTGGTGGGGACGAAGCTCAGAGGAACGTCTCTTGTTCGCCATGTCTTTACCGCTTGTCTTCGCCGCTTTCCCAGAAAATGGGAATCTAAATGTGGGACCTCACATCCCCCTTGCACCCACCGGCAACCACCATCCTGACAAATGCCCATGGTGCACGCAAGCCATGGCAGCAGAGGCGGTCAAAAGGTACCTCGGAAGGGTTTGAGGCTGAAACTGCAGAAACTCTGCTTTTTGAAAGTCTTCTTGAGAGGGGAAAAAAACCAAAGGAATGATTGTTTTTCTTTTGCTACAGTCATTTCCCTGGTGAAAAAAAGCAGCGCTTGTGTTGACGACCAGAGCAGAGCAGCGGAAGCATCAAGGACCGGCTCAGTCAGTACCCATGAGGCTAAACTTGCTTCAAAACCACAGGATTTTGGGTAGATAAAGATGTGGTTCCCATTTCTGTGGTGTGTGAAGGGGAGGTGCTGCCAAGCTGGGGGCACTGCGGAGGCAAGGGAGCAACATCTGGAAACCCCGCGATGTGCAAATAGCCTGGGAACGCGGGGATGTTTGCTCAGGTGTCCAGTGCTAAGCTTGCTGCTCTGAAAGAGGCATTGATGAGCATCCCCGGCCAGAGGCGGGGCCTGATCCAGCCCAGCAGGAGGTTTTCCCCAGTTCCATGGCACCTCGTCTGGGGGTGGTTTTGGTCTGGTAGGCGGGCAGAGTCTACTGGAGAAGGGCACTTCAGGTCCCACAGTGACAGGTGCTATTTTACACCCACCTGCCTGGTTACCAACACCCTGTGGGACTGAAGGGTGTTTTTCAGCAGTCTGATGTTGCAGAACAGAGCTTAGGTTTTGATTAAATTTTAAAAAAATTGCAATGAAAAAGGTGTTACACAGGCAAGGGTATTACCGGCTGGTCCCGGTGTTTCGCAACACTGTGGCATTCCTGGTAGAGGCACGCATGGGGTTTAAAGGCCCAGGCTTTGGCTTTTATTTTGTCTTTTAGTGGGATACTTACCTCACATTTTTGATCATCCCGTTTTTTTTGTAGCAGGGATGGGATGTCCATGCAGCACAGGGCAAAATAATGAACAAACATCTGTAGCTTCTCAGGAGTTTTGGCTTTTCTTATTCCTGCAGTACCTGAGTTTTCCTTCTGCAAGCTGAGTATTCCCAGTGGGAATCAGAAATAGCTCAAACCTGTACATAATTAATCCAGCATGTTCCTACAGTTGCTGTTTCCAAAGTTGCCGCAGTGTCAGCGTCTAAGTAAGCAGCGGTGGGCAGAGCATCCCATGGACCACGCATCCCGCTGTGTCCTAGAGGGACTTTCTGCTCTGAGTGCCCCATTGCTCGCGGTCAGGTTTAGTGAGGACCCCTCTGTACAGGCCACGTGGCTACAAGACTCATGGAAAAGTCACCGTTTGGAGACAGCCATTGAGGCAACGACTGAGAGCAGGAGAGGTGCACACAAAAGACAAGAGGCAGAGCATCACTTTTGTGGCCCCAGGGAGGAGAAGAGGACAATGGGAGGACTTAGCTGACACTGATTATAGGAAGCAAAAATGCATCCTCCCTGCTGTTTCTTCAGGGAAAAGAAATGTCTGAAAATTTGAAATTGCAACTCTTAAAAGTACCTTTTTTTTAGTCTGTTTTGCAGGATGAAAAGAGTTTGTGCATTGCCCTTCTGCAGCTCCACCAGCAACAACTGGGATGTGGGAGGGAAGCGCCTCTGGACTTGTGCAGTGTCCTGGTGAAGTATAACCCTACGTGCGCTGGAGTAATGCTCTTCGCTCGCAGTGTGTGTGCAGCTGCTGGAATGAGGGAAGGGAGCTCCAATGGGAACTTTGGAAACAGGTGCCTAATTTTTCTTAATTTCCCTTCCTGTACCTAAGTTCTTTCAAGGAGCTGGAGAAGAGCAGTTGCTAACACCCCTTCCCAGTTTTTGATAGCCACTGAAATAGAAATATCCATATAATGCAGGAGGAAACAGCAGATGGTACACAAACAAGTCCTCATGTCTCTTTCACCCTCCAGAGTGAGGGTGGGATGGTCTTCCAGGTCTTACTGCGAATGCCCTGTATTTTGGTAGTTCAAAAATGAGAGGAAGGGTAGTAAGACAGTCAAAGTCCAGCCCTGTAAATGGAGAGCCCTGCCCAGGACAAGAGGAGGGATGTGTTGGACGAGGGTCGAGAGACCTTAAATGGTGAGGAGCTACCATGTAACAGCCAGCCCTCACCCAAGGAGTCACCGCTTCAGCATTTCGCCCGTTCCTCCTGAGCTGCCACCATGGACATGAAGCAGCTCCTCTTCTGCCCGATGGTCCTGGCACGGTGGTCCTCTCCAAGGGCATTTATGTCACCCTTTGCTGTGCTGCATCCATCACTGTCCCTTGCTGTTTCCTTTGCAAAAATATCTGCCCCCATCCCTCCCTGTGTTTCCTTTGGAAAGGGGGATCGCTCCTGCACTTCCCATGCACACTTCAGCTCTTCTTCGCTGCAATGTGCTACCTCCTCGAGCTGCTTCATCAGTTACATTCAGTCTCCCATCTACTACTTGTCTGCTAGTCACGCTCTGTGCTCCTCAAAGTCACCTTTCCTCATTACAGCATCTCTGGTTTCCCCCCGCCAAGTGCCTGCGGGTGAAAGGGGGGTAGCAGTGACAGCACAGCTGCTGATAGATTATTTCTGTGTCAAATCAGCAGTCTCTCACCTGCCCTAATGCCCGCCTGCTCTGATGGCAAGAGAAAAGCTTGTGAGCTTCAGACACTTTCACTGACGAGAGGAAACATCTGCAGGTTGATACTTGCCATTCTAGAGGTGATCCTCTCGCCATTTAAATGCACGATGCTTTAAATGAATGTTAAAGAACTACAGGAATAGGTGAGATCCTTGCTCCAGACTCTCTCTTTTATGAGGTATCTAAATACCTCTTTGGTAGAAGGGCATGTATATACACAAACACCCTCAAAGTTTCTCTTTCTTGATAGATTTTTCCCTCTACGTTTCCCATATTCCTTAGCTACACTTAAGCACATCAATTGATTCAGCTATAACTAACGTACCTAGGAGCAACATGTTGTTAAACATGTCGTTAAACATGTCGTTAAACACCAATAATTTATAAGCAGGTAAAGATGATGGAAGTCTGCTTGATTATTTATGCTTCTTTCTTGCCTCTGCAAAAACAGTTCCTAAAAAACCTCTGTCAGATTGAAAAAGTGGTGAGTGTACGGTAAGTGAATGGACATTTCAGTGGACAGAAAATATCTGTAATGCATCTCTATTTATTTCTAAGGGTTAAACACTTTCAGGAGAACGGCTCTGTCGGGAATGGTTCTGCTAGTTTGGGATCCAATCAGATGCATGACATGATTTCTAGAATTTGAAAATGTGGTTTAAAGAACGAAAAGGGATGAAACCCCAGTAAACCTTTCTTCTTCCCCAGTAGAGGTTGGGGACTGACCTGCTGAACAGCAGCTCATCTGAAAGAGACCTGGGAGTCCTGGTGGACAACAGGATGACCATGAGCCAGCAATGTGCCCTTGTGGCCAAGAAGGCCAATGGCATCCTGGGCTGCATCAAGAAGAGTGTGGCCAGCAGGTCGAGGGAGGTCATCCTCCCCCTCTACTCTGCCTTGGTGAGGCCCCACCTGGAGTACTGTGTCCAGGTCTGGGCTCCCCGGTTCAAGAGGGACAGGGAACTGCTGGAGAGGGTGCAGGAAAGGGCTACCAAGATGATTAGGGGACTGGAACCCCTCTCTCATGAAGAAAGGCTGAGGGATTTGGGTCTCTTCAGTCTGGAAAAAAGACGGCTGAGGGGGGATCTTATCAACACTTATAAATACTTAAAGGGTGGGTGTCAGGAGGATGGGGCCAGGCTCTTTTCAGTGGTGCCTGGGGACAGGACAAGAGGTAATGGGCACAAACTTGAGCATAGGAAGTTCCACCTAAACATGAGGAGGAACTTCTTTACTTTGAGGGTGGCAGAGCACTGGCACAGGCTGCCCAGAGAGGTGGTGGAGTCTCCGTCTCTGGAGACATTCCAAACCCACCTGGACGCATTCCTGTGCAACCTGCTCTGGGTGACCCTGCTCTGGCAGGGGTGTTGGACTAGATGATCTCCAGAGGTCCCTTCCGATTCTATGATTCCCGCTGTGTGTCACTACGCCAGAATTTGCCTTCTGAAGTGTTCACTTTCTACACTACACATCTGAAGTGTACGCTTTCGTACAGGAATAATTCTATGAAATAATCAGTGCATTTCAGCATGGACGCAGACTCTAAACCCTTCGGCTTCAATGTTTTGTTTTTTAGCTGTGGGAAGTACTAAACAAGAAACCACACATGCAAAATGTCCCCCAGGGAGCCACCTGGGTTCAAATTGCCCCCTGCCTGCAAGGCTGAGGGGTCCCTGTAAGGCCAAACCGCAGCGGTGCAGGGACATCTCTGCAGTCCTACGCGTAAGAGCACGTCTTTTGGCAGGGCACAGTGTGAGGGGCAGTGCCACGTAGTGCCTTGGGCCTGCTGGGGGCTGGCTGCCCAAGAGCAAGGACCAGGTTTGCAGCTGGCCAGGGATGCTCTGGAAATCACAGCGGGCCTGAGCAGCAGAGGTGAGGCCGGGGGTGGCTGTGGTTTTTTTAGTTTCAAAGCACCCAGCATGGGCAAAATAAGCAACAGGGTGGGATGCCATTCTGCAGCTATTTGGTCCCCACCGGGTGCCCTGCCGCAGCCCCTGTGCTCCGCGCGGCAGCGCGGCTGGCCAGATCGCTCCCCAGGCAGTGGGGCGTTTCATCCCCAGACTTTAGCTACATTACGTTTAACTGACTAAAGAAGCCGGTGGGTTTATTTTGTGTTTAAAAATGTGTCCTTTGCCCAGATACTTTCCAGTGCTTACCTCAGAGTAATTCAAACCTGTCACCAAACTGCTTTTCTCAGTTATTTTTTGTGACCTGTCCGAACGTGGAGGAACCACACACTGAAAACCACTGGAGCAAGCGATGGTGGAGGCGGGTATGAAAGATACGTGGTTAAAACGCAAGTGGGAGTACGTGCACAGCGTTTTCCAAAAGCTTCAATTAGTTTAATTGTTTCCGTTGAATTAACACAATTTTGCATTTAGATAAGCTCCTGAGGTATGACTCTTAAACTAGTGTTCTTAGGAGAGTATCAAAGTCTGGATGACTCTTCTTATTTCTGGCTCCCTAACTCTAGACAGACCTAAAAGGGATGATGCAAAATCACCCCAGCTGCTTCGATGTAACCAGCACGCTCTAAACCAAGCGAAGGCACCGTCACTTGTTCCCCAGCACACGTTAAACCGGTCCCAGGGGGAAGCTGTCCTAGAGCCAGCTGGCCTTGCCTAGTTATAGGATGTTCTAGTGCTCAGACACAGGATCACTTTAGGGAAACGCGTGAGCCAAATGTCTTCATGTTGCCTTTAATGAGTGGCAAAGGAAGACTTTTTTTTGGTGTGCAATTTTGTGTTGACTCCATTTGACTCAGGCCTTATTCTGTTGCAATTTTGGGAGCTGGTTTTGAGAGCAGAAGCCCCCTGCCAGAAGCTAGCAGTGGTGACGGTTGAGGGGTCGTTTGAGTGCCAGCCCTGCTCAAAACTTGAGCAGTTTGTCGTGGTTTGGGACGGACTGGTCACTGCACAAGCACAAGAGTCACCGCAACAAAACGCTGGGTCCGTACTAACGGCAGCAGCAGGGGAAAGCTGGCAGAGCCGGGGCTGTGGGTGCCGTGAGGAAAAGGAGTGAGCCAACGCTTGGGAGCCTCAAAATCCTCATCCAGTGGGCAAGACCTTTGACTGTCATTTTTCTATAATTTGAAAATATGCCTTAAAAATATGCATCCACAAGGACCAGCCTTCCCTTTCCTGAAGGCAGATACCACCCCCGTGGGCAGCCTTTGCAGTAAGCCTGTCTAGCGTGGTGACGCGCAGGTGACAGGGTTAGGTTTGTGCTGATGACAGCAGTGGTGCTCGCCAGATACAAGGCAGTTCTGCAAGGGCGCCAGTTTGTTACAGGTCCTACACAGGCAGCAGCATCTCAAAACCCATTTTCAAGTCGCAAAGCATGTGGAGAGCTTTGTTTCTTGGAGGTATCTCTCAAAGGGAAGCAAAGCCGGTGGATTTAACTCAAACAAATGGCATTTGTGTACATGCTATTGGCTAAATTCAGATTTTTAGCTCCCCAAGGAAAATCTGGAATAATCCTGTTGAAGGGCTCTGGATTTAAAGCGGTGCCTCCCGTCGGTGTGTGGCCTTGCCTCCACTCTCACGGGAAGGAATTCCTCTGGCGGGACGGACCGGCTGCAGCAGGCATTGCCCTGCTTTACTTGCCTGACCCCAGATGGAGATCAGGCTCTACGTGACTTTGGTGCATACCATGTTTTATTCCGTGGCGCAGCAGCGACTGCCACACGCGGTATTTTGAGCAGCGAGTTGAGAGGATTAGTGACAACAAGCAGCGCTGCGCGGGGAGCGTTCCCCCGCCGTGATGCACGGGGATTTAGGTATGTAACTCCCGACGCAGCTGCATAATAGACACGATAAACTGGTTTTGCATCAGTCCCTAATGCTTTGTCCAGCTGCCATCCCTGGAAAGCAGGGCTGGGCTCTGCGGAGCCACTGCAGCCCGCGGGGTAAGCGGGGCCAGACCGGAGCCGTGTCCTCCAAGCGCTGGGTGCAGATGTGATGGGGTGGGGGTGCTGAACCCCTCCTTGAACCCCCTCCTCCCCAGCCACCTCTGGTCCTGCAGGGAGAAGGAATCCCTCGCAAAAAACCTGCTGCGCTCCTCAGTGAGATTTGCCGTATTTAAATGATGGTCTTGCAATTCCTCTAATACTAATCAAGGCCTCAGCAGTGACGAGGGGTGTCGCTTGATCCCTGCCCAGCCACCCAGCCACTTCATCCTTTAATTCAGGTTAATGCTCCAAAGAAACACTGTACTTATCCCCATTACACAACCACGTGTCAGGCCATCCCACTGAGACGCATTTCAGCGCCCGCATACCTCGTTTTAGCATCAGCTCCTCTCAAAACTATTACGTTCCTGATGTTGATTTATTTTATGAATCAAATGAAGATAATTTCTTAAGGCTACGAGATGTAAAAATCTCAGGGTCAGGATCACGTTTAAGGCTGTGGCTGTAGCTTATCCTAATTCTTATGTTCTTTAGCAGGCTTCCAGTACCTAAAGGGGGCCTATAGGAGAGATGGGGAGGGACTCTATCAGAGAGTGTAATGATAGGATGAGGGGTAACAGTTTTAAATGGAAAGAGGGGAGATTTAGATTATATATTAGGGAGAAATTCTTTACTCTGCAAGTGGTGGAACTGGAACAGGTTGCCCAGGGAAGCTGTGCATGTCCCATCCCTGGAAGTGTTCAAGGCCAGGCTGGATGGGGCTTTGAGCAGCCTGGTCCAGTGGGAGGTGTCCCTGCCCATGGCAGGGGGGTTGGAACTAGATGATCTTTAAGGTCCCTTCCAACCTAAACCATTCTGTGATTCTATGATTGTTTATCTTTTTTTTGCTTTCCTCTCTAAGAGGTGTGATCTTTATTTTTTCTTTTTTTTTGCAATGGCTAGCAGTTTACGGAGAGACTTTAAAAGGTAATGCATGTACTACTCATTGTCAGAACTCCCCAAACTTTAAAAAAAGCGCGGCCTGCCTCCTCCCTCTCCTCTTCCCCCACTCTCCTCAGGCCCAGAGCATTGGTGGCTTGACAGGCTCCTTTTTCTTTTTCTCCCACTGCCTACAAGGTGGAGCCCCAAATCCCTGGTACCTGTGTGGGATTTAGGGCAGGAGGATGTGTGGAAGAATCTCTGCTGGCTTTCATCTCCCAGGCAGCATCCTCCATCGCCTTCCCCTTTCAAACCCATTGCTACTCTTTGGGCAGAAACCACCGAGGAGCTCCTGCTGGGAGCCCCTTTCTTTGCATTTAAGGTGCATGAAGCAAAAAATGGAGCCCAGTAGTTGTCAGGACGGGTTGGTGCCATGTGTTAAAGCTTCCTAGAGTACAATTAGCAGAGCGAGGGGAGCTCCTCAGGTGTGCTTTTCCAGTGAGCAGGCTCCTCAGCGATCACCCGCACCTCCCCGGATGGCAGCGACTCGGTTGAGGATGTTTGTACACAAGTATGTTCGTGGGCTATAGTTTGCACACTGCTGCTGAGTCAGTATACATTAGAAAGAAAAGATTTTCCTGCAAACATCTTTGCATTGCAGGAAGACTTTGCCTTTGTATTTTGAAAAACACAAGGGTTGCCCTACCCGACTGGTGGCCTTGCTCTCAGACCTTTCTTCCAGTCTGTAAATCCTCACATTCCCCCCTGCCCCCCGCAGCGCTACAGACTCCAGCACAGCAAATTTAAGGCTGCTGACAACAGACTGGCTTTTCTTAGTTGCCCTTCTTGGGCCTCTCAGACGTGCCCTGTGACCTCCTGGGGCCCGACGCTACGTTAGGGCCCGCAGCACTAGA
Organism: Rissa tridactyla; assembly: GCF_028500815.1. NCBI lineage: Eukaryota > Metazoa > Chordata > Aves > Charadriiformes > Laridae > Rissa > Rissa tridactyla. The sequence goes on along the minus strand of NC_071467.1, from coordinate 26,047,098 downwards.
CTGCACGTCCCGGAGCAGCAAGTTCTTTCTCCATCAAAAGTTCAGAAGGATGGCTGTCAAACGCGACAGCTGAATTGGTTAGACTCATTGAGAAACTAAATTTACTTCCTCAAAGTTTGCATTGCAAGCGTGCCCCGAGCTTTTCCCAGGCTGTCCGGACAGAGATAAGATTTTTTCTGAAGGACGAATAAGCATAGTTTCAAGTCTGTAAAGAAAACAACAGCTGACGGGAAAGAAAAAAAGTGTGGGAAGCGATGTTTTATTTTTAAATGGTTGAAGTGTGAATGTGCTCAGTTAAGGGGAGACTGTCAAAAATACAGAGAGGGATTCAGTGCCCAAGTACCGCTGGTGTTAGCGTATTGAAATTCTCCCGCGTTCTCCCACGTACATCTGTTCTTGGCTAAAATACAGCCCGACCCATCAGGCAGGAGGGGAGAGAGGGAGGGGTGTTCCTCCTGTCCCTCCTGGGACCCACTGGACAGTTGGCACGGAAGCTCCTGGTCTCTCTTTCTTTGGCGTATACTACATCCAGCTCCCCTGCAGACTCGGGGGACACTTCTGGTGGCAACCTGCACCAGGGTTCAGCCTCGGCTTCCAGTGGGGGTAGTCCTCTCTCCGGGCAGAAGGCATGTCCTCCAGGCCTGTGTTTCTGACATTCATTCGAACGTGGCGGTAGAAAGATGGGAAAATATTTCATTTCGGACAAGTTAATGAAGTCCCATTTTCAGCCCTTAGTCCTTTAAATAGCAGAACAGGAAATATGAGTAACTTGCAACATCTGACAGAAAAGGAAAGTAGCTGCTTCGTTCTTTTATGGCCTGTTACCCTATCGAACAATGACGTGAGAATGTGTTGGGACAAACCTGATGAGGTGCTCTCGGCCGTGAGGTGCCCATTAGGCTGTTTGCTTTTCCCCTCTTTAAAGGTGTCATTTGCCTTACGATGGGTCCTGAAAATACCCAAGGTAACCACATGCCCAGCGCTGGCCGAGAATCCCGAGTAGTGAATTGTTAGTGCAAGGTCTGAGAAACTATTTGACATCTGGAAATTATCCACTTTACAAATATATCCTTTATAAAGAAGTAATGCTCTCCAGGTTTTTAGGAGGGATTTCCAATATACTGCTGGGGGTGGGGGGAAATCTTTTGCAAGAGCAGAGCAATGAAGGATTTTAGCTTACGCTGGCAACTCTGGCGCAAAGCACCTGGCTGGGTGCTGCGGGTGCTGCGGGTGCTGATGGCTGCATCCCCATCCCTTCCTGCGCTCAGGAAGCTGGTGACGTGTGGTACCCACGTCCAGCTGGAAGAACAGAGGGACCCCGATATCTTCTTGGCTTCACTTCTTGTAAAAATTCAAATCCAGAATGTTCTCTTCGCAATTACCCAGGACAGATATATTTTATTGCTGTTCAGGACACGGGTGGACTCTTTTATACCACTCTCCTTTTTCATAGTTTAATTGTTTCCAGCCTTCCTTACTGGAATTGAACTAAGTATATATTTAGCATGGAAAAAAAGTGAAAAGAGGTGTTTCAGACATATGTGAGAAGATGCAACTTAAAAGCCTGCTTTAAAATGTTTCCAGGTCTCAATCTTAGCTTGAGTAAAGTTTTGAGAAAATCTGAAATAATTTTGCAGCATACTGTGGGGAAGATGGGTGAAACGAGAGTCATCATTCATAGGAAAATCAGTGCAGAGGTTGCGACAATTTTTTGTTAACTCTTCATTTCAGCCACTGAGGAGCACGTATTGATTGAATGGTGCCTTGCTGTGCTACAGGCTCAGGGCAGATGGATTTCCCAAGATATACACAGAAATCAAAAGGAAACTGGGCATCATAAATTAATGAGCAACTGATTACACTGCAAAGAATGTTTTGAAGCTGCTTATCTTCCACTTGCGAACAAGTAGCCTCACCGATCGCAAGCATGTAAAACAAGGCTGCAACAGCTTTTATCTCTAAAGTGCTGGAACCAGAGCTGTGCCAGCCCTGATATAAAACCTATAATCTAAAAATTAAACCAGATATTGCAGTGCGTATTAGGAAAGGCTTATATTTCTTTAGGGCTAATAAGACTAATAATAACTCTTACTACGATAAAGCTTTTTATATTTAAAAGGCACGCACCCTCCTGCTTCAGCATGCAGATCCATCTCTTCCTGCAAGTGATGGTATCCAAGACTGAACGAGACGGTAATACGCCATGGTAAGCATTATTTTGGATAACCGGCCCCAGGATATAATCTCTTCCTAAACCCATCTGCGTGCACAAGATTGTACCCTGATTGCATCCACGTGACTGGTCTTCCCAGGAAGGGTCAGGCAGCTATCACGGTCTGCTCCAGCAATTTGTACACTTTTTCTTGCCGGCATCCTGAGCAGCCCCCGCTCTGCCTAGATAAGGAGTTTGATGCTAAATTCAACCTTCCTGTCGCTGGTGGCTGCTTCCCTCCTTCCTGTGAATGCTGTTTATGTCGGGGCGGCCAGGACACGGGCTTCCGAGCATGGTCAGATTGCTGAGTATTCCGGAGCTTCGTTGCCGTGGCTGAAAGATGTACATTCACTGTATTTAATTACTATACCATATATTGCGTTGTCTTAGAGTAAGGCCATATTGCTTGCCTTTAAACAGAGATTGAACAATTTTATGGCTACTTAATAACTATCCTACCACCGTTCAAGAGCTAGTTAATGTTTTTTCCCCTCTGTAAACAACCACATTTTTAAACAGATGTATTTAAGGTACTTGGAGCTAGAATATTATGCATTTGTTTGACCAGTATGAAAAATGCCTTCCTCCTCTCTGCCCCCCAGTGCTTTAGTATGAGCTCTGAGGCTGTAAGGGTTTCAGTTTCACTAAACTCTCATGAAAAACTTCAAGATCTTTTGCTTGTATTTGCATAGCAGTTATAAGCCACTGGCTAAGAGGATTTTAACAGCCCTGAATATATTAGCTCTGATAACTAAATATAATATCTGACATAATATCTAAATATCACGTCTGACTATCTTAGCTCTTGCACCTGAAACCTATCACAGGAAACAACATTCAAAATACTGCAGGAAACCCTTCTCACAAATTTTAGAGGAAAAAGCCCCAAACCCAAACAAGGCGTACTCAGCTCACGTGTTCCACAGCATCCTCAGGCGGAAGCAAGCAGGTACCCTCGGAGGATGAAGTCCCTCCTGTACTTTGCGTCCCTGCGCAGCTCGGGTTCCTGGGATGGCAGTGACTGAAGGGCAGTGGGCGGGGGGGTGGATTCACCTCCATCTTCCGAACCAGACCCTGGAATTGCAATCCTAAAAGACTCCTAGAAAGGACACCTCCCATGTGAAGCTTTGTCCTTGCTTTTGGCAGATTGTTTGCGGGCATTTGAACTTCTCCCTACAGCACGCTATTTTTGTTTCTTCCACTCAGGCATGTCTTCTTTAGTTTAGAAGCAGACAAAAAGCAACAGCTTACATCTTGCCTGAAAAAATGTTCTCACGAAACTTTTCTATATGCAGCCTCTCAGAGTGTGCTCCTCAGCCGTGCTTGTTCCTATTTGCTATACTAAAACTTTTTGTTCAACTATTTCTCCTATTACAGGGAAGGAAGTAAGTAAAAAAATGAAGTGTTACTCACCTATGGTGTAACTAGGCTAAATTTAGATGATACTAGTAAAACAAGAAACTCAAGTTTCATGGTTTAGATATCCCCACCTGGAGTACTGCGTCCAGCTCTGGAGCCCTCAGCACAGGGAAGACATGGACCTGTTGGAGTGGGTCCAGAGGAGGGCCATGAAGACCACAGGACTGGAGCACCACTCCTATGGAGACAGGCTGCGAGAGTTGGGGTTGTTCAGCCTGGAGAAGAGAAGGCTCCGGGGAGACCTTATTGCGGCCTTTCAGTACTTAAAAGGGACCTACAGTAGAGATGGGGACAAACTTTTTTGCAGGGCCTGTTGCGATAGGACAATGGTAATGGCTTTAAACTAAAAAAGGGAAGATTTGGATTAGATATAAGGAAGAAAATTTTTACCATGAGGGTGATGAAACCCTGGAACAGGTTGCGCAGAGAGGTGGTAGATGCCTCATCCCTGGAAACATTCAAGGTCAGGTTGGACGGGGCTCTGAGCAACCTGATCTAGTTGAAGATGTCCCTGCTCATTGCAGGGGAGGTTAGACTAGGTGACCTTTAGAGGTCGCTTCCAACCCAAACTATTCTATGATATGTTTGTCTAGTTAAAAGCACCTCATCTCTTCTACAGAAATAGACACAACTTCACCGCTTATTTACTTCCATCCACTATAAATCTGCTTTGTGCATTCACACTTTCTGGAGTCGCAAAGAACCAGAGGAGTGTGTGTGTGTGATTTTGTTTTTAAGATCTGCCATCTTTTCACATCTTGGTCGATGTGCTACATAAATTTTGCACTGGACGTTTTGAGATCCTAAAGTACACAACCTCTACTTGCCAAAACCGCTTAACAACATTTTCAGGGAAAATTAATTTGGGCAGGGTGAAAGGTAAATCCCGAAGGCAATTTAGTCCTTCCACTGATGTTAGAGGATAAACATGCATACACTTATGTATACACACACTTTTTTATGCTTCTTTAGCTGACAGCTAAAAAAAGTTAACCCGCCTCAGTAGTGGTCAAGGACCACTTGAGGACCATTTGGATGAAATTACACAAAAATCAAGTGGAGTTGCCACAGATCTGGCTACGCCACTTAGAAATACACCATTAGAAAACAAATGCAAGTAGTCTCAGTTGGGTGAATGTAACCCTTCACTATTCCAGAAAAAAAGAAGTAGGAGCTTGTATTAGTGAAGCTGAACTGTAACACTCAGCGGTGCTGCTCTGCCCTCTGCAGACTGGATCGTATGATCACATTTTACCCCGTATTACATTTAAAACGCAACAGAATAAAAGTGGTCAATGTGAATTAAACATACATGGACACTACCTTCTAACGGCGCACTGGCATGCTGCAAGTCCTAAGAAAGGCAAGTCAGGAGTACTGCTGGGTCACTGGGTGTTTTCTGTGCGTTCTCACCGAGTCCAGGCTGCCCACTACGTCTGGGAGGCAACGACTGCCTGAACAGCACCAGCACCCGGAGTCCCAATTCAGAACGGAGTCTAGGAAATATTTATGCCTGCGACTCCAGTGTACGGCACACAGCATTTCTTCATGATGGAGAAACAAGGTTTGGTCCAGCTCCCGTATGTAGAGCAACTTCTTCCTGGAACTAAGAACGGTTTTCTACAAGATCTAGGGGACAGCAAATGCTGTGATTCCTCGATTGATCTCCCACTTTTAAGTGACCAGTATGATGGTAGTGATAACCTGCCTTGACTGACACACAAAGGTACCAGCATTCCACTCTGCAAGAAATTTACCTATATGCCACCTCCCACAGCACTGGCTCCATCTTTTATCCAAGGTAAATATCCAAGAAACATGGTAAATTCATCCACCTTTATGAGCGCTCTATAATGTAATGTTCTCTCCTCATGTTATCATGGTAAAGAATGTTAAAGCCGATCTATTTCTCAGGTACTTGCTACATCCCCACTGATGTAAGAAAACACACACAATGGTACTTACAGTTTCTTATGAGCTCCACAACGTTTTTGTATTAAGGGCATTTCAGAACCCTTCCGACAGAGAAAACACGGTCCTACATCATTTTCAGAAGGCTTCTCTTGGATAGAAACGGCACAATACAATTTACACAACACACAGTTCAGATTTGTTCCAACTTTTTTATTTTATTGAAGTGTCGACATGTGAAAAACACTTTCCTCGAAGCACACATGCCAAGTCCCAGGCAGCATGCGTGGCCTCACAGACGAGCAGCACCCGACACTGCTTTACTCCATCCCCTTCCAGGTTGGCCTATCTGCGGTTATCGGGTGTCACACAACAGACAAAACTGGTCAGGGCTTGTGCGAAAAGAGCCTGGCAGTAAGAAAAATTTGCCTACACAGCTCCCAACAGAGTTCCTCTCCTATTGTGTGAGTACCACATGTGCTGGTTACATGACCCAAAGACTCACATGTCAGGACACAAGAGAAGCGAGCAGTGTTTCAACAAGCGGCAGCTTCCAGTGCCCAGCATTGGCAGGATACCTTCCGTACAGTACTAAAATGGGTGCTTAGAAAAACAAAATCTTTATTCAGTTTTATGCAGTGCAGAGCTTGCAATATGTAATGCTATTATGCTTCTGTAAGTTAAATTTTATGGCAGGGCAAGATCCTTAATAATTACTCTTCCGAGCTATACTCAGCATCTGGGTTGGACGCCCTCCATAAAACAGGTAAAACAAGTGAGATGATACAGTTAGAGCAGCACATTAAAATTTGATAAAGAGAAGCTCTCAAAATGTACTATGTACAACTGCATTGGATTTCTATCCAGAAGTTCTGCAAGAACACACATTTAGAAAAGTTGGTAGGACATTAAACCACTGACTACATTTCCAAGTGAATGCTTTTGTGTGCATTGGCATCTTGTCACCCTTCGTTGCTTTTGTTTTGTTGAGGGATCTGCCACAGACTAATGCTGCAGGCTAGAAAATTTGCAAGCACATCACCCAAGCAAAATGAAAAGTCTCAAGTTTTCACCTTGCCCATTTCACAAACAGAAATGGTATTATTTCTTCCAGAGCAAAAAAAAAATACGGAGGAAAACAATGGTCACATTTATACTTAGCAAAACTGTTCTCCAGTACTTCCGATTGACAGCAGCTGAATGGCATTCTTAAAACAAAATTCTTCACATAATCCCTGCTATCTCAGATAACCGACACGGAAATATCACTTAGGGTCTGGGCTACATCTTGAAAATCTTGTGCAATCTTACAATACCTTCATCAAATGAACACTCAAGCTCTAATTTTACCTTTCTTTACATTCTTTTCATTTGAGGACTTTGGGGCGGTTTGTAACATGTAACTGAAGAAAGCAAAGGGAGGGAAATAAAATACTTAATACCACTCCTATTTCCAACAAAATAATTGTATTTAATGACATAATAACTATTCTCAGGTCTGGAAATATGCTAAATTCTGTAACAAAAACCAATACAATGAGCACTATTTCTGCATCAGTTTAAAACTTCACTTGGACAAAGAGCTGTTATATCCCACCATTCTGACCAAGGCCAGAACAAGTAACTACACTTGAATGAACATAATGATTTCATGGGAATGCACAGGTTTCCACTTACATTTACCAATTAAGATTATCTTCTAACATTTTCAGCACTTGGAGTGCAGTCTTAATGGTGTTAGTGATACAATCGCCTGACAACAATCTCTATCCAGAAAGAGAACTCTTTCTACAACTCTCTAGGCTAATAAGAGAAGTGGGCCCATGTGAACCTCATGAGGTTCAACAAAGCCAAGTGCAGGGTCCTGCACCTGGGTCAGGGCCACCCGTGGTACAAATACAGGCTGGGGGATGATGGGATTGAGAACAGCCCTGCCGAGAAGGACTTGGGAATACTGGGGGATGAAAAGCTAGACATGAGCCAACAATGTGCACTTGCAGCCCAGAAAGCCAATCATATCTTGGTCTGCATCAACAGAAGCATGGCCAGAAGGTCGAGGGAGGGGATGCTGCCCCTCTACTCTGCTCTGCTGAGACTCCACCTGGAGTACTGTGTCCAGCTCTGGTGTCCCCAGTTCAGGAAAGACATGGACCTGTTGGAGTGGGGCCAGAGGAGAGGCACAAAAATGATCAGAGGGCTGGAGCACCTCTGCTATGAGGACAGGCTGAGAGAGCTGGGGTTGTTCAGCCTGGAGAAGAGAAGGCTCCAGGAGACCTTATTGCGGCCTTTCAGTACTTAAAAGGGACCTACAGGAAAGCTGGGGACAAAATTTTTAGCAGGGCCTGTTATGATAGGACACAGGGTAATGATTTTAAACTAAAAGAGGGTAGATTTAGACTAGATACAAGGGTTTTTTATGATGAAGGTGGTGAAACATGGGAACACTCAAGACCAGGTTGGATGGGGCTCTGAGCAACCTGATCTAGTTGAAGATGTGCCTGATCATTGCAGGGGGGTTGGACTAGATGATCTTTAAAGGTCCCTTCCAACCCAAACTATTCTATGATTCTACGATTCTATGAAGACTGAGGGATCAGGTGACCTAGAAGAAATGCTGACTAATGGTGTCAATAGATACTGGTGTTAATCCTTTTTACTTCCCCTACACTCTTAGTCCTTTTGTCCCAATTCCTTCCTAGCCTCCACCTTTTGTGTGCTACAGGCTGTCTTCTTGTCATAAAAATCACTAGAACGGATGTCTTGAACTTTTGTTTCCACATGATTTGCTTCCCACGCTTGGTAGTGCAAACTGTTCCAGAAGGGGTGACTATTTCTGTTGGTTTGTTTAAAGAAGGGTACATGAGACATGCTCCGTTTCCAAGTCACATAAGACTTGGTCTCATGAACTGAGATGGGTGTTAGGATTTTTCCTGTTTCCAGCTCACAAGCTGCAAGCCTAACTTGTTCCCTACATTGTGGCACAAGTTCCACTGCAAATCCAGGCCAAAAGAGCATCCTGTGGGGCTACTTGGTCATCAGTTTCAAATGGTCTTGGAATAGGCAAGCCAAGGCAACTCAGCACTTTTTGAAATGTATTCCTCTTCAAGAAGAAGAGTGGAAAGTAGGTTTATTCTTCTCTAGGGCTTGTTAATAAAATACATGCTACTGCTGGGTTCTTCTCTTACCATTAGCACTAATGTTCTTTGGGAACGGAAATCGCTCAGGCCTGCCTGAAGAACACTCAGGAACACTTACTGCTTAGTCCACACGGGGGCTATCTCTTCACAAAGGACAGAAAGGCAAGTAGACCTCTTCCAGGAGCTGACTGAGCATCAATCAACTGGTTTCTGGGTCTCTCTGTCTCCTGAACCTGCAGTTTTAGACTCTAGCAGTTGAAACTTCAGCCTGAAACACCAATTGCGCTGAAGACAATACGTGACCCTAAATATGTCTACAGCATTATGCCAAGGAGTACCACTCCAAAGCCAACTCACCTCTGAAACTATTAGCAAGGCCTCATGTGGCACTGGAACACGCACTCCAGAGCACCGAAGCACTGCATATGTAAGAGCTGCCAGGACTCCCAGGCACACTGCTGGTCCTCTGCACCTTCCAAAAAAACACTCACGGATTGGGGAACGTGAGCAGGATGCAGAGTACACTATGCCTCTGGTTACTACTGGGATCTACTCTTTCAGAGGGGTAGAGACAAGGCGACAGATTTGAGAGATGACCTCTATAAGAAAGAGCACGCAATTGTTTTGGAAAAAACAAAGAGAATGACAATGTACAGTGTAGGGCCATGAACAAAACTTCACAAAAAAAGAAATAGCTCTGTATAGAATTGCACAAAGTAAGTAATTCTGAATTTATCTGTACAGTATCACATACTGCATAGCAAAAATACTGACAGACTTCCCATTTTGAGACACTTTTCAAAGTAGTAATTGCCAGGACTGGTAATCCTTTCCTTCCTCTCTGCCCACCCAAAACCTAAATCCATCTCCTGTGTTATTTATACATAATGAAAAGAAAGAGCTCATAAACTATAGTGACATTAACTGTAATCAAGACAATTCACCAAGTAATGTGATACTGGAAGTACTTTTACGATGTTACTGGGGGAAAGGAATGTGTTGAAATAGGACAGTTACACTTTCTGAATATGTAATATTTTGAAGTGAAGCTGAAGTGAAAGCTAAGTGAAACTGAAAAAAATCCAAATTTGAACGTCAGTGGGGATATATATTTTCTCACTCTCAAAAGCCTGAGCCTTTTTTTCCCTCGAAAATATTGATAGAAGAGTCATATATTCTTCAGAATCTCTTTTAAATTGCACAATATTTAATAATTGCACAATAACTTGTTCACCTCTTGCAGTGAAGGCTGAAGGGAGATCCAAGAAATTTAGTCTGGTAAAAGTCTTTAGTCAGCAGAAAATGCTTTGAAGAAAACAGTAGAAACTGGAAGGAAATTTCCAGCACCTGCAGTTTTTGGCTACTGGTGGGTAAAAGAAAGTAAAGTTTTGGGGTGTGCTGAAACCTTTGAGGTGAGAGCTGATCTTGCAGTAATTTTTTGAGAGATCTACAACCACTTGCTCATTAACAGCTATGAGCAAAGCAGAAAAGCAGTATTAATTTCCATGCAGAAATTCATACGCTTGTGTGTCATGGCTGCATCCCAAGTCACCATTTTCAGTCCAAGATTTTGCAGACATGGGAAATAAGGATCTCTGCTAGATATTGGGAACAGTCTCAAGGTGCTTTGCCCCATGCCTCAATCTGTCGATTTCGTCTTCCTCTTTTTAACGCTTCTGAATATCAGCTTTAACCTCATTTAGCTTCCAGAAAGCCTTTGAATAGGTTGTTTCTTCTAATAATTCAACTCCCCATATTGCTTGCGATACAGTTAAATTGAAAAAAAAGTTTTCAGGTTGAAGTCTGGGTGTTATCATCTATTTCTAGATAGAAGTATTCAGGTTTCCATCTGTTCTCAGAAAACTGCATGGGAATCAAATTGAGTTTATGACCTGCTTCCACACAAGTAGGTACCACACACAGGAGGACTTCATTCTGCATGTTTACCACAAACCCACCGAAGCTGCTGGTCTGTTTGGAGGTCAGTTAGTTCATCAATGGATCTCCAGCTGCACTGACAAGCATATGCTCGTGCTCCTTTCTTCTTTATCATCTTTGCTCTTAGTTTACTGAGTTCAGGCATGTTATTCCTGCCAATCAAGTGAATTCAGTTTAGGAGCATGCATTTTTTTTAAAAAGAAAAAAGACTCACAAGGCCATTTCAATTCTTAAGAACGTTTTTTGAGTACCACTATCATGAATGAATTTAGGGATATGTTTAAATTCTGTTTTGAACGCAATTCTTTCCTGAGAGCAGTCTCAGTACATAATTGCTGTATTCTCAGATCAGCTGGAGATCTGACGTTTTTGTAAGCAATGTTCTGTTTAGAGACCCTGTATCAGCCTCCAGAGAAAGAGTTGGGAAGAAAACCAGGTAAAGTTAATTAAGTGTTAAGAAATTATCCAAAAATGTGTTTATCTTATCAAAGTTATTGTAAGAATCCCTATGCAGAATGGGTAAAACTACAGAGTTAAACTTTTCATCAGGAACTGTTACTGGATTGTTGTTAAAGTGACTGAAATTAAATGGCCATAAAAGGAAAGAATGTACATCAAACCACAAATAATTCCTGTGCAAGCATCAACCACAACAAATGAAAAATCAGCATGGCTATTACAAAAACAAGTTGTTTCAAAAAACAAGTGAAAATTTAGCATTTTAACTATCCCTGCTCTCATGACCTCCTCCTGGCCAATTACGGGCCACTGAATTGCTCAAAAACATTAACAAGCCCAGTTAAATAAAGAAAATACAAGCCAAACATCAACAAAAGAATTTTTAGAAAAAGAGATCAGACATCTATTAATGGAAGGCAAATGTTTAATCTCCAAGTTTGCTTTTTAAAAAACAGGTTAGTCAAAATAAATAGCTAAATATCTTGCTAAAGATTACAGATTTTAATCAGTTACAAGTATCTGATAATAACACCTTTCATGTCCTTTTAAAAAAATTATTAATTTCAAGATCTCAGAAGCAGAATAATTTAGACTTTGATTAAATAAAATAATTTTATTTTTATTTAACCTTTCCAGCTACCAAACTCATCTCTTACTGCTTTAAATAATGGGAAAATAAGATCTGCACTCAAAGACAAACACAAATTTTGAAACTGGAAGGGAAATACAGGAAAAACCTTACATGTAATTAATACAAGAAAAATATTGCGAAAGGAGATGATGTATCCATCACTGTTCTGCTCCAGCTGTCACACCCCCTGGTGGCCAACCACGTACTCTGAACACATCCACTACCTCCATCAGCTAATGGGCATGAACTGAGACTTTACTAAAATAAAAGGAATACAAATTTGAAGTCTGTATTATAAGCATGCCTACTACACTACCCTTCACTAAGTTTTAGTGATACAGTTTTAGAGAAACTGGAAATAAGAACTCCTTAATTTTAAGTCTTCAAAAAAAGTTGAAATAACTAAAGACACCACAATATAACACGAAAACAAAAATCCCACTACTCCATTTAATCAAACCTTGCTTCAACCAGAAGTCTGGTAAGAAACAAAACTATTTGATTTTCACTGAAAATGACAGCATAATACTTGATACTGGAAAAAAGAAAATCTGACTTGAAACAATCACAGTCTGTGACTGAAGGTATCGTGAGAAGTACACGCTGAACCGTCTGCATTCATTTTGTAGGCATTCTGCAACGGCACACCAGAGGCCAACCCACTGCACAGATTATCTGCTTATTTCAGCAGTAAAGTTGCCTTTTGACCCATGAAACTTGAATTCTTTTTAAAAACAGAGAGGAAGAGTGATAGGGAAAGAAATGGACAGGCATGAACAGAGATTATGGGAGATGCTGCATCCCTTTCCCTGCAGACTTTCCTACCTGACCACCAAACAAGCTGCAACACGCTCCTTTCTAGGTAAGACAGGAGCGCTCAGGACTTTTCATCTTTTCTGTTCCTATCAAACCCCAAAGCACAGTAACACAATACTAATATCAAACCCACCTCAGACATACCTGAAAAAAAGGTAATCACAGGACTGATCCCAGATGTAGTCATTGAAAAGTGACACACGGAAGTCACAAGCAGTACAACGAAGCTGATCACAAGTTCTGGTCAAAAAAGAACAAAAACCTTCAAGAGCTTATTACAATCAGAGAAGCTACACAGATCGTAACTTTTTTTAAAGTACAGCGCTCACTCAGAAATAGCAGAACCAAGGTTACCCTGTAATCTTATTTTTTTTACATTTAGCGCATATTCATTATGGTATGTGTTTTAACTGTATGATCATGTATTATTTTTACAGGTTCCTAACCTCACTGAACACACAGAATAAACTAATATTCTCTTGATATATTCTCTTTGGTCCTCCTCACTGCTATGACACCTGATCAGCATCCAAATATGCATCAAGTGCATAGTTACTTACTACAAAAAATCCCACATGGAAATGTAATAGTGTTCCATAGGATGTTGGGGATAAATGTTTAAAGTACTACTAAGTTCAGCTGCAGTTCCAAAGCACTCTGGATATTTTCAGTTCAGGCTCTGGGATGATTTAAACCAGCCCATTGCTTTAAGTGACATATGTGCCATCACACAGAAAGCTGAAGAGAGGCAGGGAAAAAAAAAATTCTACAACAGCAATTTCCTTAACTACATGGTTTTGATTTTTGGAGTCTTGTGTCTCATTTGCACACATCTTTCAACTGCTCAAGCAAACAAAAGATTTAGTGGTCAACAACAGAGGACTGGAAGGGACCAGCTGACTTCACTGTAGTTACAGGCAGCCATATGTTTAGGTGAATATAAGGTGTCCCTGTCCAGTTCGAATGCAGAACTCTGTACCACCAGAGAAACACAGATGTGATTAAAAATAATGATAAAGGAAGTAGAACTTTTTTTTTTTTTTTCACATTTCCTACCTTTTTGAAATATTTGTTCCTATGCCACATGGTGAAGAGCTTCCACCCAGATACACTGGACAGCATCTATGTGGATTTCATTAAAAAATATTAAATTATAACAAAACATTTTGGAGAAAGTAGTACAATGCTTCTCTTAGTTTAACAGCATGATATTTCTAAAATAATATTTATTAAATACAGGCAAAGCATCCAAATGTTTACAAACTATAGAATTTTAAAATTTCCATTACCAAGGTGTTAAAAGAAAAACTGTATGACAACCACTCTACACCAAATACATATGAACTATACATTACAGCTTTTGATAAATGCTTATATCCATAAGGCAAAGGAAGTTCAATAACTTAAATAATTAATAAATTTATAATAAATAATTTTGACCACATTAAAGCACATTAGTAATTCTTCAAAATAATGTTTATCTTTTGTTTTTCTGTAAAAAGAATACTTCTCTAAATAATCAGTTTCTTTCTTAGTTAATGCCAACACAGATTAATCAGTAGCAATATTATTCGACTGACACCAAGCTATAATCAAGCTATGTTCAAATAGCCAAAACACTTTTCACTTACCTTTTCCTATGAGTCTGTACAACAACACTGTTGCTTTCAGGTGTGAGACTTGCAGACTTAGACTTCAATTTCTATTTAAAAAGCAATTAAAGAATAAAAAGTAGCATTACAGCAAGGTAACAACATTCTGGTTTTCTTAATAAGCAGGAGCCAGAAAATATCAGTCACGGAAGAAGGGGACTAAGAATTTGGGAATTTTCTTGCTCGGGTTTCTGTGAGGCTCTTTGAGGCAGAGGCTGCTGAAGTAACAGGTAAGTGAGGAATGAGCCTTCTCTTCCCATACTGAATTCCCAGCTCCGCCTGAAGGAATTCAACACCACATGATCACTTTGACTTTACAATCAAGACTTAGTATTTCATGCCCTACCCTAATTATGCTTTTAAAAGCAATTTTAAATTAGGAAACTTCTGCCTCAGTGTTTTGGAGCTTTTGTTTTACCGAAAACACATTAAGGACTTATATTATTAAAAAAGATACAGTGTCTTTGAAAAGTTTGTTATTTGCTGCACATAAAACAGGTCATTTGAATTCTAGAATACTAGAATTCTAGATCCTAAATGGGAAATCCTAGGGATGTAAAATGATAAAATTATACAAATTTACTGACATAATTTTCGCTCACTCTGACACATGTATTGTAGCATACAAGTGTTATTTGTTGGTTCAGATTTAGCAACTCTGTAAGAAATCAAAGACAAGTAAAGCAAAACCGATGTCACTGATGAGAATAAGAGAATCTGCACAGGGAGTTATGAAGCATAAATACCACAATTTTCTATGAAGCATAAATACCACAATTTTCTAATGATGATACCTAAATGAATATCTATTTTCATCTCCATCTCCTGCTGTTGAATGACAGAAGCCATCTGCAGATGATACATAACGGGGAGCCGTGCTTGGTATGCCAGACGACTGCACTGCCATTCAGAGGGGCCTCAGCAGACTGCAGAAATGACCTGAGAGAAGTACAACTAAGGGGATATGCAAACTCCCACTGCTGGGGAAGAATAACCCTCATGCACCAGAACACGCTGAGGGCTGACCAGCTGGAAAGCAGCTTTGCAGAAAAGGCCGTGGGAAATTCGGTTGATGGTAAGTCAACTATGAGCCAGCAGCATGCCCATGCAGTGCAGAAGGTCAACAGCATCCTGCGCTACATTAGGAGGGACATTGCCAGCAGGCTGAGGGAGGTGATCCTTCCTCTCTACTCAGCGCTGGTGAGACAGAATCACAGAATCATTTCGGTTGGAAGGGACCTCTGGAGATCATCTAGGACAACCACCCTGCTCAAAGCAGGGTCAGCTTCAGCAGCTTGCCCAGGACTGTGTCCAGTTGGGTTTTGAAAATCTCCACAGACAGACACTCCACAACCTCTCTGGGCAGCCTGTCCCAATGTTTGACCACCCTTGCAGTAAAAAAGTGATTTCCTATGTACAGATGGAATTTCACGTGTTTCAGTTTACACTCATTGCCTCTTGTCCTTTCACTGGGCACTACAGAGGAGTCTCGCCCCTTCTTTACTCCTCCCATCACATATTTACACACATTGATAAGATCCCCCTGGAGTCTTCTCTTCTCCAGGCTGAACAGTCCCGGATCTCTCAGCCTCTCCTATGAAAGATACTCCAGCCTCTTAATCATCTCCATAGCCCTTTGCTGGATTCTCTCCAGTAGCTCCAGCTCCCTCTTGCACTGGGAGCCCAGAACTGGACACAGTACTCAGATACGGCCTCATAGACATGTCTGGAGTGCTGTGCCCAGTACAAAAGAGACATGGACATAATGGTGATTAAGGACTTAGACCATCTGACATGGAAGTAGAGGCTAAGAGAGCTGGAATTGTTTCACCTGGAGAAGACAAGGGTCAGAAGAATCTTATCAACGTATAATAATGGGGAAAAATAAAGAAGACGTGGCCAGACTCTTCTCAGTGGGAACCACTGCCAGGAGAGGCAATGGGCACAAACTGAAATACAAGAAATTTCAGTTAAACATATAAAAAGCTGCTTTACTTCTTGCGAGGGTGGTCAAACACTGGAACAAGTTATTTAGAGAGGCTGCAGAGTCTCCACCCTTGGAGATACTCAAAAGCCATCTGGACATGATCCTGGGCAACCAGCCCTAGGTAGCCCTGCTTGAGCAGGTGGTTGGACCAGGTGATCTCCGGAGGTCCCTTGCAACCTCAACCACTCCATGATTCTGCAATATTTGACACTATGCTCTATCTTGAACTAGCACTTCCTTTAATTGCCTGTTATTGCCTGGGTAAGACCATTTCTTTATATCTCTCCTGTTCCTCACTATAGGATTGTTGTATTTTCCTTTCTGCTTTATTTTCCAAGTTTATCCTACAGCTTGTTTTAGGTCTTTTTTTTTTTTTTTTGCTTTAAAACAGTTTACGGTGCTTTCCTTTCCATCGCTGAACCTCATCTGTTCTGCATTTTTCCAGACTCCTACTCACCAGAGGTGTTTTGGCAAAGCTGCTGTCATTACAGATTTCATCAATAATGTCATCTATATCTTCTTCACTGCTGCCAGCACTCATTAACAGTTTAGCTGATCTGAAAAACAAACAAAACAGGCTCCATTTTGTAGCATAACCAGAGCAGTTCTAAGAATTGTAAATTAAAACATAAAATTAGTTACAGCCTTTTTCCTCTAATATTTCTGTAGTACCTAAGGTAGGCCATCCAAATAATGACTGGACACATGTAAACTGAAGGATGACGCCTTTCAGCCCCTGTTGAACTGTCCCATCACAGGTCTTATTTTTGCTTGCTTCTTTCATTTCCAATCACTTCCAACCCTGAATTAAAATTATAATATAACCCATTTTGCACTTACTGAGCACCAGATTGGACAGCCCTGATTTTTCACATTAATCTTCAGCAGCAGGAATATAAAAAGGTCAGAGGGAATTCTCTCCTCATGCTATATACAACTGCAGGGGTTCTGAAGGAATTCCTGCCAAACTGTATGCATTTAGAGAGATCACCTGCACTTTGCTTTCATTCACGTGAGGAGTCTTGTCTCAAGTCTGCTGTTTGCTAGCTCTTTGTCAAAGAAAAGGAGGCCTGTAGTACTGCTGCATCAACCAATGAAGAACAAATCTACTCCTGAGAAAGAAGAAAACTGTGTGATTTTTTAAAATCTTGTAATTGGATTGTCTCTATTTGGGTGCTCATCTAACCTTTATATCAACAACAGGGAAGTCCAGTAATGTGGCCAAAAGTAGTGGAGTTGTGGGTCTTGTGTTAGACATTTGGCTCGCCAAGATCCTTGCCTGGGACTCTGAAATGCCTGTTGGGTAAGCACTCAGCAGCCCACCTGTGGAGACATCTGGCCAAGCCCCTCTGGTCCACAGACCTTCCAACAGGAGTCTGAGACACCTGGGAGGGCCGGGATGGAAACCTGAGGGAAGGCAAAGACACCAGCGAGGGCCAGGATGGAACCCTGCGGGCCGGCAGCGGTGTGGCAGACGGCTTGTCGGTACCGTCAGCAGTGACCCTGTCCCGACCAAAAACTGTCGGTATTCAGACCGTCATTTTGAAAATTATGAAATTTGAGGTGGATACATGCCCGTGTAGAGTGTAAGTTAGGCGCTTACTGCAGAAGATATGGTTAATAGAGAAAGTATGAACGGAATACATAAATGACTGAAGTATCAACAGAATAAAATGTTTGATAATAGTACTGCTAAAGTTCTTCCTGCTATAAACTGTAAGATTTATAGATATTTTATGATGCACCACGAGGTCAGTTACAGAACTCAGTAACCCCTGATCCTAACTCAGGAGCAAATTAGTGCAGCTTTTAACGCCATATTTAATCCGAGGTTGGGATAATTCCAAGAGACAAAGACTATCTGAAGTAACTCAGCTCGCTGGCCCAGGACTTGGGTGTTTAAAAATAAGTAAGACAGGGGATACTCGCTGACCGCCGGCCAGCGTTTCGGCTCCCGAACCCGGGTATTTTGGGCTCCGGAGGGGTCTCGCCGCACGCCGACCCCCTCCCGCCCCACAGGAGGGACAGCCCGCTCGGCGGGGAGGTGCCTGAGGGCGCCGGGACCGACGTAGGGTCGCTAACCTGCCCTCCTTCGCCGTCTGCTCCTCCTCCTGGCCATCGCCGTCCCGGTGGCCACCCGCCGCCCCCTGCCCCGGCAGGCGGCAGAGCCGCCTCTCCACTTCATCCAGTAACTGGTCCAGGTCCTCCGCCATCTTGCCGCCGCCGGCCGTTGCCAAGGCGGCCCCGCGCCGCTAGGCGCCGGCAGGGGCGGAGTCTCCGCGCCCGGCGGGGTGTGTGCGGGCGCCTGTGGAGCTCGCCCGCCGCCGGGCCCCCGGTCCACCCCGCCTGCCGCCCCGGCAGACGAGGGTTGAAAGGAGGAGAGAAAAGAAAAAAAAAAAGGAAAAAAAAGGCACCGAGCCGCTAGACTCCGGCCGTAGTCGGCAGGATTCGAACCTGCGCGGGGAGACCCCAATGGATTTCTAGTCCATCGCCTTAACCACTCGGCCACGACTACGCATGTTAAAATAGTGTTTCTCCGCCATACTAGGTCTAATCGGCCGGGCCCCCGCCGCACCGACTCGGGCTGAGCCGCTGCGCTCTGCTGCGGCCGGCCGTCTGCCTCGCAGCGGGACGCCGGGGGACGGCCAGGCTGCCGTCAGCGAAACGTTCCCCGATACAACTGTGAGGATTATAGCATAGAAACGACATAAAATAAGAGTTTATGCCTAACGTATTTGTAATATAACTCAGTATGAGGTATATCGGTCCGTTTAGAGCAAAACGAAATGGTTGCACTTCACTAAGTCCCGCAGGAGAAGCCTGTCTTTTTGCGTAGATTAGAAACGCTTGTTCAGAGAATGGCCCCTTAAAACCCGGTACGCTCACAAGCAGACATCCTTGACAGCGTTCGGGGAGCCCAGGGCAGACTCGGGCAGTCGGGGAGAGAGCGGCAGTACTGGGCTGGGGATGACCGGTTCTGGTCGGTTCTGGCTGGTTTCAGCTGGGGCGCTGAGGGAAGCGGCTGCAGCCCCGCCTGCTCGTGGGGTTTGTGGGTCTTCGTGTAGTAATACTGCTTTTCCTGGACAAAGAGATAGCTTAAGCAAGTGGGCTGTTTTTTGTGTGCTTCATTTAGTATTTTTGAGAAAAGCCCGATAAAACAGGGTCTCGCTGTTAGTATCCAGGCAGGCGTAGGAGGTGTGGGTCACTGGTCAGCCAAGGTGTGCTGCGGCCTCCTCTGCCTTCAGTGACAAGTGGAAGGTGAAATGCCTCAGGGTGGGCACACTGCCAGGGCCGTCACTGCTGACACTTTGCGACAAACGGTGGAGCTGAAGGCTGTGCATTACTATATTTGATTAGAAACCTAAGGAAGCAATTTAGAGAGAGGTCCTGTTAAGCAAAACAAAGCACTGCCGTCTCCTCAGCTCAGCTGAGACAGAAAGCTCTGTGCTCGCGCTCCCCCCCCCCCCCATTGCCAAGACTGTTCAAAATTTGTCAGCCCATGATGAAGTGGGGGCCGCAGTCCTCAACGTCTCCAAGCAAAGCCTCTTGGTTACAAGGTGTTTTACAATCCTCCTGGTATTCCAAGTAATGGGTTGCAAGCCCTGTTTGAATTCCCTCGTACTTAAGCTGTTATTTCATCGTACCATTTTCCCTCACCATGCATCTCAGGGCTTTGTTAGTGCCCCAGCCCTGTATCATGGCACATGGGGGAGATGTGTAGTGTAGAACAGTTGTGAGCCTTCCCTGGGTTGATGTGATGGAAGAAACTAAATAGTGTTGATGCTGCTCCAGCTCTTTTAAGTGGTCCCTTGGTCAGGACTTGGTGTCGTGTAGGTAAATTCAATCCAGAAGAAGTGGATTTTTTGGTGGAATTTTTACATTCATCTCTCGCAGCTGTGGAGAGTTTAAGCTAATCACAATTCTCCCCGGTATGCTATCATCTCTGTAATTTGAAAAAGGATCAGGAGCCCACAGGCTTGGAAAATCTTGAAGAAACTCTTGTCCTGAAATACATCATCACATGTGGAAAAGACCACTTGCTGCATCATCTTAAAGGAGCTTAAGAATGCCAAAATCCAGTATCATTCTGGCATTCTTTCAAATGGCCTTAGAAATCTGAGTACATTCTCTTTTGACTGCAAAACAGCTTCTTTCCCTTTCCATCAATCCTGTGGCTGTCAATGCGTCTGCTGCAAGGTGCCAAAAATGTATGGAGTGTCTATGGGATAATGGTGCCAAAGTCAGGGTGCCTCAAGGCCTTCTCCCATGAACCCGTTGCAGCATTTGCTCAGTTGGAAAGCATTTGAAACAAAAAAAAAATAAAAAAAGGAAAGAAAAAAGGCACAGACCTTTAAAAATTCCTTAAACTGCAAAGATTGTTTTTGTGCAGATTGCTGCCTGCTGTTTAGATCCTTGTTGTTCAAAACTTCTGAAAGGCCTGATGCAATCAAAGAGACTTACTGGGTCAAATTGATTCCAGACCACTCCCTGGAATCACACTGAGGTGAATCTGACATACTGGGCCTTCAGCTCAGCTGTGGCCGGGAGAAAGGAGTTGAGGTCATGCCTTGAATTTTGCCCTCTCTTAGGAAATAAGTGCATTTGCTTGTGCAAATCATGTCTCTCTCTGACTGCTTGGGACTTATATTGGTGCAAACAGAAAGGTTACTGACTGCTGAGGGCTGGAAAAGTACAGAATGACCACTTTGTCTGATGATGATGGTTTGGTTTTGTTTTTTTTTTGGTACTCTCTCAGTGTATCCTTAGGAAGAGAGGACAGGAAGCTGGAAGGCTGTCCTGGGTGGAAGCCGTCATGTTCTCTAATCGTCAAACCACTGCGAGCCTTAGCGGCATTGATAAAACTGGATTTTGCCACCACAGTGATGAAGACAAAAAACCCACTTCCTAGGGCAGGATGTTAATTTGCCTCCTTTGTTTTCTCTGGGAACCAAAGAGAGCCTTGATTGAGGTTGAGCAGAGCTTTCCTCAGGCCTCTTCTCTGAATGATGAACTCTCCAGGGGTCGGGCAATGATAGAGGCTGGCAGAGCCAGGGGATACCAAAGCTGTCATTTCCTAATGCTACCCACTGCCAGCCAGGACGGAAAGGAACGCAGGGAGGCACTCTTCCTTTTGACGTGGTGACAGCACGTTGCAGCCCTTTCTGTCTTCCCATCTCTTGCCCCAGAAGCTGGTATGGAAGGGAGCACAGTGACTGCCACTCAGCAAGGTGTTCTACTGCTTCCAGCAAATACAGAACCAGTTCAACTTCTTGCTCCCAGCCACAGGATATTTCTCTAATCCCTTTTCTGGTCACACTCCAGTATGATACCATTTTGAGTGACACCACGCTTATTTTCCAGTAGTGGTACAATGCATCGATATAAGCAAATTCAGGCCGAATGAAGATTCTTGGCCAAAATTTAACCACTAGCAAGCATTTCTGTGGATTAAATTATTCTGTGTAAAGATATCAGATTGAGAGACAATTTCTTGAAAGACCGCTTGGCAACAAAAATAGCAGTGTGTGCAAGATTCCTCATATAACGTTATTCGTGATGTTGAGAGACAGCCTTGGATCAGAGGACAGTTTAAGCTGGAGGCCAGTTCAGTCTTGGACTTCACTGCCAATCCTTCCGTCAAAGGTGCCAGCTCAGAGAGTGGATTTTCAGTTTGGTTTTCTGGCACAGCTGCTTCACCCACGGGGGACCAGACTGGCATCAGGACTGGAACAACTTTCAGTTACTTACAACCTTCCCTCGAAATAATCATTTCAGGGTTAGGGTATGTGAGCACCCACCACCTGGTCCCTGGGCTACCCAGTTCTCTTGCAAAGGAAGATATTCCTGAGAAGAGCAGGTAAGTGTCCAGAGTGACAACCTGAGCCCTTGCTGTCAGGGGTAAACATACTTTTGGATGTTCGTAGCCACACGTGCTCATTTTCAAATGAGTGCGACATTGCGGTGCTTACCAAGGGAAGGTATGCAAAGCAAAAACAGTATGCAAAGCAAAAAAATACTTGTCTGGGGGCCTTTTAATGAATGTGGTGTAGTCCTGAAAACTGCTTATAACCATGACATTTTGATGTCTGTGAGGGCATAACAAACACTGTAAAGTTGATTCTGGAAAAAACCTGTTAGCTTGTAAGGCTGTGTATCAAGGAGGTCACACTTCCAAATCAATGATAATTATGTGTAACTTCAAATAAAAATGGTGTTGCCAGGCACTGTGTGGCTTTACTGCACCTGCATTCTCTGGCACCAAGGGTGTCTGTCCCTGTAAAGTGGGGCAGAGGGAGGCACATGGTGATAAAGCAGGTTAACGCAGAGGAAACATCTCATCACAAGGAAAAAATGTTTCCATTTAAAAGATTGAAAGAATAATTAGTAGTAAATATAAAATAATTGGCCTGCTAGGAAGGACCTAAGCTATGGTACATAAGCAGTCAAGGAGCAGGCGTCCAGCAGAGAGGACTGGGGGCTATTGTGGAAAAATCCTTCCTACTTGCTGCCCATTGCACAGCTGCAGCGGGAGTCAAACAACACGCAAGACCATCCTAGCTGAGGGACACGGGAGCTGAAAGCAAAGCAGCGATAGTGTTACATCACTCTTGCCAAGGCTGGAAAATATTTTTCAGGGATGGTTCTCCAGATGAGTTGTGAGCTGGGAATAACTAGCCTATAAGCCATGGGGTCGTGGCGTGAGTATGCATGTGAGGGGGAAGATTGCTGTTTGTGTGAACTCCATGCTAGTATCCCACTCCTCAGCAGGGCTGATTCAGGCTTTTCTTCCTTACGCTCCAGGATGCTGCATTTCAGAGGGAGTGGGAGGTGGCAGTTGACAGGGTTGGTGTCCTCACACATGAGGTTCTGCATACACTCCTTTGTTTTACTGCATAACATTTTCCTTTTCTCAGTAAAAGAATCCTGTTCAGTGAAAATGTATGTTAGACAGAATCACACCTGTGTAATGTGAATACCATTTGCATGTGTGTTTTTGTGTAGGCTACAGTTAAAATGACTTAGAAGAATATCAAGAGGAACAATGTCTTTTGCAGCTAAAAGCTTCCTTATAAAACCTCTCACTAGGAGCTCAATAAATGCTTAAAGGAGATCTTCATGTCTGTAAGTCAGTAATGAAATTTTCATTTGGACTTGAAATAAAGAGTTTTTTTTCCAGTGTAGTTAATAATAGTGTTGTTTTCAAAAGGGGGAATGATTAAGGCCAAAGTGAAAATTAAAAGCTATAACCCCACTGATTTCAGCGGGGTCAGGATTTCACATAGAAGGTGAAAATCTAGTCCATCTCATCGCAAGCATCTGTTCCTTGCTTGAGAACACGAACTGGTAGCTCTCCTTCCAGCTCCAAGTGGCGTCTCCCAGCAGAGGGCATTGCAGGGTGACATAACTGTGTTTTAGGACAAGCTGGCGGAATGTAAGCTGAACTTCACGGGGTTGCTTGGCGGGTCTAAAATTTATTTTAATGACCTCCACTGGGAGAGTAGATTATCAGTCATTTAAAACCAAAAGATGCTGCTAGCGAACTCTGTAGTTGGAAGATAAAAGGAATTTTTCCTTGCACTCTGAAAAACCCTTATGCCTGAAAGAGGAAACTAATGCCAGAAAGCATTTGCTCTTCAGTGTCTCTACCAGACAATTTATTTTCCTGTTTTAAATGACACTGTAGGTTGAATTGCAAAGGCTTGTTTCAGGCTGAGATCCTCTTGACATACTGTAAAAAATAATGACCTGTTCCCTATAAAAATGAAATGCAGAATTAAAGTAAAAATGATGTGAGTAACAAGGAGAAGAGCGAAACTTCATCATTTGCAGTAGATGTGAATGACAAATGTAATTTCAAAAAGTGGATGTAAGAAAGGAGAAGATTTTTAAAAAGACAGGGGTGTGCTGTGTATCAAACCAAGAAGCTACAGGGTACCCAGGTATCTGTGGGCAGTGCATAGCCTTCAATGCCAGGTTTCTGTCTTTCCTGCCATCTCTGCCCCAAGCCCTGCAGCCCCCAACATTACAGGCCAGGAGAACATCCAGGGGTCAGACAGGGATGTAGCTACCCCACAGGGCAGATGAAGTGTCCTCTGACCCTGTCTCCACACCCTGGCCAGTCCTGTCCCTTAACAGTAGCGCCAATCCACTTTCTGGAGGCAGTGGATTTACTGTACATGTTCAGGTTGACTCCACCACACAGGCATCCTGTTAGGTCTCTGTCTGCAGGCAGTGTTTAGTCCAGCTTATTGTGTGTCCACCCAGCAAACTGAGTGGGCATATGCCTTGCAAGAGGACAGTGAAGGACTGAGGGGAGAAGGGGAGGCTGAGAAGTGTGTGGAGCAGCAGTGCTTCCTCTTGCTTAGCATTTGTTTTTTGGCCGGTCACAAGAGGATTCAGCATGTTCGGAAGTCAGTACTGTCATTGTAGTTTTACAGGTGGGGAAACTGAGGCACTCAGGAAGTTGTATCCTGCCTGGGCTCATCAGATAAAATGAGGATAGAAGTACTAAGAGCACTCCCATCTCTCCTGTTGCTGAAGTCTCAGCTTAGTACGTTGTACACTCACTGGGCTGCAACGTATTTATGTGCTGTGGTGAGAAACACTTGCAAAGTTAAAAAAAGTCAGGTGGGCAAGAGTTAAAAAGCAAATTCTCCCAGCTTGATTTTTGATAGCCTTCTCACTCAGGTTAGTTTACAGTGTTAAAACCAAAGGGACTTGAAGAGAGCAAAGGTCTTGAATTTGAATTTCAATGAACGATACTGAGGGAGTGGTTGGGGTATTTTATAAATACCCTAAAAACACGTAATAGGCATTCTGCTCTGGAGGACTTGAAAGGACCATAACCTTTCCTACAGTTTAACAACACATTTCTCCATAAAACTAACTTAAGAGAAATTCCCTGCATTCCCACACTGAACATTTAGCAGTCTTTTCAAACTTATGATATAGCAGTAAATATAGCTTATAACCATAAAATTAAGGTTATGTGGACTTGTAACTTTTTATTTTATGCTAGCTCTGTGGGCCACTAGCAAATTCTACAGGGGTTACTGTCCTGAAGTCTGCAACAAATTATCTGAGTAAAGTAAGAGGAAACAAAATGCAAAACAGAAAACAACTCTCACTCTTTAAACAGACACATTGAGTGTTTAAGGGAGAAGAAGGGCAAACAAAGGAATGGGGAACCCACCATGAAATTCACAGCTTCTCATGCTCTACAATTTCAGTTTCTTTTAACATGGTTCTTTGTGCTGTACAGAGAACTTGCTCTCTTACATGGCTGTCATTGCACTCATGGGGTGTTTAATGGCTACAGAACAACTCAAGAAAGGGTGACAGATCTCGTATGTAATGAGCAGTGTTTTCTTGGAACACTACCAATGAGATTCTGGCAAGCTGTGCCAGGTGAAGCTCGAACGTGCAAAATTGCGATGATTTTTACTGTAGCGTATTAAAAAAAAATGGTTTCTGTGTAGCTGCATCCTTGCAAATTGTGTTATGGATTGTGAAGTTACAGAGCCCCTGGCTTCTACAGAAAATGCGCACTGCTTTTATTATGTGGTTTTACAGTGCCTAGAAAACCTTTGGCTTTCCAGTAATTTAACTGTGAACTAAAACATAATAAAGATAGTCTGCTTTTTTTCAGTAGTAGACTGTAGAGTCAAGGTGCCTCAGCTTTTGGGTTCCTGAACAGAAACTCTTTAAAGTCCTCTGCTTTTAAGAAAATAGGTGAGTAGAATTTTGAGGAAATTAGCCCTTTCTAGGGTAAATTTATGACTTTCTCCTAGTAGTTCTGTTGTCTTGTAAACTTTGAAGGCGAAGAACTACCAAATGAACAGCCTTGTTTATCATGAAAGCCCAGTTTACTGAAATCTCTATCTGGCTTCTGCAGTGATTACAAGCATTTGGACAGCATGGAAATTGGATGCATCTTTACTGACTCAGGCCCTTAGCTAAAAGAAATATAGCCACAGCAGGAGGGGGCTAAGGAAGGGAGCAATTCATTTAGTTTTCCAATAGTATTGCAACAACATGGCCATCGTAATTTAAAAGCCTTTGGAACAGTCTTCTTCATTTCCTCCTATCCCACTCCCTCAACGTTTTGTCTTGGTCTGGCTTTTGTTTGCTTCACACGGCCTGCCAGACCAACCCGAGCCTGCCTGAACCCAATCGGTTGGTCCCTGACGTAATCCCGAATGGTGACCTGTGAGGCCGACCTCAAGATTTGCTGGGCGGAAAAGGACCCACTTGGTTTTAAAGTGCTGGCTCTGTTTTGTGAGGAGCTGGCAAAGTATGTTTTTCTTTTTACTTTTACAGCTTGTTCCAAAGTCCATGGAGGATACACAGCTGGCTGGCAATACCACAGCTAATTCCATGGCTGCAGAGTCTTAAAAAGCCTCTGGTGATGATGCTCGAAAGCAATGCACAGGAGTAGTGCACGCTATGTAATATGTATGCTGCCTACAGACCTGCGTGATCTCCACAAAAGCACAACATTTGTGAGGTGTTTCATTAATCTGTGATGGAAATAAAGCACACATTTCTATAGATAGAAAGTTCTAAGTGCTCCTGATCTATGTCAATTTTGATTTTACTTCATTGCTCCTTGCTTTCCATGGCTATGCCACCGAAAGTGAATGACACCTTCCAAACCTGTTTTACATTTTGAAAATTGCTTGTGTCTGGGACAGTGCAGGCTGTTATTTTGAAACTCTTTAAATTAATATTCTGATTCAAAATGAATTCACATTTTTCTCTTGTTTGTTTGTTTATTGATGATAGATCTGTTTTCTCTAGAATATATCTTTTTATGGGCTTTCTTTTTTCTTCTTGACTTCTGTGGGTTTATCAGCAGTCTGAAAAGGTCTACAGGACAAAAAGAACACAAATTTACTGCAATTTCATTTGAATCATGACCCAGAAAAGCAGCATGAAGAGAAATAAACCTAACGAGAAATAAACCTAATCTCATTTTCTGTCTTCTGAGTAAGTGGAACTGCAAACATAATACATGTCTCTGTAGTAGCAATCCCAATGATAATTCTAGGAAACATGGAAACTGGACAGGTCTCCCAAACACTTGCTGGTAGCTAGGATGAGGTAGTATATGTTTTCCTGTTGTTGGGTAAAGTCACCCAACCAGTCTTTACATAATGGCCACCTGTGAGCACTGACATGAATTATCTTACTGTGAGCATGACAGAGCACATCACTTTCACTCAACTAAATGTCAGCATTTCTCAATAACATAAACAAATCGGCATGTCTGCAGCTGAAGGTTACATTCCAGTTAGATTTAGGTTCCCAAAACTTAGATGTGTTTTAAGCACCTCAGGGAGGCAGCAGCATCAGAGCAGGAGTTTTGGGGATTTTGCAAATGGTGCCTTATTCTTTTTTAATCTCATATTTCCTCAGTTGCCTGCAGTTCTGCTGGTAGGCAGGCTCACAGCCATCTGAGTCTTAGCACCTAAACCAGGTGGGGATCTAGAACTAGGTCTCCAAGCAGGACAGGCCTTCTAGATGTTCTCAGAGCCCAGCTCAGGACAACATCAATAAATCCTGAAAAGGGTGCAACAGAGCCTCCTTTCTTTCAAAGGTTGTGCCTTTATCTTCTTTTACCAGCCCCACCCTCAAAACCTAGAGATTAATACCCTTACCCAGGATGTGGAAAATCCAGGTTTAGTTCCATGCCCTGCTCAAAAAAATCCAGAAATATTTTTCCCACCCATTTCAGGAAAAGGCTTTAGTCTCTCTTGTTTGGAGAGGTGTTCTCAGTTCCTCTTGTGGTGCTAAAAAGAAACTAAGACTCAGTGGAAGACAGGGACAGGGAGCAGAATGAAGCCCCCATAATCCAAGGGTAAATGGTGAGCGACCTGCTAGAGCACTTAAGACACACACAACTCTATGGGGCAGGATGGGCTCCACCCAAGGGTACCGAGGGAGCTGGTAGAAGTGCTCACCAAGGCACTTTCCATTGTTTATCAGCAGTCCTGACTAACTGGGGTGATCCCAGTTGAGTGGAGGTTAGCAAATGTGACACCCATCCACAAGAAGGGCTGGAAGGAGGATCCAGGGAACTACAGGCCTGTCAGTCTGACCTCGGTGCTGAGGAAGGTTATGGAGCAGATCATCTTGAGCACGTAAAGGACAACCAGGCAATGAAGCCCAGTCAGCATGGGTTTATGAAAGTCAGGTCCTGCTCGACTAACCTGATCTCTCTATAACAAGGTGACCCACTTAGTGGGTGAGGGACAGGCTGTGGATTTTTAGTAAAGCCTTTGACACTGTTTCCCACAGCATTCTCCTGGAGATACTGGCTGCTCGTGGCTTGGATGGGTGTACATTTTGCTGGGTAAAAAACTGGCTAGATGGCCAAGCCCAAAGAGTTGTGATGAACGGAGTTAAATCCAGTTGGCGGCCGATCACAAGTGGTGTTCCCCAGGTCTCAGTATTGGGGCCTGTTCTCTTTAATGTCTTTATCAACAATCTGGACGAGGGGATTGAGTGCAGATGACTCAGTAAGTTTGCAGATGACACCAAGTTGAGCGGGAGTGTTGATCTACTTGAGGGTAGGAAGGCATTGCAGGGGGATCTGGATGGGCTGGATCGATGGGCTGAGGCCAATGGTATGAGGTTCAACAAGGCCAAGTACTGGGTCCTGCCCTTGGCTCACAACAGCCTCACACAGCGCTACAGGCTTGGGGAAGAGTGGCTGGAAAACCACCCTGCAGAAAAGGACCTGGGGGTGTTGGTCAACTGCTGGCTGAATATGAGCCAGCAGTGTGCCCAGGTGGCCAAGAAGGCCAATAGCAGCCTGGCTTGTATCAGAAATAGTGTGGCCAGCAGGACTAGAGAAGTGATTGTCTCACTGTACTCAGCACTAGTGAGGCCGGAGCTCAAGTAGTGTGTCCAGTTTTGGGCCCCTCACTACAAGGAAGACATTGAGGTGCTGGAGCGGGTCCAGAGAAGGGCAAGGAAGCTGGTGGGGGGTCTGGAGCACAAGTCTTCTGAGGAGCAGCTGAGGGAGCTGGGGTTGTTCAGCCTGGAGAAAAGGAGGCTGAGGGGAGACCTTATCGCTCTCTACAACTACCTGAAAGGAGGTTGTAGCGAGGTGGGAGTTGGTCTCTTCTCCCAAGTAACAAGAGATAGGACAAGAGGAAATGGTCTCAAGTTGCACCACGGGACGTTTAGATTGGATATTAGGAAAAATTTCTTCACTGAAAGGGTTGTTAAGCATTGGAACAGGCTGCCCAGGGAAATGGTGGAGTCACAATCCCTGGAGGTATTTAAAAGACAGGTAGATGTGTGCTTAGCAACATGGTTTAGCGACGGTTTTTGTCAGTGTTAGGTTGATGGTCAGACTCAATGATATGAAAGGTCTTTTCCAACCTAAATGAATCTATGATTCTGTGATTCTGTGATTTAATGCTTGTTAGTTTTTATATTAATGGAGTTAGCTTTGAGGCTTTTTTAGGGATACACTTCTCCAAGAGTGTTTTGAGTGTTTTTTTCCTTTCACATTGAATAATTCACGGATAGGAAAACATCTCTGTAGGCTTTGGAGCACAGACTGGAACCTGAGTCCCACTTTTTCCAGGTGAGTGTCCCAGCTGGATATGCAGCTATGCTTACGTGGTTTTCACCTGAGAGCCTGGAGGGATATCTTGTGATTAGGGCAGGGAGCTTGAACCTTTCAGGCAGAGGAAAGAACTGCTGAAGTGCTCTATCCAGTAGGCTACTGTATAAAACACTGGTGGTAGGTGCCCAAGACTAGAATTCAGATTTGCATCTGATGATGTCTATCTCAACGGGCTGGGATTAATGAACCTTTTCTCTCTATACCATTTATCTGGGGAATACATCTGAGAGAAGGTCCAGCTCCATAGTATTTTTGTTTGTAGACAATCCAAGTTGTAACTATTGTTTACCTGCAAGGCATAACCATCTACTTGTTCTGTGGGTACTGCTGAAGTCCACCCTGAAACAGGCTCCGTCTTCTTCACCCAGGCTTCTGTGAGGCCTCTCCAGTTGGCCCTGGCATAACGTGTGGTAGGAATCTAAACTGGAGTTGGCAAAGGGATAAATAAATGCAGCATAGTTCAAGACTGAGGAAAAGAATGGCATTGGATCATTAGCTTAATAAAGTATTTTTAGCTACAGCTCCTCCGTGAGGATCAAGGATCTTATGGAGGAGGAGGAGCAATGATCTTTCACTCAGAGTTTTGGCAATTGCTGGGCAGAGCCACTGGAGCAAAAGGTAGTGGGTTGAACAGTTATTGTCCAGGAAAGAAAATAACTTGCCTCAAGAGATACTAGTTTCAGAAAGAAAACATTCTGGGTTGGGCATTGACCAGATTCAAGAGCTGTGTCCTTCCGCTAAAATACTCCTATAATATCTGTGTATCTGTAGTATTGATTTTGACTTCCTTGACTTTTTTCTTCCCCACCAATTTCTTCATTCTCTCCTTTTCTTCCTTTTCCTAAGTAGCTTTCTGCCCATAGGTACCGAATTACTCCTTCATTTTGTGTCCCCTGCAGCCCCTCCAGCCAAACACTGTCCTGAATTGAAGGCCTTGCCCCCAGCCTGCCCTGTCCCCACTTTGCACCTTTTGGGCACAGGACCCTACTGCTGAAGGTTCTGTACATCCATAGCCACAAGTCCCTGGCACTGCTGAGCTCCCGTTCCCTTCCTGCACACACTGGCTATTCATCCGGCCATCATCATCACCTACCCTGGCACCCGCTCAGGGCACCCACTGATGTCCACCTCATATCTTGGCATTTCACCTCCCAGCCTTGAGACCTGGCAATATTTTGGGATTCTTATGGGAGAAAGAAAGGCAAAGATTTGTTCCTAGAGATAAGACATAGCTAGTGGAGCTAGGGGCAGAGGTGAGGGAGGAGAAGATGCTGTGCTTGCAGGCAGGAATGGGAGAGGAGCGAGGGTGGCTGAGGTGGGCAGACATCTCAATGAGGGGAACACTTTCACAAAGAAGCTGGGGGGATGGGTGGGGAAGGGACTTGGCTGGTGCTTGTTGACTTTATCACAGGCTACATTTATCCAAAAACCAAGGAGGGGAAAAAAAGTTTCCTCCAGGACAAAAACTGGGAGGATTTGCTGTTTGTGACACAGACCGAAGTGTGAGCAGTTGTCTATGCCTACCACCCAAGCACCAAGCTCCTGTACAGTTCCGAAGGCAGGTTATTAGTTTTAGAAGAGTTTCAATTTTACTTCTACTGTTTGTTTTTAAAAATGTCCATGCTATATCCAGCATGGGAAAACCAACACTAGCCAAGGAAAGCTGAGCTGCCAAAACAAAGTTGTCCTATGAATGTAAAATGGAGTTTTACACAATCATGCGTTTTATAATCATTATGATGAATTGTGATTGTTTTCCAGGCAAGAAATGACAATGTCTGTAAAACTGCACCTGCAGTGAAGCTGTATTTTCTGTATAGATCTCATGAAAAATGTGGATCATGGATTACTACATGTTGGGTTTGGTTTTTTTTTTTGTTAAGTTATGGGTTTTCCATTATTTATTACAATTCTTTTAGGGCAACACTGGAGTCTTGAGTATTAAATGTGTTCATGTGCTCTGGAGTACCTGCATGTAGTTTACATGCAATTTATGGAAAAGAAGATAAGAGTTTGAGAACACTGAGTGCTACAGCCACTGGAAACAAAGGAGAGAAATTTTTACAGCTGCATCTCACAATCTGAGTTAAATCTTAATCACAGTCACACTGGTATAAATCCAGAGTAACTCCACAGGGAACTTAATAGGCTCCTGACCACGCTGCTGCAGAATTAAACACAGCTTATGCGTGGCATGTTGCAAACCACCCTTTGGTGGAAATATCTTTTGGTGGATGTATGCAAGTCCAGAGAAGTTCACAGGCAGGATCCCAATTGTCTTCTACAGTACTATTTTCTGGTGGTCTGCTCGACATTCTGGTAACTAAAGAAGCATAATACAAAGCTATAGTACAACTCCAGAAAATATAGACCTAAGAGAAAAAATGTAACTAATGAAAATATTACAGAAATATGATACTAAGATTAACAAATGTCATTAGTCAGGTTGCCAGCTCTGTCTAAATAGTGCTGTAATGACCCTTGAAAGAAAATGAATAGAGTATTTCTAAAGGTTGTAGGAACTAGACAATATAACATTTCATAGGTTGTGTTTTCCCCTTGTGCATATGGTCAGGGAAGAATATACCACATAGGAAAATTAGTGAGCCTAACACATTTAACATCATGGTTATCCCTGGCACGCTTTCCATAGTTAGTTTAAAATTGTGTTCCATGGACTTACAGTACTTTCTTTGATTTGCTGCCAATATTTACTTAAGCAAATTGAAGAGCTCATGTTATACAAGGGTAGAAAGTGATAAACTGCAAAAATTCGGTAACTGTTAAAGCTAAATTTTTTTCATCGGAAATCTGAAGAACTTATTCTCATGGCTGATAACTTTAACAGATTGAAAGGACAACACGCAAACACATAATACAGTAACTGAGAACTTCTGATAGAGGAGACAGGTTCAAATATTTGCAGCACCTGAAGAGATTTTGGCGAGGTATTTTTACTGGGTTCACTGAATCATAGTTCGTTAGTGTTCAAAACAAAAGCTTTGAATCCTAGAAAAAGTTTACCAAATATTCTGTTTAAATGTGAGAACTGAGATGCTAAAATCTCCCCACAAAAAAGTGCCTCCAGCTCTAGTTTTGACTTCAGGATAGAATTTGGCCCATTTAGCCCATTTTCTTGTTGACAAATATGTATTGCTTTGTTTGTTTGTGCAAGTGTGGAGAAAACCATTACAGAAACTGTATTTTCAGAGCCATGAGGCATATAATACAGATTATACGGAGCAGAACCGGTAGACTCTAATTTTGCTGCACGTCAAATCTAGGTTTAGATAAAAGTTTTACAGTTTCTGGGAATCTCTTTAAATGCAAAAAAAGAGATGCATGATCTATTACTATATGCACAGTATATTATTATATGAAGTATAAAAATCAAAATAATTTTAAATAGATTTAGTGAGATGCATTCTGTCTCTGGATTTATACTTGCAGGAGCATACTGTGTATTTCTGCAGTTATACTGGATAATCTGAAGATATGTATGCTACTTAGTTCACATTAAAGCCAGGTGAATATTGTACAAAAATATTTAGTAATGCTCATTTCAACAAAAGAAGGTGCAGTGAGGTACAGAACTAATGAAGTCTGGTATCCCATTGCCTTGTTACTTCCAGGTGGAATCTTAGATATTTGACTGAAGCTGTCAGTCCAATTAGATAGTATTCTTAGACCTTTTAATGGCTTCTGTTAACATGAGGATACCTAATCACTTTTACTGAAAGGCTATTCATGGAAAATCATCACAGATACTTATTATATATTTGTACAAAATTTTGTAAGAAATGTGTGTTGTGAACAAAGAACTGTAGGAAAAGAGGGAATTATGAAATCGCTTTGATATTGCTCCTCTACATAGACCTTCCAGTGATGTAAGGATCGGCTAATATTGTCACCAGGTAGGGCAGGTAAAACCAAATACAGCCCTTGAATAGTAAATAGCATATAACAAATAGCAAAAGAAAGAACTGAAGTGAATCACTTGAGAACAATCTAAACAGCTGAAATATGTTCACTGACACAGTTATTTGAACAATTGTGAATAACAACCAGATGAATTAAAGTCAAAGTTTGTCCATAATAATTCACAAAGAGAACAAAAGGCTTAATCCACTAAATAAAACATGTGCTATGAAAAGCTTGCCCAGCTCAAGTTCATATATTGTAAAAGGAGGTTGGCTTAAGATATGCTTTATTACCAAACTCAGATAAGAATACAGGGAAATGTTGCCTAAGGACATCATTAAAGGAGCTATGGACTATGAGATCTAAGAGTGGTCAATAGGTGAAACGAAGGTATTTTTACAATTTTATGACTTTAGTGTAATAAGAAAAGGATGTAACTAGTGGAACTCGGGGGAGGAGGCAGACAGAGGAGAGTCAACATAAGACAGAATGCGAAAAGATAAAACATCTTCTGGCAAGCTTGTTTTGACTTTTTGAACTAGAAGGGTGAACTACTATGGACAGTCCCTCCCTTCCACAATTATGCAATGACTTCCACTCCGTTTTCCCTTGGTAGCCCTCAAGGTCAGTGGACACAGATCAGCTGTGGACTTAAATTGTCCCTGGCACTTTATGAGACCTTGCTTAATTCAGGTCTGTGAAGTTCCTCAAAGCAAACCCCTGCTTCTGCAGAGTGCTGGGCCACTCCTCCTGCTGTAGACAAATGCATGAGGCTTTACTGTGATAACTTCCTCAAGGTTATGTTGACCTTAACTAGTGAGTCAAGTGGATAATATTCTGGTGTGGAGGGAGGACTTGGTGAGGGTGGATAATGAAAATCCTCTCTCAGGTTCTCAGGGAGACCACAAAGAAGAATGCTCACACACACAAAAAAGTAAGAATGTGCATTTGGAAGGAGTGTTCATCACCGGTGTGTTA
Organism: Rissa tridactyla; assembly: GCF_028500815.1. Lineage (NCBI taxonomy): Eukaryota > Metazoa > Chordata > Aves > Charadriiformes > Laridae > Rissa > Rissa tridactyla. The sequence goes on along the minus strand of NC_071467.1, from coordinate 26,012,395 downwards.
CTTTCTGATAGAAGACTTGCAGGGCGTTAGAGTCACTGTAGCTTGCATCCAAGTCCAAGTCAATGAATTACAGTGCATTCTCTGCTGAGCAGGACTTCATGCTTTTCAGTTCTTTCACACGCAGCAGTTTTATGGATTTCAGGATATAACTGGGAAGGGATCATAGGTTTGTCTTGAAAATTGCAGCTCCTTTGAAACAGGACCTTTACCAATTTGTAGTCATATACATTTCATAAACCTTTGCAAATCTTAGGTACATCTTCTGTGGAGCAGTCTTTGGATGGTGCTAAGAGACCCAGATGCTTAGATAGGTTACTAATCATACCTAGAGGAAGGCAGTTGCTCACTTGCAACAGCTGGTAGAAATCACTATGAACAAAAAGGTATGTACCTCTTTCTTGGGTGGGAACCCTCAGAAGAAGAATGGTCTCCACTAAACAAGAATCTTTGATGATTTCTTTTATAAATTTCTCCCCAGTTGTCTTCCACTTTCTTGGTCATTCAGGGGCTCCCAAGTTCCTTTCAGTGCTGGATAGTGAGTTCAACATGCAGGTTTTCATTCACAACAGGATACCTGAAGGATGATAGTTAGTGGAGGAGGTCTTTTTGCTCTAAGAGAGATTTATATCTTCATTTTCACTTGATTTTGTGGGTAACGAGCATTCACTTCTCCAGTTTCCCTCCATACTGTCCAAATTGATCTGTGCTTATATTATTCCTTTTGCAGCTTCCAGGGTGCTTCCATTAAAGGCTGAAAAGGACATAGATGAGCAGAGATAGGTGAGCACAGATTCATGGAATGATGTGTCCTGTCTGTTTTCAGATTTCAGATTACCTCTTCTCTGAGGCACTGACAGAAACTGACTTCATGGTTCTGAGGACCACACAAATTTGGGGAGGAAACAGGTTCGTCAAATGAAAAAAACAACCCTAAACCCCAAAACAGTCCTCCCAAAAATGCAAAGCAAAGCACAAATTCAATAACACTGGAACTGCTCTGTGACCTTTCACAGGTGGGAGCTGAGGAATTAAGGAAACCTTAGAAAACTGAGGTCATGTCTGCTCAGCCTAGACATTAAGGATCCCTTGATGCTTTACATACTAGGGAGGATTTACCCCCACGTCCTTTCCAAAATGTAACCTTCTCCCCAGAGCAAAGGTGCATACCATATTCTGATTAGTGGCTCTTCTCCATCCTGGAAGTGTCTGCGTTTTGATGATGCAGTTTGTGCCTTTTGTGTAAACACACACACAAGTCTATACAGAAAGACTTGGGTATTGCAGGGGCTCTGCACACAAAAGAAAGATTCCCATGCTCTCCCATGAAAGAGCATGAACAGGCTTATGGCCATGCCTTGTGAAGTATTTTGGGATCCTTTTTTAGATAATCTTCATTACTTATAATTAATATAAAGGGATGGCCAGCATTGCAGGCAACAACATGTAACAGCTGTTGGGCTTGATTGGGAAAACGTTCTTGTGTATGGTCAGTTTTACACAGGAGGAAAGTCCTTTTGACTTCATCAGAACTGTTAGCAGTATTGGTGATATTTACCATTATTAAATTCCAGTTGGGAAAATCATTTAGGTGAGAAGAAGAATTTGCAAGTATACAGTTAAACTTGCAAGAACATTCGCAGAGCATAGCTTTGATTTATCATTAGTGTTTGCCAAGTTCTGTGCTAATGGGTCAGAATTTGTCTCTTCTGTTTCCTAATTTAAAAAAATCCCAACACAATTTTATTTCATCTTTTAAAGCACTTTGACTCTAGGGATCAAAATAGCTTGGACTTCTATGCTAAGTTATACCAGAGAATAATTTTTGTTGCACTGTAGCATAGACTTTCAATAGTTGCTGTTTCAACAGAAAAATAAAAACCATCCACTTAATGTGTAATTAATAGTTTGGCATTTCCCTAAGGCTTTACCCAGGACCCTTTCTGTTTCTGTTTTGTATTACTGAACTCCCTTGCTAAATATTTCCAGATCATATAGATTTAGATAAGACATGTTCCAGAACTTATAACATTTTTTATTTTGACTTTTACAGTATTTATTAGCGTAATGAAAATAATACTTTGACAAGTCCCCAAATAAATGGTAATATTCACCCCTGGATAGCTAAGTGAAATGTTCAGTGGCTGTAGTCCATGGGTTATTTAACCACGCTTGCATTGGAGACATAAAAACTATGACAAAAATTTCAGTGCAGATCCCTTAAAAACCTGTGACCCTCTCCTATGACCAAGGCCCTGATCCTGTAGTTTGAGTAACTCAGGAGGACGTTGGCAGACATGAGAAATGCCACTGAAATCCAGGGAGCTCTCCCGGGGGTACAGGAGGCTTCAGGACTGGGACCTAACCTACTAATGTAGTAGTAGGTAAGTAGGTAGGTAACCTGCCTGATCTAGTTGAAGATGTCCCTGCTTACTGCAGGGGGCTTGGACTAGATGACCTTTAAAGGTCCCTTCTAACCCAACACATTCTGTGATTCATTCTATGATTCTAATGTGATCCTTTTGAACGCTTACGTGGTATTCTCCGGGAGCACTCTTACCTGCTTCTATGCATAATGAAAAGGTGTATGAAGAACAATTTAGTGAAAAACCTGTAACTCAGAAATGGAACATCTGGGAAAATACCAGAAAGTCACAGATGTCAAAAAGCCAATTACGATAAATTGCTATGAACTCCTGCATTCCTAGAGATAAAGGATTTCACCCACATTCACCAACAGGTATGAAATTCTTAAGGCCACTTTTATACTTAATATTATATAAATGTGCACTAGTGATGAGCACAGAAAGGCCCATTTCTGTGTAACAGACTGTGTGATCAAGGCCTGTAAAACGTTAAAGGCAACGTTTGTTGTCTTTGTTAAGCTTTTAACACACTTTTGAGAGTATTAAAAAACTATGGAGCCTTTGGAATCCATGATGGAGCTCGGGATGTGTAGGCATACTGAAAGAACGGCTTTGTAGAGCTCTCTGGCCTAAATGAGCACATTTTCTCCTTTACAGGGCAGATCTTAACTTACAGCTCCCTAGCTGTATCTTCACACCACAGTTCTTTTCCTGGTGAATGCGAGTCAAGTGGTCTTTACGTCCACTCCCTTTTGTCACCCACGCAGGCTTACAAGTTAAAAAGAGAAACAGCAGTTTAAAACGAAGAGCTGATGAGTTTCTGTTTGGGAATATTAAACCCCAATGTTTTAACATTTCCCAAACCAATAAAAAGTTTCAACTTAAAAAAGAACTCCACCATTTTTTAATCACTGCCAAAATTATTTTTCCAAACGTGACTAAAACTCATTTGCATGTTTATACTCTTTCCAAAGTTCAGTTGCTTGATATATTTATTGTTTGTCTCACAATTGTCTTAGTTGCACTAGGTTTGCTGATGCCTTCACCTCAGCAAGGCTGAGGGGCACAAGAGTGTTTTCCTGACAAAAACACTTGAAGTATTTTAAGTAATTTAAAAGTACTTTCCTCATCTGGCTCCTTCCAGAATAGACCATACTGAATGTACATTCAAATTTTCATTTCCTTGGAGTTTGCCCACTTGTTCGTTAACATACTCACAAGGTTGGGTGTGATTTGTTTAATGAGCAGCTTCATAACTGGAAGAAATTCCCTCCTGCCTATCTTTTCTCAACATGTATTTCCATGGGTACATAAAGAGTATGTATCTGACTGCTCAAACACATGGAGAAACTTAAGATTCACTTGATGTTAATTTTGAGCACATATTATTTCTTTCTTCAATATATGGAAAAGTGATCAGTTCCTTGTTTGGTATCACTGCACAGACATTGTCTGACACCATCTGGGAATGATCATAGCATCTATCATTGGAAATCCCATGTTTTTACCCTATGTCTTTCCTATAAGAGTGTGAAACTTCATGTGCTGGTCCACACATTACCTCAACCCTTTACAAATAAATTAGTTTTACAACAGCCCTACAGAACTCTGGCTCATTGTAAAAGCCATGCACCTTGCAAACTAATTGGATCTGAATGTAATGAATCCAAAAAGAAATGAGAACTCTTAACATCTACCATCCACCAGTGTACATGCAGAACACCCAAACTTTATAATCTCTTTCCTCTGGTTATTTTTTCACTACAGCTACTATCATGTGATGGATCAGTGGCAACACATGAAGTACATTTCTTGATGATTAAGAAACTAAGTGGTGGTAGCTCATGCTTACCTATTTATGTGGATGAAAAATTAGCAATTTTTTTTAATTGCTGAAGGTCTCCTTTGAAACTAAAAGAAGATTAAATCTTTCTGATTTGATGTGATTAAAATAATAATAAATGTAAGATTAAGGTATGATTAAAAACCTAATGCATGGCCTGCCAGTAGAGTTAATACCTGGAGGTATTAACTTTTGGGAGGAGGACCAAGTCTCCTCCCAAACACATTTTTGGCATTCTTATTGCCATGTTGAAAAATGCTGTTGGCATCTCTGTGCAAGTTATGCTTTCCTTGGTTTGTCTGGATATCTCAATTCCTATAGTGATTATGGGGGGAATTTGTGACCCTCCTGTGGGTAGGTGCAACAGGAAAATGACTGGGGAGGGGGTAGAAAGGTAAAAGAGGGACAGACTAATACCAGTGAGAGGGCTGGCAGGGAAAAAAATGGCAGGTATTGAATCCCTATTAAGCAGGTAAGGGAAATCTGCTTCCAAGCAATCAAGCTACCATTCTATGTTATTTTCCAAAACTCTCATTGTAACCACTGTTACCTCTAGCCTGTTGAAATGGATGAGATAACTACCATGACTTCAGTGGGAATACAATCAAGTGAGCCCTAAGTACAGCTGCATGTTTTTAAGGTTACATGGTCAGTTTACACTGGCCGTGTGCACAAAGTTGGAGCACACTCTTTTTAGCTTCAAAAAGGAGAAAAAAATTATAAAAAAATGAGTGCAATTTTTTATCTTTGAGATAGTTTTGAATTTTCAAGACACTCTTCTGAGTTTCTAGGTCCTACATATTTTTGTGTCCTGATGGTTGGAAATATTTGTATCTGAATGAAGGCCTAAGAGATACTGCAGCTTATGCTTCCCTAAGGTTTTTATGACTTCAGGATAAGCAGAATTTCAGTGTGTGGGCAACTTGTCCCAGCTGGGCTGGTGGCAAGTGGGTTCTGCTTGCTTAGGTTCATCCACTTGGCAGCTTCTAGATGCAGCATGCTGTTGATGCAAGAAGGACTTGTAGATTTTTCATAACTTGCCAGAGTTACACTGAAAGAAGGTCTTGATTGTTTATTTTGTTCAAGAGCAGGAAGATCACAGACTACCAAAAGAAATGGCTTCTTATCCATAAAACAAATAGCTCATTCAGTTGAGCTCTGTGAATAGGACAAAGGGAAAAGCAGGATGGAACTAACAAGTCCACATTTACTTAAATCTGGTAACAACGTAACTTAGAATTGTAGAATCATAGAATAGTTTGGGTTGAAAAGAACCTTTAAAGGTCATCTAGTCCAATCCCCCTGCAATAAGCAGGGACATCTTCAACTAGATCAGGTTGCTCAGAGGCCCATCCAAGCGGACCTTGGGTTGTTTCCAGGGATGGGGCCTCTACCACCTCTCTGGGAAACCTGTTTCAGCATCCTCATTGTAAAAAATTTCTTCCTTACATCTAGTCTAAATCTTCCCTTTTTTAGTTTAAAACTATTACCCTTTGTACTATCACAACATGCCCTATTAAAAAGTCTGTCCCCATCGTTCTTGTAAGCCCCCCCCCCCAATTATGGAAAGGCCGCAATAAGGTCTCCATAGAGCCTTCTCTTCTCCAGGCTGAACAACCCCAGCTCTCTCAGCCTGTCCTCACAGGAGAGGTGCTCCAGCCCTCTGATCATTTTTGTGGCCCTCTGCTGGACCTGGTCCAACCTGGTCTTACTTGTGCTGAGGGCTCCAGAGCTGGACACAGTACTCCAGGTGGGGTCTCACCAGAGCAGAGTAGAGGGGAAGAATCATCTCCCTCGACCTGCTGGCCATGCCTCTTGTGATGCAGCCCAGGATTCACTTGGCCTTCTGGCCTGTGAGCACGCATTGCCGGCTCATGTCCAGCTTTTCATCCCCCAGTATTCCCAAGTCCTTCTTGGTAGGGCTGCTCTCACTTGAGGTAGCTGTTGTCTAAGTCTAACTGAGGAAATAGGATCTAGTGTTCCTCTAACTTCAGATTTCCTTGGGGTATGGAGTCCTTTTTCAACAACCTTTCCAAAGGCCTTGTCCTAAGCCCCTTGACTCTGCCTTTGGAGAACAGCTGAAGGCAGGGAGCCTAATGACACGTTAGGATTCAAGAAAACAGTATCCTTTTTGTTTAAGGTTATATCTTTTGTTTCTGCCTCTTTTTATTCACATTACAGGCATGTTCAAAGGAATGGCAGTACTCTATGGTACACACTAACAGGTGAGTTGAAATGGGTCTTTTCAAAGAGGGGGTCCATGGAGTGTTCAAACAACAGCCAATTAGACATGCTCTATAGGACTAATTCGTCGGAGAGATTAAAACAGATCTGGAGGCAGCCATTACTGAAGAACATGTGCACAATAACGCAGATGAGCAAATGGTCAATGTCTTTGCCTCCCTTCCAGGTCCTCCAGGCTTGCCCTAGGTGTACTGGCACTGCCAGGTTTTTTTGCAAGCCATCATTTTTGCAAGTGGGCTTAAGAAAGAACACACCACAATAAAAATCTGAAAACGCCTGAACAAACAGATGCATGGTTTACCCTCACGGTCTTTTCCCTGACATCCTAAAGCTTTCTCTGAGTGAAAAAAAGTGATGTCTGAGCATGGAAAAAGGCAGCAATGTGTCACAGAATCACACGAGAGGCCTGATGGGAGAAAACAGAGCCTTTTCTAAATGCTTAGCTACTGTTTCCCAAGCAAAAATACAATGGCTTTTACGCTGATCACAATTATGCTGCTATAAATCTACTGATTACTTCTGCATTACCTTGGATTTACAGCATTGTAACCAGCCTCACAGTCTTTTTGGGTCTGCTGGTGCCAATGAATTGTTTTTCTCACCAAGGCACAGTCAGGAGACTTCTTTCTGCATTGTCACCCAGCAAGCGGTCTATCTTCTGAAGATAAAGCATGAAGATAAAGCATGTCCAATTCTTGCTTCCTTTAATGAATATTCCTTATTTAGTCAGGGTTAGGAACAAAAATTGGTTTCTAACTGGCATCTGATAATGTTTTGCAACCTTCTATTTTGATTTTGAAGTTACCAGGCTAATGCCTGAATTTTTTGCTCAGTCATTTGACAGAAAAACCCATTGGCTTCAACGTGAGGCTTATCTGTACCAGAGCTCAGTCACAAGGCCATAGGCCTGGTAGGAGTCACAAAGTGTCCCACCCCCCGCACACCACTGCAAGATTCCACAGCAGATATATATGTCTAGTCTGTTTTTAAAGATCTGCACTGTCTTCCCCAATAGGTTGAAGCTCTGGTCCACTGCTCACTCTGATCATCTCACAGACTGATAACTCTTTCCCTGCATCACTCTGAATTCGTCTTTACGACAAATTAATTTTTCATCCGTTCCTCTGTGGCCACAGAGAACAGTTCATCATCTCTGTCTCCAACAGCCTTTTTCATATTGGAAGACTGTTATCATATGCCCCTTCAGTCTTCTCTTTTCTAGACTAAACAAACTTAGTTTCTTCAGCTTTTCCCTCATAGGTCATGTTTTCTAAACCTCTTAACATTCTTAGTTGGTTTCCCCCCCCCCCCCCCCCCCCCCCCCGTGTAAAAGGGAAGACAGTTGTGCTGGGAAAATTATTTCCCCAGCATTTGGCCACAGTGTGTCCCTGCTTGAAACCTAGAAAGGTTTCTTCCTTCCTAAGAGAGAGTGTTACCCATCTTTGAGTTAATGCTTGCCTGAAGGTCTCATGTTACCTATTGTTAGTCTAGGCAACCACTGTGTGGTGTGGAAAATGAAAGTAGAAGGGTGAGGAAGTATTAGTGAATAGGCGTGATGCGTGCCAAGTTATACAGATTTAGTATACAGATGACATCGATTGAGAAGTTCACACATTTCATGGTTGCCAAGAAGCCCATCTCTAGGAATCCCTCCTTAAAGAGGGAAGTTAGGTCGTACCCTTCCTGGGAGGCCTTGGAGGATGGATGCAATGGAGTCATGGAGCTTCAGTGCTGATGATCTGGACTAAGAATTGATGTTTGCATTGCTGGGGTGAAAGCTTTCTCTGCAGTGGAGTAAAAATGAATTGTATTTTCTCCCTCTGACTTCTTCTCCCTCTGACCTCATGCCAGTGGTATTTCTGGAAGATGAACTGGTCAGGCTTGACCCAAAAGTCCCGAGTTAGCTTGACTCACCTCAGCCTGAACATGCAGGAGTTGTTCTGTGTTCTGCTGGCTTTTGTATCTGAAGCTTGAACCCCTCTTTCCTCTGTTACTCATTTTAATGAAGTGCATCAGAAAGTACAAGAATGATGAAAAGCCTCTTGAAGTCCAGGTTTTATTTTGATATAAACCAAGGGAGCCCAGCCCTGGGATCCCTTAGCCCCATGGCTATTCAAAATAACGTGGGAGGTTATATTAGCATTTTCACATTTCCTTTCCATGGGGGTTGAAGACTGAAAAGTGTCTTCAGATATCTCCAAATCCATTATCATGTTCTTTCAGCATCATCATCATTTATTGCCCCTAATTTGATACATCACATTTTCCATCCTTTCTGAGTTTGGCACTGCTCAGTGGCTGCAGCCTATTGATTCTGGCTCGCAGTATTTCTGTGACAGTCACACAGCAATTAGTCTAACGAGTAACATTTGCCACAGTCTTAAATGCTGATGGGAATACAAATCTTTATAGATTCATCCTACAAATCTAGGGTTACCTCTTAATTAGCCCAATTATTTTCTGCTGAGCTTAAGCCCTGTTTACACTGGCCGTGACAAAGGACTTCACCTCTGCTAGAGGACAGAGTTAAGCCTACTTCCAGCTGAGATGGCTTATGAAATGTTTTCACAAACCTGTGCGGATAGCACCAAACTGTGTCAGAGCCACATTTACAAACTGCGTTCTCCTGGACTAAAGACCCAGGTCAGAAAAGGCTGAAAGAGCTACTTGTGTCATAGTTTACACTGTCAGAGCACAAGGCAAACACTAGCCAGCGGGGTGCAGCTACAAACCAGCCAAAACCTGTTGGATGCTGTGTTAGCTGGGAATAAGGAAAGCACAGGCACTGCCTCTGCCATGCCTGTGAGCTCCAGCGGGAGGATTTGCCGAGAGGAGAAGCCTGTGGAGCTGACCAGGAGTGAGCTGCGAAGGAGCCAGGAGAGAGGCACGGCCATTTTTGTAAAAGTGGTCTAGTAGTGGATGTCCTTTGATCTTGATGGGATGGTTGCGTTTCATTGCCTTCCATATACTCAAGGCTCTAGAGATATTCCAGAAAGCCACCAAAGAGAAGACCTTATGAATCCTTCTTCAATCCAGCACCTCCTGGATACATCCACAGACTGACTGCATGGATCTCCAGATTGATCCTGAATTGTTGTTGATCCCTTGTGCAGCCTGGAAGAAAGTCACAGGCTTCTGGACCAGGTTGTTCATTCAAAGTAATTTGTATTTTCTATTTTCTGTGTTTGAATGATAAACACAGACATACCCGTGTAACATTATTGGCAACAGGGCTTCCTAAAAATTGCGGACATCCTTCTAACCTTCTGCCATTACCTGATTATTTTTACCAATTTCCTGGACTTTCATAGGGTTTATTCTTCCATTTTATATTTTTCAGAGTGGAGATGCATATCATCAGGCTGCAGTCTAACACGGATAATTAAAGAATGCCGTCCATGTTCACATACAAGAGCGTCCAATTCAGGCTAGCAGTTCTGCCACAAGCTGAAACACCACATCCTTCATTTCATTACATTAAAGTGCAACTTGCTAAGAAATACTTTTTTTTTTCCTCCACTAGTAGGATTATAACTTGCCTGGTGCCTAGTTTGGCAGCAGGAAGGATGGCTTTTCGGGCGGATGTGTAAAATGAAAAACAGTTGCTGACGATAGCAAGGCACTTAGCTTTCTGCCATGAAGAATAGCTTCCAGAATCAAGAAATATGTGAAGTCTGTGTTCTTTACCGATCACTGGTGCAGGATGCTATGGTCTATCAGTTGTTAGCACAGACCTTCAACAAATCACATAACTCTTTCAACCTTTCTACTTCAACTGTGCAAATGAAAAAGTAACTGTAAATCTTGTTGACAATTACTTCTATATCTATTGGCAGGCAGTCAACTTTGGCCCGAACAACATGGGAACAATATGTGCAGCACAGCCAATGCCCATTAATTGTCTCTTTAGTTTCTCCTGCAGCTTGTAGAGCACATTTCTCCCAGGTGATCTGCTTCTCTAAACATTAGTACAAGCCTGTCTGGCACAGAATGCCAATAATTTATGAGTTAGATTCTGCTTTTCAGTAATATTTACAGTGTGCTGTGATGTAGAGCACATTAGATATTTTAAGTACAGATGAAACTGTAGGAAATGTGCTTTTTTTTTTTGTTACATTCAAGAAGCAATTAAAACTAACTCTCATTTTTCTATGGTCTGTTTCATCAGCTGACACACACAGACCCAGGGCCCGTTTTCTTCCTTGGTCTGCATATGTTTGCTCACCAGTGAGCAGCACAAGGATACACTGGAAGCAGCTTCCAGATATTTCCCTCTTTGTGGCACGGGACTGCTCTCTGGATTGCCTTGTCAGCTTGACTCCATGATATACTGCTGTCCCGGTTAATCACTGTTATTTTAGTTTCTGTCACTACTCCAAGATCTCTCCCACGTTTCTGGGAAGGGCGCTGTGACAATAGGCAGTAATAACTGCTTGGCTGTGATGGATACTTCTCTAGTGGGAACAGTTGACCTTTCACTTTCTACTTCTGAACGAGTCTCTCAGTGCTGAATGCTTTATAACACTTATTTAATGAGCAATCTCTTCTCAGCTCTCCCAAAGACTTAATAGCAGAAGCTGTAGCGAGATCTCCTATCATCATCCTTTTTTGTTCCAGAGGCATTGCTGAACATGCACCAGTCTTTTATGTAGTGTTGTTACAGCTAAATCCAGGTTACACACAAAAGCAAACATAGAGGAACAAATACTGCATGAGTTCTACCTCTTTAACACTTTTCATTCAATTTTATTGTACAGTTTAGTCACTGGAAACCCACTGAGGCTTGGAATACATTAGGCTATTCTAGTCCTATTAAATGAAGGTTCAAACTATTGTTTAGACATGAAGTGGAGTTGAATTAAGTCTTCCTTACAATTTTAAGGATCACTTGCGATCTCAGGCTCTTGGGTCTGAGGTTTGGAATCAGACTTGACTGTTGTCTTTCAGCAGAAGCTGAAATGAATCTCATTTTACTGTAGGGGAAACAAACCCCATTTGAGATACGTGCAGTGTATCATTTCCCTCGTTAAGGAACCTCCTCTTTATCAGTAATGCCCTTCCTAGCCCTTTACCTCTCCTCTAGAGAACAGCACAAGCACAGACATAGCCAGGCTCTCCCGCCCCTCTCTGGGGATGGCTGGAGTCATGCACAGAGGCTGCCACGCATGTTCGTTAATACAGTCTGCCTGAACTAGTGTATCCTAATGAGAAAAGAAAAGCACTTATCCTGCAGAGCTGTCTCTGTGGACGCATGTCAAGATTCCCAAATGCTTTTTTTTTTTTTAATTCAGCAACACTCGAGTCACCTGTGCCTATTCCTGCAGAAAGATCTTCCTTGCAATATCTCAAAAACTATGAGCTGACGAGGTTCCACCTTGCCAGGTACAGCAGAACTTTCCCAGCCCTCCTCCTTGCCCTGCCTGGGCCACAGGTGATGTTGGACAACCTGCGTAGTTCCTCCTGTGGGATGGTGTGATGCTCTGTCCTGGAGCATGACGTCTCTTTGCCCTGCATCCCATCAAGCAAAGGCAGGGAGAAACTTGCCCATGGTCACAATGAAAAACTTTAGTATCAAACTGTCCTGCTCAAATTGGCACCTAAAAAATGTGACTTTTCTAAAGGTGCCAAATTTTTACAGCTCCACGTACTCTCTTAGGGAATTCTTGGTGTTGGGCATCTTTGGGTGTCAAAAATGAAACGTGGGAGGTCTGAGTGATTCTCTGAATGGTTGTTTACTGCAGATATTCACATCTCTATTATTGAGTTTATTCCTGGTGGAGCTGGTGGGGATTAACCCCATTCCCATCTTCAAAACAGGGAAATATTTTGTAAAATCAAACTTTCAGTGCTGATATTGACTTAGGTGAAGACCAGAGCCAGTAAAAACAGCTATTGCAGCCTTCAGATGAAATAACAGATATGCAGTAGCTTTCCCAGACGTACAGGCATGAGGAGGATGGCTGCATTCACATATTTTCTCTCACATATCTGCTAATGGGGAAGTCCCACGTCCCACTGTAAATGTAAATATCCAGTAATGTTATTTAAAGCTATGGCTTTCCCTGGAGAATTTTTGCTTCATACATTTTTCGCAGCTCAGGATGGATGTAATCTTGCTCCTACGTGTTAAGTAGAAACAGGGCCTATTGCTGTCAGACCGCTACACTGAAGCCTTGAGCAATAAGAGATATCTTATTAATGGACACAGAAATACACTTGCCAGGTATTCTGAGACATAGAATTTAAAGTGTGCCTGAATGTCACCTTTGAATAAGGTACTACCTCCTGCCTATATAACACAGGACAGGGTTATTGCTTCACCAGAGTACACGAGAGTAGTTACTGCAGTGGTAGCCTGTGAGGTTTGCGTATCGCGGACTTGTTTTGGCCTTAGGTAGCTCATTTAAGTGATGCTGCATGATGCCTTTTTCCAGTGATCTGAAACATAATGAAGGTGTATTCTCCCTTATTGACTCTGACCTGGCTGGGGTTTGCATAGAGGACATTTATTTGCCACTAGACTTAAAATCATCGAAGGATCTGGTGTTGGTGATATATTTAATTTTTTTATGCTGTTGGACATTTTCTCAACTAAACTTCTAGGCACTAATTTCACTTATCTTTTAGTAAATTACTTTCCTAAACAAATATAAACATTTCATATGATCTTGACTGGATTTCAGACAATATTTTATGTAGCTCCATGTTAAAGACTGCCTAACGAATCCTTTCTATCTATCTTCAGATGTCTGTTGGCTGAAAGATGATTACATGCTCAAATTGTGTAAGGACCCCTGGATACATGAGAGTAAGTCTCACTGCCTAGGCTGGAGTTGGTACCTGTCTTTCTGAGAGACTGCAGGACATCTTGATAGCCTTTCCAAGAAGGATGTCCAAGTCTGGGAGTTTTCCATATGGGAAAACCCATCATGAGCTAGACCAGCAGTCAAGATCCATGGAGCTAGCATGGAGGAACTAGATGCTGTTCTTAGGCTGACTCCAGGTATGGGAGCTTCAGAAACCTGGATGAACTATCTACATGCGAGTCTCTCCCAGAAGCAGGATTTTGTCCAGAAGTATGAACTTTGTTGCTCATGCAGAGAGATGTTTATTCAGCACACTCTGCACTGACCCTGTGGTGTTTGCGGATGTCGCATGAACACAAAGCAAGTCAGTTTGCTTGGCAGAACAGAGTGGGGGTGGTGTGTCAAGGGGCAGAGAGATCCTTTTGCGTCTCTATCAAATATATCTAAAGGTATTGTTGCTACTTGTAAAAATACCACTTAGAGATGACATAGAGCACATACACTCTTTACAGGTTAAAAATATGGATCTGTAATATTATCACTCTATGGTGCTTATAAACATCCCGGAGAACCTAGCTGAAATTTATGATACGTGCAACACAGTGTTAAGGCATCATTGAGCCACCACTGTTTTAAAAATCTGGCATTCCCTTTACTTGCAAGGCTAAACTGTTTTAAATTTATTTACACCGCACCATTTCCTTAGGGACCTGTTTTCCATAAACTAATGAGGCACTGGTGCAAGAGCTTTGCTGTTATTCCTGGCAGAGACCGTTTTGACTCAGAGGCATATTTCACTGTTTTTGTTTCTTCAGTAGCCCAGTGCAAATAATAAATAGGAGGAAATACATCGTGTTTTTGAATATGGGGGACAAGTTGCAGGACTGTGAAAGGTTAAACAAAGCAATTACAAGTTGAAATCCATACTATCTCCCTTGTCCCCACAACTTCTCATGTCTTACTCTTTTCACCTATTTCAAAATGATATGTACACTTTGTTGAAGACCAGCTCAATCCACCAGCAACCAAGGAGCATGCAAGCTTGCAAAAGGAAAATAACTAGGCCAGTATTCCTTGTTGTGTCCAAAGGGCTGATACCTCATTCCTCTTCCCTTGGTTAACAATGTGCCACACAGTGGATCTCTCACTTCACATTTGAGATACAATTCACTTCATTTTTGAGATACAAAAAGACTGGGTGCTGCTGAGACATACAGGACTTTCTAAGCAAGGGATAGTTTAAGGTCAGCTTTTAGAAGTAAAAAAGCCAAGGCTTCAGTGGATTTTCTAAGTGCTGAGTGAAGGTTCTGTAAAGGGATCGGGCACTCTAATGTATACACCCAAGTAAAAAATTGCATTCAAATTGCAAACTAACAGACATCGGTGTATGCAAAAATGTGTAGTATAGAAATCAAAACCTTTTCTTACATAACTGCTTCAATGTGCACTTTAATTCTTCACATCTTTGCACTAAGGCCCATAAATATGTAAAACTGATTTACTGACAAGAGAAAAATGATTATTATGAGAGTGTTTACAGTTGATTGACAATTGAGTGCTAGAATATTAAGAGTACTTTGCATATTTATCTGTAAAATGTCAAAACGAATGTCTATGATTAATCTCAAGGCATAAATGTCTCCCCAGTTACATGCGAAAACACGTTGCTCTGCCTGTGGACACAGGAGGATGGGCACGCTGTCCTCCTTGGGCATCTAAAGCCAGCTGTCTATGTAAGGGTCTGCAGTTTCTCTGTGGTCACGGGGCAGAGAGAGGGGAGGGCAATTAGTGGCTCTGAAGATGGACTCCTGCTCCCCACGGATTGATCGGCTGAAGAGGAGCTGGGCTGCTCACCTGGGGAGGAGGGGGTGGATACTCACATTCCCTCCCAAGGTTATTAACCTGTTTGACGTTTGTGAAAATCATCATAGGCGGGAATGATGAAATTTTGCCAAAGCCAAGGAACAAACGTACCAAAGGAGAGGTAATGTGCTTAAATAGTGACGAACTAGAGCTATAAAGCAGGATTTGCTTGTTTTCTTTTCCTCATTCATCCCAGTTTTAATCCAGTATCTTTAGGCACTGAGGGGAATATAGTCCTTTATCTATAAGCCCTCCTGAATGTAGAGCAACCAAATCTGACAGAGATGAAGGTTTCAAGCACGTGATGTCCCCATACGTTTCACAAGCAGAGGTGGCCAAGAGGAAGAAATCCACGAGACCAAAGTGCCAATGGATTCAGTTTCTACAGAAATACTTTCTCTGGCTTTTCTTTCCTTTATGGTGTCAGTAAGCTGGTTTACTGTGACATAAGTGTATCCTGATTCTTTCCTGTTAATAGCTGCTCATTTACAGAATTTACTTTAAGAAAGTAACTTTGGAGATGAGTCTAGCATTAAGGCAAATACTAAAAATTATAAATAACTGATTTAAAAAATAACCGATGATTCTTGAAGCCCAAATGTATTAATCAGTATGTATAGAAATGGATTAGGTGCATCATATTTTGTCTTTATCATTTATATCTCTGAAGCATGAAGCTTGCAGTAAACCAGAGGAATTTTTTTCACACTGAAAATAACTATCACAAGGTACTTCTGAATTGCACTTGAAAGAATACAGCGATAAGTATAATTTAATTCAGATGAAATAAACCACATTATACAAAGAGTACTGTTAAAAAAAGAGTTCAGTTTTCTGATATGTACCACTAGATCTCTCGAATCCACCCTGGTAGCCCGAGTTTAAATTTTCCAAGTGAACTTTTTCTTTCTTAAATCTTAGAAGGTGATGAGGTCCCACGTTTGTAGAGCAATTCAGACTTTCCATTTCTTTATTATGTGTGTATGACGTAAAGCGCTTTTATGTACAAAGTAAATAATGGCTTTTAGATATAAGCGGTCAGATTTGTAAATTTAAATATTATTATATATTTATAACTACAGCCAGATTATTTGATAATGCCCATGTCTGTCTACTTTCACAGGACACATGAGTGTTTTCCTTTCATTTTATGATGCTGTATTGCACGTAAGTGTGTAAGCGCTTGAAAACACACTCACAGATGTATAGGCATGATGAAGCCCACGCTCAGTGCCTAGAGCTGGGGACAGACCCTTGACTTGAGCATGCTGTTGGCAAAATTTGCTGCTGATTAGGGACAGAAATGGGTTTTTAACACTAAACGTGCTGAACGTGTCAGGTAGTGCATTTGGCCAAGGGTGCTTACAACCACAGGCACCTATCCTGGCGGCTGGGTACCAAGATGCCCGGTGTGGTGTTGTAAGGGAGGCTGTGAGCTCCTGCAGCCTGGCAGAGGTCAGGCAGGTGCTGCAGGCGGGGAGATGGGTGGGCAGAAGTGATGGCAAAAGTCACAGCAAGCCCTGTTACAACCACTCCTGCCTTGTCTTTAGGTGCACACTGGCTCTGGTGAGCAAAGCATGTGGGTTTCCCTCTCCTCTCTTCTGGTTTAGGCTTGGTCTGCAGGAGGGGAGAGGAGAGAGCTTCCTCTGGGCTTTGACTCCACCAGTGGTGTTACCCTTGAGGCTACGCAATATTCCCGGAGTCGAGCCAGAGGAAATCAAGATTTAGTCAGTTTTGGACACACCAGGCTGCCTGGTCCTGTGGCTTTGACTGCACTGGGTGGAGGTGCCAGGAAACCACCGTGGTGAGCTGCGTCTGTTGGAGAGCAAGCACTCATGTTCACACATCCACACACGCACACCCCGGGTGCCTCTTCTTGCAGCCAGGTGTTTCGTTGCAGAAACCAGGGTGAGATGAGGATGGGGAAAGAAGGGCGAGCAGGACCACCACTTTAGTCAGGAGCCTCCAGGGCAGAAACAGTAAATGCCTGCTAAACCTGCCCAGCAGGCAAAGATACCAGCAGGGAGGACGAGATGATTTTGGGGTTATTCAGGGAAAAATTGGGTTCTTCCCAGACTTGCCCAGGTCTTACCCCATCTTGTCACTCACTGCGACCCTACATACGCCTTGGTGTGCTTATTTTTGTTTTTTAACCACTGTCCACTCAGACTGACAGCAGCATGGCCAGAAAACCGGGGGTCTGGTTTCCTTGCATCCCCTTCCTGTGGCCTCGGCTCCATCCCGCTCAGCGTGGAGCAGGGCAGCCAGCACAGCTCTTCCCTGGCGCCGGTTTGGACCACCACGAGTAGGGGATTAGCAGCCTCCGACTGTGCTCCGAGGCTAAAAGCCACCTCAGTGGGACACTGAGGCTGAGCTGCACCGAGAGGCAGAGAGCACCTTTGGGAGATTTACTCCCCTTCTTAGACCCTCATAAATTTTTTTTTCCTTACCTTTGCAGAGAAGCAATTCAATAAATCACCAAAAAATGCCTCATACGCTCACAAGGAAAAATCATTACCTGCACGTTTTCTGCAGGCGTACAGCATCACATCTACATTACAAATGTCACAAACATGTCTTAGAATCAGGCTCCTTTATTTTTTCCAGATGGTAGAAAAACAGCTCTCTACGGCTGTTCCTTAGAACATATTTCTACTTAAATAATGGTGCTCTGCTGAGCAATGGTACTAATAAACAAATAATAATGCGCACGACCTAGACCCACTTTGCACCGTTTTAACTGACTACCCAAGACACAGAGAAGTGATGAATTTTGCTTACAGGCTCTGACTTTTCTTTGCTTTATGGTGTAATTGATGCTCATGAAAACTGTGTGGAACAGGTTATCAGATGTGGAAGCATTTTTTCCACCCTGAGTAAAGGGTTTGAAATTAATTTGGTTATATTTTGAAAAAAAGTAGTGCTGTGAGAACCAGAATTTTGGACACCAAAACTCCTGAGACCTTTTATTTTGATAATTTAAAAACTTAGTAAAACGCTCTTGAAAATGTTGAAAAATCTGAATGCAACACTTCCTGTATAATGTTTTACCTCTGGCAAACCAGCAATTTCTGAGAAAAAAAAATACCATTACATGTCACAATTAACTCAACCTGACATGAAGAGGTTCATTGAAATCTCATGAAAATATTGTGTATTTCTCTGCAAAAATTCTGAAATTGTATCGGGGATATATAAGCAACCACAGCCAGATGCAAGTAAAGGGAGTCATAGGTAGCCTTTAACAATTAGGGGATGTTCATCTTTGTGTTTTTGGAGGAGATAAGTGCTCAAAGTTTTCACTTTCATCCTCCATCTTCCATTCTGCTGAAACCATGGTTTCCTTGCTGCCATTACTATCTGAAGGTCAAGGTGATAAAACAATCCCTTGTGAAAGACAAAACACAATAATGTTTTTAAAATTTCCTTCTGCACCTGTCTTCAGGCTCAGAAGGAAAAAAATAATGTATTTTTTTTTCTTCTTTGTGCTCCGTTTCCTTGTCTGTAAAATGAGGTGCGTGATCCTGGCCCTTGTGTGAAATGGTTTAGTCTCTCCTAATGCAAGTTCAACATTTCCTGCACAAACGATGGGCCAGGTCCTCAGTGGGTGACGCAGAGCAGGTCAGACAACACGCTTGGGTTTTGCAGGCAAATACCAATCTGCGGAAATCCAGATTTCTGCCCCGCTGCTCAAACTAGTTTGAACCAGAATGAAATTGCTGGTTAAAAGCAGCAAGAAAGAGAGAGACCCTCACCCATCTGCTATGGAGAATTTTATTACAGAGACAAAAAACACTGCAGAAAATTCAGAGGAAATGAAACGTTGCGTGGCATTTGCAGCAAATAAGGCACCTGTAGGAAGCCTCCTTCCCAGGAATCTCTGCTGAAAGGTGAATTTATTTAAGAAGATAAACTCCACTGTGTTGTCACAAACCATAGTATAACTTCCAGTCAGAAAAGATTAAAAATGCGCTCACTCTTGCCTTAGTAACGGCATATTGTGCCAAAGAAACATAAGCCAGTTGAAACTGGCTCAGAGACGAGGGTACACTACAGTATTGCCACTGATACAGCCCCTGTGCTGTATTTTTCTGGGACCTGCTCACGTCCTTCTCACAGCCATGTGGGGGATGTTGGAATAGGGCACTACAGCCGAGGGATGAGTTTTGGACCAGCCTGGAAAGGTGTTGGTGAGCCTGTTCGTGCAGCACTTCCTCCCATCCAGGTTTCCTCTGCAACACCTATGCACACAGTCAGTTTTTGCAGACACTGCAAAGTCTAATTTGGGGGTTTGATATGCCGTGAGTTTACACTATTCACTACACCCACAAGAAGATGCTCCAGGTTTTTACTTCAGCACTATTGTTCATGGCACACGCTCAGGCTTGGCTTTCTAGTTGTTGACAACCTGCTCAAAAATACCGTCGTGCTCACAAGATTAGCGACACTGTAGTTTTTGAAGCACTTATCTCTCCATTGACCTAAATCTAGGTCAAGTGAGGTCTCATTTGAACATTTTCAAGACAATCATCTGAAAAGAGATTAACAAATTGCATCCCTGAAGTTGAATTTTCCCAATTGGTTTGCAGCCTATTGCAGATCGCAAAGCACAACTTTCCTTCGCTCCAGAGAGTGTTACACCAACTCACCAGGTCTTTTTGTAAGATTCATTACAACTGTTACAGTTTGTGTGTTAGTTTCTGGAAAAGTAACAGTGATTTCACTAAGGCAGAGTGTCTTCCTAGGATCCAGACAACGGGTGATCCAGCTACAATTCCTGAAAGGGGGTGGATGTGTCCTGAGCACATGGGCTGCAATATTGGTGCATGCTGAACGCAAATGATGAGTTATACCAAAGGTCTCTTGGTCCTCTGTTGTCTCAGGAGACCAAGGGCCTCCAGAAGCTCCAGAATGCATTTTTCCCAGTCCTACATCCCCATTACACACATAGACCTGCAGTACAGCACAGAGTGGGTAAAACAGATGCCTAACAGGTGGAAAGAATATCAACTACATTAATGGCAGGATTGCACTAATGCAGGTTTTCAGATATTTTTAAAATTTGCTTCTACAAAGTTCTTGTCAGCCATTCTGATCTTAGGTAACGCCTTAAGGCCAGAGGGACCTTCTGTGCTCAAGCATGTGCAGGATACTTGTTTTTCAGCCCAAATTCAGGTTTGCTCATGCAGTGCTGCATTTGCAGCCCCAAGCAATCCCCATTACCTTTAGCAAAGGCTGCTTATGGTTAAGCACCACAGAATTAGGCCACATTAATCTCACCTTTCCCCATGTGGGCTTTAAAAAATGGAAATGAAAACAGTCGAGAGAAAATACTGACCTTCTGGGAAAAGGAGAGGTTCTGCCTGCTGGTCCCAGGGGGAATATATAACACCAGGATTAGAGTTACTAAGGAGCGGCTTAATGAAGCTGGCTGGCTCTGGGCTGGTCATGGTTGCACACGTGGGAATAGCATCCATGTGCCAACAGAGCATGGCAGTCAGTTTGCACTTTAGCTTAAGAACCGATCAAATAAAATTACAACAGTGTTTTCATACGTTAATTGACCAGATACTTTTTTTTTTTTAATTGGACTTAAGCAAAGATTTATCGATCTTATACATAGATGTAGGGAATAACGTATGATAACTTAAGTCCGTTAGAAGGTGAGTTGGATGAAGGATGTTTGCTTATCTCCTAAGCCAGCCCAAACTGGCCTGTCCGAAAAGGATGTCTCTGCAGAGCAGGTGACTGTCAGCTTCTTTGGCTGAGAGACTTGACTCTTGCTTGGGTATATCACTGCTTATATCCTGGCATTTAAACAGGGCCATTCCTGGGCCTGCTGCCTCGAAGTACCGCAGCAGCTCTCCTGCTCTCACAGTCACGTCAGGTAATCACTTTCTCCAACTGAATTGGCCCCATTTTAATGCAGTTTGTGCTCTTTAGAAGTGCCTGCCAGAACCTCACTGCCATCTGACAATTACAGCCTTTTAATTACCCTCATTTTGTATTCATATACCAATTCATTCTTGCATTAGTGTTATCTTTTAATCGTCTTGTCTGCTCCACAGCCTTTACTATCTCTAAAGTAATATTTATACATCTTTTATCTGCCATTTTTTCCCTCTTTTCCTCCCTATTTATCCCTGGCAGCCCTGCCTTGCTTTGGTGTGTGCTGGCCTTGTCTGTGCCTGGTGCTGCCTGTATCCAAGCAAATGGCACTGCCCTGCAAAGCTGGTGTCATTCCCAAAACCACCATAAACCACTAGGTCAGCACACCTGAATGCATTTTTTGCTGGAAAAATCCACACATCTTTCCTCAGTCCCACGAAAACATGGCACAGTTATCCACAACTACTGTTCCACTGCAGGTGCTGTCAGATAATCTTCCTGATTATCTGGTAACAGATTTCACGATGGGAAGAGAGGGACCATTCCCATAGCTGGAGGAAAGGATCTGACCTCTTTTCTGGGGTGCTAGTTCAGAGAACTCATCTGCAGTCCTGCCTTGGAGAAGAGCTGCTAACTTCCTCTGCAGCCCACCTGAGCTCTGGCCACCAGACTTTGTATGGGTGTCCTCAAAGCATCAAGAGTAAAAGTATGCCTGGGATCATGCTGGCAGTATTCGAGTAGACAATGACAACATCCTCAGTACTGAGCGCCCTGACTGGCACACCACCAATTCACTTGCTTTGGGTATTTGCTGTGGAGTACAGAGGACATCCAGGCTAAGTCTGTACTGAAAATCAAAATGGTGGGAACACTTCCGGACAACGACTGTGATCACCTATACTGTTATGTGGTTTTGACCATTCTCCTAGACAGCTGCTGGACTTGGTCAGGCAGTGTCAGGAGCCGTGGAGTGCTGTTCCAGTTGATTCATCGACCTAGGCAGTTAGACCTAGGCATGCCTAAATTACTGGTACACCTGTACTCTCATAATACCAGCCTGCCTTACCAGCACCGATACGTCTCAGGTCTGCGTTACCTGGCAGAGGTGAGGTCTGCACCTCTATGGTGGGAGTTACTGCCATAATGGCAGTGTTGGAAGTTCTGCGGATAACAATGCTTGCTAGATGGAAGAGGAAAGAGAAGGAGGAAAATGGGGAATCTGAAAGGGAAGCAATTTAGTTCAGGGTGGGATAAATTGTCAATGGTCAAGAAGAAAAATAAAGGTTGCTTCAACAAATGTGTTATTAATTTTGTTCAAAACCTCAATCTATTTACATTGTAGTTTATTTGCTTGCTTAATCCTGGAGTTTGCTGTTACCTGGTCTGGCATGTGTGCTGGTACCCTGAGGCAAAAGTACGGTCTGTAGCTTATCGATCTGGCAAACCCTTCAAGTTGCCTGTTGACAGAGCCTGCCTCCAAGTTCTTGGAGCTATGCTGAATCGTTCTGCTTGTGCAATGAGTCAAATCGTGCAGTCAGGAAATACCACAGCACAGAAGAAGGCTATTTAGCTAGAAAGGAGAACACATCTTTTTGTACCGAGTATGGTTTACCACATCTATTTTGTTAACATGTTCTCAATCAAGGTTTATTACGGGAGATGCCTATCTGTTTCATGGGATGATATCAGATTAGTTGTTCCTCGAGTGACCATTTCTTTTTCTTGTATAGTTTTAAAAAAAGATTTTATGATTCATGAGAAGTACCAGATTTACAGTGCTGGAGATAGAAATCTCCTGTTTGAAGAGCAGGTGAAAAACAACCTGACCGCCAATGAGGCTTAGATTTACTACAGAAAGGCCATCTACAGCATTAAAATGGCAGTTGAATCCCTCACTCCCACTGATTCCGTTTTTTTCTGAGGTTTTCCTCTCCACTCGCGTCTGTTAACTTGGAAAACAGCGGCAGTAGCATTTCTTGACTGTGTCATTAGCACAGTGTACTGAGGCACGCACCTTCTGGCTAATACCCAAGCAATCCCACTTTGTCTGGCTAGACGATTACTGCACGCTGCCTTCTCACCTGTGGCCAAAGGAAGTTTAGTTCCAAGTCTTCAAAAGTTTCCCAAGACCCCTATGGCAGCATCAGTTCCTACATGCCAACACTTGAGCTTATTGAAAAAGATACGGCATCATCTGTGACCGAAAGCTTCAGCTGCAAGAAGCTAGGGCAGCAGGTGAAAGTCCATGGATCTCCATAGAAGATACCATCAAGTAATTCCAAGAATTCCAAGTTATAAAGAGAGAGAAAGGATGGTTTGGAGATGATTTTGGATGCTACTTACTAATGGTTATTTAAATACAACAATTTTGCAGATTCTAAGGCCATTGGTTAATTTTTGGGAAGCCCAGCCCAAATTTAAAAGGCTTACAACTTATGCAATCCCTAGAATCAATTTCTTCCAACCCAAACAGTGGCAAATTTATCCCTCTGTGTATCAAACCAAAATTTGGCATGCTCTCAAGTGCCTGCTTTTTGAATGTACAGGTTGCTCACTTTTAAAAAGGCAACAAGGCTTGATTTCCTCCAAAATTATACCTTAGATTCTCTCTCTGTTCATGTGTCCACATAGCCTAGTATACTTGAGTAGAGGAGATTAAAAAAACTCTCCTCTTTGGTCCTCTGTACACCTCTTTTCCAACCCTTCTTCTCTTCTGACATGTTCCCTCACCTGGAGGCAAGTCTTGTGGAAGATCCAAAGGACCAGTCATCATTTGCTGACGACCCTTTGGTCACAGGTAGCATCAGCTCCTCTTTCCCTCGCTCATCTCCTCTCAGGCTGTGTGATCCTGCCCTGGTTCAGAAAAGCCATCCCAGCAAACTAGGGATCCATACCCACCTGGCTTCTGCTCCAGCCATCCCCTTTCTTTATAATCTGTGAAAGCCAATTAAAGTTAAGCAGAGGAGGCATGTTTTTATTTTTTTAATAAATGAAAGTCAAGACGCTTTATATGAATACAAGTCACTCTCCGCAGGTTGTTATGCCTTCCAAAAATAGCCCTCAAAACTCAGCCAAAGTGAATGCAGGCACAATTTCCATGGAAAGCACCATCAGATGGAGGAGGCTGTGCCAGCCAGCACGCACACAATGGCTCTTCAGTCCCCTCCGCCCTTCTCTCCTTGGCAGATTTTGCAGAGAGGCAGGGGAAGGTTACGGTTGGACTCTGAAATGATGTCATTCTCCTCTGTTCAGGAGAAGATCACCAAAGCTTTCAAGTAGTCTCTTACAAAATCCCTCACAAGAGGATATTAAAGAAACTAAGCAGTCATGGGACAAGAAGAAAAGTGCTGTCATGGATTAGAACTGGGCCAAGAGACAGAAAGAGAAAAAAAAGGAAAAATGACTGATTTTAGACAGGCTGAAAGAGAACAGGTGCAACCCATGCTGTATAATATCATCACCAAGGATGCTGCAGAAATAGGTGAACAGTGAGGGGAGCTCTCTACCAGGTGCCATGCGTGGCAGCTCTTGGGAAGGGGCACCCGAACCACTTAAAGGACCTATGGTGCACTTAAAATGAACTTTGATAATTCATAAATTAGAGCCCAAAAGACAGATCTATGAAGTCCTTTACCAAATTAGCAGTTGCCAAAACCCAACCAAACAAAAAAATCCTACTGTTTCAAAAGAGAATGCTTCCATACCACAGCAATGATGGGCACAATAAGGAGAGGGAAACACATCTTCATCTGGTATGAACTGATGCATGTCAACTGGAATTGTTGGAGCAATGCTCTCTTTAGATAACGAGGATCTGACCTTGTTTACTGACATAAATATTGAAAATGGAGAGCAGAAAGAATAAGAACATAAGCCAACTGCTAAGAAGAAGGTGGCATCTTAGAAATGGATTATTCCGTAATTTAAGTACCACTGGGATTTTCAGGAATTTCCTCTGAAACATCTTGGCAAGTCTTGAAGACAAGATATTAGACTAAGCAGATTGTGGCTTGAAGGAGGACAGCAATTCTTACACCAATGGGAGGTCTTCAGTGAAGCCTGACACAGTACAGGCTATTGCTAAAGCTAGAACATACAAGATGAATTAATAAAAAATACATATGTTGTTTTTAAGAGCAAAATAAATCCCTCACTCAAAGCTGGTCTTTCTATAAGGCTTAGGGTATCCACTCCTCTCAGGCTGGTAAGGTATAGCTGAAAGATCAGGTTAATGGATAGTCTACAATTTTTCCTGATTTTTCTCCTGTATGTGCACGTTTCTATATGACCATGTGCACACACGAGCATACTCAGTACTCTTTGCAGAGACTAATGGATCTGGTGTGACAGATTCAGCATCTGTGAGTTTCCCAAATTACCACACCTGCAGAAAAAAAAGGGTTGAGTCCCTCCATCCATCCCTGGCGTTGGACTTGTACAAAGCTGTGTTTCACACAGCTCAGATCTTTCAGATGCATCATTTAAACCAGTCATGAGTGGGATGAAGTGTGGGGGACACTGAGAGGGAATGTTTTGCAGAAATGAAGGGCTTCAGGGAAAGGACTGGAAATGGAAAAAGAGCCATGATGGACTGTGCTTCTCTAGCTGTCAGATGCAGCTTGGAAGTCAACCAGGATGTCTCGAAAAAGCAGTTTTTCATATCCTGGTGACTAAGTTCTTCTTCTCCTTTCTTTTTTCCCCTCTGATGGTTTTTAAAGTCTTCTAAACTTCACTTGTACAAAAGCAGAGAGTTATGCGAAAACCTCATTTTTTTATACACAAAGTTCTGTCTCCTACCAACGGGGGCAAATGTGGAATTGGTGCCAGCACTGAGGGAGCTGCATGCATAGAGCAAGTAAAAAGCTGACCAAAGCATCTCTGGAAATCCATTTTTTTTTTAACTCTGGTTTCTAAGATTATGATTGTTATTATTTTCTGTAATTAGAGGCCCTAGGCAACAGTGGAATAGCATTGGGCACGGGACTAGCAACAGCAATTCCTGCCATAGACTACAGAGGCGAGGCGGGTGAATAGGAAAAAGGCTGCAACACGCAAGGCAGAGATCAAACCATGTTCAGTGGTGATGCTGAGAGCTGAACGTGTCTCTCTCATCCCACAGCATTAACCACAGCCTCAGTTTCTCTTGTCTACATCTTGCACACCTAAAGGTATCACCAGTCCCATCACTGCAGGTTGCAACTACCCACAGGTCCAAGACACCTGCTGTTTCCTCCTGCCGGGAATGAGATGCCCGGTGTACAGCCCCACTGAACACCAGACCCTCGTCTACATGACTGCACTGAAGGTAAAAGCCTCTGTCTAGTCATCTGGCTTGAAAAATTGCTGTTGCTAAAAAGAAAATCAACATTATTTTTTTTCTTCTGGTTGGAAGTTGTTTTTCACCTGATTAGTGATTGGAGCCATCTCAACAACTTTCTGGCTCCTTCTCATCAGCACTGAGAGTTCAGGTCTTCAGAGACCTCTTGGAGTTCATTGTGTATTGCCTGTCTTACCAATCAGTTATGTAAATATTCAGTACTCTGTGTAGGATATGTTGATAGCTTTCCCTCTTTTTTTTCCTTTAGGACTTTTTTTTTTTCATGTGGCCTTCCAGGAATAGATGACCTGCAGGATGTCAGGTTTCCATGTGACATTTTATTTTATGGAATGAGGTATTTAGGATTCAGCCACTTAGGTAAAAAAAAAGTGCTTCTTCATCAGAAGCAGTGTTGTTTCTATTTGAGCTGAGGTCACCTTCAGGACTTTTGTGCATCCTGCAGTGCAAATGCTTCTGAGAGGGCTTTCTAGTGAGCAGTTAACTGACCATCATGACAGGATCCAAAGACGGAGAGAGTCTAGCAGTGCCCATGTCAGCCTGAGGCTTGCAAAGGACACATAAAGAGAGGACAATCAACACAGCAAAGGGTCCCAGCACTTCTCCTTGGGAGCAGCTGATGGGCACGGTCTGCTGCTTGGCACCACCAGTTAGGCAACAGTGCTCCCTCCCTTCCTTCCTTTTGGAAGGAAACCTGGTTCCTAGTGCAAGGGATTTCTGTTATTGCAGCGTTCAGCAGCTTGATCATCCCTGATGAGGCTGCCAATAACCTAGGAACCAAAAGACAAACTGTGCTGGGGGCAAAAATAATTGAAACCTCATCTCTTTCCATAACTTTCTTAGTTTCTGATCCATGCAAGTGATTGCTGGGATTTCGTAGGATGTTGAGCTGGTTTGAATTCTTGCATGCATTTAGTATTGGAGAGGTTGAAGTAAAATAAAAAGGAATCTACACTAGGTAGGAGGTCCAAACATTCTGATGCTGTCTCTGGCAAGGTACAAAATGAGAAACATGAGGGGCAAAATGAGAGGAAACAGGAATATTTTTCTACTTCTCATTGGATTACTGCAAGTGAACTGTATTCAAATTGTAACTCCTTAACACATTAATGGGTATGTTTTGTTTTTTGTTGCTCCTATTTGACCGTTACCTGAATGTGATGTTGCTTTGGGTTTAAGCCTCTGCATCAGCAACATGTAGCTTATGATGCACCTGCCCTACCATGCAGAAATTCATGAATTAAGTTGTTACACAGTGTGCAGCTTGGTATGTTTGTAGAGTACCTGTAACAAGGGCTCTTCAAACCGTCTCTTCCAAGGGAACGGTCTGCAAACATTTTTTCAAAGTCCCTTTGTAATGTTTGCCTTTTCCATTGGACTACAGGTAATATTTAGATGATCTCTGTACATGGCGCTCTTCTTCCTCAAAAAACGTCAAATTCTAACAAGAGGGAATTTAACCTGTTGGCTGATATGATTGCTGTGTGATGTGTTTTTTTCTGATGAAAATATAAACATCATGCATATATGTATACATACATATATATATATATACACACACCTATACAAATACATGTAAACGTATATAGAAATGCTTCTATCTATTGCATGAAATGATAGAGGTAGCACAGTGGCAATTAAACAGTACATGATCTTACAGGGTTGTGGAAGTTAATAGTGTTTTTTTTTCCCACTGTTCGTGTAGAGGAACAGATTGAAAAGATACATAAACACGGGACTGGCAAGTAACACAAGCTTTCTAAGGAGCTTTTAGTTGCGAATCCAGTTCTGGACATCAGCACAGATTGGATAAACAATTTCTTGTACTGATAACTCCTTGAAGACATCATGAGCCATTTGGGCATGCTTTCCAACAGACTCCCCTGAATAAGTTGATAAATAGCTTGTATAACACGTCTGACCTGCAGAGACCATGTACTCTGGAATCTACAGAAGTGTAACAGTGGAGCTGGCTCAAGGCTTGGAACTGTTAAGCCATGTTGGTGTCAGAAAACCACATTGTTTTTATTGAATCAGGCACGCTAAGCAAAGCTCATTACATTGCTTTCCTGCAGCTGCAGTCAGTCCGTACGCTTGTGCAATAAGAGCACTGTCATCATCCATCAGTGAAGGTGGCAAAGAACAGCAGCAGGCCAGACAAGCAGCCAGTTTTCACGTCTCTTCTGGGTCTGTCTCACATATTAATACATAGAGTGTCATTGACCACTGGACAATTCAGATCTGCACTCAATGCAACCTGTTCGTTGTTCACAGGGTGGTCTAAGAGGTGTGACCTGTGTGCAGCAGGAGTCCACACCTCCATGTCTTGCTGACACCAGACTTAGGATAAGCTTTTTCTACAAAAGACTGCTCACTCTTTTCTCCTTTGAAAATTCTTGAGCAAATACAGTGTCTTTTTCCATGCTGTCCTGATGAAGTTGAGCACATCCAGTTCTGGTCCATCATCTAAGACATCAGTAAATTGCAGATAATCCACCATCAAACAGCCTAAGTACTGGGCTATTCATGATCCTCATCATTTCAAACATTTTTGCACCATCCATCTAGGACAACTTTAGAGTTCCTCAAAGTAATATTTTAATAGTTTTACAGCTGAAGTGAAGATAGGGATACGCTTCGCATACCATCATTTATTTCTAAAGAACAAAGATAATGTATGCAATATTTTCAGGGACACGGCTTTTGCAAAGACAGAGTCAAACTTCATTCAAATGGGAGGAGTTTCTTGCCCAATAAAAGCCAATTCTGTGCACAGAAAGTGGTATTTGTCAAAGTTCAGATTCAATCCGGTTGTGTTGATGCAGCAGAGAAGTCTTTTTCATGTACTTTGGAAGTCTTTTAGAGTATAGAAACACCATCCAGACCATAATGGGCAACTAGGCTGGTTATTGAAAGCCATGGACATCATTTTCAGAAAAAATATGTGGCAGCTGATATGAATGCTTTAGGGCAAACATTTAAAATGGTAATTATTATGTATAATATGTGCTGTGAGGTCTCTGCTGCCTGCCAGCAGCATTACTTGGTGAGACACACCCTCTACAGCAAACGTGTAAAACACCTTTGTCCGTCAGAATAAATACTTGCTCGATGGTGACATAGTTACTGGGTATGTCTGTCACCATGGCTTCATCTGGCCTCCTTAAGGTCATGCGGAGATGAGTATGAAAATAGTATGAAAAGCCTTGCTCTTTGCTACGATTATTGGTGAAACCCATTTCTAAACTGGATCCAGTTACTTCAGTACCATTGTTCCAGGTTCGTTTTCTTAA
Organism: Rissa tridactyla; assembly: GCF_028500815.1. NCBI lineage: Eukaryota > Metazoa > Chordata > Aves > Charadriiformes > Laridae > Rissa > Rissa tridactyla. The sequence continues at coordinate 25,982,759 of NC_071467.1, read as the reverse complement.
GCTCTTGCACTACAGGTGTTTGTCAACCCAGTGGCAAACATAATTTCTGTTGTCATTCTGTCATATTGGTCAAATAGTCTCTGCACGAGGTCTTTTGTATAGCAAAGTTTTATTGGCATGGTTTCTTCTAAGAGTGTTGTAATACCCTTCGGTGACGTTGAATTTGTGTGCCTGTCAATTATTTGCTTGTGTTAATACCTGAAGCTGGTCTTCACATTGGATAGAGTATCCGTATATGGAGTATAAATTGGTCAGGTATGAAAGCTAAACAAAAAATCAAATTTATGTATAGGTAGACAAGCACAGGACTTTGGTTCTGCAGGCAGCTCAGGAACTTGTTTCTGCAGGTGGCTCCAGACATTGCAAATAAAATCACTGGGATAGAATAGACACTGTAGACAACTCTCCAGCTTTTTTTCTGTAGCCCATGACCGTCCTCCTGATGTAAAAGAAGCATCCGTGATACTGTGTACTGCACCACATGAAGTGTTTGCTACTGCGTCTACGCTTACGCACAGCAGTTCCTCTTGGCCCAGTAATTTTCAATACCTGTTGTGGAGGCAGAGAATTCTGCTGAAATTTAGCCAAATGCCCCATTTTTCCATAGCGGTTCGCACTGAGCTTTCTTCACTGGAGCAGGCAGGTCACTTGCACTGTGCCACATGGATTCGTGAGGGCTGCATCTTTTCCCTTGCCAGTTAGAAATTCACAGAGCTTGTGGATGTGTGTTTGTGTTCCTGTAATTCTCCATTAATCAGTATTATAAACATCATCATTGCTGGCTTAGTGTACTCTGGGTTATCACTTGCATGCTTATTATGGCTGACTGAGCCTCATCAGTGATGTTTAAAAGCTTGTGCCAGATCTGGATCAAGTGGGAATATACTCAAATCCTTTCCGTTTGCCATGCTCTGACTGATATGTAATGATCTGCTGTTTTAAAGAAGCAGCACAGCTTTTGTTGACTAACCTGGCTGTTTTCTATGCTGCTGAAATTCATAGTGTTCACCTACCACATTTATTTTAGGCACAAAAAATTCTATAAGACTAAGAGTGTGCTCTTGTGTTTGTCACTGGCAAGGAGCAGTGCCTAGGATGCAGACTGCTTCCAGATCCACTGGGGTGCTTGTACACAGTGTTTCTTTAAAAGCTTATTGCTGCTAATAGCGATTGCAGAGTTTTCAGACTGTAGTCCTGGCAGTAAAAGGCACCACAGACTCCCAGAGGCTCTCCAGGGATATGTTAGGTGGATTCAGAGTCATCAGGGATACCTGCATCACTGATTTGTCTGTGCCGTGACTAGAAACTAGGAGTACGGAGTTCAGGAGTGTATCCCCCGGAAGGACCAGCCTGTGCAATGCATGGCCCTACCTGCAGCGAGCCAGTGGGTGTCATCGCCAAATTTATGGAGGGCTGGCTCCTGTTTCCTCTTTTACCTCCTACCTTACCCGCAGTGTTTGTACTGCTTCCTCTGCTGTCACCCAGCTCACCCACGCTACTCCCTCTCCAGCCACTGTTGCACCTTTACTAGCTGATTTAATTTCACATTCTTCTATTGCCTTTCCAGGACATAAGCAACTCTGCGGTATCTAACTACCAGCCTCAGTACTGATGCTCGGTCCTGGTCCATGGGGTTTTTCTAAACCAATGGAAGTTCTTCTATACTGCACCTAACCACACAGGCCAGCAGCTGTATGAGACTCCTTGGGAGTAGAAAGTCGAACAGAGTAAACTCTGGTTTTCTGATCCCTATGCCAGCGAATACATGGATTTTAAGAGGAACATAAACAGAGCTTGCCCTGGCTATAGGGCAGCCAGGGAGATGCAGCTGAACTCGCAAGACAGTCGGCCTTCTTGGTAGATGCCTGGGCTAGCAGCCAGGGGACTCAGGTTTAATTTACAGTTAAGTCATCTATGTTTATTTCTCAGAAAATACATATTTAAAAAAATTCTGAAATTAAAACATGGCTAAAACTCTCTACAGTAAACAGAGGTCTTTAAAGGAAAGAATGGCTGCCAGCTTTGCTTTTTGTTCAAGCTGTAACAGATTTGAAGTTTATTTTATACCCAAGGCTTAAAACGATGCTTGAGACAGTTCTTCAAAAGGAGCTGCACATCTGTGGAAGCACTCGACGAATACTTCAGATAATGCTAAATCTGGGTCAGATGCCCCAGAGATCAAGTCAAAGAGAGAAGTGATTGTTTTGCTTTTGATATCTACACCCAACCCCCCTTAAAATGGGTGACATTTCAGCTGCAGGCACATTATCAGTGGCCTGAGATCAGAATAGCTGTCAAGTACTTTCAATTTGGAATAAAAAACAAACAAGCAATAGAGGTCATGAGTTAAATCTGTAGGACATGCTGTTAAGGTTCTCAGACCTCGTCGTTCTCCCAGAGAGGACGCTGTAATCTCTCTCCACAAAATTTGTATATTGTGGTGGTGAAGGAAGCTCTAACACAGACCAACCTTGATTCTGGAGAATGCTTCTGCTCTGCAATTACTTGAAAAACGAAACTCTGTAGGACAGGGAGGTTAACAGGATAGCCTGATTGTTCTCAGGCTTCTCGTCTCTATGTCTTCAGCGGGGCCTGTGTGAAACCAGTATGTCCCCACCCTCACAAGATGGGAACAAGATGGCTTCATGCTGACTCTGTTGGGTCTCCTGTGTCACGCAGTGCAGGACATCCTGGTGCAGCAGGGCAAATTGCATTTTACAGTTTAGGGGTCTAGATTTTCTTAGGCGGTCTTAGAGGTCCTCTAGAGGTCTTAGGCGATAAAGTGAGTCCAATTTACTGAATTTTGCCTTAATGATAATTTCATCTCAAATAGGCTTTTATTAAGAATGACAGAGGGTTCTGTTAGTGCTGAAATGGCTTGTGGAGAGAGAGACCCTCTGCCAGAGTTTTGCTGAATGAGGAGTTCATTAAGTCTTCTGCTCATCTTAATCCCCCAGTGTTATTTTGTAGATGAGTCCTGAGGATTTATGTCTCCGAAAGGATGACTGGTGTCTCCAACACTACCTTTTGACCTAACAAATCTCAGCCCTCACACTCTGAGCTCCTTTCTCTGAGAGCCCTGGAAGACTGCAGGTGTTCATATCCCATCCCGCTGCCTTCTAAACACTCAGAATCACTTTGTTTTTTTTCTTTTTTCTACACACCTATCTATCTTAGTCCTCCTGATCTCAGTGTTAGGAATCAAGGGATATGGTAACCTATTCCAAGCAGCCCTTGCAGGTGTTGTCTTCAATGTGAGAAATCCCTTCCCCATCTTTCAGAGGACAAGCTTCAGCCTGTCAAGAAGTGTTTCAGGACTGTCTTTTGTATAATTCCCTATTCTGGCAGCCAAGCAAGACTTAGCAGATCTTCATGAAAATCATTTCCTTCTGTTCACAAGCTATGAATGAAGATACCTCTCAAGCCCCCTCTCTAGATCGTGCACAGGTCTTACACATTTCCATCACAATTTTTTAAGGTGTATCAGACAAGAAACACTAAGTACCACTAGCAGTGTGAAAACTTGCCATAGCCTGCCAAAAGTGAGCTGATTGCCTAAACGTCCCAAATATCTCACCGCAGGTGGACTCCAACGAGCTTCCCAATTCTGTGAGGTCCTGAAGGCAGCTGAGGGTTAGTCAGCACGCTTTACCCTGCTGTAGAGCCTAGAAGAGCTTTGGTGACCTGAGGTTTGTAGTGGAGATGACCAAGTCCAGTTCTAGAGTTCATTGCGTATTCTTTCCATATCCTTTCCTTGGCTCACAGGAAAAGTGAAGGGGTGGTTTGCTTTCTCTTAAAGCTCTTTATTCTACCAGTCCTCTGTGCATATGCAACAGTTGTTTACAGAAGGAGGTTTGAGGAGGCCTGCTAGCTAGGGTAGGTGAGCAGTAGCAGTGTCTTGCCTAGGATGGAGAGTGTGTAGGGAGCTCCCTCTATTGATTTTCCAGCTCTTAGGAGAAAGGTTGGGTTGTCCATGTCCTTCATCAGGGAGAAGCATGAAGCTTTGTGTGAATTCCCTGCTAACGATATTCACTCAGTGTAATGGCTTCTTGGGCATTGGGATGCATGCATACCACCTAATTGTTGACATCTTGAAGTCAGGCATCTAATCTAGTTTCTTGGCCTCAGTGGAGAGAAATGGGTATCTCCCGGTTGATTCATTTAAGCTGTTTTAAGCATTTATCCTATAATAAATTGCCCTTGGAAGGTGACCATCATTCTGTATTCGTTGTAAGCTGGATGTTGAGTTTTTAGACAGTCAGATAAGGTGGATCCCACAGCAGATAACTTATTCTGACTAACCTCTTAAGAAAGAATATTTCTTGACTTTTTCTTTCTTTTCTTTTTCTCTAACATGAAAGAAAATCTGCTTGCAGTAACACACTGTGTGAATTTAAGGACTACACAGTCAATATGTTTATTTAGAAACTATGGTCCTGCTCAGTTTAGTTGTCAGCTTTGCCCATTAAACTACAATATGTTTCATTTCTCTTAGTCTTCCTGTATTTTTGCTATAAACTATTTAAGAGTTTTAGAATTCTGGTTATCAATCACCTCTGTTTGCAGGGTCTATCACTCATCTGGAAATGTAAAAACTATACTGGTAGCCCACAACTTCAGATGCCAACTCTGAGTCAAGTATGTTTTTTTCTGGATACAGGTCAGGGAGAAAGAGATTCATTACCTTGCAAGAATAAAAAGAGAAGGTAAAAAGAGTATGAGGTGCTCAGAAACAATGGGAATAGGGAACCAGGTAAGTGCTTGCGGAGAGAAAGAAATGAAATGTTTGCTATAACAATGGAACAACTGCTACTGTATCGTAAGAGCAAAACAAATAACAAATACTCCATTAAAGTATGAGCTATTATTCCTGATGGACATACCATAAAAAAGATGCAGCCTTGCTGGAGAGCATTAGGTTGCACCTGATGCTGTGAGACAAAACATCTCACAGGCAACAGGGAATATTCCCTACAGTAGGGAGTATCAGGGAAGAGAGAAAGCACCACCTTGCATAGCGTTGGAGGCCACATCTTAGTGGGGATGAGTGAGGAGAGGTGGGAGACGCTTTGACTTTGAAGTGTGCTTTCCTCTCCCGCTCACTGCAATCCCAGTGAAGGACGCCATCCTGCTTTTCCAGCGGTGCTCTCCACAGCCTTCCCTGCTTGCTGGGGCTGTTGGGGAGGGCACAGGCTCTGTTTGATTTACTAGCGGGCAGCCCTGTGTTTATGATGGCAGTCGCAGCTTGTAGGGAAAGCAGGTAGCCACCTGTGGAAGTCACTGGTTTTGAGAGAATTGCTTACACAGTGAATAGCATTATGCATTACACAGCATTAAAACAACAGCTGATGCTCAGATAATGAACAGACAGCTTACATCGGGGCCCTGAGGGCTCCCCCCGCCCTGCCCAGGACCTCATGTCAGCCCCGGCTTCCTCAGCCCCTGCCCCAGCCAGCCTCAGCATGGCCGCTCTCCAGCTCCCCACAGCCCTCCTAGCCCCTGACCACTCCCGGGCCTCCCCCCGCCCTGCCCAGGACCACATGTCAGGCCCTGGTTCCTCAGTCCCTGCCCCTGGTTCCTCAGTCCCTGCCCCAGCCATAGGGCGGCAGGGCCTCTGTCCAGCCCCCCACAGCCCTGCCCGGCCACAGGCCCCGCCGGGCCGAGCGCAGCCCGAGGCGCGGCCCCCGCCGCCCGCCCTGGCGCTGAGGCGGTGAAGGGCTGGCGGCGGGGCAGGGAGCCGCCGCCGGGCAGGGGTAAAGCCCGCCGGGTGTCAGGCGGGCGGCCGGCGCTGGCCGAGGGCCGGAGCGGCAGCAGCCCCGCCGCCCCGCTAGGTGTCCCTCGCCGTGTGCGCAAGATGGCTGCGGGCGGCGGGGCCTGTGGGGCCGGGTGCTGGGCGGGCACGGCTGCCCCAGCGCCACAGCGATGTACCTCCATCCTTCCTCCCCTTCCCCCTCGCCGACCCTCGGGACCCAGCTGCAAACCACCGCCGGCTGGGGACCGCAAACCCGAACCCACAGAGCCAGGCTTAGCAAAGGCAAAGCAAAAAGCAAAAAGAAGCCCGCACCTCTGGGTGCCCACATCGGCTCGTTGAGGGCCCTGGCAGTGACGGTGGAGGGGCGCGGGGGAGCCACGGGGTTTGTGTGGGCGGAGGGACAGGGGGTGACTGACCCCTCCATCCCGCAGCGAGGCCTGTGGCCAGAGCCGGGCATTTCTCTCCCCGTGTCTCCCAAGTTTTCAGCAGGGAATTGGTGGTTTCCCTGGCCTTTCGGTAATCATGATTGCTTTAAGCTATGGAAGTGTTTTTCCAAGGTGATCCCCTGAACAGAATGAAGAGCTATTTTACTTTGGGGCCTACAGGAAAGATGGGGAGGGACTCTATCAGGGAGTTTGGTGATAGACGAGGCGTAATGGTTTTAAACTGAAAGAGGGGAGATTTAGATTAGATATTAGGGAGAAATTTTTCACTGTGAGGGTGGAGACACTGGAACAGGTTGCCCAGAGAAGCTGTGGATGCCCCATCCCTGGAAGTGTTCAAGGCCAGGCTGGATGGGGCTTTGAGCAGCCTGGTCTAGTGGGAGGTGTCCCTGCCCATGGCAGAGGGGTGGAACTACATGATCTTTAAGGTCTCTTCCAACTCTAATCATTCGATGATTCTACTTTTAAATGCGACAAATAACTGGTTATCGGTAAAAACATCAGACCTGGTGAAGAATTGGAAGTAGACTTTCTGAAGAGTGTTTCAGATCACGATTTACCACTGTTTTTCATGTGCATCATCATGTGTTCCTTCTGTGACGTGCCCTGCGCTAGCGAGCTTCGCCCACAGACAAATGTGCGACTCGTCCTTCAGACTGCCTTGATAGTAAACACAGTGCACGCTCATGTAGTAGTCTAGCTACCATAGTCAATAAATGTTACTCTTTTGCACCTGGGGGGAAAACCAGTTGACATAGACAAACCATGTCTGTTCACTCCAAACAGACACTAAGGAGGATGCTCAGATGCAGTTGTGAAACACTGCACCTTTTTGAAAACAAAGTGTAAGATTTTAAAATTAAAGGTATGGGTAGTTTGCAAATAAGGCTTTCAGAAAAGCAGTCTGGGGCAGTCTTTGAGCCACTGGTAATGTTTCTCAGTTCTGAAATATTGGGGCACTAAAAAGGCTGAACAAATCTTAATATTATTCTGCCATCATTTAAAAAAATCTGAAGATAATGACTTGTTAAATGTGTCTAAATAAAGACCAGCCAGCTTCACATGTTTTGGGCAGATGACAGAACTGTGGAAATAAGAGCAAGTCAGTCAATGGCTGCTAAAGACTGCTAAAGGAGGGCAGTCTCATTCAATGGTAGTGATTATGCAACTTGATTTCCTTTTTATTTATCAGATTATGAGTCATCTAAAATTTGGTCATGTAGTTTTGTTCATCCGGTTCAGGCCTAAGTACCCAGCCTTCTTTGGCAGACCAAAGAGAGGAGGAAAGCAGTTCATTCTCGTATTAAGATGGATCTGTAGAGTAGGTGGAATAAGTTGCTCTTTGGAAACACTGGTCCTCTATGAGTAGGACTATAGAGGCAGTCTGGGCTGGAAGTCCAGCTCCTGGATGGATGCATCCATCCAAATGAGGTGAACTCTTTCCCAAACATACACACATAAAATTACAGGTATTACAGGGGTACAATAAATCGGATTTTAAAAAGACCAGGCAAATATTCAAGACCAAAATTAGGCAGTTTAGAACTTTAATAATGAGGATAATTTTCTTGAAGGTGTCGATGCAACCTCAGCACTTGTCAATCTTGACTATGTTTTTATTAAGACTGGATATTCTTCTAAAAGCCAAGCTCCAGTTCAACTCAACGTGGAGCAGGAATTAATTCCTGAAAACTTTATGCTAAGAAAGAAGGTAGATGGCAGACTCTTCTGTCTCTGAAGCCCATCAGTCTGAAGATGCTTCTCCCTTTGCTGCCTGGTATAGCAAGAAAAATGATATAGCAAGAAAAATAATAAAACTGCACTGGGATCATAACTTGAACTGAAATGAACTGAAATGAATGAAAAAGTGCATGTCTTTGGCTGAGGATGTAATTAAAAATCATAGTAAGTTCTTTAAGTACTAAGTATGGGTACCAAGTTCTTCAAGATCCAAAAAAGCACTTTGTTACCTAGGATAAAACTTCGGCAGAGTTTAGGCACCCAACATCAAGATGATGCAAAAACCCCCTCTTCCTAAACCTCTTGAAGCCACATTAAAACACCCACCTTGAAAGGCCAGGGGAAGAGATCCCAATTTGCATAGCAGCCTAAAGATTAAAGTCCTCATCCTACATTTAGTGCAAAGCAATAAATAAAAAGGTGTGAGATAAAGAGAAAGTGAAAAAGAGAGAGAGAGGTAGAATGGGCATAGGTGCTTGCATACTCCTTAGCGTCATACTCCTTAGCTTTTCCAGCCCTCAGAGGTGGCAGATGAAAGAGGGGGATGTTTGGATTAATTTTTGTTTTTATTTCTTAACCTATGATAATAGCGTGCTTTCCATCTTATAAGGACTTTCCCATAAAAACTTATGGCTGAATACAGACACAGCTATACACACTCACAGTTATTTAACCCAGAAACACAGCTCTTGGAGGCCAGATATGCATTCAAGAGCACCATTAGATAGAATTAGGATTTCCACTGGGGATTAGTGTGTTTCTACTTCCTGCTAAACTAATATCAGTGAAGTTCTACCTGAAAACACGTCCCTGTCCTTGTGTTTTGTGCAGCAGGAGTTCACTGGTGCAGCATGGGCTTGGGAAATTTGCATATGGTCAGAAGTTAAGATATTTTTCTGTATTTCATAAAATTCTACAGCTAGTCAGAGCGCATATGCTACAGCAAAATTTGTGAAAGTCCTCCTTGGAAACAAATGGGGTGCATGTATTTTAAACCATTTCTGGTTTAAAATCTTAGGTGAGGCAAAAGACAGCTACTTTTCCCTGCCTGGTGGTTGCTACCTTGACTGCATTTGCAGAAGTTGTCTGGCAGAATATCCATCAGGTTAGCGTAAAAAGTCCCGGGATAAAAAAGTGACGTCTTTCTGTTGCTGCATTGCATCATTCCCACGTCATCAATGTTATCTCGTATCATTCTAGTGCCTGGTGGCCACACTGAGAAGGGAAATGTCACTATGCCCAGCATGTTCCCTCCTGGAAGAATAGCGGAGGAAAGGTTGTGGTGGCGGGGAGGCAGGGAGAGCAAATACAGATACCTGCACAGGGCTTTCCAATCACTAGGGAAACGTACCGTGAGTGAAGATTTGTCACAGGCAGAGACTGTCACATGGAGATGCTGAAGGGAAGGTGCTAGGGTGCAGCTGACCTTGGAGACATTCCTAATTGCACCCCTTACTGAGTTTTCCGGTTGTCAGGAGGTTCATTGCTATATTGAAAATGAGAAAACCAAAAAGTGCAAGCAGAGGAGCTCAAAACAGAAAAAGCAGACCTCCTGCTAGGCTGAGCGGCTGGGGTTTGAGCAGCTCTTTTGCTTTGCCTGCGCGAAGAGCAAGTGAACGAAGCTGCTAATGGAGTGCCTGGTTTTGGCCGGGCTACAAAACCCATTAAAATGGCAGAGCCAAGACAGTGACAATATTTTGGCATGACTTTCCAGTGGTCAAAGTGACCCTATATATCATTTTATGTATTTATTTTTCTATATGTATACAGTCACCTCAATGACTTGGCGTGCTTTCTAGTCACGCCAGCCAAACCAGACCTTTTCCCTTTGGCTCTACCTTCAAACTTTCTGTCATGTCGACTTCTACCAGGAAAGTTGGCTAGCAGAGGAGCCCCTGGTCTCAGCTGGGATGTAGCTGTCTTTTTTTTGCTGCAGTCGTCAGGCCACAAAAGGGAGAATCTGTGTTTATTTTTACATAAGAGATAAAGAGAGTAAAGGTGATTAGAAAGAGAGCGAAGCAGGAAACAGTAGAGTAGGTGTTACTTTTTAAACCAAGCAGTGTGTGAAGTTTTTAAACATAACAGCTTAAACCCACATATAGTTTAAAGCTGTCTAATAAAACCTGTTACTAGAACAGTCTCGTCTGAAAACACCTGCTTGCTTTAGCTTAGGAGTATTTAAAACAAGTATTTGTCACCTCCACATCCTTTGCAGAAGTGTGCAAGCCTGGGGTTATCAGTTAGTTTCTCATGAACTACAAATGCATCTCAGTGTTTGGAAAAAGAAAGAATTAAAAAAAGTTTCCACTAACTATCAGAAGTAGGAAGATGCATGAGCCACGAAGTATAAGAACCTGCAGGGATCCACTTTCAGCTTCACGAATGGCTTGTACTGTGTGATGGGTGTAATACTTAATGCTTGCTTTTGCCTGTGTACTCACCGCCTAAGGGCACAGGAGCTGCAAGCTGTACAGCGCTTTAGTGAAGCCTGTGTAAAATCCAGAAACAGAAATGGTCCAGAGATATCCAAAGTGAAGCAATGCTTTTTGAGGACTGGAAAGCAGAAATGTCAGAGGAGCTTAGTAGTTCCTATCCCATTGACAAAGATACCTTTCATGACCAAGAGAGCATGTTTGAAGAAACTACAGCATGAGGAAAGGGAGCGGAAAATGCTACGCCAGCAACTCAACTCATGTTTCATCTTTAATGACATTTTACCCTGACATGGGGATGGTGCTGTCATTCTGATCTCAGAGAAATGTCTCAAATGATCTTGTGAAATACTGAAGCAAGGAGCAATGAGATCCCATGGTGGTTGGCTGGATTAAAAAAATGTGAGTATGCAGCTCCTTCTCACTAGTGGGCTGGGGTCCTGAACTTGTAACATACAGATCTATACTGAATTCTTCTGGATCTGCTGCTTGCAGACAAGCTCCCGTGCACCATTCTTATAGGAATAATTCTTTAAGTAAGTTGCCCATTATTAGCATTGGTATTAATTGCCATATTATTAATGCACTAGAATGAACTGACTGCAGTCAGAACTACTGTTCTGTGGTGGAGGGCTGTCGTCTCATACTTCATGGTCTGGAAAGAATACACTTTAAAACCATGTTTAATAGAGTATATAACAACAACAACAACAAAAAAGAGGTAACAAAGATAACAGTGCTAGAAATTTACAGGTCTGAAGCTTTTTAAAAGTTAAGCAATTAGAGGTATGTGCAAGTGTTAGTAAAGCTCAAAACCCCCCACTTTCATTTAGGAGGAACAGGATATATTTTATCACTCTGCTGAATTTTCTAGTGAGTCATTAAACTTTTAATATCTATAATAATTTATATCAATTACTTAATATCTGTGATATCAAAGATAGCCTTCAGATAGCTCTGAAAAATTGTTCTAATACATTGGCAGAAATGACCATGTGTTTGCACTGACTTAAGACTTTTAAGAAAATGTTTTGTACATTTATAAGCAACACTAAACAGCTACATTAAGAAATTCATCAGGATGCACACAACCTGAAGCCAAATAAGGGCTGTCTGTTGTTGAGTTCTGAATGGTTCAATGTAACACCTGAGTTACAGAATCCCAGAAATATTTTCTGGAAGGGACCACTGGCAGTCATCGAGTTCAGCTTTGCCTTGGAGCTGGACTATTATCCACGTGGACTGGACTATTATCTTCCAACGTGGACTGAAAGAAGAAAATGCTGATACGACGTTTTGGTGGTGTCCAGTTATCCAAAGGCAGAGTATCAGTTTCACACTAATCTTGTGAGATGGGTATATAATTACTATATATAGTGTAAATTAAATTGTAGGTCCAATTGCAGTGCAGGAAAGATAAATGCTGTGCTCCACCTCTGGACTGTGGGTAGAAAACATGTGTCCTGACATATTCTTTAACCTTTTTTAAGTGTCATGAGTTGTTGGGCCTTCCATAAAAATATTGCTAGTGATTTTTTATCATCTTCATCACTCCCTGATTGTACCTAAAAGTATGCAAAGAGAGTACACCGATATAAAATCACCCAAATACCTGCTTTGCCAACACAAAGTGTACCCTGTTATCATTCAACATGGCATAAGACTTGGACACCACCGAGGTAAGGAGCACAGATAATGCCGCTTGGCTGAGCTGTGAGTGCTGTCCCCATGCATGCTTATGGTCTGGGCAAACAGAAGGGAAAAATGTCAGCTTAAACTTCAGCAGGTACTTTAGCTCAGCAGATGCGTGGTGACTTACAAAACATTTCTGCATTTCTTATCCCTTGAAAGACATGGGCTGATAAAGCTGGCAATTGCTATGAGATACTCATCTAGTAAACCTTGGCATCGCATAAGCTGAACAGTGAATAGCAGGCTGGGAGGACAATTTCTTAGCTCCTTTAATGCTGGCCCTTGCCACAACATCTGTGCTGCCACCAGTATTTCAGTGAGGAGAGACACAAAGCAGAAGTGTGGTTCTGTGCCACCCGTCCTGCCCCGTATGCAGCACCGAAGTAGTTAACTCTTTGTTTCGCCAGTCTCCTCCTGTCCTTCGCTGTTGGGTCCTTCTCACATCACACCAAAACTGTGAGAACTGTCACGGCACGAGCCTTGCTGATGGATCTGGCTCTTGCACATACGAATGCCACAGCTGTGTTTGAGTTCGTGTTAGCTCACAAAAAGGCCATAAGACACATGTTTGGGAGGACTGTCCATCGCTGAGTTACAGAAAAAGAGAACAAGTCTGTTCATTTGGACCATGGGCGCAATTTATATTCACAGTCCTTCAGTATACTCTGCTGTCCATCATAAGACTCCAGCTGGAGCCAAAATATTTCCTTTCACCTCTTCGTTGCTTGATTTGCAGTAAATATTGGAGCTCTTCGTTTCCTCCATAACTGGCTGGTGGATTAGACAGGGGAGAGTGATGCAGGCAGCAGACATCAAAGCACCTGCTACAAGGTCTTGGCTGTCAGCATGGCAGTACCAGAGCTGATCATAGTTTGCAAATGTGATAATGTGTACTCGGGGGATGCCATCCAGTGCTGTCACTCTTGCTAGACAGTAACAGCGTCTTTGATCTCCTCTGACCACCGAGCAGGGGTGAGGTGATGAGCACTGGACTCAAGCTTAGAGTAGTGACCATGTCAGGAGCTCCTTTGAGTGACCTCCACTGGCTGCAAACCTGAGAGCTCTTCAATGTGGTCAAGCCAGGAATGCGGCCAACCTGGTGTTTTCATGGAGAAAAATAAAGGAACTTGTTCTATATCCCACTACTGGGGCATGCTTTTGACATTAGAAAAAAATGAACTGCATCTGTTTAAACCACCTGTGGATCTAGCCCATAATTTTCAGGATCGCAGCATCCTGTTACACCAAGCGACTCTGAAGATGGTTCAGATATGGTGTCAAACAGAATTTGGCCCAGTGACTGTAACCAAAGTCAGAATGTTTATTACCAGTTAATTTGTACACATGCCTGTGGCTCTTATTCTTGGAAACAACCTCCCTGTGTGACTGTGAAATGCTGCTATTTCTGCTGCAGAAAAAAAGAACATTTTTCCTGCGGTAGACCAACTCATCTTGGAAGCGCTGCTCAGCTGATGTAGCTGTTTGTTGAATATCCTTTCTTCGTGTGTAGGAACTTCTGGCATAATGCGGTAGACAGTGTAGCTGTATGGCACCTGCGTTCACCGTGTTTTACCTGTAGGACCAGGGGATTAAATTCAGTCTGGGTGTAAACAAAGGAAATTCTGCTGCTACAGGAAAATGTCTCTATTGCATACAGGTCTTGCTCTCCTCACACAGAATGAAGATGGTCAACTGACTTCATGATATTATTTGAAACCATCAGTAAGAAGTAAATAACTAGTCTGCAATCCCCAGACACATTCTAGTGGGAGATTTTTAAGGCTATTTGAGCATTTTGAACTACATTGTTTCTCCCTGAGCCGAAAAATTCTTCCCTGCCATTCTGCACCTTCTATTGATCATGGTTCAAGGATCAAAGTAAAGTGCATTTTGTGAGAAGCAAAGGTTAAAGTCATTCGCAAAGTTTCATGACTCTGCTGGGAGTTCAGGGGCAAGCATTTGGGCAGCAAATACAGGCTAGAGTCCTCGTGTCCTGTTGTCTGTCCATCCTCTGGCATCTGTTCTGAAAATCTTATTGCTTTTGCAAGGACTGCATCATGCATAAAAAAAACCAGCACAGGATCTCAAAAACACGGAAGAAGTCACTGCCCTTGTGTCAAACCCACAGACCTATTTATCAATGTGGTATTTTTCCTGAATTCACAAATGAAGCAGTTATCCCTCTTCTGTGCTTGTTAATGGCAGGAGGATTTTGTCCCTCGGGTTTAATTAAGCACCAAAAGTCATGGCTTTATTTACTCATAAGCCTTTCCAGGGTGCCCGTCGCTGTAGTATCTGAGGCCACTCAGGCCGTGACCCTGCCACATTCCTTGGGAGGCAGGGAAAGGTCTCGGGGGTTTATCGCTGCCTGGGAGTTCAGCCATCACTAACTGAAATAGCGCTAAATGTGCAACCTGCCGATAGCGGAGTCAGCACCGGCTGTGGAGGTGGGGTGATTATAACAATATTTGACTTGCTACGTTATGAGACACTGTACTTAGAACACAGCTTGACGGAGGCTTGGTGGAAGAGAGAATAAGGCAGAAGCTGTTAATCCCTTTAACACGCGCAGGATAATTGGTATAAAAGCTTATGCACCTGAATGTACTTGAGATAGAGAGTAAATGTGAAAACAGTGCTGGTTTTTTTTGCAAGACCGCTGTCAGTATTTTAAAAGTTTCTAGTAAAAGCAAGATCCTGAAAATGTCATGTGAAGTTCATATCTAAAACTTACATCTTTTCTGGGTTTTCCCATTTCTGACAACTGCAAAAAATTTGCAGCTTAGGAAAACTCCCAGGAGAGGAAATATTATTTATAGCTCAGTCCTTTTTTTTTTTCCCCACAATACCATGTTGCTGGTAAGCACATACTTAGAAATTAATTGAAAAATAATAAAAAATTAGGAGAACTTTTCACCTCTGTGAATACCTTTTTCTTTTCCCTTACCAGTGCCGAATATGGAATGGTGAAGCAGGTGTCATAAATCCACAAAATAATTATTCCCTATTTGCTATATTACATTTTATTTATATTCCCTGGCTGTTATTTTATGTTAAATCTGCAAGTCTTCTTGTTAGATTTTAGCTTCCACCCCAGCAAATGAGCACATAGCACATAACCACTGTTGCCGCAGAGAGTTCTTTTCCAAAGCTTAATTACTCTCTGGTTATGTTCATGAGAGTTTTAAATATTTCTGAGGGGCCTTGGTTACTGTAAATTTTTGCCACAAAGTTGCTTTTTGATTGGAACTAACTGGTCTGTTGGGCACAAAATCATCAGATGTTTTGCCATTAAAGGTTAAAGTGACTTTCATATAAAACCTAATAAGGTTTTGACTTTTTAGGTCCAGGTAATCTGTCCCTCTCTGTCATGTCCCTGGGGAAAAAGGAACTTTCACTTTCATGATGTTCCTCTCAGATTGGAAAGTTTGAAAGAGAAATTTTGATCTATGACTGAACCTGTTGCTTTCAGTAGCGAGGATTTCTTCTCACCAGCATCCTGGGTACCTACCAGCCATAAAGAGGGAGATGTTAACTGCTGTAAGGAGCACATAGTCAAGAAGTGATGGAAGAGATCAGAGGGAATAAAAGGAACTAGAGGGATTTTCTGTACAAATCTATAGGTAGCCTCATAAAATGTGGTTGAATAGATAGTTCAGCAGAAAATAGTAGGGCCTTGCAGACAAGCTCAGAGAAACCCAACGATGGACTTCTCTTTTCTCTCCTACATTTCAGACAGCAGTGTGGCATTCCCATGGTTTTGTTTTTAGACCATCAGACCTGGTGCTGCTGGCTTCAGACAAGCTCCCTCAGCCAGGGTGAGAGGCTGCAGACCGTAATGGCACCCAGGCTTTCCGGCTGTGCTGAGCAAAGGATAGTAGAGCAGAGGCACCTGAGTTAGTGCTCATCAGCACTGACATGTGCAGTCATCTTAAGCGTGGGCTTGAAAATAATATTGCTGTGTTAGCCTGCCTCCACACCACCGCTAAAGAGGATTACCTTTGGTCATGCTATACTGCTTCCACCTCTGGACTAACATTTCTCCCATTAGCTTGGGAGTCTCTGGGCCATGCTCCGCTGAGTGGAGTAGCCAGAGTAAAATTTCCCTCTATTCAAAGAGCACCACTTTGCAAAACAGCAGTGGAGTGGAACACGAGTGTTCATAGCCTCCAGGACAGTTGGCTGTGGAGAATGAATAATCTGAGCTCGCGTCGGGAGGAACTGCTGTTTCTTTGTCCCGCCATGAGCACAATCAATGTCTGCAAGACCTTTTCTCCAGTAAACTCTGGGTCTCAGTCTCAGGCTTCTTTCTTCGTAGTCGAAATTGCTTTATTTCTAGTGCTTTGCAATTATCTTCATATAAAGATTGAAACAGATGGGTAAAATTCATCCTCTTTGTTGATTCCAAAGACTGCAGTTGAGCAGTAATATGAGACTGGCCTGTATTTAGAAAGTTGATACGGTTAAAGTTTGAGGAGCTAAATGATGGTTCAAGATACGCACCATGTAACAGGAGAGCTGGAGGGAGAGCCCAAGTTACACTCCCAGCGGAAGCAGGGTATTTCGCACAGCATGGAGCCATATTCCATCAGGTGATTCAAAGGCATCAACCCCCCCCGCCTTGGACTGCTGCCCCAGCTCTTATTACGTCCGAGTGGGGAGCAGTCCAGGCTATTTCTCCACCAGAGATGACCGAGACCTGCCTAGCACAGATGCCGGGGCGACCGGGTTAATGAGACGGAGAGCAGCACCGTGCTGGGTTGGAGACGTACTGATTCACTGTTTCCAGCAGGTGCTTTTTGCCAGTGCAGCTTCTCAGGCCCTTGTTAGAAGTGAAAACGGCTTTGCCCACGGGCACATTCTCCTAGGAGAGAGCAGCTGTTTTCATAAAAATGATTAAAATCTGTACCAACAAGACATTTTATCAGAGTTCTGGCCAGAAAACCCCCTGCTTAGCTCCCCCTGCAAATCTCCTTGCAGGTGTTTCAAGAGGGAAAGCTGAGAGAAGGAAAAAAGCAAGGCTTCGCCAAAAGTAAGCATGACTAACAAATTACTCATAATTAGGGTTTGTTAATTGCATAGAACCCAATTAAACCTTTCCACGTCTAAAATGGAATAACTTATGCTCACAGCAGAGCTGTTTAGCTGTTAGACGTTTTTGGTGACACTTGTCTGTTGATTTGCCGTTAGATAACTTCTTGGCTTCACGCCAGCCGGCACTGAGCTAAGAGACTTTTTGTACATGTGTTTGCAGCACATTTTCACAAAGGGTTGCCAGAGTTTGGCCCATGATGACTAGTGAGTGGATTTATTACATTATTATTTTGGATTGTTATATTATTATTATGCATGACTGACATCGTGAAATTCTTATGTTACAGAACTATGTAGAGTTAATATAAAACAGTAAGCCAGAGAGGCATTTTTCATAAAATTCCAACTTAAAGTGCAAATTTTATGTAACTGAAAAGTCATGACTTTATGTAGCATTTAGAACTCTGCTAGAATGAGAATACCTTCCCAAAACATATTGCCACAAAGTGGACCTAGAAGAAATCTTTCCCATGATTCCAAAAAAATGCGGATGACCAAAAAAATATCATTTCCAAGTGTGTGTGCCTCTTCCCTTCTCAGTTCCAGCTGGGACCACAACTGGAAATACCAAAATACCACAGAAATTTAGTTCTTGTGGTACTTCCAGCCCCGGCAGAAGCAGGAAGTATTAGAAATCTTCCAATAAATCATGTTTTCATGAGATTTCCAGCCCAGTGTTGCAAGCTTGAGAAGTTTGGATAATAAACCCAGCTCTGCTCGTCCATCTGAATCAAACACCTCACCCTCAGGAGACTTACCTTTATATTCAAGGACTGTTCTGTCTGAGATGCTGCTGATACTCCTTCTAAGCCATAACACTTCTTCAGTTTCACATTAAGTCCAGCTATAAATTGGATTAAATCTTGTTATGAAAGACAGATTTAACTTTGGCCTTCCATTTCTATTAGCTGTAGGGCAGGTTTTCACCCCAGGACAAAGGCAACTGCAAGACTCAGCAGTTTGAATGTCCATGGCAGAAGAGCTGTAGCAGTCTGCTCTTTGGGTGGATATCTGTGTGTGGACAGGTAAGAAACACTATCATACCATGGAGGAGAAAAAATGAACACAGCCTGAAGTGCACCTGAACTGGCCATGGCAGAAGAGATAGGACTTCCAGGATGAGCTGGCGAGTCAAAGAACTTGAAGACCCAGAAGAAGAGCAGTCTCTCTGGTGCACCCTGACCTACCCCTGGCAATCAGCTCTTCCTTGTTGTGTAGGGGTGCATTGAAGCCACTGAGCCCAGCATCAGCTTCTCCTCCTGCATGGTACAACCTGTAAGACACTGGGTTGTGCGGCTGGCTGAGACATGAGGTGGGCTCATCAGATGAACCTCAGTAGGTCTATATGATGGTGGCAGTATCAGGCATGTTTTTCTGTCCTTTCAGAACAGAGCTTTGCTGAACCCTCTGTAAGAAATCAGGTCAGTGTGATCGCACCAAAGGGACTTTCATTGTATGCTGGTTGAAATTTCACCATAGACAGATCACAAGATTTGCATGACCTTGTGATCTCTTTTGTGAGTGGTGGTTGTGCAAGAGATCCCCTGGTAAGATAAGACAACATGAGGGTTTACACAAAGTAGGAAAGTTTAGCAGAGATACGGCTTGCCACTCTCCTCTTTTAAAGAGATAACACCTACATTTCAGGCTCAGAAAAAAAATAAACCAAAAAAGGCTCAATATTTGTATTCTCTTTTGAGGCTTAGTGTGATGCCAGTTCTGCAGTTCTTAATTCATAAGACCACTCTCTGTACTAGGAAGACTACTGGTTGAAAGCAATAATTATTGGCAAACATTTCTTTGCTCCCCAGCAGCTGGTGCTGAGTGTAGCATAAATGGGATAAATCCACGTCAACCACTTTTGTAGCAAGGGCTGTTGAAAGGGTTGTAGCCTAACAGTGGGGTTTGTTCCTTCCATGTTCCCTTCACCCTGCGTGAGATGGCTGCAAGAGAGCTACGCTTGTGCAGCTAACCTCCCTGGTTACTCTTGAGAGAGAAAAAAAAAAAAGGAAAGCACAGCTCACCTCCTAGTATTTTGACTAGGCTTTTTGACTAGACATTTCAGTGTCTGTGTTGCCAGAGGTGGCTGGAGAAATCCCCTTCACCTCCTCGTGTGCGGTTTGGCTAGGCAGCTGTCATCTCCGTTTTCTGCAGGCTGCACTTTTACAGTTCCCAACCCTCTGGTGCCTGCAGACCCTGCCTGCTATTTTGTTCAGAGCAGACTGTCACAGAGGGAAACACGTGCTCACACAGAAATGTTGCTTTTGTTCTCGTGCTTTTGTTCCCCCCATTTAAAATGTGAATATATCTGCTTGCTCTTTTGTATGGAAAAAAAACCCTAACTATTTCCTGAGTTAGAAGTCTGAAGAGACACAGGCCTTTGAAACATTTTCTTGGTGTGTGGGCAAAAACTAATAATAACTTTGTTTTAACTTATATGACTGATTCTGCTGATACTCAGATTGCAAACTGTTTTGGCTGCTTGCACTCACAAATGCCTTGTCCATTTCTGGTTTCCTTTGCATTTAGTATAAGATCTTGTGAGCATTTCTATTCATTTAAAAATAAAACCCAAAGCCTTTTTGCTGACCATATGAGTTTCTTCAAGAGCACACACACACGCATATACACACGCACACTTATATAGCTTAGAAAATAAATATTTTTTTATAGCATTGCCTGTATGGACAATAAAATGCCCACTAAATATAGTTAATATTAAAAGTTCCCATAATACATCTTAGGTTTCAGGAATTTAGAACCTGGCTATGAACAGTGACTTTCAATACCCACGAGAATATAATTTTTCCTTAAAAAAAGAAAAGAAGAGTGTATGTTGAACTGGCCATTGATTTTCCCTCCAACAGGAAGCCTTTCCATAAATGTTGGTTACAATGATGTGTTTATTAGTTTTGAATCGATGCTCTGGTTAGTAACTGCCTCTCTTTCTTTTGAGCACAGCAATGTGTTCTGGGATGCGTTGCATGCTCTTCCTTTTAAAAATAACATCAGAAAACAGCAGACTTCACCATAAAACAGGGGAGAGATGATGCTTGTTTGGAAATAATGATTTGGGGTTAGCCTCCTGTTCCTGTTAGAAAGTCTCGTGATGGGAACAACATTGAGTGATGTTACCAGTATGCGCTTTGTAAATAGACTGAAGCGACATTTATGTGGTAAGACATGCTGACTTCAGAGGGGAACAGGATGGCTCAGGTACCAAAAGCACGATGGTGCATGCTGTGATGGTGAGAGCCATGGCTGGCTGGCCTGCAGACACCGAATGCCATGCCCGGGGCAGGGGCTCAGGGCCAGAGAGGCTGCTCTCCATGCTCAGCTGAAATCTAAATCATCTAAGGACAGAGAGATGAGCCAGCAGTGACAGAAAATGGTTACCATCCAGCAAGGCCTGGGTGGCCTGTGGCACAACGGTATAATAGCTGACAGTTGGTCCCCATCAAGCAGCATGTCCGGAAAAACATCTGTAGCTCAGGAGCTGCTTGTCATCGCTGGAATTACTTAATAGCCACCACGGAGCAGCCGTCAGCAGGGCAAGGCAGTGACCTGCCCTGCTAACTGTGTATGGGATCCTTTCTCCGGGTCTGGTGACAGGCATGGGGTGGTTGTACTGCTCTCCTGACTTTGTACCTCTTTTTTAAGTAGATAGGAGAAGGCTGACTAGAAATTTGGCTTCTTTCATTCTTAATAAAGTGGTTGATTAGATCTGAGATTTCTATGGAACCAAAAGACAATTGCAAAACAAAACAAGGGAGTTCCTGTCCTCTGTTCGCTTCTAGGCTTTTTCAGGGTATTTTGCAGAACAAACCAATCTGGACCTATCTTGCAGTCTTTTCTTCTTACTTGTACAGGCAAGTCGGGAAAGTTTTTACTGGAATCACTCATCTGCTTTCCAGAAGGTTACTGTGGGATAGGGGGGATGCTGAACTTCAATACTCTTCCCAGGTTAGCAGATTACTCTTTTGAAAAATCTGTGCTTAAGGCTGTTCATCTTGGGATGTCTGCCTGTTGCCCTTTAGAGACACTTGGGAAAATTGTCTGAGATGTGTGAGAAATTTATGTTGTGCTGATTTACGGATTCTTATGGCAGTTTATACTCGGATCTTGAACTCTCGTCTGATGTTATAGCACTCATTGTGGACGAATATGATCACAAAACTGTGGAGAACATTTTCAGATCTGTCCAAGTTACTGTGATAAATGTGTGAGGTCAGTTTAATATTTGTTTGTAAGAGGTGAAAGACAGCTTTATCATCTATTTCCTAAGAGTTGGTGGCTCTAAAAGTGTGGGTTATGTTGTTAAAGACCTTTTGGTGTTTCCAGTCATGGTGGGAGAACAGGAAAACTTCAGAAGGAAAGTTTAGGAAATTAGTTCTGGTCACACGGAGCTCAGCAGAAGGCCAAGCAGACTGAAAGAAATGTCCGAGCCAGAGGGATTCGGGAAATTATACAGGGAAAAGACAGAAGGTCTGGAGAGAGAGAATTCTCAGGAAAAAGGCACAGGTCTACAAGTGGATGATGTTACTCAAGAGAAGGTGTAGGAGAGGACCTTTGTTAGCACTCATGGGTGAGTGGTGAGGAGCTTGGTTTACCACGAAAGACATATATGGATTGGCTAGTTAGGTAGGACGAGATCCAGAAGAACTCATGGTCATGAAACCTGCAGGAGAAGGGCAGCGCATGGTGGACTGTGTCGAGGAGAATGAGAGCAGAACAGTCTTGGGAAAAGGAAATAAAGAACAGTTACTGACTCCACAGATAAAGCCAGTTGAAACAGGTCTGTTTGAACATCCACCATCAGTGGTCACAAACAGCTCCTGCTGCTTTGAGGAACATCCCTTCTCTCAAAAGAAAGCTGAAACACAGAAACGCGTTTTTAGACTCTCAACCACAGCAACACATAGACCAGAGAATTTAGTCCATGTCTTTAGTCACTGCTCTAGAAATTGTCTTCTGCCAATGAAGTCCATTCATAATTCCACCTAAATACAGCTGTATTTGGCACTGTAAAAGTGCTGAGACAGGTGGAGATGGGCTCTGTGCAAGCAGATGTAAGATCTACTGTGTTACCCTTACCACAAGTAAATGTCTCAATTGCACGCCGTAGTTCCTGTGGTCTGCCTCTTGCGCTTGTGAATGTGCAATGGTGTTTAATGCACAGAGGAACATATATACGTGGACTTGAAGCTACATAATAAAACCTCACAGAGTCTTCCAGTCAGTATTTTGATGGTATAATTAGAAAGTCCTTTCAAATATGACCTTTTAACTACTGATGCCATCCTGTAACTTTCACAAAAGTGACTGTGTCAACTGCATCACATGGCTGAAGTTAGACTGATTTTCAGCCATGTGATGCTATTTTATCACCCTCAGGACAAAGGTTAAGCCCTCCCTTTCTTTTCTCTGTTAGGCACCACTTTCTTTGGTCCTCTTACTTTGATACTGCTAAAATTCCTGATGACCACAGAGTTAAGAGTTTTTATAATCCACCGTGCGCTTCTCTGATGAAGAACTCTGCTATTGTGCTGCATGTAACAGAAATACCTTCACACAATGAAGCAATCATTCTTCCCCGGCAGGGTCTGAATGTCTCGATTCTCATCCCGCAGCAGGTTTGGCAGGCAACAAATTCCCCAGCTCGCAAAGGGCAGTGGCCAGCGTAATCTTTCTGCATTTTAAAACATTCTTTAATGTTAGGCTCTCCGCATTCAAATGGTAACTTTAGCTGACATAGAGTTTTGTAGAATATTTGAATTGCAGCCTATTGAAACTCTACTCCACTGCATTTGTGAATATTTTTATTACAGTATAAATGTGCTATTTTTCCTTTCATTTATTATGGTACAAGCATATTTTTAATACTTGTTCTGTGGCTTATTTGGAGGCTGCAGCTTCATTTTTCCTTAGATGAGACACATGCATTATTGGAAGCTTGATACAAAATGGGCAGCATTGAGATGAAGGCTCATGGTTTTTAAATCAACCTAATCCAGCTCGTGGACTGAATGGACAGAAGAAAAGAAGTGTAGTTCTATTTGGGGTATTATTCGATGGTGTAGCTAAGTAAATGGACAAGTGTTGGATGCACAGTTGGAGCAAAGTTAATTTACTGAAGTTGAGGATTCCTCCTATGTGTTTTTCACTGTAGATTTCAAGAATACACATGCATAAATTCAGTGTCTTCCTAAGTGAAATCCGATCAATTACACTTTATGGTAGAAAAAGTACGAAAGAGGTCAGGTTTAAAATCTGTGTTTTAAATATTCCCTTTCCTCGCAGTTCTGGAAAGCAAACAAGAAAAAACAGGAGCAAAACCCAACACTAACAGCAACTGTCCAAACCTGGACACATGCTATGTATTTAGTAATAAAAAAGAAATTATGACGGCCCTGCTTGCTATTTGGAGCATTCATTAGCCATGCCGGATGCCCACCTGGGCAGGAGGGGGCATGACGCCCAGCTGTGCTGGTGATGCTGCACAGTGCTGCTGATGCTGATGGAGACTTGACTTGATGGGACCCACTGGGGCTCCAGAGCATGGGATGGGCCCTGGGTGCCAGGCTGGGGCTTGCCAAGGGGAATGGCAGCTGGTCCCCTGTTCCCCCATCACCTCAGACCCCCAGCGCTGCCCAGCCCGCACCCAGTCGCAATGGGGATGCTCCTTCCTGGCCTCATGCTGTGGTGATGGATAATTGTGTTTCATTGGTAGCGGGGCAGGGATTGGGGCAGGGAGGGGGACACGGACGAGGGGAGCTCCTTAGTGGCCTGTGAGAATCGGCATCAGAAGAGACCTGGGGGACCGGATCCGGCTCGGGACCTGGCGTGGTGGCTTCTCCCGAGTCACAGCTGCGTAACTGGCGGTGGAGTCAGGTTCATAATATCTCAGGCATGTGATTCACACGAGTGTAAAGGCCGCTGGATACAATTACACATTTATTTTTACCTACCACTAAGGGAATTTCCATTCAGTACTATATGAGCTGGTTGCCCTTGCTCTGTACTGTTTCACTGGTATTTTTCCTGACAATTCACGTCTAAGAAACACAAGACAGAGAGAGACTTAATGTTATGTGAAAGGATTTTCCTAGGGTAACTGTATTCAGTCTTTGCTCAAACTGAACAAATAACTTTGATCTGTCAACTGTGAAAAGTAAACTGGGTGCGACCTTCCGTCATCGGCTAATCGTCTCACTTAATGACATCTGTTAACTTTGTTCTGATATTAGATCATGGTCTTTCTTTGTACTGTCAAGATTTTTCATCCAAGGTCTAATTATTTCACTTTATGTGTATACAGATATCTTGGGAGTCAGTTGCACCTAGTACGAAGATCATTTTTTCTATTTTGAATTTCCAGAACTGATCACAGCGGTCAGATCAATGTGGCCTTTTAATGGATAAAACACGCCAGCTAAAGCCCAGCACCGTATCGCAGTCTCTCTCTTCCCCCTCATTTTCTTTTAGCACTGTATTTATTTTTATTCTTAATTGAGAGGGAAGAAGGAAAAGGGAAAATTGTTTCTGTCCCAGTAAAGTTCAATATCTCAAAACAGTTGATTGATGTGGCTTGTTATACAGATCTGAACTGTCCCACAGGAAGGAAGAAGAAAACACTGATTTCCAAGCAATCCTTCCCCTTCTGTCCTTTTCCCTTTCAAAGTTTTTTTATCTTTTAATAGTGGTAGACAGCGTTTTGGGGGATTAATGGCCATTTGGGGTTAATGCCCTAAGGCCCTCTGTCCCTCAGCTCTTTCCAAACAGTGATTAATCTCCAGGGGAATGTATGTGCCCTGATTGCTACTGCTGATAATGCTCATCCTTATAGTATAGATCAAAATGTGTAGACTTATTGTAGTAATGGCCATGTCCTCACCTCCCAGGCTTTGTTCGGTTCAGTCAGCCACAGCTTAAGCCCCTGGCATCATCTGATCGCCTTCAGTTCAACAGGCGTTTTCCCTAAGGTTTGTCTCTCTCGGGACCCAATCCTGCAGCGTGCCCAGTGCCTCTCACCGCTGTCTTCTCTAGTAACTCAAGGGAAATTTCCTCTTAGAAGGCTGTGGGTCTTGGTCTCCTCTCCCCATCGTGTGCAATAGCAGTGGAGGGTGGGACCACCGAGGAGTGCGAAGGCCAGAAGCAGGAGCTGGCTTTTGGGATGAGGGGGAGAGTGGCAGAAGGCTGGATTGATGGCAGGAGAAGTGAGATCTTGTGCCCATTTTCTTTCTCTGCAATGTTGGCTTTCACCGGCGCACACTTCATTTGTTACTGTGGTGTACACGCTGTTCTCTGCTGGGTACGGGTGAAAGAAAAATGGTCAATTAAATGAATTGCATCATCCATAGAACACCAGCACCTGTCAGTAGCTCAGCCCATACTGTGTTTGACCAGGTGATTAGGTCTAATATTTTTCGTGTGCTTTTCAGGTGGCCGAGGATTGCAAATTGCAGAATACATCAGCTGTTACAGGTTTGCCAGATGCTGTCTTTGTGGTAGGGGGATGTTTTCTTCGTTATATTTTCTTGTGTCTTGTCTGGTCTAGTTTTCAGTTTCTGAACCGATTTACCCTGCATCACCTCCTTTGGGAGATCAGTCCATAGTTTAGTAGTCCTCACTGGGATCCAGCCTCATTTCAGTTAGCATTTCATGCACTTGGAGTAGGAGTATCTAGTTCAATATCTGGTTATAAGTAATAGACACAGGTAAGGAAGAATGCATGGAAGGTATCAAGGCTGCTGCATGTGAGTTCTATGAGAGTCTGAAATAAATCTTTCAATACATTCCTGTCTCTTTAAAAATGTATTACATACTGAGAAGTAATAGGAGAAAAAAAAAAAAAAACCTAAATGGCCACATTTTCTGCTTCTGTCCCTGCGTTTGAGTCAATGTAATGTGTTTATGTGGTATCTAATCTCTCTGCGAGCAGCCCCCTGAGCTGTCCTCTGGGTTTTCAGCGTGCATTCTTTCCACTTCAGAAAAAGGATTGGGTCTGGTAGTTCTCTTATTCCTCTAGAAGCTCTTGTAAGTGAATGTTGCCACTGTTCGATCCTCATGGTCAGTTAAAAGTATGTGAATGAGTGCAAATATTTGATTTTAATTTCAGGGAACAGGTTTTTTTTAGTTTATGGCTATTGCAAACGTTATCTTTTTAGTTTATTTTTGCTCTTGATAGAACTTTCAAATACAACAGTTATAAAATAACAGCTCCTGTAACTGATATTCTCTGTGACATTTACGTGGCACTTTATTACACATACATACAGCTTTTCACACTTTACCTAGTGTTTTTTTTATTTATTCAATCCTTTGATAATCATGATGGGCTACCATAGAATTAACAGAAGTCTAAAATCACTGATCGCTTCTGAATATATATATATATATTCCCAGATCTAGTTTGAAAGCATGGAGGCTATTCATATAATTCTTAATGAATTCCATCCACTCTTGCTGACAATAAGAGAAAATGCAAAGCCATTAGCAACTTGCCAGAACAGTGGAGTAATAGCCAGTCAGGGCTATTGGGAGCTATGAGGCTATTTGGAAACAAATGGTTATTTCACCAGGGAAGTAAAACAAGCTGCACAGACTTACTCTAACTTTTTTTTTCTTTAAGCTCTTTCCCCTCTTTTTTTCCTCTCAATCTTTCCTGCTGGCCGTATTTGTCAAAGAAGGAGACACTCATTGTGGCATTAGTAGTTAAGCTGCCTTCTCTCTTAGCCAGTTTCTGAGCACACATTTGCTTGCTCAGTTAATAAAAACATTCACTATTCTTGGGCAGAACCTCCCCCCAATATTAAACAAGCATTCTAAATTACCATAAGTACTGACTTTCCAAGGGGAATACATTTAAAAAGGAGATGTAGCTTGTAGCCTTATTTTGCTTTTAAGCATTTTACCTGGTCTTTACATGTTTGTTTTGTACCAACCCATGTATTGTGTGAGAATCTATGAATTGGTTCATTATTCTGTATTTGCCAACCTGCATACTGCCTGACAGTTCAGGTTCTGTTTTGTTTTGCTCTATTCTTTATTTAAAAACAAACCAAACTCAATCTTGCCCAATGTGGGATGCCCATAAGACACTCAAGCACTGACATTAAGGGGTCTGCTAAGAACCTCTCCCCAACAGCTCCAGTCTAAATGAGCTGGACAGACCGTGCCTTTGTTACAAGCTACAGGAGTTAATAAAGGGGATAAATTCAGCTGCAGAGTTTGAATCTGATTGATGGGATCCGTCTGAGTGATTGAAAGCCACTTCAGGGCTGTTCTTTTTCTTCAAATGTCCTGTTGGAAATTATGGGAACATCACTAAGAGGGATGTTGGTGGGAGCTGCCTGGTGAAAACAGGACTGTTGCCATCACTAGATCAGACATAGCGTTGTCTTGATGAATTTTAAACCCCTCCAATTCCAGGACATTGCTGGGTACCTGTTATGGTGCTGCACCTCCCTCTTGGAGTGAATAAAATGTGCTGCATTTTTTTAAGGTCTTATTCTAGCCAATCCATTTAGCTTGTATGTGTCCAGGCCAGTGAGAGTCAGGCTGACCCTTTCTAACAGGCAGAAACAGCACACACACAGGCACAGTGTGTGGGAACATTTGGAAAGCTGCTGCATCCACTCCCAGAGGAATATTTGGTATGAGGAGGCAGGAATATAAGAGCAGTCACACGGGGCTGGACCACAGGGCCGATATCCAGTGATGGCTGCAGCGGATGCTTTGGGGAGCATATAAAAAGAGAGTGTGCATATAGTGGCCAGGGTTACAAAAGGAATTCAGATATTTCCCTTTCTACAAGATAGGAAAAAAATCATCACCAATGTCACAAACAGAAACACTTAAGACTACCCTCAAGACAAATGAGTTGAGTGCATGAATGTGTGCTGCAAATGAAATCCCACGAAGAATAGTCTTGAAAAAGAAAAGGAAAGATATCATAGCTTACCAATAGTATTATCTCTCTCTCACACACATCCCCCCCAACCCTCCAGAGCTCTCACTTATCTTTGCAAAGCCTATTCAATGAGTTATCCAATGAGATCTCCTCACAGTGAGGAGGCTCATCCTGGACCTTTCAGCTGTGGACAAGGAGGTGTGAGGAGATTCCCACAGGATACCTTGCAAACAGCCAGGGAGCTTCCCTGGTGTGTCCTGGGGAGTTAGTTGGTAGGAAAAGACAATGTTCGCTACCCAGGATCAGAGATCCTGCCTTGGACATCTGCAAGTAAGGGAAAAAAAAAGTATGTAAAGCTCTATTTTAGATAGCTCCCTGATATGAAGTGGGTAAAACTTGATGGAGAGCAGGGGAGTGGGTCTAAGCGCAACCTTGTCTTGACAAAAAGTGCTGAAAGAGGGGAGAGCCATGAGGGTCCAAAACTGCTTGGAAGGCCTGGGAGAGGTGACGACCAGATGGAGAAGAGGATAGGACCTTCTTTGGGGAGAGGGAGGAACCAGACCCTTGAAGAGCTTTCTTTGCAGTTTGCTGCAGTTGAAGAGCAGTCTTTGCATGTTGAAACTGAGAACCTTGATCTATTTTTGCTTCAGAGTGCAAGGAAAGGTGGGCATGAGAGCCACAGCATTAGTCCTGTGCCAAAAGGCAAACCTGGTCTACCTGGTGAGACAGATGTGATGAGTGGAATTCCTACTGCGAAACAGTATGCTCATGACCAGGGGAAGCAAAGGTTTGCTTCAATTCCAAGAGGTATCAAACATGCAAATCATGAGATTCAGGAAGATGAGGCTCACATGGAGTACTTGACTTAAACTGAGTGAGTCTTCTTGCCCAAATTCCCAGTGAACATGGGCTATTCTCTAACACCATCCTTCCTATTTAATCTTTACAGGCCTTTGATTTTCTGTTGTGGCTTTTGCTTCTTTTTCTCCCCCACTTCCCATTGCTGTCTCTGCTTCCTTTAATTTCTTTCTCTTTGTTGTTGCATTTGTCTACAGACACCTTGGAAATTTTTTCTGAGCTCTCTTATTACTTTCTGGGGAGTTGGTCTGATTTCCTGAGTTTGTTCGTGAAGACTTATTGTTGTTCTTCCCCATCTCACCCTCACTCCCTTGGTGTAATATTGTCCTTATCTGCTGTTTAATGTTATTAATTTCTGGTGTAACCTGTGTGGCTTGTTTTTGGCCAGATCTTCTTTCCTTTCTTCTGGCTCTTGTCTGTTCTTTCTATTGAATTCAGTAGGATCATGTGCTTCAAGTAAACAGAATAGGCCAAATTCTGCCTATATTTGCTTCTTCTAGGGCCTGGTCTCAAGATTCTTGCACCACTGTGAATACTTTAGGTTACTGGTAACTGAACAGGTGCCTGTATCTGCCTCATTTGCAAAGTGAACGGTAAGGACATTTTAAATTATTCTCCAGTGTTAAGCAATATTAGAGTTGAATAACCTCAGTCTACAAACCCATTTTTTTCTTTTAGTGAGTTCACTTCATCCAAATGCAACTCATAAAATGTCATCATTGCAAAAAGGCTGTTTTTCAAACCTTGGTTTTATGGCATTAAATGTGACATTACTTCAAAAAACATTTAAGATGGGTTGGAATCATTTTAAGTCCTCAACCACCCTTCGCGTTGCTGGATTTCAGAAGAGTGGAGTGTTTTTAACTTCTTGGCTCTGTAAGTGTAGAGTCTTTATAGACATAAAAAGTACAGGTATGAGCTCAGATGAGAGACTCATTTGGCATTTACATTTCCCTTTGATTTCAAAGTAAGGCAAAGCTGCTCAGAGTGTTACAGGAGTGAGTTCTCGTGCTATATTTCTGATACATTCTGGCTGATAGCTAATTGCTCTCACAGGAATAGGTGCGGATGTGTCCCTCTCACTTGGGTGTAACTGCCCTCACCCCCCAAGGCTGTCTAGGTGTGAGTCAGTAGTCCCAGCTTACTTCGTCTCTCTGGCTTTTCCTGCGACAGATGATTGGTGCCATTTAGTAATTAGCAATAAAAAAAATCACATTGAAGTAATATTATGAGGCAGAAGAGAGGATTTCGAGAGAGTCAGTTCTGTTGCGCCATTGGGTTTTCTTTCCCAAACACTTCAATTGAATGGGGTAAAGCATGAATAGGTAAATCATGGACATGGTCTGAGCAGACTTGCCCAAGGCATTGATTTCAATCTCAGTAGCACAACGGTAACCTTGGCCTAATGCCACAGACTTGAAAGAAGTGCCCCCATGTAATGGAGCAGAATATGGCCAAATACTTCATGACTGGTCTCGTGTGAGTTGCAAGGGGACTGATCTGCCGGTGCTGTGGTTTCTTTTATGCTGAGCCAGTGTCTGAAAGGATCCGTTACCTCTCCTGAAAAAATCTGGGGAGCTTTGCCATGCTTTCAGAAGGTGCATCAACCCTTGGGCAGCTGCTCCTGACCCTGTCATGCCATCTGGGTGCTTCAGAAACTAGGTACTTTGGCTGCAGGTGTCTGTCAGACAAAGCTCCCCCAGGTGAGGGATAATTATCAACCAACAGAGAAGCAGCGGAGCCGCCTCCATCTTCGCACATGCAGGACACGTGGTAGAGCCTGCCTGGCCATCCTGGCCCTCCTGGGCTGCCAGGGCCACTGCTCCGCAGGGATGGTAACACAGTTCATGCACAGTTGGCTTCACCATCACAGGATGTCTCCCATGAGCTCTTCCGTAGTGAGAGCATCCTCAGCCAGGAGTAAGGAAAAGTCAGACAAGTTTTACTCCTCCACTCACACTTTTATTGATCTCACTGCTAGAGAGGAAAGCATTTTGGGGCAAGAACTCCCGCTTTTCTGAATCATACAGCCCTAAGGACTGCTGTTACTTCTGAAAAATGAACTTTTTTTCACCCTTCAATATATTTTCTATATATTGTCTCTGTAGGCTATCTGTCTTTGTCCCCAAATGATTTCAATAAGGTCAGTTCTTCCATAAATAGTTTAAAACACATGGTTTCCACGTGGAAACCCAAAAGTTCAACTCCTGCTTCTTTGTTTGGAAATAATCTAAAAGACCTGAATAGGTGATCATTTGGAGAGGAGTCATAATTTCCATTTTAATAGTGGTTACATTTGGAAGATAACACACTGCTGCTTACCTGGACATTTCCCTAAATCCTTTGGCTTCTCAATGTATTTGAGAGAGTTCCACATCATGGAAGAGAACTTACGGGGCTGACCTCCTATGGTCAGATGTGTGCCAAGGGATCTTGTGCTACCAGCTCTGCTACACCAGTACATCGTGCCCAGTGTTGGTGAGGATCTGTAGGGGATGGCAGGGAGCCCTGATGGGCGTGAGCTCACTGCTCGTGGGGAAATGCCTCAGGGCTGGAGGTGGAAAAGCCCATTCTTAGGAAGACATTTCTGCAAAATGCGTTCTTCCTTAGGACCTCTACTGCCTGAGATGGGTAGGATGCTGTAAAAGATATACTATACAAACTATCTCTATTTTAGGTGAAAAATAAAAACTAATTCCTGCGAAGATCACCCTTTTCTGCCAAAGTGACCTGTTCCTCTTCCCCTCATGTAGAAGATGAAGCCAATTTCTTGTGTTTTATGTGGGGCTAGAAGACTTGGTTGTTCTGAAGCTTCTCTGCCTTCTTCTCTTTCATCCACTCTTCAGAGGAGGGTGAGAAGCTGAGATAGGTTTAAACCCACCACCTGGTACCATCCTCAAATCTTGCTGCATACCGTCCCTCTGATTCTGAATGCCAGTGTTGGCTTGGCTTAGGCTGAAGTGCTGATCCCAGTATTTCCTTGGACTCTGCTGAGGGGATTCTTACAGCATGTTGATGGTTTTCATATCTTTTGGATCTGAGTGTATAGCAAGTGAAAAAGGGGAAAGCTCTGTTCCCAGTAGTACCCTGATAGCACCCTCGTGGTGCCATGTGTAAGCATGCTGCGTGCAGAGGGATCTCACGTTAGGTCTTGTGCTGCTGTGGGACAGGAATCGGTGGGAGTGAACTCCACCCTAGCAAGTCTGGATGGGTCCTCAAAAGGGGCCTCTCTATGGCACCAGAAAGCTGCCATGTCTGTGAATTCAGCTTTACACCCAAGCCCATGGTTCAGCCTCAAAGACGGAAAAAATGACTAGAACTGGCTTTACAAAATTCAGTGTTGTTGGTATCTAAAGTCATTTGTGAACTGTAAGTTGATGCATTTGTGATCTAAGAGGTGTTGTAGGCAGGGTTCAGTTCTGTAAACCACAGGTACTTGCTGCTACTTGCCATGGTCTGCAGTACCCTGCTTGGCCTCTGACCACGACTCATATCTGTCAACTCTGTTTTGAGACCTCAGACACTTGAGGGCGCCTCAAAGAGTGCCAGGCGTGTATGTTCAGGTGCTACAAGGTGTGACTAACACCCTAGAACAAAAGGATACAAAGGTAAGGAGGCTCAGTGGTCCTCTGGGTACCATCACAGCCACTTGAAGTAGATTAATTATCTTGGCGCAGTCTGTAGCTTCTGGAGACATATTGCCTGAAGCCTCACGCTGCTCTCACTAGGGGCTTGCATTCAGACAGCACATAAATGGAAAGCCTCACCCCAAGAAATCCCTCTTTCTCCTTGGGGAGAAATCCCTCCTTCTCCCTTCTCCACCCCCAAGCCTACGTCGCTGTGCAGCACATGGAGCTCCCTACAAGTGCGGGCTGTGCACCAGGTCCAGGCAATAAGGGACTTGGTGGAAGGCGCAATATTCACAGGCTCTCAGGAGGCGCATTGGGAAAATCTGGTTATTAATTAATGTGTGATAAAACAATACAATATCTTCAAGGGTTTTTTGTAGCCTTCTCCTAGTGCTTGGGTTTAATATTCCTCCTTACAGCAGTATCCATATATCTTCTGTAACATGGTGGAATCAGTGCCTCGGAGAATTTTTTTTATTCTAGCTGCCAGACAGCTATAGACCAATTAATCTACAAGTATGCACATTTGGGGATGATATTCTCCAGTGACTCAGCAATGTAACAGATGGCAAAATATTTCATATTTATTTCCATTCCATTTCTATATTGGAAATGAACCCAGACATTTTATTTTTTTGACAGTCAGACAACATCTGCTGAGAACACTGTCAGCTGAATTACAACCTCTCTGGCAGGTAGTTGGGCAGACAGCATGAATTAATTTCAGCTATTCTGTATGTGGTCAAATGTCTTTCTCTACTACATTATTTTCATTACCAGTGCTGGATTTATGGATGCTGACTAGCTTTACATTGTATCCCGGAGAGTTTAAGTTTAGTCATATAAAGATTTGATGCATTAAGGAAGATGCTGTGCATTAAGTTGCAATATCAGTGGATTTATTTGCACTCATTCCTCAGCCAAGACCAATTAAAATAAGGGATATTTTGGATGGGCCAGGCCAGTGGCTTGGAGGCGATGCACTCCACTGCTGTGGAAGGAACTCAAGTGTGGGAGTGACTTTGAGGTTTTAGTCCCAGGAGCTGGTGTAACCCAGACATATCACAGTCTGAGATATCTGAGCCGAGCGAGAGGCTGCCAAGTGCTCTCTCTCCTGGTGCAAGCAGCATCCTCGACTTCTGGCAGTTCTCAAACAAAATTTTTCCTGGGGAAGCAGGTGTGGAAGCTGTGGTCTTCTGTGGTGAGAGGATGAGGGGTCTGAGCACTGAAGGAATCCTGATCTGGGGAAGGGATTTGGTATTTTTCTGCTAAGATAGAAGCTCCCTGAGGAGCAATTTCCTCTGGGCTTGTTGTCCTGTGTCTCTTATTCCTTAGCTCAATGCAGTAACCTCTGTTCCTGCCCTCCTGAGCAATATCCACGCTGCCAGCCTCCCCTGCAACAGCACAGTCAATTCTCCCTCTGGTCCTATTTCCATTCCACAGTACTCTGGGCTCCCTCGGGGTTTTTTTGCTGTTGGACAAGACATTGTGTGTAATGATGCAGAGGCACATATATATTCATTTTCTAGAGAGCACATGTCTGTGGAGTGGCCAGCTGCTGCCAAACAGATTGAACAACAGCTGAGTTCTCCTTGCGTTTCCATCAGACATTTCTGATTTTCAGCAAATATGTGTGAATGTCCTCTAAGATGTCTACTGTCTGCCAAATGCAATTAGGGTAAACTGATGGACAGATAGGACAGACAGGGTAAGCACAGTTGTGGAAAACTAGGTTAAGAATCACAGTAAACAAGTGAGTAATGAGGGAAATATTTGCAAGACATTAGTTTAATTACTTTGGTTCTGTGCTGTCCTTTAACTGACTTTATTCAACTTTGTCTGTCTTTGTGACAGGAGTTAGATGTTCTTTGTTTATTTGGTACTTAACGTATTTTGCTCACAGCATAAGTATGAAGTCATACGAGTTACATCCACTCAACCATATGTGTGTGTATTTATACATATGTGCACAGACAGAGAGACAAAGGTATCCAAAACCCAAGGGTGATCACTGCTGTTAGTTATTAAAAACTTGAAGTTTTTTAAAAGTTTAAAGTTTTTTTAAGAGGACTGCTCTGTCAAACTGGATAAAAGTTGAGCGTACAAGCAGCTAAAGTAGAAAACACAGGATTAAGTGATGGGTTTAAGCAAAGGTTAAACCCAGGTATGTGCCTGTCTGTGGGTATCACTCTGGATATCTGGCAAGTGACAGGCTGTATGTGGCAGCGGCACGGCAAGTCACTGAGCCTCAGATGAGGCTTGGTGAAGGTGCCTGTCCATTCACGTACCGTGGGACAAGCAGAAGATAGCATGGCACACTGGTGGTTTCTTTTGTGGAGTGAAACTAGGCCGCTTGCATTTGCCAGGAGCTGAGCCTACTAATAGAGATGACTCCTCGTCAGAGGCTCTGCATATCCTGCCTCACTTGTGCTCTACCTGTGAGCTCTTGCCAAAGCTTGGAGGAACTTTATGTCCTGCATTACTCACTTATGTTAAAATAAAAATCTGAGCCACTCTTCTTTCTTTAAATCTCTCAGGAGTACTGCAGTTTGCTACACAGTCATTGCATGAAGGACCAGGCAGATAAAGATCTCTGTATGTATTCAAGGCCTCTATCACAAAACTGTTCATGTTGACTCCAGTGTTTTAAATAAGTCCCTACACTTCAAGAGACCACAGAAATCACCAGTTTTATTTAGAAAAAAAGATATTTCTTTGGTTTCTCTATTCATCAAAAAAGGATTTTTAGTTGATAAAAGGGAACTTCCTCAATTCTGGATGGAAACTGAATAAATATTTAAGCATGTGCGATAAGGCATTGCTATCAAGTACCCAATGAAGGTCCTACACATTTTAGGCTTCTTAAAAATAGGAAAAAATATTCACCTGTAAGAGACCCTTTTTCTTTTTCTTTTTTTCTTTTTTCTTTTTCTTTTTCTTTTTCTTTTTCTTTTTCTTTTTCTTTTTCTTTTTCTTTTTCTTTTTCTTTTTCTTTTTCTTTTTCTTTTTCTTTTTCTTTTTCTTTTTCTTTTTCTTTTTCTTTTTCTTTTCCTTTCTTTTTCATCAGAGGATGCTGCAGTTGGGTATAACAGCCATTGGCTTTTGGTAGTTACAGTTCTGTACAGATACTTCTTTTTCTGTTGTGTTACTAGATTATGAAGTTTTTAAGACCAAAGGCGGTGTTCCATTTAACCAGGAAACAGAGCACTGTTTAAATTTTGCAAAACAAGGAATCCTGATCAAGTTCCTCTAACTCCCACTGAAATGATCTGAGGATGAATCTCTTGCTGATCCAAAATCACCTGGGGCAAAATTTTCATTCAAAGCTAACCCACATATCTTAGGGTGCAAAACCACATCATGTCTTTAGTCAATTCACCATTTTTTTTCTGAAACCTTTGGGAACAGTGCACCCTTAAGATAATGAAAGTGCTAAAGTTAATCTTCATGACACCTTTGTCCGCCCCATTACAGTAGTAAGGCACAAAGTCCCAAACCCATTATGGGGACTATGAGGTGGCTGCTAAATGGACTCAATCCCGTATACACTGTGTTTACAGGTGCATATTACTTTTTCCATGTCTGTAGCAAAAAGATGGAAAATAAAATAATTTAATATAAAAAAGCCAGTTATGAGGTTGTTCCATCTCCTCTGGAAACAGGGATGGGAAAACTATTAGGAGCCAGGAGTATTTGGTAGCTGGAAAGAATGAGGGTGCAGCTAATGCAACAACCCTACAAGACTTAAAGCGAAAAGCCTGCGCGGAAAAGCTGTAGAGCATGAAATCCAAACTACATCAGTCATGTAGTCTGTTTAAACCAGTGTCTTGTCTTCCACAGGAAATCAGTAGAGCTGGAGGACTTAGCACTACCTAGATAGTGTCAACAAAAGTAGCTATGAAAAATAGTGTGGATCAAGGGGTGACACATATAGATCTTGTAGCTAGGGTTTAGGGAGTCGCTGCAGACAAGTACGTCCTTTTAATTACCCTTCTCACATCCCTTAGATAAAAACAAAGCAGAGGAATAATCTCAAGAGGAATATGGTTCTCTCTAAATGTGAAAGATATTAAGCAAACATTCTTCTGCCAGTTGAGACTGTCAAAGCTCTTCTCACTGTAAAGTTTGCATACCATCTCCTGTTTCTGTACTTATGTTAAGAAAGCAAAGGCAAACAGAAGCTTGGAAATCATGTGGGAAATAGTTTCTTTTGTCTATGGATCTTTCTGACCGAGGGAATCTTTCTGGGCCAGCAAGAAACGTGAAATGTTTCCTTGGTTAGGCTTGACCTTGATTATGCCTTTCCCAGACCACTTGTAAGAAGATAGCAATTTTGTTATACCGGAACATGGCTGAAATACAGTGATTTTACTGGAATGTAACTGAAATAAAACAATTCTGAGAATGTGTCTGTTCTCTGTGGATGGTCATGTACTGCGTTCTCTCTTTTTCTTTCTTCTCCCTCCTGTATTGCTATGGAGAGAGGTAAATTCCCTCTGTGCGGGGGTGCCGCACACGAGTAAGTGTGAGGCAACATAAAACAAAGGCTCAAGGAAGGCTGCAGCGGAGAAGGCATCACCAAGGTGGGATTTCTCAGATAAGAAGCCAAAATTTAAACAGAAACCAGTTTCACTAACATGCTTCCAAGGACACTTAAATACCGTAAATTGGATGTTAATAATGTTGTGATTTGGAGCAAAAGCCCAGTAAAAAGAATGGCCGAGCACAGGCAAGGTGGGAGCTGATGAAGCACTGAGTGAGTTAAAGGAGTTTCTCTTGTCTTGTGGCTGGAAGCCTGGCCAGGGAGGCTATCAACAAGACATTTCTCATCCGTACTTCAGGTTTATTATTTTGTTATTCTGTTTTATCTGATCTTACAGCAAATTAATGCATCCTGTTGAGTGGAACAGCCTGGGGTCTTGCCTGTTACTGCCTGAACAGCTCAAATTGCCACCGACCTGTCTTCTGCTCCTTCTGTAAGCAATTACAGCAGTACAAAGCGGATGCAAAGCTCTGAATCTCCACACCTCCCTGCGTGAGAGTGAGGTGAACTCAAGGCGTGAAGCAAAGGGCCCCTCCATAGGCTTCAGCTGACTTTGCAGTTTGGTTAGAGGAAGAAATAGGATACGTGCTGCCTGACTGACAGCGTGGAAATAGCCCTGACCTTGCCAATGCTTGTACCTGAGCCAGCCTGTCTGCATGTGAACTGTCCTTTAGAAATCACTGAGACCTTTTATTTCTTCAGAGCAAATATGTGTTTGAAGGACAGAGCCAAAACGGCAACCTCAGGTGTTAGTCACGTAGCACGGTACAAGATGTAGCATGAGAAGGTGCAGCTCTGGTTTTTCCTAGCATGCATGGCGAGAGGCACATCTCAAAAGACAGAGCAAAACAAAACTCGGGGCTTCTGGAGGAATTTTTAATAATGAGCCTGATCCTGCATGCTTGCCTTGCCTGGATCCCCGTGTCGTGGAGATCAGGCAGTGGGAGGAGAAGAGATGTATGATGAGAGCAAACTGATCCAAGCTGAGTGGGGCTTCATGCAGTTCTGCCGTCTTGGTTACTGCTGTCATCTATCCCCAAAAACACAAGAGGCGAGGCTGTAGGTCTGTCTTCTTGCTTCAACCAGGAGAGCAGGGCAGGTGTGTGAGCAGGCAGCAGCTGTCCCGCTCTACTCCACCCAGAAGATCTCCTGAAAGCTGTCTGACACTGACTGCTCTCCCGTGGGACTGGCAGCAGCACTGTGCTCCACACGCATGGTGTGGCTGGTGTGGGTCTGTAAGAGCCAAGGTCTGTAGGCACCACGGTCCCTGAGGCCCCTTATTTACCTCTTGCTCACCTGCAGCACCGGCAGACAGCACAGTCTGGTGTGTTGGGGGGACAAATGTCCGAGCTAACGACCTCTAAAAATTGAGCTTCTTGCACTCAGCAAAGCATGGTTTAAATTGCACAGAATTCACATTGAAGGGTGTTGTCTGCATCAAGTTTCAGGAAGGCATACTTACTGAATTTGTTTTAGTATTTTACAAATTGAAATGAGCACCGTGTGTCCTTCAAAATCCTGTTTCTGTGCCTGAGCTACTATTTCTGGGCTATTTGGGGTTAAGGCTGCTGTGTGAATGTTTAAAAGTCAGTGTGTGCAGACTGGAATTAGAACTATAGGAAATGTGGAGGTGCTTAGAATTTCCCTTTCATTTCCACCTTAAATGTTCAGGTATTGTTTAACTATAATTATTTCCACAATTGCACCTAACCACAGGGAATCAGGCTGCAGATAAACGTGAAGTTTTTTTTAAAGACTATATTTGCATTTATTCTGGGTTTTTTCACCACAGTTTGAGATGTCCTTCTATTAGAAGGTGGTGTAAGATTCCCTTTATGATGTTCTGGTGCATTGTTGTGAACGGAATTATCATGTTGCAAATTCAATAACCTGCCTTCAGGATCAGTTAGCAAGAAATTATAGGCCATAAAGGAACAAAACCTTGTTAAACTTAATATCCTTGGTAACAAAGCAGGAAGGGTAAGAGGCGTTCTAAAAATTTCAGAGGTTTTTTTTTTTTAATCAGCTTTGAAAATTTTGATCTAATTTCAAATGTGACTTGCAGATGATTATCTTGCTTTCTGTAACAGAGAAAGTTTGTTCATAAGGTGAAAACCCACTGTGTGCCAAGATTCAGGCTGGAGAATGTTTTTATGGCTATCTAATAAACTCTGAAATCAGGGGTTTATAATGGAAATGCTGACTGACTCCTTACTCTAACAAGACTGGCGGATGCCGCTGTAATGTACTGTGTAATTTATAGGAGTCACCTGTTAAGCCATCTGGGACAGAAAGTTTCCCAACTTCTAAAATGTTGGTAACTTGATTAACCTTATGAACTTCATTTTACAATGATACCAAATGCAGCCTATGACGGCCCATCATATTCTTGGGCCATCATTTCATATTTATCCAAGAAAGTTAAAAAGCACCTTTTTAATTAGCAAGAAAAGAGTAGTGGTGGAGGTTAAAAGGGTGATGCTGGTGCTTTGATTTATTGTTTATAGGTGTCATATGGAGTGAGAGCTGGGGTAAAATAAAAGTTTCTGGTGTTACTCTTCAGCTAGGGAAAGTGTTTTTTTTAAAGGGGACTCGGGGCTTTTAAAAATTGGCTACGCTATATTAGGCCATTGGGACTTCCACAGACTGGAATAGTGAACAGAAAGGGAGATTAACGGCGAAAGAAGGATGATGGACAATAGTGAGGTGTCATTTATAGGCATCAGCTAGAAAACCCCTACCTGTGAGTTTATGGGAATAGCAAAGTCTCTTGCTGTAGTAAACACTTTAATTTTCCTTGGAAGCCAGTGAGCAATGAGTAGCAACTTTAGTTCATCTCTGATTTATTTTTATTTTTTCTCCAAGTGCTTTTTCACATCTATAATAATTTTCCCAGGTTCTTTATTCAGTTTCATAGTACTTTGAGGGAACAGGTGGTTGCGAGCAATACTTTCGATTCAGCAGTGGGGATTCTTCATGTGATTTAGCGTGGAGGATTGTGGCTACTTTGCTAAAAGAGACATCCATTTTTGCAGATGATGTGAAGCTAAAACGCTGAACTTCAGGTGATCATTGAAGAGATTTTGCTTGGGAATCAGGGCAAGATTAGCCTTTTCCCCACATTGCAATTGGAGTACTTAACATTTTGCACTTCTGTTGAAGTGTCTATGAACGTAGGTTGACATTTTCACCCCAACTGTTGCACGTTGTTGCTCAATACTCTTAAACAGATGCTAACATCCAGTGAACATCCAGCTAGCAGTAGTCTTCAGACAGCTCAACAGACAAGCTCTGGCCTTGTAGTAGAGCCAGAAGTTTCTGGGCAGCCAGTCGGAGACTGTGGAGCCGACTCCTATGGGAATAATGAGCATCCCAAGCCTCAGTGCTTTCCACACCATATGTAAGAGGCATGTCGCCCAGCTTTGTCCTCCCTGAGTATATGTAGAGCAGATGAAACATTTATGAAAAATAAATCTGAATGAGAATCCCAGCAAAAGGAAAACCTCGTAGTGCACAGTCAGCTCTCCACCCTCAGGAAGCAGGTGAAGAAGCGACTGAAACATCCCAAACAGATAGCAATCCCATTGCTTA
Source organism: Rissa tridactyla (assembly GCF_028500815.1). Lineage (NCBI taxonomy): Eukaryota > Metazoa > Chordata > Aves > Charadriiformes > Laridae > Rissa > Rissa tridactyla. The sequence continues at coordinate 25,942,073 of NC_071467.1, read as the reverse complement.
ATGTGCTACAGGCAAGTGCTCAAGAATTATGGTGATAGGGGTGCCATGAGATTAAACACACATTGGCACAGACTCATAGTCCCTGGTGCCTTCTCTTAATCTCAATATTTAAGTTCTTATGTATCTTTCAGAATGCTGGGCACTATATAAAGGTAAAATAACACAGCGTTAATTTGTCTGCTGCTTGAAAATATGTGAGGATTTAGGAGTCATAGTGAGCAGAGAGCTGAGGAGTAGCTTTCAGGATGATAATATGAAAAAAGAAGTTGGTGTGTATCAAGTCAATATAGGGAGATGATTTCCCCTGTCCACATTTTATTTATAGGGCTGGAATGTTGCACTCTTGTACTGAAATACAAGAGTGTAGAGATGAGCCATTAACATGTGAAGGTGTAAAAAGCTTGATCTAAATGCTTGTGTGACAATTTAATGATTGCCTAATCATTTAGGCAATGCGTTGTGAAACGTGAAATTGCATTGTAGTAAAGGACTCTAATCTCAAGAATAAAAGCAGAGCAAAACCCTGGATTCCGTTTAGCACCAAACAGATACAGCAGAGAAATGAGACAAATATTTAAGTGATGCTAGAAAAAGAGTTGAGCTACCAAGGGAAACACTCAGTTCTACATCACCTGAAAACTTCATCCCGAGACTTTTTAGAGAACACATTTAAGCCAAAAAAAATTGTGGGGCTCAATGCAAAAGAAGGCAAATGGAATGACACGGTCTGTGTTGTGCTTCTGGTCTTTAGGAACAGGAGTGGAAAGGAAGATGAGTTTGAAAGGGAGTTAACAGCCTGCTGCAGGGCAGGCTTAAAAGGAGGCAGAGCACAGGCAGCAACTGATGGTGTTCATAACCATTTTTTTCCTATTTTTAGCTCTATCTTTTGAGCGGCTGCATTCAAGGATGGCAAGAGACTACGTACCATTACATAACTACGTGAGTGAAAAGGCTTTTCCTCAAAAGTACTTGGGACACTAAGCAGATGGCAGCAACCTAATCCAATCCAAAGAAGGAAGAAGTGAAATCATTCAGTCAGTTACATTCGTTGGGGAAACTCTGTGATTCTTTCAGATCTAATGGAAAAACGAAATAAAACAGAAACTGCCACGTATGTATAATTTTGTTACAACAGAGCAGTCAGTTGTCTCTTGTTTTCTTAAACTGGTAGTATTAAAAAATTTGGGTTTTTTTGGTTTTGATTACCTTTTAAAGCAGCCTTAGCACTTTCTTCATTAATTGAACTGATACTGACACAGAAACACTGTAGTTTGTAGCTGTGTGAGATCAGATGCTGTGTACCTGTTTTTCTGTGGGGGTCAGCACAAGCCATGGTTGAGTGCTTGCGTCTGCCCACAAAGCAAGACTGGGAAATGCAAAAAGCTTCCTCAACACAACATCATGGAAAACAGTTGGATGTAGGAAGCAGTGGGGCAGGACTAATTCAATCTATAATGTAGTCGGGGTGACAGTCAGGTCCTTCACGCTGTTTTGGCCAGGTTTGGGGCTCCAGTAAGTCCATGATAGTAGGTGATTGCCTTCAGAAAAATATCTTTCCCTCTCTTTTCTTCTAAAGTATGACCTCACTCCTGTTGTCTCCAAAGCCTCATTTTTCATCTCTAGCCAAAGAACCTTCCACAATACCTCTAACGGTTTCAAATGCACCCAAAATGCCCATCTTTAAGCTACTAGGGAAATTGCGGGCAAACATGTATTTGCTAAGCTGTATTACACATCTCTTGTCCTCACTGCTGTTCCCAGTGACACCAGCTCCCACTGATGAGATATGAGGATGCAAAGCAGAATATGCAGTGAGGGTAAGGTTACTGCTGATAGCTTGCTTTGTGAAAAGAATTTTGCCCTTAAAATTAATACTGTTGTAATTTTCAGCATCCAGTTACTGGTAAGGAGCAATTTCAAATTCAATTACTTTCCAGGGCATACATAGTTACTGTCAAGGCACAGGTATGGGTTCAGCAGGGTTTCAGCAAGGTGATCCTTGCCAGGGAGCCCTGAATTGGAATTGTGAATTTGGAGTTGCCTTCCATATCTTAGTCCTTCAGCTCCCGACTGTGAGAGTCTCCAAGTCCTGCTGCCAGGGCTTCCTTCTTCTCTGGGTGCCTGATAACAACATGGGATGAAAAATATTTTTGCTGAAAGATATTGAAAAATGCAAGTCAGTGGCTATTATTTTCAGCTTTGAATGAGCAAAAAATAAAAGATCAAAGTTTACCTGCAAAGGGCACTGGGAAATAGTAACGGGGATGGAAGCAACTTCCTCTCTGAGCCCCTACAGTTTGAAGCAGTAAAAATACAGTTGCATTTGTAATGTTTTTCTAATAACGTAGCATGCAAACTGAGCATGCATAAGTATAAAGCAGAGTATTTTGTCTTCAATTTTTCACACTACCACACAGAAAAACAACTTTTTAAAAAAATATGCAGAATATAACTTCAAGAATGTTTTATTTAGAGTTTCTTTGTCTTTTTTCCTTTGTAAATTAATTAAAAGCAAAGAAGGTACAGCTAGTAAAAATTACTAAGCAGTTTTTTGAAAAAAATATGTTTTTCACAGTGCAGTACTTTTCTCCCTGTTCCTCACTGAGGAGAACTGGGATTTATTTATTGTGCCAGATAGAAATATTGAACTAATAGTAGGCAATTTTGTATGACTTCATATTTTCAGAAATGAATTCATTTACAAATCAGATTCAATCACACCTCAGTTTATAATAATAAAATCCAGATTTGCATGCCACTAGAGATATGTTCTACCAAAATCACAGACTTCAGGAGGTAATTAAAGTATATTCTGTATACAATATGTGATTTAAAAATTTCCCTTATGTACAGTATAAGCAATGCCCAGAGAAGGCGTGGGGTTTTGGTAGAACTGTTTGAATAATATTTTTTTTTTAAAAAAGGACTAGATTGTAGGTTTTTGCTCAGTCCAGCAGAATGGCTGTTGTCCTCATTCTCCAAGAGGTTTCAAGGGCTTCCCGAGGGCCTTTTCCTGCAATGTCTGTGGGATGTCCCAAGGCAGCCCAAACCATCCCTGATACCCTTCCAATCTCTGAGGTTCTCCCAGCAGAGAGGACCACTTCCCAGAATGAGCTTGTGTCTTGAGACGTACCTGCACAGAGCCAGCCCAAGCCCAGCAGTGCCAGATGTTCGCTGCCAGGATGGGATAACCTTGTGCTCATCTTCTGCAGTTTCTCTATTACTTTATAGTATGACTGTCTTCAGATGTTTCAGCCACTGTATAAATTGCCAGTTAATTCTGTCCTAGTGATTAGAAAATGCTGCCAGCAGCTAGGTTTTCATGCCAGTCTACATACCATCTACGTATTACCACTATAAAATAGGATTTTCAAGAACTGCTTTTCTCAAATTTGGAAAAGCGTTTATCAAATATTGCAGCATTTTCTGTGTCACTTGTTTTTTTTAATTAAAAAAAAAAAACATCCACAGGAAAAGATGTAGAATTTCCTGTTAAGAAAATTGGAATAAAATATTTATTTTCAGGCCTCATTAATCTCTACAGTTCCAGTGCCTCTGGGGATCTGTGGTTTCATCCTCCCCAGTGGTCCACGCTCCTGAACCAACTGTATCTCCTGTAAAGAGCAGAGGTCAGTCTGTGTCTTGGCTGTGTTATTCTGCACGCCACTATTACCAGAGAAGCTGCTTGCGGATTTTCTGTTGAGACCCAAGTTTATCCTGTCAACTTTCTTTCCTTTGTTATGAGCATTTTAGCAAATGAAATGGTCATTGCCAGCAACTTCTTTCTTTTCTATTTGTTGCTTTCCCTGCCCCTTCCTAATCAGCCTGTTGTTTTTCATGGTTGAGTAAGTATAAATAATTAGCACACTAAAAAAATCAGAAATCTCCTATTGAATGTTATTGAGGCTGAAAAGAAGGCTGCATCAATCAAATTGTTTTTCGAAATTATTTTCTCAGTTCCACTCTGTGGAACTTTCTAACAGACTTAAGAAACATGGACAAGGCTAGCCACAGCTTTTTTGGGAAAAGAAATATCTCCCCATCTCCCTCAGATTTTTCCCTGAAGGTGTATTTATTTAGTGCTGAGCTTTGCCAGACCACTTGATGCTTCTATTCTAACACACAAAAGCAGTTACAATATATTAAATGATTCAGAGATACATTTTGAAGTAATTAAATGCAGAGCAGTGATGCAGAAAATTAGTCAAAATTAGTGTAAAATTATGATAACCACCGTGCTCAGTCTTGAGTGTGGTGGAAGCTGCAATGCTAGTGGAAAAAAATTTGAATTATTATGGATTATGTTTTAAGTCACAGTTCTGTAGGTCAAAAGACCAGTGTTCAGTCCTAGCTCTGTGGTACCTCGAGCAACTCATCTAACTTTCGTTCCTCATCTGCAAACGGGAGTAATCACTGTCGAAGGGGGAAATGTATCAATTTTTATGGATTACTTCTAGATACTGTGATATACAATGCACTGACACCAGGGTCAGCAGCGTTTTCGTTCTTAGAAAACTCTAGGAAAGAAAGAGTATTTACGTAGTTTATTTACTTTGGAAAGCATCCTTGGAGATGTTTTCAATGGCAAACTCAGATGCTTTTGGCAGAACTTCACCATCCTTTATTCCTTCCACATCCTGACCGATCCTGTTTATTCTGTGTTTCATATGAAGAACTGTCGCTCCTTCCTCCTCTCCATACCCCTTCCTGTGCTCAGGGCATAATGCTGAGCAGGAGGTAGGACAAAACATTTGTCATGAACCAGGGCTTAGAACACAGTCTTGGCTGAGGATGCTGGTGGAGCAGGACTTGCAAGACAATGTCCTCTGTGAATTGTCCTCTTGGGCATGCCCCACAACCTGCCAGCTCGCCCTCTGCACCACTGGCCTGGGACATGCCTTGATGAAGGGGACGGAGCTGGGAGAGCTCCTTACAGGGGTGCTACAGAGAAAAGGGAATGAAACTGGTTTGTGTCAAAGCTGTGTTCTTGGTGCGCATGATGGTGTGCATCTGTAGCAGGCACCACAGACAGGATACAGACTGGAGCCAGCACTGGGCTGGTCCTCAAAGGAGCCCCAGGAGAGCAGTATAGACATCCATAGGACAAGGGGTAATGGCTTCAAACTGGAAGAGGGTAGATTTAGATTAGATATCAGGAAAATGTTTTTCACTATGAGGGTGGTGAGGCACTGGAGCAGGTTGCCCAGAAAAGTTGTGAATGCCCCACATTTACACAGTTGCGGAAGTGTTCAAGACCAGGCTGGAAGGGGCTTTGAGCAGCCTGGTCTAGTGGGAGGTGTCCCTGCCCATGGCAAGGGGGTTGGTACTAAATGATCTTTAAGGTCCCTTCCAATGCAAACCATTCTATGATTCTATGATATGATATATATATAGATCCAGACTATATCTCTGGACTTCTGTCTGTGAAACACAACCACACCCTACGATGACCAGGTTATTCTGATTCTATGGCCATTGTCTGCAAGGCTGAGCACCTGTATTTCCCTGGGCTTTTCCTACTCCCTGCTGTCTCTTACCTGGTGCATCGGCTGTGAGCTCCTTGGAGGAAGGACCGCTGTTTAATTCCATGTCTGTGCAATGCCACCTGTGTTTAGGTTCTGGCCCCTGCTGGTTTTTAGATCATTATTGTAGTGCAGGTGAAAATTACACGCATCACTTAAAGCCTGTTTCCACCAAAGCTGGCAAGCCCTCAGTTTTCTCCTAGAGGGTTTATATATGTGTAAATCATAGAGTAGAGGGTGCTGAATTATACAGGTTTAGAGAGAATATGTTGATGTCTGATGGAAAAGACAGACTGGGTCATACTTCATTTGCATGTTGTTATCAACTATAAATGTTTCAATAATTTTCATTAACATTTGTTTAAGTTTATGAATTAAAAAAATCAATTTGGGGGGATTAGTGACAAAAGGGTTATATTACGTGTGTCCTGGGGAAAGACAAATTCCAGTCTTGTATGCTCAGGTTAGGCTCTGGACAGGGCAGAAAGAGGACAGCAAGAAAGACTGCAAATAAACTAATGCTACAGATGCCTTGTTTCTGGGACAAAAACCTGGGCAGTTCTTGTTTCTGCCGGATCTAAGAAGCAGGTTCTTCTGAGATGTGGTAGAAGCCAACAACAACAGAAACAACTCTGATGGCCTGGCTTGGCTGTAGGAGTTGCAGAGGAGCCAGGTTAGGTGTTTGCTGCAGCACCTTCAGGGTACATCGGTCACTGGGACAAGAAGCACACCAGAAAAGCAGGAAAAGCTGTGGTGAGGAGAACAAGGTGACGGTGATGTGTCACCTGCAGATAACCAATTTTTGGATAGTGCAGGCCAAACCAAGCTGATTTGTACTACGAGCAAGGTATTGGTCAGAAAGTGATGACGCATTGATGGATGAATCTAAGGATTCTTGGTAAGCCGAGATGGGGATCTTGTGAGCAGATGCACTTTTCTTCCTTTTCTCTAGGCATACAGTCATCTTGATTTGTCCTTTCACTGTCAGTAATGTTTTCTGTTCCAGACCAGTGAAGAGTGTTTGGGAAGTGCATGAGGTAACCAGGAACAACTTGATTTTGTTTTGTTTCCCAGAGCAGAAGTATCAGTAGGTGGTGTCATCACTGTTGTTATGGGGGACCCCAACCTCTTGCATTGCCAAGGCTAACTGGTCATGGGATTGGATCCAATCCCATGGACCCCTTTGTCCAACGAGTCCCTCCTCCTCCATCCAGTGAGCCCTCTGTGTGTGGGGGATGTGCCAGAGCCTGCCAGATGGCCCCATGCCAGCACCCATGGCACTGCTCAAGCACTGTGGCAAAGCAGAGTGAGAGGGAGATGGCTGGGCAGCACAGGGCAGGCAAGAAGGCAAAGAAAGAGCCAGTGAAAGAGGAGAAAGAGGAGAAATGCAATGGGCTGGAAGGACAATGGGAATGGGAGAAGAAACCATAAATGCTCAAAAAGCTGCAGAATTATAAAAAAAAATTAAAATAGCATGAAGCTATTCTGACCAGCGTGGGAAGAAGAAGTAAATAAAAGAAGGTTAGAAAGAAAGATTCCAAAATGGAAGAAGGCAGAAGAAAGGCCAGTTAAGTTAAAGCCAGAGACAGCAAAGAAAGAACTGGTGGTGGGTATGAGAAGGAAGAAACTCTTGAATAGCTGGCAGTAGGTGAAGGAGGAGGAGCACACACAGAAAGCCCATGAGTGACCAGAGCAGGGTGGCGTGGTGAGCTGCTGCTGGGGAGGGCAAGAAGGTACGGCAGTGGGGGCTCTGCACCAGGGTTGTCTTCTGCAGGCCCCTGCACGGGCAAAATTCAATGGGAGCCTCATTTCACCGGTCATTGAGGGGTCTTGGGATTTAGCTCTTTAAGTCATAACATGCTGATGTTACACAGCTGTCAAATTGTGTAATTTGCATTTATATAACCCCTGTTATTCCAATCTGGACTAAGAAAAGACTGCACTGTGCCAAAAACTTTCCTACTTGAAACATGATGAAATATTACCTCACTAGCACTGCGTGTACTATGAGCAACTTTAATTAATTAGTTGAGAGCCCAAAGGTTAAGCACACATGGATTACCCAGTATGATTTTTTGGGGGGCATGCGTACAAAATAATCAATCTAGGCTTTCCAATGGGAACATTTCCTCCTCCCTGCCTCAAGTTGCTCTGCGCCACTTCTTTGAAGCTGCGTTGAGATGTGTCTACCCAATTGCAAGGATAACACATATGCTACATATGCTTTGTAAAACCCTGTCTAGAAACACCATGTGACTGGGGACTGACACAGCATCCTCGGTGCAGGAAGGTACAAGAGCTCAGTGATGGACACCACTAAGTGTCATGGCCATGGCTGCACAGCCCTTTCCAGGGCTGTGTCTCCCTTATTATTTATTTATTTCCATGCAATTTTCTGTTTATATTCCTGCAGTGTCTAGAGACTCCATTAAAGCATTAGGAGTCCTGTGTTGCTGCGCGTTGTACCAACTTGTAGAGGAAATACAGTATCCAAAGTATCTACCCCAGAAAGCTCACAATTCGCATGACTTATTTGGCAGACAGCAGTAATTTATTTACTCCTTTCTGGTTCTTCGCTCCCTGCTACCCACTTGTGAAATGTTTATGTGAGCTCCTCTCTGCTAGCTAGTACTTCTTTAGTTGAATTATTTGAACTTTCAAAACAAATCTTTTCTTTCACTAATGGATTTCCAGTAGCATTTCTCACATGTTCCTCCTTAACTATTTCTCTTTGTAAGAGGGTCTGAGGCATTCCTACTGGGAAATCTTTGTGAATCTGTTAGAAGAGAAGGTGCCGACCCATTTTCACCTAAAATCACTGTGATTTGAACACGAGGACATGGGGGACCTGGGAGCTTTAAGCCACATCTCTCGCCTCTCAGCTGATCCTCAGAGCAACAAGCCTGAGGGTTTTCCAGGGGAAAGAAAATTGGGGCATAAGTTGCCTCAGCCAGCGGAGATAATTGAACCCAACTGCCACATACTAGGTGGGGCTTAGTCTGCCAAGTGCCAAATGGAAGGGAAGAGGCTCATACCTCTCTACCAGCCTTTTGTGAGTGCTTCACCATGTGTTGTCTACATCCTTCTTATTTCTAGCTGCTGAGTGCTGCTGTCTTTCCCTCATGTACACAATGCAGGATTTCACTGAACATGCGACTACTGTCGTGTGTTAAAGGGGGACATCAGCACAAGCACAATCAAGACCCTTACTTTCACCATGTTTTTTTTTTTGTACCTGAAATGCTCTTTTTCTCCATACATAATGTATGTAAAGGTGCCTTGAGCAGGATACGAGTCCAGTCTGTCTCTCTTCAGGAGCTCTGGTTTGCATTATTTTCACCTCTGTGAGCCTAAAGTCAGATCAGGTCCCAGGGGTCAAAGTCAACACCTCAAGTGCCACCTGGAAGCCACCGAAGTTTCCTGCTCTTGGAAAGAGGATGACTCCATTGTTGTGTGCTGTCATGTTCCCCATCAAACCCCAGCTCAATGGCGCGATGCTTCCCAGAAGGCTGGCGTCTTACCCCAAGGGAAGACATGTACAGATAAAAGTCAGGATTTGTGAAGAAACAGCTTGCTAAATGGGGATGGGGAAACTCATGTGGATGGAAATGGGCTTTCACCTTCTCTAACAGGGAGTCCAGCATAGCTGAGGTCACTTTATATGTGATTAATTTTGTTCCCTTGCATTATGATGGAGTGTGCTTTCTTTGCTTCACTCCTTTTGGTCTGTTTGATTTCACATTAGTTTTGAAGGCCCCTTTGTAGGCTTGAAGTAAATCGTGCCCTTCAGTGTTTGCTGAATTAGGGATACTCAGCACCTTTCAGGTCTGAGCATTAGCATGGAGCTGAAACAGATGCTAAATGGTAAAATGCAGACATTGTCTCAGTCCTTCTGAGTTTTGCATTATCATGATGTCTGCGTATTTCTCTAAAACAGTCATGTGCAAGGGGATGCATTTGTCATTCTACTTATTCTCTGCTTCTCAATGTAAGAAATTGTTTCTCGGAAGTAAGCTTCCCACAGAAGAATGCATTTGATGGATTTACTCCAGAAACTGGGCCAAGATAAATTTCGAAAGTGAAGTCATAATTTACACATGAAATTTCAGGTACAGGAACCTTTTTCAAAGCTTCATTGCCATTTAGAAGTTAAGTGAAGGTTTGTGCTTGTTTAATTTAGCTTTGATGATTGACTTGACTTAAAGGTATTTCTCTTTCTGGCTATTTTGGGTTGTGCACTGAGAAAAATAAGATGGAATGTCTTACTGTGATGTATATGTTTATTTTTTAAAAAAACAAACAGTTAGGACTAAACCCAAAACCAACAACAAGACACGTGAGATAAGTTTGGAGGGAGATTTTTGTCCCATCGTCCTGCCGGAGTGCATCATTCCACATATGGGATAAGCCTGCAAGTTCTGCAGGTTTCCCAAGAGACAGAGGAAAAATATATACAGAGCAATTTGCTTCTAGGAGGATTGGCACCAGAAATTCCTTAATAGCAGGTTTTCCTTGTAGGAGGAGTTTCACACAGAGTGGGATGAAGCTCTCGTGCAGCAGCACATGTCGTTTAATTGGATGACCTTGGTGCAGCTCCCTGCTGTCCTCCAGACCTCTTCAGCAAGGCATGATGGAGAGATGTGAGGAGGTCGCTGTAAGGCAAGTGATGGTGTACACCCTGATGTCTGCAGCTCTCATGCTCCCAGCCCACCACAGGAGCCAGGCACTGAGAGCAGCATAGCCTCTGCATTGTCACCAGTTTTCTGCCGGGCAGTGTAGTGGTCTTCCTGCTCAGTACATTGGCTACTGTCAATCCCTTTCCAAGGGACTCAACTTATAATATTCTTGAGGTCTGTAGGCCCTCAGGTCAAGCTTAAAATGGATGGAAGAGTTGCGGCACCTGGATGGACACCAGAATACAATCCTCAAGGTGTTAGGTGTCTAACTATGCTTTTTTCTTCCTTCTGTTGTGCTTTTGCCTCTTGCTAGGCTAAAGCGTATATTCCAGCAATAAGCATTTTTGCAGCAATAAGCAGCTGTATGGTTGGACTCGATGATCTCAAAGGTCCATGAACCATGAAGATTCTATGATTCTATGATTCTATCTCCGTAAGTGTGTTGACACATGTCACTCATGAATTATTATTGGAAATATGGCAGCGTCCACCAGCAAACTTTCTCCAGCGAGCCTCTGTTAGGACAGGGCGGGGAGCGACGTGCCTGACTCCTAATTTCCTTATGCTGCTTCGGGTGAGCCCCTGTGCCCGGGAGGTGAGACTGCTGGGTTAGAAGTGCCTGAACTCCCTTTCCCCCGGGGACAGGCTGCAGTCCCCGTCAGTCCTTCCTCTTGCTCTTTAGGGCAAGGAACAAGTGAAGTGCATGTTGTCTGATTTCAGGGAGTCCAAGTCGCTGCTGCAGTAGTAACGTAGATCAGGAGGAGGTGGGTACTGTCACCGAAATAACTTCCCCTCTTCCACCCATTTGAGCTAATCTTTGAAAGTGTTTCTGTTTCCGGAGGTCACACTTTCTGAGTGTGGACTTGCTAAATAGAAAAATGAGAGGGAAATACGCTGTGCATAATCTATGGGAAATTAACACAGAAGTAACAAAAGTCACATTTTTCCTGTGGTTTTTGTTACTGTAAAATGGGACTGGATGGGAACCCTGAGTACACTTTAATAATTCCCAGATACTAATACGAAATGATCCGGCAGCTTGTGGTACTTAAGATTTCAGGAAAAGCAACAAATGACTTTGACTACTTCTGATCCACATCAACAAGACCACAAACCACTGATCTCCTAAAAAATGGTGCATCCAGAAAACCTACTAGACGGTTTTATGAAGGAGTCATTGTTTTTCAAAACAAAATGAATGTGGAAAGGACAATTTTTGGCAAATAATTACATCTGTAACGGAAAACATACTGGCTCATTAAACTGCACTCTTAATCTTCCTCACTTATTTATCAGCTTTTGATGGAGCAGAGTCTGGGATTTATATTCTGTCCCATGTCCCACAGAACTTTTGTCCCATGAAAAGGTCATCTGTAAATCTCACATAGGCAAGTGTAACATTTTCCTACCATAACATCATCTTAAAAAAAAAGAAAAAAAAAAAAGACATGGCATTAAAAGTTAAAAGCTGCCGTAAACCTAAGAAAATACATTTGTTCAGCTGAGCCCACATTAAGCTTGATTTGCTTCATTTGGAAACAGCTGAAACTGGGTAATCTTGAGCTTGTAGTGAGAAATATCAATTTAACATGTATTTGGTGTGCTAAGAGCTGCCCCGCTCTAATTAAAAATCCACTGTGTTTTTATGGCGGTATTCTGGAGGCTGTCTCTTGATTTGCTGATGAATGCTGACAGGACTATTAAAGCTGTGAAACAACATCACTTGAACGTGGCACAAAATGAAAGGAAAAGCACTGCCGTGCTGCTCTTGGGTGTTATTATCCTGATTAAAATTGGAGCCAAAATGAAAATCATCTCTGGGCTATGCATTTATTTATTTATTTATTTATCCCTTTAAAATGACTTCATGGTATTGGTAGCTGTGTTTCCCGACAGGAACCGTTAAGGCACTGTGATTAAGTGAAGGAGCATTTCTTATTAACCCCTCTTGTTTGTGCCTAGAAGTACAGTTGAAGAATAACAGAGTGTGCTGTGCGTCAGTGCGAATAAGCAATACGGAGAGCTGGACGGGACCCTGACTATTAACATTTCCTGACACCGTTGGTTATTAAAAAAATGTTTTCTCAGTGCAGTTTTGAGCAGCATGTCAGGAGGCCTTTCAAATTCAATGGGAAAAGAGTCATAGAATCATAGAATGTGTTGGGTTGGAAGGGACCTTTAAAGGTCATCTAGTCCAAGCCCCCTGCAGTAAGCAGGGACATCTTCAACTAGACCAGATTGCTCAGAGCCTCATCAAGCCTGGCCTTGAACGTCTCCAGGGATGGGGCCTCCACCACCTCTCTGAGCAACCTGTTCCAGTGTCTCACCACCCTCATTGTAAAGAACTTCTTCCTAAGAGTCACCTAGATAGAACACGGCCTTTCATTTGTCCCCTTAAATTGCCCATGACAAGCTGAAAATTTCTATTTTCCTGTTAATTGCCATGTCTTCAAAAATTTAGGAGTCATTCAAACGATGACTGGACCCACAAGCAAAGCAGCCAAGAAAGAGTTATACCAGGTTGGGGTTTTGGGGCCACGTCAAACATCTCTCAGTTCTTTCTGCATGAGATGGGGGAAGAGGGAGGTTAGAAATAAAGTGGGCTTCTTTGCACAAGGTCCCAACAAGCCTTTTATTTTGTATGCATGGATATAAAGATTATAGGGTGATTTTAATGAGCCTTTTTTCCCTGTGGACTGCCATCCTCAGCCAGCACACGAGCAGGGCAGGTGGCAGGGTGGAACACGGTCAGAGGTCTGGGCATGGCTAGGGAGATGGGGACCAAGAGGGATGCTGGCTGGAGATGGAGCTGGCACTGGGAGTGGATGCTGCCTTCGGCCCCAAGGAGAGGAGACCTCCTCCCAGCCTTGTAAGGAATGGGGTGGCTAGATTCCCCTGATAACCAATGTACAAGTGGGAAAAAACGAGCGCTCGTTCTACATCCAATCAAGATATTGAGCTAAAATTAACCGAGGCACAAAGGGTTGTGAGGAAAAAGAGTATTTAATTGTCTATACACCAGTGCTCCGAACCTGGTAATAAATCTGGCTGTGTTGCCGTCACTGGATGGTGCTCATAGGACTCACATGCCTGGAATGCAAAAGTCCCTGAACGTAACCTATTTAGGAAGAGTCAAGAGGGGAAAGGGAATGGCAGGCTACGTAAAACAGGCTTTTATCTCCCTCTGAGTCACTGGACATCCTCTCCCTTCCCCTCTTCTCCTCCCCTGCTCACCCCCATGCAGTTTGCACTCTGGTTTCGGGGGAGTTACGGTCGGAGAACGTGGTACTGGGAGAAAACAAGGGGGAGAGCGGAGCATGACGGCACGACCGGCTGCTTTGGTTCCAGCAGCTGGCGGGTTTCCCTGGAGCATGCATGCCTCTGGCTGTGCAGCATGAAATGTCCTTCACCCAGGTACCGGCATCGGATAGAAAATTGTCCCATCAGATGGGAGCTCCTGGCTGACACAGCTGCTTGGGGCTGGGCTCACTGTTTCTGCAAGGTGGAGAAGGGATGGACGAGTGGTGGTTTTACCCTTAGCGTCTGCTGAAACTTTAAGAAAAGAGTTTGTGTGTGTTGATTGTCATTGCACATGCCTGTGTGGAAGAGTAGCTTTGATGGGGATATGGCATCCAGCTCTGATGCTCATCTCTTAGAAGGGGCTGCTGAAGCCTGGAGATGACACAGAACAAATCCACTCAAAACGTTCGAGTGTTGTAAGGAAATAGTGACAAAAACTAAAATCTGAGCCTGCGAGGTATTATGTGATGTGGCTGCGCATGGGAAAGACCCTGGGTATGTCTCTTGCAGTCCTGTGTTCCTGGTGTGGTTCACATGAGGTCATGAAAATGACACTGAATGCTTTTTCTGGAAGAAAACAGGACATGCTTCTAATTATATATATATATATATGTATACATATATCTATAATATATATATAAAAAATATCTGAATATTATACCAGATTTAATCTTAGTGGGTAGAAAAGAAATAATCACAGAACTACATGCCATAATTTGATCATAAGTAGGTTATAACCAGATTACTATGTGGAGATATAATAAGTTCTAAAACACATATTCTGAAGTATGCTAACAGGGTTGATTTTAAATAAGAAATAAGAAGTCCAAAAGCCTGATAATATAAATAAAAAAATCACAGGAACAAACTGACATCCACAACAGCCAAAGACAATAGGAAAGATGTTTGGAAGCTTAGAAGCAAAAAGAATGTTGGCCACTGAGAGGAGAAATGGAAGAAGTTTCAATTATAATGGAGGAATAACAGAAGTGTTAAGCAAATACTTCTGTTATGTATTTGGGGAAAAGCCACGTGAATTAGTCAATCAGGACATCATATTACATGCTGATCCTGATATCAAAACACTTTTCAGTCTAACAGTTTCTCAGAGGATGTTAAACAGCAGCTACTAAAACTAGACATTTTTAAATCAGGAGGTCTAGATAATTTGCATCTGAGAGTTTTATAAGAGCTTGCTGAAGAGCTCTTCGGATGATTAATGATCCTTTTCAGTAAGTCTTGGAACAGTGCAATGTTTTAGAGGACAGAGCAAAATTTAAAGTTATACCATATTAAAAGGGATAAAATTGCAGCCCAGGTATTTTAAAGCCTTTTACCTTTACACTGATCATGTAAAAAACCCAGAATGGTTGATGAAAATCTCAATTAATAAAGAATGGAGGAAGTTAATATAATTAATCCAAACCCCATAGTTTTCAAGGAAAATCCCTGAAACTAACCGGTGGGGTGGTTTTTTTGTGGTTTTGTTTTTTTGTTTTTTTTTTTTTTTTTTATATATGCTTACAAGTTGGTTGAAAAGCAAGTCATGTAAAATGTTTGATTTAGTACTGTGTAACATTTTAATCAAGAACAATGTAATTTACTCCCTGGAGTAAATACTGAATATGTCTATTTTTAGTTGCATCTTGTCTGCATCTGGGTCCTGTCTTCTTCAGTTTTTTCTAACTGAAGACCTGGAAGGAAATCATTGCAGAAAAGGTTTGCAACCAATGTGCATTTTGGGGAGGGGTAAGTAACAAAGACAGGTGGCTACTAAAAAAGATGGGTCTTCTGAATCAGTCAAGGTAAAGGTAATGTCACACTTCTGGGAAAACAGAAAATGAGCCTTGCTTATGAGATATGTAGCTCTGACTTGTCAGAAGTAACTCCCCAAAGGACGCTGTCAAGCAAGGTAATCTAAATAAGCTGATCGAATCCTTCAGTGTACAAAGAGGGTATGTATCATCTTAACATCTTCGTCAGCGACATGGACAGTGGCACAGAGTGCACCTTCAGCAAGTTTGCCAATGACACCAAGCTATGTGCAGCGGCTGACACACTGGAGGGAAGGGATGCCATCCAGAGGGACCTTGACAGGCTGGAGAGGTGTGCCCATGCCAACCTCATGAAGTTCAACACGACCACATGCAAGGTCCTCCACCTGGGTCGGGGCAATCCCAAGTACCAATATAGGCTGGGCAGTGACTGCCTTGAGAGCAGCCCTGAAGAAAAGGACTTGGGGGTGCTGGTGGACGAGAGGCTCAACATGAGCCGTCAGTGTGCACTAGCAGCCCAGAAAGCCAATTGTATCCTGGGCTGCATCAGGAGAAGTGGGGCCAGCAGGTCGAGGGAGGTGATTCTCCTCCTCTACTCCACTCTCGTGAGACCCCACCTGGAGTACTGCGTCCAATTCTGGAGCCCCTACTACAAGAGAGATATGGACGTGCTGGAATGCTTCCAGAGAAAGGGCCACGAGGATGATCAGAGGGCTGGAACACCTCTCCTATGAGGACAGACTGAGAGAGTTGGGGTTATTTATTCTGGAGAAAAGAGGGCTCCAAGGAGACCTTACAGTGGCCTACCAGTATCTTAAGGGAGCCTACAAGAAAGCTGGTGAGGAACTTTTAGGATGTCGAGTAATGATAGGACTAGAGGGAATGGATTATAACTAGAGAAGGGTCGATTCAGACTGGACGTTAGGAAGAAGTTTTTCACCATGAGGGTGGTGAGACACTGGAACAGGTTGCCCAGAGAGGTGGTGGAAGCCCCATCCCTGGAAGTTTTTAAGGCCAGGCTGGACGGGGCTCTGAGCAACCTGGTCTAGTGGGAGGTGTCCCTGCCCATGGCAGGGGGGTTGGAACTAGATGATCTTTAAGGTCCCTTCCATCCCTAACAATTCCATGATTCTATGATTCTCTGATCATAGGTAGGTACAGGGAGATCAGAAGGGGTGAAAGATTAGATCATCTGGTGAAAGACCCATGGGGTTCAATCTGATTATCTTAATCAAAAGAGAAGTTAGAATTTAAGGTAAAGCCTGAAGGTATTCTCTCTACTCAGAATTGGTGGTTATGTTGCATGAAGGCCCCAGTTAACCAATGCTAAGAGGTAGAACTCTGGTATATTAGGGGACAAAACAAATGTGACACAGCCTAAGGACTGCGAGCTGCAGCTTGACAGTTTTGGACTAGAAATAGGGCTCAGATATTTTCAGAGAATGATGTTAACCATTTGAGCTATGTTGCATGAATATGTCACATTTCCTTTAATGGACACTTTAAAATCAGAATTTTTATAAGAAGATGTGGTCTCATTCAAATAATTATTGTAGGGAAATTCTATGTATTATTTTTCTAGGTAAGATCAAAGCATAAGAACATAGACTGCACTGGTGTAATAAATATATTAATCTACTGTATGAATAGCTGAGTTTATAATGCTGTCTGGGAGGCTGGGACTGTTAGGGAAGAATTTTGGGAAAGGGATGAAAAGGTAAGGAATCTGGAGAGGCAAAGAGACTATATCTATTCTGAGCTGTAGACCGCATGAAAGGTTTTGGGTCAACTGAGGTTACGCTGAGTGTCGGTGACCACCAGAGTATGCTGTGAAGCTTTGAATGGACCCGTGCTCCCCACATCTTGCTAGTCCTCCCTTTTCCAGAGGAAATCTGCAATGTGCTAGTCCAGTGCATGTCTGATCCTGCCTTGGTGCAGTCCCAGTGGAACAGGTACACCTCATTCTTTCCTCATGTCATAAGGCAAAGTGCTGACTCTGAAGCCTTCATTCCCACAAACGATAGCAAACAGGGCTACTGATACCATGTCTTTTTCTCTCTCTTAAAAATCCAAGCTAGCAAACAATCAGCCAGCCTTCGCCCATCCTAACCACACACCTAATTTTTATTGAAAGAATTCCACCTAAAGCTGAAAAATTGGTTGCTCAAAATCTTGGCAATACTGGGAATACTTTGTCTCCCTTGAGTCTATGTGAAATGAGGTGACCTATATTCATTTCTCATATCCCATAGAGGAGTACAGCATTCAGGGCATGGTTATAGTCATGCCCAAGAGGTGGACCAGGGTTTTGCAAGGAAGGGGCCTCTTGTCTGTAGGGCACCTGCTCCTCTGGCTGCAGAAGGTAGTAAACTGGACTAAACACTACAGCTGACTGTAGGAAGAGAAAGGATAGTCCTCTGATTAGGGAAGCTGCATGCTGCTCTGAAGAGCTGCTTTCTACCTTTGCCTTTGCTGCAGGACATGTCCTGACTTAAGTCTTTTGCAGTCCTCACTTGACTTCACTGGAGTTCTGGTGGCAGTTTGTAATCTACACTGGCATACAGCAAGAGGTAATGGAGTGACTTTCAGCTAAGCATCAGGAAGATACCTATGAAATAAATTAAGCTCCGGAGTTGCATCTGTAGGGAAACTGTTGAAGACTGTCACTTGGCTGAAGACTGTTGCTTGGGACTGCTGTGACATCCAACCAGGTAGAGCTGAAGAAGCTCTGTTGTAGGAGCATCCTGTGCTGTCAACAAGATAGAGCAGGTGAATTAATAGCTCTATGTGCTGTGATTTGGTTTTTTTACCTTTTTTTCTTTTTTTTCAGTGACGTGAAGGGGCTCTCCTCATGTGCAGGTGGGCATATGCTTGTATATGAAGACAATTGGTCAATGGAATAGAACAGAACAGAACAGAACAGAACAGTTCCAGGTGGAAGGGACCTACAACGATCATCTAGTCCAACTGCCTGAACAATTCAAAGCTGACCAAAAGTTAAAGCATGTTGTTAAGGGCATTGTCCAAATGCTTCTTAAACACTGACAGGCTTGGGGCATTGACCGCCTCTCAAGGAGGCCTGTTTCAGTGTTTGACCGCCCTCTCAGTAAAGAAATGCTTCCTAATGTCCAGTCTAAACCTCCCCTGGTGCAGCTTTGAACCATTCCCATGTGTCCTGTCACTGGATCCCAGGGAGAAGAGATCAGCACCTCCCTCTCTACTTCCCGTCCTCAGGAAGCTGTAGAGAGCAATAGATCACCCCTCAGCCTCCTTTTCTCCAAACTAGACAAGCCCAAAGTCTTTAGCCACTCCTCATAGGACATTCCTTCCAGCCCTTTCTCCAGCTTTGTTGCCCTGCTCTGGATGCATTCAAGGACCTTCACATCCTTCTTCAATTGTGGGGCCCAGAACTGCACACAATGCTCAAGGTGAGGCCACACCAACGCCGAATACAGCAGGATAATCACCTCTTTTGACTGCCTGGTTATGCTGTGTTTGATGCACTCCAGGATGGGGTTCACCCTCTCTGCTGCCAGGGCTCACTGCTGACTCCTATTGAGCCTGCTGTCGACCCGCATCCCCAGATCCCTTTCTGCGGGGCTGCTCTCCAGCCACTCCTCTCCCAAATCATACTTGTGCCCGGTGTTACTCCGTTCTAGGTTCAGAATCTGGCATTTTGACTTGATAAATTTCACACCATTAATCATTGCTCAATGCCCAAATCTATCTAGATCGCTTGCAAGGCATCTTGTCCCTCAAGAGAGTCAACAGCATTTCCCAGTTTGGTATCATCAGCAAACTTGCTAATGGTGCATTCAACTCCTGCATCCAGATCATTGATAAATATGTTGAACAGAACTGGCTCTAGGATTGAGCCCTGAGGAGCACCGCTGGTGACCAGTTGCCAGCCAGATGTAGCCCCATTCACAGAACTCACCCTTTGAGCTCTGCCTTTCAGCCAGTTCTTTGCCCAGGGCACCATGAACCTGCTCATCCCACAGTTGGACAACTTGTCCAGAAGGATGCCATGAAGGACAGATTCAAAAGCCTTACTACAATCTGGAAAAACTGTATCCACTGCTTTCCCTTCATCCACTTATCATAGACCTTATCATAGAAAGATATCAAATTAGTTAAACAGGACTTTCCCTTTGTGAACTGATGTTGACTGTGCCAGATGATTGCATTATTCTTTAAATGCCTTTGAAAGAGCACTTCAGTTTACCCTGATGCAGCTCTTGATGTCAATGGGAAACTATCCATGCTACCTGCAACACTGAACATGTGGCTGTGCTGGT
This sequence comes from Rissa tridactyla, assembly GCF_028500815.1. Lineage (NCBI taxonomy): Eukaryota > Metazoa > Chordata > Aves > Charadriiformes > Laridae > Rissa > Rissa tridactyla. Next base: position 25,922,502 of record NC_071467.1, on the reverse strand, counting down.
TTTGACTGGAATAGAGTTAATTTTCTTCACAGTAACTAGTACGGGGCTATGTTTTGGATTTGTGCTGAAAACAGTGTTGATAACGGGGATGTTTTAGTTATTGCTGAGCAGTGCTTACATAGGGTCAGGGCCTTTTCTGCTCCTCACACCGCCCTGCCAGTGAGTAGGCTGGGGGTGCACAAAAAGTTGAGAGGGAACACAGCTGGGACAGCTGACCCCAACGGACCATATGACGTCATGCTCAGTATATAAAGCTGCGGGAAGAAGGAAGTTCGGAATGATGGAGTTTGTCTTCCCATTACGTGTGATGGAGCCTGGCTTTCCTGGAGATGGCTGAACACCTGCCTGCCCATGCGAAGCAGTGAATGAATCCCTTGTTTTGCTTTGCTTGGATGCGTGGCTTTCGCTTTACCTATTAAACTGTCTTTATCTCAACAAATGAGTTTTCTCACTTTTACCCTTCTGATTCTCTCCCCCATCCCACCTTGGGGGGAGTGATCGAGCGGCTGCCTGGTGCTTAGTTGCTGGGGTTAAACCATGACAGTGGCTCATGAGAAAATTGGAAATAAGCTGGTAGGGACATACATTTAGATATTAATGAGAAAAATAGAAACCTCAGGCTCTCTTTAAGAATCAAGGTGCCTTTATACTCCCAGTTGGCCTACAGGATGGCTTTTCACTAAGACGCCTGAGGCTTCAACAAGGTGATAATCTAATCCCATAAATAATAGATTTGTTAATTATGTCTCCTTTCTTCCTTCTGTGGTATAGTATCCAAATTATTATCCAAGGCATGCTAAAAAGGTTGATTATATATTTCTACATCTTAGCTGTTTTGTGACTTTTCTCTTTTTTACTTTGATCACCGCACAAACATGGAACAATAATATAAGCATCTTTTGGTTTTCTCCTATTAAGATTTGTTTTCCTCCCCTCTATCTTTAGCAGATATTATCAGTGGATCCTATTCACAGTGAGGATACAAAAGTGTATCCTGGGAGTCATTCTGACACTGCAGGAGATGGGGCCTTGCCAAGAAATGCAGCCATGTATGAAAGTGGAGACAGGAAATGATTTGCCCACAGCTCCCATGAGACTCTGTTACAACAGCTCAAAGTGGTTTTTTTAATATATATTTTGTATTTTATATACTTATTTATTTTTTTTCTTTTGACAGAGTGTCCCCTTGCCCAACCTCTTTTTCTAATGCTTTCTTTTATGATTAAAACGCCCCTTTTCTGTAAATGTTAATTTAGCCTCAACTCCCAGACTTTCCACTGAAATCAGTTACCTATTCGCGAAAGGCAAGGGAACACTGAAAAGACCTGACTGCAGAACCAGCTCCTTCTTACAGAACTACAAGCCCAGAATAGTAATTTAGGAATGTTTTCCTGGGCTTTTCAGGCAAACCAACCACTTCTTCAGAACTGGGAAATGGTCCTAGCTGCCACAAGATTGAGAGGCCAAAGTTTCATGCCAGGGGATAAAGAGCTGCTCGGACAATACAGCAGGAGGTTCCTTATAGAATCTTCATGGTTGGAAAGGACCTTTGAGATCATCGAGTCCAACCAAACAACCTACAATCTCTGCCACTAGAGCATGCCCTGAAGTGCCAAATCTACACGTTTCTGAAACGCCTGTAGGGATGGTGACTCAACCACCTCCCTGGGCAGGCTGTTCCAGTGCCTGACCACTATTTCAGTAAAGAAATTCTTCCTAATATCTAATCTAAACCTCCCCTGCTGCAACTTCAGACCGTTTCCTCTGCTCCTGTCATTATTTACCTGGGAGAAGAGGCCAACACCCACCTCTCTACAACCTCCTTTCAGGTAGTTGTAGAGGGCAATGAGGTCTCCCCTCAGCCTCCTCTTCTCCAAGCTAAACATGCCCAGCTCCCTCAGCCTCTCCTCATATGACCTGGTCTCCAGACCCCTCACCAGCCTGGTAGCTCTCCTCTGGACACGCTCCAGCACTTCAATGTCCCTCTTGTACAGAGAGGCCCAGAACTGAACACAGCACTCGAGGTGAGGCCTCACCAGTGCTGAGTACAGAGGCACGATCATTTCCCTACTCCTGCTGGCCACGCTATTCCTGATACAAGCCAGAATGCTGTTGGCTGTCTTGGCCACCTGGGCACACTGCTGGCTTATGTCAAGCTGGCTGTCCACCAGCACCCCCAGGTCCTTTTCTGCCGGGCAGCTTTCCAGCCACTCTTCCCCAAATCTGTAGCGTTGCTTGGGGTTGTTGTGACCGAAATGCAGGACCAGCACTTGGCCTTATTAAACCTCATACAGTTGGCCTTGGCCCATCAATCCAGCCTGTCCAGGTCCCTCTGTAGAGCCTTCCTACCCTCAAGCAGATCAACACTCCCACCTAGTTTGGTGTCATCTGCAAACTTAGTGAGGGTGCACTCAGTCCCCTCATCCAGATCATTGATAAAGATATTAAACAAAACTGGCCCCAAAACTGAGCCCTGAGGGACACCACTGGTGACCGGCCGCGAAGAGGATTTCACCCCATTAATCACAACTCTCTGGGCATGGCCATCCAGCCAGTTTTTAACCCAGAGAAGAGTACACTTGTCTATGCCATGATTCACCAGCTTCTCCAGGAGAATGCTGTGGGGGACGGTGTCAGAGGCCTTACCAAAGTCCAGATAGACAACGTCCACAGCCTTCCCTGCATCCAGAAGGCGGGTCACATGGTCACAGAAAGAGATCAGGTTGGTTAAGCAGGACCTCCCTTTCCTAAACCCATGCTGGCTGGCCCTGATCCCTTGGCCGCCCTGCACTTGCCATGAGAGCTCACTCAAGATGATCCACTCCGTGATCTTTCCTGGTACCGAGGTCAGGCTGACAGGCCTGTAGTTCCCTGGATCCTCCTTCCAACCCTTCTTGTAGATGAGCGTCACATTAGCCACCTTCCAGTCATCTGGTACCTCCCCTGTTGACCAGGATTGTTGATAAATGATGGAGAGAGGCTTGGTGAGCTCTCCCGCCAGCTCCCTGAGTACTCTTGGGTGAATCCCATCCAGCCCCGTAGACTTACGTGTGTCTAGGTGCAGAAGTAGATCACTGACTACTTCCTCCTGGATTATGGGTGGGTTGTTCTGCTCTCCATCCTTATCTTCCAGTTCAGGAGGCTGAATACCCTAGGGATAGCTGGTCTGACTATTGAAGATGGAGGCAAAGAAGGCATTAAGTATCTCAGCCTTCTCCTTGTCATTGGTTGCAACTTTCCCCCCTGCATCCAGCAAGGGATGGAGATTCTCCCAGGCTCTCTTTTTGTTGGTGTATTTATAAAAGCTTTTTTTGTTGTCCTTAATGTTAGTGGCCAAGTTTAGCTCCAGCTAGGCTTTTGCCTTCCTAATTTTCTCTCTGTATAACCTAACGAGATCTTTGTACTCCTCCTGAGTTGCCCGTCCCTTCTTCCAAAGGTGGTAAACCCTCCTTTTATTCCTAAGTCCCATCGGAAGTTCCTTATTCATCCAGACTGGCCATTTTCCCCACCCTTTAGACTTGCGACACTTGGGGACAGCCTGCTCCTGGGCCTTTAAGATTTCCTTCTTGAAGAGCGTCCAGCCTTCCTGGACCCCTTTGCCCTTCAGGACTATCTCCCAAGGGACTCTCTCAACCAGTGTCCTGAACAGGCCAAAGTCTGCCCTCTGGAAGTCCAAGGTGGAGATTTTGCAACCCCCACTCCTTACATCACTACGAATTGAAAACTTGACCGTTTCATGATCACTAAACCCAAGACGACCTCCGACCACCACATCTCCCACTAGTCCTTCTCTGTTTGTCAACAGTAGGTCTAGCGAGGCACCTCCCCTGGTTGGCTCACCTACCAGTTGTGTCAGGAAGTTATCTTCCATGCACTCGAGGAACCTCCTAGCCTGCCTGCTCTCTGCTGTGTTATATTTCCAGCAGATATCCGTCAGGTTGAAGTCCCCAACCAGAACAAGGGCTGGCGATTGCGAGACTTCAGCCAGCTGCTTATAGAAGACTTCATCTGTCTCCTCATCCTGGCCGGGTGATCTATAGCATGCTCCCAGCACAACATCTCCCTTATTTCCCTTCCCCTTCAACCTTACCCATAAACACTCGACTTTATCATCACTGGAATCTAGCTCTATACAATCAAAACACTCCCTAATGTACAGAGCCACACCCCCACCTCTCCTTCCTTTCCTATCCCTTCTGAAGAGCTTATAGCCACTCATCGCAGCATTCCAGTCATGACAGTCATCCCACCACGTTTCCGTGATGGCAACTACATCATAGCTGTCCTGCTGCACAATGGCTTCCAGCTCATCCTGTTTTTGCCCATGCTACGTGCATTCGTGTAGATGCACTTGAGCTGGGCTACCAATTTCGTCCCCATCCTTGGCCCTTTATCCCTAGGCTCATTACTAGTGGGCCTGGTTTTATCCCCTTATACGTGCACCTATATCAACAATAGTCAGCAAAGTGAAACTGCCTTTGGAGATTATTTAGACAGGTCTGTGCTGTGCCCTGCGATGCTGAGTTTATAGAAAGGCCCAGCCAGAAAAGCACTCTACACCCAGATATCATAACAAAAGTGACACCCAGGGTAGTAAAATAAATATTTAATTTCTTCGTCTTCCCATATCCATCTGAGACATCCAGCTAACTCTAATAATACTTTACACTATAATACTTTACAAATACGAGTATTCTAAATTAATATAAGTGTTTTGATAGAACTTATGAGTTCATTTTTCACTCTTTTCCCACTGATGGCTTTCCAGCTACGGGTCAGAGTATTGGGAGATGGCTTTTTGTGTGCTGTAAATGCATCAAACCTAAAAGCCAAAGTAGCTTTTGAAACGCTAATAATATCACTCAGTGCTTATATTACTCTTTACATCCTCAGAGCCTTTTACAAACAGCCATGAATGAAGTATGGTAATAGCTTTATTGTATTGTAAACCTGCTTTGCTATTTCTCCAGCTGCTGCAGCAGGTCTCATCCTGGTGCCTGTGAGAACAACATGCTGATGCGTCATCTGATGCTTCAGATGACTGACCACTGAAACTGGGCTGTGGAGTCTTATGGTTGTCCATATATGTCCCCCAAGGGCAGCTTAGACATTGCATATTAAAATTTTGGAAAGACTCTGCCCACAAATGGGGCTCGACATGGTGAGATGCTGCGTACCCAAGGGGCCCCCTCCTCCACCTGCTCCACCTGTGCTTGGACTATAAGGTCTTTGAGTGACAGACAAAAATCTTTCAGCTTGGCAGAGTGTCCAAGGCCGTCTTGGTGCACAGCTCGGAGCTCATAGGAGTGTGAACGATAAACTGCCATCAAGGAAGGCTTTTCTAGATGCTGAGAGTGGCAAAAGTGATAGTGCCCTATGCAGTGGGGGACACCTACATGGTTTGAACCCCACTTCGGAGCTCAACTGTTCACCATCACCACTGCTCTCGGTCTGCAGAGGTATCCTCCAGTGCCGTTATCCAAACCACGGACAGGAAAGGCAGGGGTCAGCTGGAGCAAGCGGGGTGGGAAATGCAGAGCAACCCTTCAATTCCCCAAAGGCCTCTTTCCAAAAGGGGAGGCTGAGATCCGCCTCTGAGCGCAGTTCCCTGAGCTGTGTCTTCCTCCCACCTGCAGAATTGTCCGCTGGCAGGGGAGGGGAACTGATTTTGGCTGCTTCCCTCTCCTGAGGTCCACAGGTACCCCCAGGACGTGTCCCAGCTGGCATTGCTCCTCCGAGACAAAGCGTGTCACCCCAGGTCCTGGTGCCACGGTGCCATCGTCCCCAGCAGGGGCTGTGCTCCACAGCGGTCGCTGCTCTGTGCTGCGTGAGCAGGACGGCGAGGCCGCCGCGTTCGCATCCCTGAAAGTAAACGGGATGTCAAGTACATTTCCCATCTGGCATCTATTAAAATAAAGCATGCGTGCGTGTGTGTGTGTGTGTGTATGTGTGCGCGCCTATGTGTGTGTATAAAATGTGGACACGCTCTCTAATTTCAAATATAGAGCAAAATGCATGTTTTAAATTATGTTTTAATTTGGGCTCTTTTGTTAACTGGAAAGATCCTTTATTTTAGAGTTTGTGCAAACTATTTTACTTAACATATTATCTGTAACAGATTGCATAAGCATGACTGTTATCTGCATTAGTCATCACTTTAGACCATGGAATATAACTCATGGCAGTCTGGATTTAATGAATGTTTGAATTAACCTATACCTAATTTCTTGTGTTTTAAAACCTAAATCTCATTGAAAGCTGAGCTTTGTTTACTTCCCAAAATTGATCTGAGGGCCATTTGGAACACTTAGTGTATTCTAAAATGTGATCATATCAACAGTACACGCTCAAGTTTGTTTTAAAGTGAGTTTTTCTTTCCTAGTTTACATAAATCATTTAAAAAAATCGTTCACTTTTTTGGATCATAATGTACTCACTTGGCTTTTAGACCTTCATAGCTCACAGGCCAATTTTTCAAACAGGATTCTAAAGCTATTTGTGGATTACTTTCTGTTTGCTACTTGTAATCTGCATTCCTGAGGCAAGCATGCTAAAATGACTGAGGATTTTCATCGAGCTAAGTGATTATACTAAATAGGGCAATTTTGGGTGCTCTTAGCTTCTGTGTTTAAAAATACAACGCAGAAGAAACCAACACCGCATTTTCTGTTAAACCACAGAGGGCACTGTTTGTTCTTCATATAAAATGACCTTATTACATAGACTCTTGTCACTCTTCATGAAGCAGTTAACATTAAGAGCTTAAATTTAGCCATTTTAAAAATCTTTTTTCCTTCTTTGATTTAAAAATGGGCCAGGTGTATTATACTGATGCACACTCTCATGTTCTTCCCGTGTTTGGTACCAAATTTTGCCTTGGAATGTCCCTCTTCTCCTTACTGCTTCACCACAAGTCAGATAGATCGTTTCCTTTACAGCAATGGGTCTGGAGATGTAGCACAAGAAATTGCCTCATGATTGTTTCATGGTTAATTAGCACTCTGCATTTTAACTTACTTTTTTGGGTTAAGGGAGGCAGGGCAGCACTGGCAACAACTGGAGTCCTCACTCTTGATATTTTTCCTCTAGTGTTTTCCACCAGGACGCAGTAGAAGAAATACAGTGACCGAATTACAGGAGGTTGAAAGTCAATTGGCTATGCCAGTTTTGTGATTATTGTTTATTTATCTACTACTTGAAATATTCCAAACAAAACATGATGACATTTTCAGTTTTCTTAAATGAAAAAATCTTGCAAAAAACCTGTCAGAGAAAAAGCAATGGCAAATTTTACAGGTTTTGATAAAAATAAAGGTTGCCTTTTTCTAATTCCATGGGGTTTTTTTTGTTTTGTTTCTGTAAAAAATGCTGAAAAAATATCAGAATTCCATAGAAAATAAATTTGGTACTTGTCTTTTCTTGGAAATGTGTTGATACAAAGTATCCCTAGATCATTGTGCAGAGCATCACACACAGACAGCATAAACTGTTTATAACATAAAAATCCTAATAGATTAAAATAAAGAAATAAAAATGTAGAAATTGAGTAAACTGTGAACATCGGATTAGCAGAAAGATTCTTGTTTGCTTGTGCTTGTGTTAACTGTTGTGCAAGTTTGGGACATCTCAGAAGCCTATGAAGTATTACTTATTCTACTGTTTGTTCAACCGAAGGTGTACAAGTCCTTATTTTAGCAATTCCTCTCTCCCTCTAACAATGATCCTTATGAACTTTGCTGATTAATTTAATTCCTTGTTTGCTCGTGGCCTGGATAACTTCTGGGATTGGTTTTTTTCCATTTCACTTCCCCAGCCTGGGGGTTTCTCAGTGCCTGGCCAAAGAGGGACCCAGATCAGTTAGGACACAAATGGTATTACTAGGTAGCTGTAATTACTTGGAAAGGATTGCAGGAATGATGGATGTCTCTGGAAAACAGGTTTGCCCAGGATCCCCTGATGGGGTTTGGGCAACTTGTGAGTTGGTCACAGCTCCCATGCTCGTAGGTACAGCACCAAAACTTTGGGTTTTATTTGTTGAAGGGGGACTAAGGGCTTATCACTATTTATCATGCTGATTGACACCACTGTTCTTCTTTGCAGAACTGTGAAATAACTGAGGTTGGGAGGGAACTCAGGAGGTCCTTAGTCCAATCTCCTGCTCCCCTATGGGGCCAGACCATGTTGCTCAGGTCTTTACCCAGTTGGGCTTGAAAACCTCCAAGGATGGAGACTGTACAGCCTCTCTGGGCAACCTAATACAATGCTAAATTATCTGACGGTGAACTTTTTTCCTTATATCCAGGTTGAATCCCTCTTGTTCCAAGTTATACGTGTTGTCTCTAGTCTTCCCGACATGTCCCAGGATAGACCCTTGCAGAGTTCCTCTTCTCACCAGCCACTGGTGGGTACTACCCCATAACCACTACCCTTTGAAATGGACAATCCAGCCAGTTTTTCCTCCATCTTGTAGTCCTACCATCAAGACTGTAAAGACTCACCTTGGACGTAAGGATGCTGCAGGTGACCATGTTGAAAGTGTTGCTAAAGGAATACTTCAGGGAAATGACTCATGAGAAGAGTGCTGGTCTCGCAGGTGTACTTAAAGGGACAATTTTTAAGACAGCTAATAGAAATGGAAATTGCTCTGCTGGTTTCTAGGGCTTTTGCTTTTAAAAAGTGAGACCGTGTGTTGAAATTCCCTTCTGAGAGCAGTTCGATCAACTCATCCCTTGCTACAAGGTGAAGGAAGATACATTTTTGGAGGTTTCTTTTAAAGTATGCAGTAGTAAAGGCCTGAACTCTTTTTAAAGTAACCCGAATACAAGATTGTCCATACCAGCAAACAGGCAAACTCTGCTGCACAGCTGGAGTGTTACTTTCTGCTAGAGACAAGGGCATTATCCTGCAGGTGAGGTTACATGCGTGTGTATGCATTTTAAGATTGGGTCTGCACTACCACAGGATAGTTATAAAAACACGTAGATAGCTCTCCAGAAGAATTTGATTTTTCAAAATGGTTTTCATGTACTTCTTTGCCTGTCTGATTTTCAAAAACTGGAAACATAATCTGGGAAATAGGGCCACAAAGCCATTACAAAAGCCCTGCACAGCACAACTCTTGCTGTTTTTGGCTTTTCTTTCTCCTCCATATGCCAATTCATTCCTAGCTATGCTTATCAAGGGATCATAAGCATTTTCCATCTCATTTAATTTTTGAACCTGGAATTCAGTATTCTGCAACACAGAATATTGGAACTGCTTTAATTTACTAAGTTTAGGCATATCCTGAATATCTAAATATTATTAAACATAAGGTTCCTTTGATTTTTCCTTTTAAGTGACATAGAATGAATTTGTAGAAGAGAAAGCAGTACTTAAGTTATCCATAATGCATCTGTTTATGTTTCCAACTGGTGTACTTTATCACCAAGTCATTGGTTTATATTATAAAATGATGGTTGTGTAATAAGTAGTTAGCAGAAACCACAGGCACGTCTTTGAAATAACACTAATGGCCATTTTTGATGAAATATATGAGACTTTGTGAAAATGATTTGATGAAGAAATGTATTTTCTTTACTTCCTGTTAACAGTGAGCATGTTGAAGCCCTTTAATCTCTGCTGCACAGCTAAACATTTTTTTTTTCTTATTTGGGATTAGTTTGAACTAGCAAGCACCATTTAATAATCAAGAAGCTTTAAAGCAAGTGAATTTGATCAGGGAAGCACTAATTAGCAATACAAAGTGAAATGTCCACGTGTAATGGTTTCAAATAGAAACACAATTAGCTGGTAACCTTGGGAATTGGTCATTCTGCCTCTTGCTATACTCATCTAGTTTATGGTACTGAATATCCTTTTCTGCTAGCTGAGTTTGTATATGTAAGAATCAATAAGTAATAGTAAATGATTAAGCACGCTGGAAGGCCCAAGCATGATGACATTTTTAAGACTAAGATTTGCTCTGATGGGATTAAATCTCTGGGTTTTTACGGAAGGTGCAGCCAGTCCCTAGCAATCTACAGCACTGCACATTGGATAAGTTTTCTGGCATTTCACAAGTAAGTCTTCCAACCAGTTTCTAAGCTAAAATTAGATGTAAGTTGGATCCATAGTTAAAGATGTGATCCTTGGACAAGTTTAGTGTTTATGTCTGTTAAATGCTCTTGCTTAAAAAAGACACTTCCTCTATGGTTCAGCTGTAATGCATTGTGCAAGATGATATTTTGCACAGGATACATTTGAAGAAATAATTTATGATTCAGTTTTTATGCATTGTTCTATTTAACTGCTATTACAAGCGATTTTGCTGATGCTACATATTTTCAATCTTGTCCTCAGAAAATTTTGATAAACTTTGACTACTTTTTCATGTTTGTTTTATTTTTTTTTCCCCCACCGAAATGAAGATTGCTTGCATAATGCAGGGGGAGGGTCGTTTTGGGGAAGTTCTTACCAAACTTTTTCAGCTTTAAGAAATCAGTTCATTAAAATATTTGCTTGCTCATATTTTTGACACTTTTGAAAAAAAAAAAAAAACAAACAGCAAATCACCTCTGAAACCACTCTGAAAAAATTCAGAGACCCACCAGGCTTTGATACCAAGACTGGAAATACGGCCTTTGTCTCATGGCTGTACTCTTGCTTATCTTCATAACATAAAATTTGGTTATATTACAAAGTTTTTTAAAAAAACAGGTTTGTATATGCTTAGCAGAGACTTCTTTGACATAGGGAGATAAAAAATCAATTTTGACTGGACATACCTTGATTTGCCTAGTTTCAGCCACCCTGCCCAGGGCAGGGCACACTGGAGGCTGGGGCAGGTGGAAATTGGAGAGGGAATCTGGATGAAGAGCTGGGCAGCTGGACCTGAGGTTGTCAGGACAAGGGCACAGGAGCCATGAGCATTGCAGGGAGAGCTTGGGGCAGAGGGACAGTAGGAAGTGGTGGTAGAGCATGAATGGGGCGCTGGGGGTGGCAGGAGAAACCAAAAAGAGAGTGCTTGGGAGAGGTGTTGGGAAAGGGATGGCGTCAAGGGTAGAAAAGAGACAGGCCAGAACAAGTCTGAGGGAGCAGAGAAGGACAAGACGAGCTTGGAGCTGAAGGACAGAACAGTCTACACCAGCTACAACCCTCCTATGCAAGAAAAAATAGAGGCAAAGATCCCGAGAGTGGTTTGTTTTTTGTTTTGTTTTTTTTTTTCCAATGAGGTTTTTCACTTCTAGTTTCATAGGTTTGAAACAATTCATTCTTCAAGCACAATCAGCAAGACTGCAAAACGAAGCACTGAATAGCCAGTGTTAAATGCAAATATTAAGGTCACATTGGCTTCATTTGGACCCTTTTTTTCCAAAAATTACAAATTACCAATTTTCCACAGAGACGACGCTTCTTTCTGTGGGCACAGTAAGTGTAAACTCTTAATTACTGAGCAGCATCCCTTCGATGCTCAATGAGCATGTCCCACACCTGATTTACAGGACCCATCCAACCCCAGCTCCGATTACAGGCTGATTCGTTAGTGTAGGGGTTTTTTTAGGGATGGTAATGGGTGTGATATAGATGTATTTCTTGTTATTAACCACTTCATCATTAAAACAGTGGGTTTTGTGATATGAAGGTCATATTAACCCAGTTGTAGAAGTGGGCTGATAAAATATTTAGGAACTGAGACCAGAAGTGATTACTTATATTGGTCACCTTTTCCGAGAAGGCCAGATCTGCAGAGTACATAACGTTAGATGGACTTAGTTCCCTGGGACTTGTATCTGGGATTGCTTAGGAGTCAAGTGCCAAGATCTGCCAGGCATTCAGCAAATGAAGTCTTTGCAATTAGTGGCCACCTGTAAAATGTCTGGCTTTGAGCTGGTATCCAAGTTTTCAGAATCTGCAGGCGTGAACTTCTCCGTTCTCCTTCTGTGGCTTTCTGCTTAATTCATTCTTTTATGTCTTCAAGGGAGGAAGGAGAAGTCCTGCAGATAACAGTCTTCCTTGCATAATTTGGATCCATTTCTAAAAGGTGTTTGCCCTGTGAATTAAACAGGATAGGGATTCTGTGGTAAAATACCCGTATCTAATAAAAACCAGTACAATGCTAGTTAAATGTTAGTTTTGCAGGCAAACTTATTTTGATATTTCCCGACTGTTGAATGCTTCACTACTTTAGTTTCTTTTTAGCCAAATTAACCATAGTTGGGAGAAATAGCAGCTTCCAACAAGTTTTGTGAAGGTGTTTCGTTTGAGATGAATGGCTCAGATTGATGCTCCTGCTGCAGGAAAGCCTAGAAGACCTGGGCTGCCCAAATGGTCAGCCCCTGCTGTTTCCTGCTCTCTGGGCTGCCCCCCACAGCAGAGAGGGAGGCTGAGATTAGTTTGGTGGTGGGGGGAAAGGTAAACAGGGGACAAAGGACACAAGGCTGTAGAAAAACAGACCCATTAATTCTGTTGCCAGTGGAGCAGTGTGCGTGTAATGACGACTTAAGCTACAAAATCCTTAGGGTCTTAGAGGTGACTCTGCCATTCACAGCCTTTCATCTGCAGATAATGTGTATACAGTACTTTTGGGAGGGACATTGATAGAGGTTTCTCTTACTTGGTCCATATATGATCCCACTGCGTTCAAAGACATGATGCAGGAGCACAGTCAAAAGTTTAGACTCTGAGATTCAGGGCTCTCCATCCTATCACACACTCCATAGACAATAATAAAGGTCAGAATTACCAGCAAGCTCCAGCCACTTCATGCTCTTCAGGTGCAAACAATCTAATTCAAAGCCACATTGACTTTTTCGCCAGGTCTGGAAGGTTTTTGTGCCTTTAATGCAGTTGTAAACCTGCTCATAAGAATGAAATTAAGGCGAAAAGGTTTTAAATGAGAACTTTTACAGCTAAAGTATCCATGGAACCCTATCGTTAGGAACATCAGGAGGTGAAAAACGCATAAAGGGTCTTTAAAAATAACTTTAATCTAATCTGGAACCAGGCCATTAAAATCATTCCATCATAACTACATAATTATTTTGTCACATTATTACACGTTATTATGTAGAGTGCTTAAGGATCTTGACCACGCACTGCTTACCTGAATGAATTTGGCTTTTTTTTCTAAGTATAATCTTAACTCTGTTGTCATCTTAGTTTTTTACCTATAAAATTTGTGGTTGATATTTTTAATTTTTCTCCAGCTAATGATTATTTTATCTGAGAATTCAGCCTAAACGTTCTGCTCTCAATGAATGTGATAGGAAGAGCATTAGGCTTCTTTCTTGGAAAGATGAAATTTAGGATTTCTTGGATCTTGTTATGGACCAGGAAATAATAGGAATAATAAACCCAAGAAGGATATTATATTTTTAAACAGGGGTGCACTGACAGCGTTTCCATGTGTGGCCTTTGGACTATATGAGCTGCTCAGCATGGCCTCCTGGCAACAGGAGTTTTGCTGTTTGACTTCCTTGTGTCCAGGGATTTTGCCCCATGGAATGAAGCATTTGTTATCCATAACTACTTCATTAGTGTGAAGATTCACAGGGAGGAGTTATAGGGACCTCCCTCCAGAAAGCTGCCATTGGTGAAGTGGACGTTGAATATCCTCAGGGGAAAGAGATTCACATTGAGAGAATCTCGTCCGTGAGAACGCGGTGTGGGCGCTCCCTGGGGCGCTTGCATGAATAGGAAGGATTAAAGGTTCAGGCTTATAGCCCATTTGTCATGAAATCCTCTAACAATGACAGAAACTGTAGACTAGCCTCATATAGAGTGTCTATAAAGAGCAGAGTGAAAAGGATATAGTGAGGCAATGGTGCATGGCCCTAATTTTAGAAGTACTGAAAGTGGGAGAATTTGAGGAGTTTACGACAGTAATAGAATATTTGGGTTCAGTTTCCCTTCCTCCCGCCAGTGCAAAACCCAAGCGCTGAAGGCTGCGCCTTGAAAAGCCCATACGAGCATCTGGATATACTCTCCCTCCCTCTGTGTCCCCAGCACCCTCTAGGAAACACAAGAACGTTATCCCAGAAACCTAAAATAGCTCAAAAGCCACAATATCCCACAAAGTAATGGGAAGAAAGGAAGAGAGCGCTAATGCCCAGCAGCAGCTGGGATGCAGCTGGTGAGAGCTCCGTGATGCTCCTGCCCGTCTGCCTGCGGCAGGATGGGGTGGCAGCGCCTGGCATTGCCCGGGCACTTCCCAAGGGTGCCCGTCTGTTGGAAACCTGGGATCTACTCGGCTCCTCGGCTTGACCCTGATCCCGAGGTGTGCCGAGGCTGCGGGACTCCTCGGATGGTCCAGGCCTGGCGCAGTCAGCTGCTCTGTTTCATTTCAGATGGAAATGTTTTGATTTTTCCCTCGCTGAAAAAATGTTGGAAATTCCAAATGTGCATTTCATATTTCAGCTGGAACTTGATGTCCCACAGAAAGGAAATTCCCTCTCTTTGTCTGGCTGCAGCCTGGAAGAAGGGGCCTTTGAGGAGATGCACAAGAGAGGTGTAGCCTGATCTTCAGAGGAGAAAATGGGTGTGAGGATCCGGGGCTGCAGCTCTTCTGCATGAATAGAGGTGTATTTCCTTATCTGAACATTTCGTGTTTTAGCCAATAAAAATATGGTCTATGCATCTTTTTTGCCGAACACCTGGAATTTTTCAAAGGGATATCTATACCAGCCAGGTTTAGTTACAGGTCTGCAAAACAGGAGTGGCAGGCAGGGGTGAGGGAGGGAAAGCAAGGTGTTTTAGGACATGAAGCAGCCCTCCTCTGCCAGGATGCCTGTTTAAAGTATAAGCTCATATAAGCAAGGATAATCTTTTTCTGTATGATGTACCCTGGTGTCAGGCGAGCTGTTACAAATCAGTAATAATCTGTGTATGCTGGCTTGCCAGGCACAGCTTTTTTACACCAAATTTTTCCTTGTGAAATCATAGCACGGTGTTACGTGTCTCTGTCCTGGTGTTGCAGTGAAGCGTTACCTGCTGCCCGTGAGGATGAGTGGTTACACAGCGTGGACATTATCTCCATGCAACTGCCATGTGAGCAAATGCAAGCAGTGTCCGGTAAAAAAGAAAAAAACAACCCACCAATTTGCCAAGAAGATTAAGCACAATGGCTGAGGCAGGGCTCGTGGGTATTTATCAGATTATTTACCGTGACAGGAGGCATACTTTGCTTCTTGTGTTCTCAGATAACTCGTGTGCTCTCAAAAATATGACCCTGCAAGTACAGAAATTTTCAAGTGCCTTGTTTAAAAATGGTCTGAAGGGAATTCCTGAACAGAAAGTGTAAAATGTTTGTTCAGTGGGCTACCCGGTAAGCTTTTCATTTCTGTAGCTTTTCCTGTTTATCCTAGCAGATGTCTTGTTGTTTCCGAAATCTCAGAATAGGAAATGCCTCCATTAACTTAATTTAGATAGTTCAATTTCAGTGGTACCCACCGCACTTTGTATTTTATACTTTGCAGTTAGGAAGCAACATCTGGACTTGTCCCAGTGAAAATGGGATTTCCCAGTGTTAATACATTTATTGTATTTCCTTATATAAATATTGTTTTACTATAGAAAGGAATTATGTTATTAATCTTCACTGTGTGTCTGGACTGTTGATTCAGACGTGGAAAACAAGGTCATTTCCAAACACTTGAGGTACCTACAACCAGAAGTTGCTGTTAAGTGGCATCGATGCATTGGCTTTGAGCGGCTTGTGGCCATTTATATGTTCACGAGCCTGCAGGAGAATTGAGCACAATAGCTCAACCTCATATTTGACATCATTGGGAACCTAAATCTCTCTGGCTTACCATTCAAATACGGTACCGGTGGGTTTGCTGACTTGAAACACAGCTATTTGGCGAATTAAACATATTGGAAATCAGATTGTTGCTTGCACGATTACTCGCTAGTCATGTTTTCCTAAGCAGATGGTCAGTGCTCTCCATGAGCAGACGGCTCTGTAAGCAGCTATCCTGCTTGGTTCTAGGGGACTGGATTTGATGCATTTGTAAGGTTGGCTGTGTAATGTAACCCAGTCCTCGAAAGTTTTACTTTTTTAGTGTCACAGTCGATTAAAGCTGACCTGGCAAGGGACCAGAAAGCCTTTGGGAGGATTAGCGGTTATTAGTGTCATTGCCTCTTCTACTGTAGAAACGGCGGCTGCGTTATGAGGGGCCGAGCAGGCATGGCCCTGGCACAGCTCACCCCCCGGAGCACAGCCGGCAGAGCGAAGCTGCCCTCGGCGGGGATGCCCAGCTCCTGGCGGAGCCTCCTGCCGCTACCGGCCCCGCTCCCCTGAGCGTGAAAGAGCCCTGCTGTTTGCCGGCAAACACCGAGGAGCCCCCTTTGCCTTGTCCTGGCCACCGGCCGAGCGCTGTGGCATTGGGGCTGGGCAGGTGGCCATCGGCCCTGCTGCCGTCCCCCTCCGGGTGTCCCGATTCACCTGGGTGGCAGCGGGAGGCAGGGAAATCACTCAACACCCGGCTCTGTAGCGCTTTGTCTCCCTTTCTTCTCTTTCTGCTTTGTAGGCTGCAGCAGAGAGGTGGCTGGCGCTGAACTTTTTACCTTGGAGGCTAAGTATTTTGTGTGCTGGAGAAAATGGCCATTAAAATGATTTGTGAAATAAATACTATCACTAGGGCAGGTGTTGGACCTGTAAACAGTTAATTGCCAGAGCTCTGCAGATGTCAACTATTTCTTTTGAGATGTCTACCAGCTAATATTATCTGATAGCAGCTCATTCAGTTGATGAATCTGTCATTTTGCAATTTAGCTACCGGAATGTGTGCTGGGTCGATCAGCTTGCATGCCTGTACTTAGAAGAGCTTCACAGTCTGGAGACATTCACAGTATAATACCATTAATATTTTACCATCATCCTGACAAGAAAGAAGCTTATAGTAGAAAAATCAAAACAGGTTGGTTTTCTGGGCCTTTTGAGACTCATGTTAAAGTTGTTTTTAAATCACGGTAAGGGTAATAAAAGCCTGGTCCAGCTGAAAAGTAAACAAGCAGCAGAAGATGGGGCACATTGTTTAGAGGAGATTTAGCCCATGCTTGTTTGTAGAAACTTGGTGAAATGATATTTGTGTTCAACATCTGTGTTCAGCACTATTCAGCTGGTTCATGCTTTGATAATTATTGCAGAAGTTTGCTTCAGGTAAACCAATTGTGCTCTAAAAGACACACCTGATACTCAGAAGTGAATCCACTGTTAGCAATTAGAAGAAATAGGGAAGTAGGTTTGAAATAGGCAGGATTTGTGCCTACTTTTGAACTGATCTGCATTTTGAACTATTCAAATTAAAACTGCTTTGTAATTGAAAAGCTTAACAATACTTGTGAGCTGGTCCATGGAATATTGTTTTTTCTGTTGATCACATTCAAGTAGATCTTAACACCCGCCACAGTAATTTCAACTATGTTTAGGTTTTTTTGCTATTCAGTAGAACAAAAGATGATTTGTTCCTTAGGAGAGTGCATTCACTCAACAAGCCTAGAGACAAACCGTGGAATTTGAATGGGAAGTTATCTATATAAAGCCAAAAAAAAAAGGACAGAAATATGTTGTTTTAGAAAAGCTTTAGCATCGAGGAGTTTGTGGTGGAATTGCATTTGAGCCATAATCTTTTTAAAAAGCCCTCGCTAAGGCAGATAACTCATTTGCTATGAAGTCAGGCTGCTCAGGTTACCCCCTTGATGTTTTGGGCTGTGGGGACCCTCCTTCAGGACTTTGTTGCTCTCGGTGGCCACGGCAGTGGGGCCGCAGATGAATAGGACAGAGTGGCGGGAGGGTAAATGTGAGAGCCTTGTGTTTTTAGACAGTTTTTTTGCTTCTAGGAAAGTTAATTAGGAAGTGAAACCTTAAGCAGTTGACAGTGTGCATTGTTGGCTGCTAGTGCTCTGTGACAAATACCACTGAAAGGTACTTCACTTTCTTTTGTAAACAGAAAGGTAAGGAATTTGCACAAAAATGTATTGGTGAAGATCTGCTTTTCATCATGGCCTAACCACATAGTAAACAACAGAAATAACTTGTTTTAATAAAGTACGGTGTTGAAACATTTATCAGCAAGCTCTTTCTCTCCATTTCAAAGGTATGTTTAGGTAAGAGGAACTGTTGCCTTGAAGAAACCCAATCTGAAATTTTGTTATAACATTTTCTTCAGGTCAAGGTCAGGAAACTTAAGGAAAAGTTTGACTTTTGGGCCATCATACAATTATGCCTGAGTTGATTAATACAGTATGCTGAAACAGCGATCTAAGGATTTCTCGGTATTTTAAACGTATCCCAAATAGTAGTTACTTAAATAAAATTATTCTAGTAGTCACATTATAAAAAGCATGACTTCATTTTTATTGTCATTTTTTGCATGTAGCCATGCACAGTTATGAGGCAAGTGTAATAATCCATGTATTTTAATTTCTCTGTATAACAATAAAAAGATTAACATACCTTTCTCTTATGGGCTAGGTTCCCTTGAGTGGCACCAATATAAGTCTCTGGAGAATTAATAAACCAGGTCTGAGGACTTCAGAGTTAAAGCCTGTTAAAACAGTTCTGTGTAGAACTTCAATTGAACTAGACTTTAGTGGTATACTTGTGAAACCAAATGGAGAACAGTACGGAGGTAGCTTAAACGCACGATAGATGCCCATTTCAGAATAAAGGTAGCTACCAAGAATGATTAGGGGACTGGAACATCTCTCTTATGAAGAAAGGCTGAGGGACTTGGGTCTTTTTAGTCTGGAAAAAAGACAAATGAGGGTGGATCTTATCAACACTTATAAATACTTAAAGGGCTGGTGTCAGGAGGATGAGGCCAGGCTCTTTTCAGTGGTGCCCGGGGACAGGACAAGAGGTAATGGGCACAAACCTGAGCATAGGAAGTTCCACCTAAACATGAGGAGGAACTTCTTTACTCTGAGGGTGGCAGAGCCCTGGCACAGGCTGCCCAGAGAGGTGGTGGAGTCTCCGTCTCTGGAGACATTCCAAACCCACCTGGACGCGTTCCTGTGCCACCTGCTGTAGGTGACCCTGCTCTGGCAGGGGGGTTGGACTAGATGATCTCCAGAGGTCCCTTCCGCCCCTATCATTCTGTGATTCTGTGAGATTCTGTGTTTTGCCCCAGCACTTCCAACCTCTGCAGGTGGAGCAGCTCTGCACACTTCTCTCACAGGCTTTCATAGCATAAGCAATGCAGAGTAACACAGCAGAATATTAATTACACAAAGACTATATAAAGGGTATGGCATTTGTGGAAGTAAGATTTGCAACTCAACATGCAGTGACCACAGGTGGCTGCTTCAAGTGGCTGGAAAACAGGGAGGCGGGAATGGCATTGAGATGTGTATGTCTATGATACGTGCACGCACGCTGGTGCTTTGTCTCATACAGGGAATGGTGCAAAGAATGTTTTCTAATCAAGACCCAGGCTCTTTGCAGTCTCTGTCCCCCTACACTGCCCAGTCTGGAGCAGCTGTGGCTGTGCAGAGATGTCCTGAGAGGAAAGACATGGACCTGTTGGAGCGAGTCCGGAGGAGGGCCACAAAAATGATCAGAGCGCTGGAGCACCTCTGCTATGAGGACAGGCTGAGAGAGTTGGGGTTGTTCAACCTGGAGAAGGGGAAGCTCTGGGGAGACCTTATTGCGGCCCTTCAGTACTTAAAGGGGGCCTACAGGAAAGATGGGGACAAACTTTTTAGCAGGGCCTGTTGCAACAGGACAAGGGGTAATGGCTTTAAACTTAAAGAAGGAAGATTCAGGCTAGATATAAGGAAGAAATTTTTCACAATGAGGGTGGTGAAACCCTGGAACAGGTTGCCTGGAGAGGTTGTAGATGCCCCATCCCTGGAAACATTCACGGTCAGGTTGCACGGGGCTCTGAGCAACCTGATGTAGTCAAAGATGTCCCTGCTCATAGCAGAGAGGTTGGACTAGATGATCTTTAAAAGTCCAATCCAACCCAAACTGTTCTATGATTCTATGGTTCTGTGATTCTGTCTCTGCAGCTTACTGCTTATCCATGCTGTCCCCTTGCTCATGTCCATTAATCTCAGTCCTTGTGGTGACACCACAGTTTCCTCAGCCACGCAGATATTTTGCAATGGCTTTCCCTTTTGCCAGTTTTCCCTACAGAAAGGGAGAATTTAGTTCTCTGTTTATGCATTCCCATGAAGTGATGCTTTATCTGTTTTTACAAGGCTGTGTAATGCCATTTTAATTTAGTCCACAGAGTGAGCTATTTTTGAAGATTTTCAGATGATCACTTTAAATATCAAATTATTCAGAAACTTCCACATTTTTCCACAAGAAACTCTCCAAATATTCTTGAACTTAGATTTTTTTGTGGATTGCTTTGAAAAATGGAGTAGGAGGATTTTCAGAAGTCTTTAATACTGGCCTAAATTTCTTCCTTCTCCTTCCTAATGTTCTTAAGGATGCAAATCCAACACACTGTAAAAATTACAGTGATTTGATAATAATTATATTGTATAGGATAACTATGGGGTAATGGTGCTTGAGTAAGGTGGGCTGAATAAGTTAAGCGCTTGAGTAATGTTAGGTTACTATTATACATCAGAACTGCTCTTCAGGCACTTTAAATGATGCCAGGGCCAGATGATACAGGGTTAAGGATATGAAATTAGCTTGCTGGTGGCTCTTCCTGCTGTATGACTATAGATGAGCATGGGGAGGGATAGACGAAGGCTGAAGGACTGCAAGGGCGCGTTTGGGTCGGGGAGGAGGATTCCACCCTTATCAACCCCGTCGTGAGCTCATTCCTCATTTCTTGAGCAGAGAGGAATGTTTATTCAGCTGACACGGTTTCTGGGAAAGAGGCTAGAAGGAGAAACCGCTGCGTGACAGTCTTCCTCCTTATCATCTATAGTGGTGATGTATCCGTGCAACATGTGCAGTGTGGGAAGGGATGGGGAAGGATGGCCAGCTAGACAAGGGGCAGACCGAAGAAAATGAAGTACTTGAATGCACAGGGGATTATTACCCCATTTCTCTGTATCTACAGCAATATTCATCTGAACTTAGCCTACCAAACCTTAATCAAAATAACCTTTTTCACTTGAGCGGTTGATTAACCCCTAAAGGCTCCATCTTTCAGTGAGTTTAAGCAAATTCAAATAACATGTGTGGAGTATGCGGTGCTGATTTACACCAGAGTATATATTAATAGCAGTGTCACTGGATGGAGTCACGGGGAAAGGCTGGGAGCAAACCAAGCGGGTGGCTGCCCCAAGTCCAGCGTTGGACCCACAGGGAACAGCTGAAAGCATGGAACGGCTTTCCTCCTCCCAAATCCCTGCTGTGATTTCAGAGCACTTCTGAGCCATCTGTATGACTTTGTGTGGGAGCAAGCAGATTTGGAAGGGCGTGATTAAACTCGCAGGAGAGGTGTGCAAGGCATGGTGCAAGCTGAGGAGCAGCCCCTCAACTGATTTCTTTTGGGGCCTGCTTTTCCCTTCACAGCATCAGACCTCCTTGCTCTCGCTTCTGATCCTGTGCAGCGGGTGTCTCTGTGAACAACAGATCAGTGGCCTTTGGTTGCATCTCCTCATGGAAATTGCTTTGACCATTATTTTAATTTGTTGGCCCAACTGCTGTCCCGTCCCCGAAGCGGAGTGTGGTTACACCTTTCTGCTTAAGCTGGCATGTTTAATTTAAAAACAGAAGAAATTAGAACTGCTCAGCTTTCTAGAAATAACTTTTCTCCTCTCTTTATCACCTATAGAATGCCTGGAGAGTTTCAAACTAATAACAAGATTATGTAAGAGAATAGGAAATAAAAACATACATATATTTTATTTTCTGCAGAAACACCCCTGTTGCATTTACTCTTCCAACACAGTAAATGAGCCTTCTATATACTTTGGCACTACAAAGCATTTCAAAGATACTTCTGGTAAACACCAATACCATATCTATCCTTCTAAATCTCAGTCTTCAGGAATGTATACATTGTAGAAGTGGAACAAAAAAGTCAACTTCAACATTTTAAGCAATCAGTTTGATTCTGGTCACAGCAATTACTCTTTCTGTCAGCAGGAGTAAAATTTACAATCAGGAAACCAAAGAGTCAAACGTATTCCTGTATAATGCAGCATAAACTGCACGTAAATTAGATCACCCCGCTGGAAAACCTGCTTCCTCTCATTTGCCTGAGCGGAGCTGGGCAATGTCTGCACAGAAGCGAGCAGCAGGCTCAGCCCCAACCCTCGGGCAGGTGGAAGGAACGGGGTAGCAGTTGGGGCCATGCTGCCATGCCAGGGCAGGATTCCGCTGTGCCCCCATCCCTCTCCTTGCCCACCCCATGCACTACTGCCGGAGATGGCCACCCCACCACCCAGCCTGACCTGCTTCCCAATCCAGCTTGCCAAAGAGGGCTGGGGGAAGAGGTTGACTTTCCCCGATGTGGTTGAGCTGTCCTGGCCATGGGTTGGCCAGCGCTTCTGCAAGCTGAGGGTAGGAAGAGCCCTCTGGGGATGCAGCCCAAGAGGGGCTGTTTTGAGTCCCACATGCAACCCTAGCTGCTTCCCACCCTACGCCTAACACCGGGCTGTGAGACAGACACAGGCTTGAAGAAAAGGCTCACCTTTGCTGGGTGTGCTGCCTGGGCCAACTCAGAGAGTGAACTGCTGGTGAATCGGTCCAAGGGGGAAACAGCAGGGACTTACCAAGCTGTGGCTGATGCTGACCCCCATGGGCTCTGTAACATCTAAACGCTGGTACATTGGCCCCGAGAAGTGAGATGCTGCTTGGCTTGTCTGCCAAGGGTGAGCAAGGAGGAGCATGAGCACTTCATCTGGGCATTTATGTGACCTTGCTTAGGTCTGGCTTGATGTCTCAACTACAAATAGGGCAAAGACCCCCGAAATTGCTTGGCCTGGGCAATTGGTTCTTCCTCAGTTGCAATCACCAGTTTAAACAGATGGGCTTAGAGAAACCAAAACCCTTGGGATAGAGGACTTGAGCCGCTCCAGAAAGCTCCTCTTGTTCTCCTGCAGTTGCCAACCATGTGCTCCTACCTCTGCAAAAATAAATCAGTGTTAACATCTGTCTCTCTTCCAAGTGGGATTGTGCTCTGTAGTGCAGAGCCACAGCGCTCTGAAGACTACAGACTGGGCAAAAACATGGCCAGAGCTGGGAAAGGCCAGCACGGTGTGACCCCATGCAAACCCTCCATCCCTCACCAAGGGTCAGGCCTTCAACAAGTAACAGAAATGTGCTGCATACCAGATATCTGAGTTGTTCTCGTGAATTCAAAACACAAGGCACAAAATATGTGAAAAATCATCCCTGCATATAGTTTGGAGTAGCAAGGGAATGGAGGAGCAGAGCAGAAATCACGCTAGCACAGTCAGTCCAGAGAGCTGCTCTCAAGGCAGTACACAAGCCTGGCTCCCTCTGCCCCTCTCCCAGGCCCAGTCCCTTCCATGGCTGGAGGAGAAAGCAGAAGAGCAGCTGGCCCATCTTCCTCCCCATTCCCCTTCTGCCACCCTGGAGCAGCACATCAGTCCCAGATGCATTTCTCCCCTTGTCTGTCATCTCCTCTTCAAGGGGCATCCAGCTAAATTCGTGCCTTTATGTCTGCCTTTTTCTCTTTTTGGGAGTGAGGCATTGAGAGTTTTCCCCTTTCTTCCCCGTGGGTTCATTGGAAATGGCCGAGGAAAACAGTGGTCAGGCAATTTATGTGACACTCTCTCAGATAAACGAATGGGAAAGTGGGACTTTTGAGGCTGGTCTGGACAATGTAATTAAAACGATCCTTGTGTGGCAGTTGTAAGTTGACCCTTGGCAAACAACCTGGCTGGTCAGATCAGGTTTTGGAAAGGGATTTCTCAATTCTTAACATGGGTGATTCTGAGTTTTAGTGATTCTATAATAATTTTTTTTCTCTTTGGAGAACTCTAGTGGTTTTATTTATAAAATAGCATAGATTTTGTGACACCCACTTTGTCTTCTTTCACTGACATACCTTCTCCTACAAATAGTTCAGAATCAGAATTCCTTTCCTAGGGAGTTAAAAAAAAAAGAAAAGAAAAGAAAAAAGAAAATAGATCTCATTTCAGTTGACAAGAATCAGTAGACTGGTTCCCAGATCTGGGAACCTTTCCTTTTGGTAATACATAATCCTCTCTGACTACATTCATTTAATTCTTCAAGCCCACTCTGCACTTCAGTGTGTTCTCAGGTTTCTACCTCTTCATAGTACATTTTTAACACATAGAAATAACGTCTGAAAGCTAATTACATTAAACAACTTCAAGGCAATTTCAAACATACTTGGTCTTGTAGAAAAATTTATGTCTAACTTTAAAAATAATTTCTGGTAACAATTACACAAGGAGTGTCATAAATATTTCTACTCTGCTGAGCAGGATTTTGCCCTTAGAAAAATAATATTGTCATTAACTGGTTTTATCATGGCAGCAAAAAATGAACCAGGCGAGGCTGAGTCCTGGTGTGCTCAGTCTCCCCATTCACAGCCACCCTTTAGAGCCTGACCTTCTCCTCTAAATACTTACAGTCCAAGCGGATGCTATGGGTGAAGATGACAGGGATTCAGCACGGCTTTGCAGTAGTTGCTGGAGAAAGGCGCGCTTTGTATTCCTTCCTCCCTTCCTCCCTTCCTTCCTTCCTTCCTTCCTTCCTTCCTTCCTTCCTTCCTTCCTTCCTTCCTTCCTTCCTTCCTTCCTTCCTTCCTTTCCTTCCTTCCTTCCTTCCTTCCTTCCTTCCTTCCTTCCTTCCTTCCTTTCCTTCCTTCCTTCCTTCCTTCCTTCCTTCCTTCCTTCCTTCCTTCCTTCCTTCCTTCCTTTCCTTCCTTCCTTCCTTTCCTTCCTTCCTTCCTTCCTTCCTTTACTTCCTTCCTTCCTTCCTTCCTTCCTTCCTTCCTTCCTTCCTTCCTTCCTTCCTTCCTTCCTTCCCTGGCACTCTCCTTCTCTTGGAAAGGTCGTGTTTGTGAGCCGGATCAGCCTGGGCAGGGGCTCTCTTTCCTCATCCCCATATAGGCACACAACCCACATGGTTGCTGACCTACGAGGTTTCTATGAGCAACCCATAGGTGGATTCATGACAGTATGGAGCCTTTCGATACGTAAACATTGGCAACACGCTGCGAAAGTGTAAAGCCTCTGAATCTGGGGGATGGATGGGGAGGGATGTCCATTTCTATCCCATAGCATGAGATATTGCTGCCTGGGAGAGGAAAGAAGTGTCTCACCTGTGATAGTACAGGGCATCTCCCAAAGGCAGCGGGAAATGCCATTTTTTCCTGTTCATCATGCACATGTCAATATATTTTAAGGTAATTTTAGATATTTTTTCTCAAATTATATAATAGCATGGCTTTCTACATCTATCTTCTGTTCATTTCATTTGTGGTTATGTGTTGTGGCATTCAGTATTGTCCAGGGAGAATGAAGTTTATTTTCATGTTTAGAGGTCTGTACATCTCATCTCAGCAAAGGGAATCTGATATGATAAATGCACCTGACAAGAATGAATTTGTTCATATATTTTGAAAACAATCATTGATGTAGTAGGTTAAAAAACACAACTTCAGATCATGAACAAATGTGTGGGAAGCATATCTGGACTTACTTATAACTTTGGAAGAATGTGAGAATTCACGTTTATTAAGCCAAAATATAATAAATTCACAATGTAAAATACAACTCCAAGTAGGCCAGATGATAAACATGTTTTAATGCAATGCATGCAGCTGCTCCACTCTGTTGTTTCCAGTCCTTTTCTATCTGGTCTATTTACTTCCCCTTAATAGCTGCAGGACATATTTATTGGGACAAAAATTTTCCCTAGTCGTTTGCAGCACGACTTTCTGGTCCAGGGAAAGGCTCATTTCTTTGAACTGTTTTTCTAATAAGAGCAGAAAGCACGGAGAATACTAAATTAAAAACTACATAAGCACATTGCAAAGCAAATTCACTGGGTTTCTGCTTTCTGGGGAGACGAAGAGGGGAAGAGGTAAAGAACCGTACGTGATGTGCACGTACCGCTTGCCTGGAGTGTCTGTCCACCTCTGCAAGGCTCGGGGTGACCCCAAGGACAGCTGAGGAGCGAGAACCCCAACCGACCAACGAACCTGTGTCGGGGGAAAAGCAAGACAGCGAGGGGCAAGTCAGAGATGTGGAAGGTAAAGTCAGGCGGCAGCTGAACTGGGTTTGACTTCAGCGGTAGTTGTTCCTGTCCTGTATAGGGTGATCGGGCCCCAGGTTACAGATGTTTCAGAAAACAAAGCCGGTCATTGAGGGAGTATATCTGCAATATTAAAAGTTGTTCTGGAGCCTCTCACACCCAGGCATCTGAAGACAATTTTTATGTGTGAGGGAGCAGGTGAACAACTCTGCTTATTCAGCAACACAGAAATAAAAGTAACGTGACAGAAGCAGGGAGACCTCCATGGGTATTTTTGTAAAGTTGTGGGCATGTGCTCTGCAGACAATTATATGAAGAGGTGATGTGGCTCTTTTGCGGGGCTACTTGATGGGGATGCATCCTTTGCAATGCAGAAACCCATGATGCTTGCCTTCCCCTCTCCTGGGTGAGGGGGAACGAAGGGGAAACAAAGAAGATCTTGTCATGGGAAAACAAAATGTATAGGTTTGGTTGTTCTGTATGCCAGTTGCAACTGCTGAGACAAATGGGCATCCTGACAACTTCTTTTGGAGCAGCAAAACAACAGTGTGCTTTGTGAGAGTTTCTGGCCAGCTCTAGGATGGTTACTCACCATACCACGCCTGGGAAAATGTGCTGTAAGGACATGAACAACACACTGCACTTTGCACAATATGTTGCACTTTGTTTTAATAACACCGGGCAATTTTCATACCAGGAAAAACATCCTCTTTGTAAAACCAGGGGGCCCAAATACTGACCCGTAACAATAAATTGCTCTCCGTGAAATGCAGAGTGCGAGGGAATTAGTTTAAAAACACTGGCCTCAGTGGAGGATGGAGAGGGAATATGATAAGACACTGGACTTAAGTAGGGGTCAGGGCACAGGTATGCAGAGCTTTGAACGTGAAAGTGGAAAGCGCCGAAGTAACGTGATATCCCTCAGACGAGAATATCTGCAGCTCAGCAGAAATTTCAGCCGTCTGTGGCTGCTGTGCTGCTGTCACAGACGTGGAGGCCCTGTGCGAGCCGATGAACTTGAGGGAGCAGCCCCAGCTACTGCCTGCGTAAAGTGTGTTTCTGATATGCTGATGCCAACAAGTGATTTGTCCATGTTCTCATGACTATCCAAGCTGTAATGCACACAGCCCTGGCTGTTTTACTCCCAGCTTATGTTGGTATGGGTCACTGTGTTGTAGCCCTCCCTCACGTTCCCTCCACAAGCCACAGGGACCGTGACGTGTATTCCAAGCCAGCTATCCAAGGTGTGAAATTCTTAAGCAGCTGGTCTTACTCAGTCTGACATCTTCAAATCCTCATTTTTTTGTTAGAGGCATTATTTTTTTTTCATAGATGTGTATATTGCATGGAACAAAGACACAGATCAGATTCACGTGGTTCCAGGAAAGTTTTCACAAGTTTTGGCCAGAACTCTTGATCTAGTGACTGTTTGGCATAACACATCATTGAGCTCGTTGGCTGTGGGAGCACACGGTGAGACAACTTGGAATTGCAGCTAGAATGCTTTAACCTGCATATATGTGCCACGGGATGGACATGCTAGATGCACTTTTTGAGGGAGAGGGAATTAGATTAACCACTCCCCAGTGGTATCAGTAAGGTTTTTGCCATGTACTTCCATAAGGGCAAGTTGAGCCTTTGCCTTATGAACCCTTTTATTGGACAGATTTGAATAAGCAGATCAAATATCAGGGATTCTTTTGAACTACTGCTATCTTCTACAGTCACTGGTTTCATAAAGTCATTTCATCATTGCTCTGTCCCATACATTGCTGAGATGTGTGCAAACCAGAAAGCATGCAGCTTCATGGCTGTTGGAGGGCTGGGTATGGCTTGTTACGTATAGCACTGTCTCCTGTTTATTTTTACGGAATGGGACGAGAGGGAAAGTTTAGGAGACAGGACGGAGCATTTATCTTCTTGAAAAAGAAATATCCCTAAACAGAGAGGATGAGGATAGAGCATCTCAGGTTAGCGTGGTGTCAATGCTGTCTATCATCTCTATGCATACACATTCCCTCATTCCACTTCAGATTTATTGTTTTCTAATCCACATGCTTACTTGCAGGGTTATGACTTCCCGTAAAACACATCTGTATTGTCTCATGTCTTTTTCAAACTCTCCCTCTTCTGCTCTGCCTCTGGTTCCTTTTATTGATATAGAAAGTGGGAAAGGAAGACATTTTTATTTCATGGCTTGTTTTTTCATTCAAATAACGATTCAATTGTCTGAATATGATAACTCAAAATGGTAACCCAAATCAGATTGCCTCAAAAAGAAAAAAAAAAAAAGAACAAAGAAAGGCTGTAGAGAAGCAGCTGAATATGGCATGGACCAAGGAGAGGACACACGCTGCTATCATTCCTGCAACACTCAACAACGTCCAACACACCTACTGCAGGGTGGGGAGAAGCAGACCTGTTTGTTTGAGCTGATACTTAAGTATTCGTATGGACTTTGCTTAGATTGGCAGCGCCACTTAAATGAACAGTTTTGTGAAGAAATAGACACAAAAGATAATGTTATTCCTGTTGTTCCCATGGCAACGGACATGCTTGATGGAATATATCCATCACGTGTGCTCTGTAACCATCTGGTTTCACAGTCCTCATTTCAGACACTTTAGGAATGAAATGTAGGTAAACTTTAATCAGGTTTGTAATTACTGTTGTCCTTACAGAAATTATTTAACATGATTTTGCAGCTGCCTCAGCATAAGGCCCAAAGGTCTTTTTAGGGTTTTATTGCCACTTTTAAGAAATAGTTTAAGAATTGTTATTGTGCTTTAGCTACAGATGCCACTGTTTCTTCTTGGTTTCTGAAACTGTGTTATAATGACATCACGTTAAGATATTTTTTTTCCAGGCTCCAAAAAGGTCACGGTTATTTTTTCCAAATGGCTCTGTCAAGCATAAAAATTAACCATACTTTGAGCTGGATTTTCTGTATTTGTAATGTATGTTTATGTTAGAGTTTCTGTCAAAACAGGGATTAAAGATAAATGTAGCTAATTAAAAGAACATTTGCTTAGAGCTCCTGGTAATAGATACCTCATTGTGGGGTCTTGAGGTAAAGCTTACTTTAACAACTGATTCAGTTTATGGGATTGGGTTTGAGCATTATAGAAAGCTATTTCAATTTTCCAAATTGTGCATATTAGCCTGAGAACAATCAAGTTAAGTCTATAAGTAAATTGCAGAAGAGAAGTCAGGGTGTACATGCTAGCTATGTAAAATGTTCTTGTCGGCTCTACTTCCTACACTTCATCATTTGGAATAATGCTTCCCAGCAGTATATGTAAGTGAAAACTGGTTTTACAGAAGGGAAAAAAATCTATCTGGCACTGGATGAGTCAATAAGTTGCAAACTGTAGCGTAAAGGTAAAGAAAAAATTTAAAAAGATCTCATATCAAATTAGGTAATTGTTTCTTTTTATCTTACTGTATTTTACTAAACAGCTGTGCCCACAACATTAATTTCATTGCACATGACATCTGTGTTATCCTAGGGACTCCTGTGCTGGGGAAAAGGTCAATGCCAACTGCAATTGCATCAAGTTTCCATAAACTTTCAATGGCCAATAATATTTTGTGCTTTATAAAAAGCAAGTAAAATAATAACGTATTTGTGTAGCGCCTTTCATATTAAGGGATTTCAAAGAGAACTACAAACTGTAGGCCCAATCCTTTAGTTCTTATATAAACAAAACTCCCATTGATTTCAGCAAACTTATGCCAGAATAAAGAGGACAGAGGAAAGGTGTCAGAATTTGGCTCTATATAGTGCATGCAGCAATCACTTCATCCACTAATAAAGTTCAGTCATTTTTTGGATGGGACTTGGCAGTTGTTTAACGTGAGTGGTCTTGAGCTGACTCAGTTTAAATGGAAGGATAAACAAAAAAATAGTTCTCTAATTAAGATTTCGGATTTTAGTGGAGCAAACTTTGATGAATTGAGAGGACTGGTTAGGAAAGACAGCTGGGGCTGAGTTGCTCAGGGTCTTCAAAGTAGAGAAGGTTTGGAATTGCTTCAGGTCAAAGACGCTGAGTAGTACAAAACTATTACAAGCAATGGGGAAAACTGTGGAGGGATGTGTTTCAGACCTGGCAGGGGGAATTACTACCCTGGGAAGAATACTGTGAATGAGTAGAGAGCCTACGGGAGCTGAAAAAAGGGCTGTTTTACAAGGAAACCCCTGATGTTAAAGTCAAAAAGAGTGTGAATAAAGTGAGAACTGACTGACATCAGACTGAGTTTGACCCAGCAAGGAATATCAAAAGAAACCCCAGAGTTTGTCCAGTGCAGGTAAAGAGAAGTGGGACTTCTGTGCATTGAGAATGGGATAGAGATGAAAGGTATTGTCAACCTGGAAACAAAGTGGGATAAATCCTTTGTCCGTGTTCAGCAAGGATGACAGTATTGGCCACGAGGACAAATGGGAAGAGATCAGTGGGAATGTGGCATCCAAGTGCAAATTCCAACTTGAAAGTTCATCTTGAGTGGGACATGTTGCCTGTCTCCATCCCAAAAGACTGAAAGATGTGCTGTTGAGAACTGCAAGCTTTGTAGCACGTTTGGGTGGAGCTACTATTGGCACCGCGGGCCAGGAGAGCAGCAAGGAAAATGTCTATTTTTAAGTGCAGGAAAATGTATTTATTTAGACAGCCGTGGACATAAAAGTCTGACCTGAGTGGTATGCAACGCCCTACAGCAGCCTTTGAAAGAGATCCTGCAGGAACAGTAGGAGATAAAAATAGTAAAATACAAATAATACTTCAGCAAAGGTAGATCATACCAAACTGTTATTTCTATTTAGTTACTGATTTTGTGGACAAAATTAATGTGGAAAATATTATCTATCAAAATTTCAGGGAAACATGCTCTGGAAACAAATGGGCGACCTTTACTTGTTAGAACAAGAGGAAACACGAGAGGAATTGTCAAGTAGGCAACAGGAGACATGAAGGTGGACAGTAGCGGGGTCTGTGGAAAGGGAAGGGATCAAATCAGAGTGGTTATCAATACTGATTTTGTTTAATACCTTCACAGTGACTTGATGTAAATATGAATAGGGTCCTGACAAAATGCAGGGTTTGGAGGCATTGCCAATACACATCTTTTGGAGAGAGCAGAGTCTAAAAGCTCAAATGAGAATGGGATAAAATATAATAATAAAATTCATTAAAAATTCTGCTAGAATCTCAGAGCACATCCATTCATGAAAAAGTTGGGAAACAGCCTCTTTTACTTGTTGACCAAAGATTGACTGAGAGCCGTCAATGTGATGCAACCAAGAAAAGACAAATGCAGTCCCAGAATTTGTCAGTGAAATTATTGCCAGTGGGGACAAAAAATACTAGCGTCACCATGCAGGGTTCTGGCTAGACCTCTTCTCAACCACTGTCTTAAGAAAGGCCATTTGAAAGCCTAGCAGATGCAGGTAAGGACCCAAGCAGGTTCAAAAGAAGTATCTTTGTCCTTGTAAGAGGATGATAGAAGAGGTTGTCTTGCTCAGTCTGGCAAAATGAAGATAAGGGAGAGAGCACAGAGGAAAGTAGCAGGGCGAAAAGAGTCGTTTAAGCTAAATTAAAATATTTTCACACATACGGTGGGTGTAAACTGAGAAGAGACAAGTTTAAGCTGGAAATTAGAAGGCAGATGCTCATTGTTAGAGCAAGTGCATTTTGGAATACTCTCCAGTTGAGTAACAGAGGCCAAAACCCAACAACTTCTATGTCGGACCTTGAAGAGTGTATGAAAGAAATTATACAATGTGTTTGCTTGCAGTAACAGGGGAATCGACTTAATGGCCCAGAAAGTTCCTCGGAGCCCTGTGTTCTGATATCCTCTGCAGCAAACACTGTTGCTGTATAAGAGATTTGAACAGAAATTAAGTGCAGTCCTGTTGAAATTGAAGTGGGAATTTAAGTTCCCCGAGAGTAATTAGCCATGCTGTGTGTGGTCGGGACATGGAAGAGGCATTTAATGGCTGTGAATATCAGTAGGTCTTTAAGTGGTGGAGGAGATTATAAATTATTGGGATATTCATATACTAATATTAATTTAAGTTCAAGGGATATGTCCTTTTGAACAGCACCTATTAATACTGTGTTGAGATACTGGTTTAGCATTCACTTAGGTGACAAGTGCCTATGTCTGACTGTCCCTGGCTGTCTCCCAGATGTAGAGGAACCAGAAAATAACACAGCTTGTCTTTCATTTAGCAATAGAAAAATGTCCTGTTTTTGTAGAGATAGCTTTGAAAGCACGAACTACTATCAAAATAATCCACTTGTTAGGATTAAAGAGGCACACGACGACATGGCTTTCATGTGACAGGATATCAAATATAGCAAAGAGGGGAAATCAAGCTCCTTTTCCCTAAATACAGACACGCTTTTCAGCACAATGAGTCAAATTGGAGAATGTTCCTAATCTGTTGTTTTAA
The DNA here is from genome assembly GCF_028500815.1 of Rissa tridactyla. NCBI lineage: Eukaryota > Metazoa > Chordata > Aves > Charadriiformes > Laridae > Rissa > Rissa tridactyla. The sequence goes on along the minus strand of NC_071467.1, from coordinate 25,889,896 downwards.
TATCTCAGTTTTGGCATGCAACTTCACCTGGGGTCAGGAAGAGGTATCTTGAATATCACTCTAGGAAAAATCTGGCAGAAATTTTTTGCCAGCACCAGCACTGCCTGGCTTATGAAATTTGTTGGGAATTGTTGTCTAACAATATTATAACATGAAGAACTCAGTGATAGGTCTCTTTTTCTAAACTACTAAAAAACATTAAGAATGAATTATGTTAAAGGCATGCCATTAATTGTGGTGTAATTTTCACCATGTGTATAATATTTAACTGCACATTTTGTCACAGAGCAATTATAGGAAATGTTTTTCCAAGATGTCTCTCTGTCTATATATACATTGTGGTTGCTCTAATTATTTTCCCCAGCGATAATGTACAACATTCCCAGGTTCCTGTCTTATAAAACATTTGCTGATAGACAGAATACATAGAGAGTAGTGTAGTGTAGTTTTCTTCTAACTTTATAGATAGTTGAGAAAGAGGTTTGAAAAAGTTTTATGGTCTGCGCACATGTATTTGTCTCTGCCTTTTCATTTCTATTAGACACATGTCCAGTACTTTGCTTTCAGTGCTCTGATGCTCTAAATCCTTGAGGACCCTAAAACAACTGAGTGAAATTAACACTGGAAAAATATATAATAATTTGGTTCAGAATGACCATTGCTATTCGAAGTATGCTGCGCAGTGTGTTTCTCCGCTGAATTTTCACCCACATTGTATATGTGGATGCAATAATGATGGGCATGCAATTAGTCAGCAGTTGGCAGAGGCTGCACAAGTCACTGCTCTACACTTAATCTCTTCCTGGAATCTTGGGAGAATAATATTTGCATTGGCTTATAACCAAAAATCATCTTAAATATAACTTGATTTTGTATATTTTACCCAATTGTATAATTGTATGGACAAAATGTGTATATATTAAATGGCACATGCTACATGGAATTTTCCCAAGTATAGTATTAACTGTTTTAAAAACCATTTCTCCTTACATATGGTAAGATAATGTGGCCAGCACACCTGCCTGGCTGGATAGAAAAACTGCAAAAAAGAAATAAAAAATGATCTGATTCTTCTTTTGCTTCCACCTGGCAAATCAAGAGAGATTTCACTGATGTCGTTATTCTTAGACCATTATACATTTAGTGTAAATTGGAGAAGTATCCTGTCTGTTGTCTTATCAAGGTAAGGGTAATCTTTTCCTGATGCATCTAGCCTTCCCCTTCCTCCCCCCCAAAGAAAAACCCAAAACCAAACGCAAAAGCCTGCACAAAAAACATTTAGTGCTGTGGGTCACATTTTTTAAAACATGATTTTGGAAAAGCTATAAGATTAAGAATTGCTAGCTATATCTTCACATCACTGAAAAATGAGACCTTGAATTTTGGTATAGTTACAGTTTCAACAAAATTTTCAGTTAAAAGCTTTGAAATAACAGACTGGTACTTCATGCATTAGGTTAAACCCACTGACCAAGCTCAATGGGAATTTAAATTCTGATCTCCCACCATGGTAAGCATCAAATAAGTCAGAATTAGTCAGTCTTATTGCTTGGGCTTTATGATACTTTATAGGACATCTGAATCAAGTCCTTTTGTCAGTAATATTCAGCTGTCAGGTTTATCTTAAGTCCATCTAAATACGCAAACAAATAAACCGTACTGTAACTGAGTCTGGGTGTACAATGAAAACATAAAATTTAGAAGACTTGAGATCTGCATTGCTGAGGTCCATGGAGATTTTTTTCATTAATTTTTGCTGGTTCAGGGTCAAGACAAGGCACAGGCTAGGTGGTTCACACTCCTCCAGGCGTGGATTCACCAAACATGGGGGAAGGGTCCACAAATCAACACCATGACCACATCCAGCCCATTTGCCTGTGCCTCATGTCTATCTTCTTCTCCCAGGGAACCAGTATGAGAGACCTAGTCATTCTGAGAGTATACAATGTGGCCACAACTATCTAATCTGAGGCAAGTAGTTGAAGGTTTCTTCAATCTTCCTGTCTATAGAATGGTTTCATGGGTGGAATCATAGATAAAAAGTTCTTAACAGTTTTTTAGAATTATTTGTTATTATGAAATCAAAGTGTAAGCATTATAAAATTTCCGTAAAAGCTTATAACATAACATGACATAAGCCATTTCTGAATGTATGAAGAAAATTTATTAAAATCAAGCATGACGGACTTTGTTTTTCTACAAAAATGATGTATATTGATTTGATAACATCAAGATACAATGTTTTTCATATAAGTGCACTCATTTCAATGAAATGTTCAGCAGTAGGACCAGTTGTTCCCTGAATACCCAGACCCCTGAGCTAGAAGACAGGGATGGGGAGCAGAATAAAGCCCCTGTAATCCAAAGGGAAATGGTGAGGGACCTGCTTCAGCACCTGGAGGTGCACAAATCTATGGGGCCGGATGGGATCCACCCAAGGGTATTGAAAGAGCTGGTGGAAGTGCTCGCCAGGCCACTTTGCATCATTTATGAGCAGTCCTGGACAACCGTGGAGGTCCCAGCTGACTGGAGGTTAGCAAATGTGACACCCATCCACAAGAAGGGCTGGAAGGAGGATCCGGGGAACTACAGGCCAGTCAGTCTGACCTCGGTGCCTGGGAAGGTCATGGAACAGATCCTCCTCAGTGCCGTTACACGGCACATGCAGGAGAACAGGGTGATCAGGCCCAGTCAGCATGGGTTTGTGAAGGGCAGGTCATGCCTATCAAACCTAATATCCTTCTATGATAAGGTGACCCACTTAGTGGATGAGGGAAAAGCTGTGGATGTTATCTACTTGGATTTTTGCAAAGCTTTTGACACCGTTTCCCACAGCATTCTCCTGGAGAAACTGGCTGCTCATGGCCTGGACAGGTGTACTCTTCGCTGGGTAAAAAACTGGCTGGATGGCCGTGCCCAGAGAGTGATGGTAAATGGAGTTAAATCCAGTTGGTGTCCGGTCACAACTGGTGTCCCCCAGGGCTCGGTGCTGGGGCAGGTTCTCTTTAATATCTTTATCAATGATCTGGATGAGGGGATTGAGTGCACCCTCAGTAAGTTCGCAGATGACACTAAACTGGGCGGGCGTGTTGATCTGCTTGAGGGTAGGTTGGCTCTGCAGAGGGATCTGGACAGGCTGGACCGATGGGCTGAGACCAATGGTACGAGGTTCAACAAGGCCAAGTGCCGGGTCCTGCACTTCGGTCACAACAACCCCATGCAGCGCTACAGGATTGGGGCAGAGTGGCTCGAAAGCTGCCCAGCAGAAAAGGACCTGGGGGTGCTGGTGGACAGCCAGCTGAATATGAGCCAGCAGTGTGCCCAGGTGGCCAAGAAGGCCAACAGCATCCTAGCCCGTATCAGGAATAGTGTGGTGAGCCGGACTAGGGAAGTGATCATCCCCCTGTACTCGGCACTGGTGAGGCCCCACCTCGAGTACTGCGTTCAGTTTTGGGCCCCTCACTACAAGAGGGACATTGAGGTGCTGGAGCGTGTCCAGAGAAGGGCTACAAAGCTGGTGAGGGGTCTGGAGGACAAACCTTATGAAGAACGACTGAGGGAGCTGGGCATGTTTAGCTTGGAGAAGAGGAGGCTGAGGGGAGACCTCATTGCCCTCTACAGCTACCTGAAAGGAGGTTGTAGAGAGATGGGGGCTGACCTCTTCTCCCTGGTGACAAGTGACAGGACGAGAGGAAACGGGTTCAAGTTACGTCAGGGGAGGTTTAGATTGGATATTAGGAAACATTTTTTCACTGAAAGGGTTATTAAACATTGGAATAGGCTGCCCAGGGAGGTGGTGGATTCCCTGGGCATCCTGGGAAACATCCCTGGAGGTGTTTAAAAAAAGGGTAGATGGGGCACTTAGGGACACGGTTTAGAAGTGGCTTTTGTCAGGGTAGGTTAAAGGTTGGACTCGATGATCTTAAAGGTCCCTTCCAACCTCAGCAATTCTATGAAATAATTGATGGAAAGACAAGAGTAAGCCAGAATCAACCTAATGCTGTACTGTTCTTAGCGTCAGCGTCCAGAGACCACTGATAGCAGCAGTTCACCGTTGTTCATAAAGTCATATTTCATTTTCTTATTTTTTTGATTTATACGAGTTTCAGATATCAAAAGGGTGAATTGATATATTATCAGGTTATGAGAGCATTGCTTCAAGCCACTGTATAGGAAGGAGAAGTCTAAACGAAAATAGAGCTAGAAGGAGGACGTTTAAACTAAGCTTCAGAAATATTTTCTAACTTTGAGCACTTTGGAGTTTTGTTCCCAGGAAAAAGAGAATTGCTGAATCCTTGAGACTTTTAAAGTTAATCTAGACGAGACATTAGAAAGTACAGGAAACAATCTTTCATTGGCAGGAAAAGGGCAAGATGACTTTTTCTTTTCTAATGACTAATTCTATTATTTTAAGCAGTTCTGCCATCCAAAGGGCACAAAAGACAGCAATCATGATTAGTTACAAGATAATGATATCGGCCGTGTTTTATTTCATGGTGCTTTTTCTCCAATTAATAGCAAAAAGAAAAGGATTGAGAAAATGTTGCTTTAATGCTTTATTCATGAAGGACTTCCTGATGATGAGCTTTGTGAAGAGCATCCCCTGTGCTGCAAAGACAGATGTTTTCTGTGGCCCCGATTCAATAAAGCAATCCTGTTCAGAAAAGCGGTTAAGCCAGAGAATATCCCAACAACCTGAGGATGAGAACACGACAAATTTTCAGTACTAAAAAGATGTAAAAATGTATGCTTTAATGTGACAATTTTGACTGACGTTCAGCCTTCCTCAGATTATCCAGGGACGAATTGAAACCAGGTTAACTGGGACCCTGAATGGATGTACAAGCTTTTATAGATCGGATTTTTCCATTACCTATAAACTGCTCCGGGTCTCAGACTAACTGAGGTCAGATTATTCCAAGTTTAGAAATTATTTCTCCTCATCCAGTTCTAAATCTCCAGCTTGTGGCCTTCCCTGAGACAGAAAATCTATGTCCAAGTGACATGTGTTGGCCATTACGAGTCCAAAATCAAGAGCTGGATGACAACACACACTTTTGTGGTGTCATGATTGTAACTCCAGAACCTATGTATGAATCTATACATACATCTCTACAATTTTTACAAAAGGGCTCATCAATTTTTTTCTTTCCAGTTCTGAAACTTTCGGCTGTGTTACCACAGGTGTTGGAGGGATTCCTCTTCTAACCAGGTCAAAGCAGTTCTTCACAGTTACCTTTCCAGCAGATTGTGTCACAGGCTGAAAGACCTGGTGACACAGGTCTATAGCGCAAGACTATAGCCAAGAGAGGAGAAGATGACACAGGTGAGAGTCAGACCCCACAAGTTTCTAAGTACCTGCTGCTCCCAGTGACTGCTTTGGAGGTTGAAAACTTCCAGCAATAGATGGGATCGTGTCCTCTCCACAGCCTGCTTGTTGCATTTTGATTCTTATCACTATGGGCCATCTAAAACACGCAATAATCCCTTTCCCTGCCCCAAACACCTCCCTGTGCTACTTCTGTTGACCAGAGCTGATGCACTTACATCTGCCAAGCTGGGAACCTGGTGTCACTGGCCAGTCTTGCTGACCAACCTCTGTTCTGGTATAAGCTCTGTCAGTTCATACGGGGTCCATATGGCAGTCTTCTCTCCCCCTTCCCCCTTCCCTTATTCTGATTCTCCAAAGGTCTGGGGTTTTGTATGTCTTTTGCAGTGTCTCCCCATGAGTATTTCACTTCTGTTGGCACTTTCCGTAGCAGTATTAATAATGACATTTTGCTGGCACGGGGCCAGCTGTAAAAGTTTATGGAGTAATTTTGTAATAGAGCTGCAAGAGCTTAGCAAAAACCCAGCAGGTGAACAAGCTTTCTCCTTCTCTCCTTTAAAATAAAAGCTCTCCTGTTCCACAAGCTTTGCAAAGCCTTTGCACCAGGGTTTCTTGGAGGCAAGATGTACATATTTTAATGTGACAGGTCTAGGAACCAGCGTTCTCCTGTGGCACTCCCACCTCCAGCTGCAAGGCTGTACCCCTGGTCCCCATCCCGAGCCATGCTCAGTGCAAACGTTGAATATAAAATTGCTGCTTTCCCCTTGCCCTCCACCTTCCAGCTGCATATTCCCACCCTGGTTCCCTGCTTGGAGCAATGATTTAATAAATATATCTACAATAATCATCAGCGCCTCTGTCTGCCCTCCCCCTCCCAGCTGCAGTTTCCCACCCTTATTTCTCTTCTGTGCCATGATTAGTACATATGTTTAAAATAAAACTCATCGTCTCCTTCTCCTTTCCTCCTTCCAGCTGTGGATTCCTCCCCGCCTCCACCTTACCCAGATTTTCAGCCCTGGTTTGTAGGCATATTTCACAGAAAAATTGAACCTCTGACAATGCCTCCCCTTCCTGCTGTCTGCCATTTTTTCACTGCAAATCAAACAGTGGGCTTTAATACGAAATCAGATCATAGCCCTCAGTGGTGCTGATGTGAAGCCCAAGAGCAATCTGAAGAGAGCAGAGAGATTCCTCTGTATTTGAATCCCTTTTCTGACAGTGTCTCAGCCATGCGGGGCAAGATCCTGAAAGATGAGGCTGTAGATGAGGTTGAAGCTGATGCCCTCCGGAAGAAAGGAGTGTCATTTGCTCTCTTCTAGTCCTTAGGAACCTCCCCTGATTCCCATGATCTTTCAGAGATAATTGAGAATGGCCCTGCCATAACACCAGCCAACTCCCTCAGCACCCATGGATGCATGCCACTAGGTCCCATGAACATGTGTATGTCCAAATTATTTAAGCGTTCCCTAACATAATCCTTCTCTACCAAGGGTAAGTCTTCTCGACTGCAGACTTTCCCATGGGTCTCAGTGGCCTCCGATTCCTGAAGGCTGGTCTTACCAGTAAAGATGGAGGCAAAGAAGACACAAAATACCCCAGTCTTTTCTATGTCCTCTGTCACCGGGTTCCCTGCCCCACTCAGAAGTGTGGACACATTTCCCCCAGTCTTCCTTTTGCTGCTGACACACCTGTAGAAGCCCTTTGTGTTGTATTTCACATCCCTCACTAGATGGAGTTGAGCTTTCCTAACCCCTTCTCTGCACACATGAACAGTGTGTCTATATTCCCTTTGGGTCACCTGTCTTTGCTTCTACCTTTCCTTCCCTTTTATATTTCTGTTTTATCAGGAGCTCCTTGCTCATCCATGAAGGTGCCCCATGCCACTGCCCGGAACACTATCCTGGGCCTTGAAAAGCAAGTCCTGTGGCGACATGGTACCCCAGAGAGAATTGAGTCGGACAACGGGACTCATTTCCGAAACAGCCTCATAGACACCTGGGCCAAAGAGCATGGTATCGAGTGGGTGTATCACATCCCCTATCACGCAGCAGCCTCTGGGAAGATAGAACGATACAATGGACTGTTAAAAACTACACTGAGAGCAATGGGTGGTGGGACTTTAAAACACTGGGATACACATTTAGCAAAAGCTACCTGGCTAGTTAACACCAGGGGATCTAACAATCGGGCTGGCCCTGCCCAATCAAAACTTCCACGTACTGTAGAAGGGGATAAAGTCCCCGTAGTGCACATGAAGAATATGCTAGGGAAGACAGTCTGGGTTAGTCCTGCCTCAGGCAAAGGCAAACCCATCCGTGGGATTGCTTTTGCCCAAGGACCTGGATGCACTTGGTGGGTGATGCGGAAGGATGGGGAAGTCTGATGTGTACCTCATGGGGATCTGATTTTGGGCGAGAATAGCCAATGAATCAGATTGTGTGCTGTTAATTGCTAAGTAATACTGTCACTGTATGTCTTCATTGCTATAATTGCTATCAGTTGTACTACAAGTAAGGCACAGGGATGATGGGATAAGAACTGATCTCAGCAGCTGGCGCCCAGGAGTTTCCTCAAGATCTACATCTTCAGCCCACGGACTGCGTGCATGAGCCACACTAGGTGCACCAGTCACAAGCTCCGAAAAATACAGCATGCAACAGACCAGCACCACCCAGCATCTCACCTGCCCTGAGAGACTGTTCTAACAGATGGAGCCCAAAGCCGTGGATTAAAAGAACTCAACGGACACTTTGGAGGGATGGCCCATAAACTAAGGGCATTATATGTGTATATATATATATATATATATATATATATATATAACAGGGGAAAGTGGTGGCAATTCATTGGAACCTGCTGGGCATGGCAGAGATGGTATGGAATAAGGGGTGGATAATGTCCTGGTTCCGGTGGGGATAGGGTTAATTTTTCCTGGTATTCCATGCCATGTGAGCCACGCCCACCCTGAGCTGCCGGGGGAGGGGGCAGGAAGTTGCTGCTTAAAAGCGGGCTGGGGCGTCCTGGGTCCGGCCAGCGAGCGGCGGGGAGCGGCGGTTCCATAATTGTAGTCTTGCCTTTCCTTACGATTCTTCCTGTATTAGGAAGGCGCGAGCGAGCGGCACGTGGTTCTTTGTTGCCGTCTGAGGCTAAACCACGACATCCAGAAACCTGGATTGCTTTGCCTTGATGTATTGTCCCTGCAGCAGATACTGGGGTGGTTAAAGTCCCTCATGAGGACCAAGACCTGCAAATGTGAGGTTTATTCCACTTACCTGAAGGAGGCTTTAACTGCTTCTTCCTGATCAGGAAATCTGTAGTAGACACACACCACAATGTAGCCTGTGTTGGTCTGCCCTGTAATCCTGTCCCATAAGCTCCCAGCTGGCTCATTGTCCAGCCCCAGGCAGAGCTCCAGGTGGTCCCGCTGGCACACAAAGGGCAACTCCCTCTCTTTGCCCTCCCAGCTTGTCCTTCCTAGAGAGCCTGCACCCATCCATGGCAGTCCTGCAGTGGTGGGAGCTATCCCACCGTGGCTCTGTCATCCCAATTAGATTGTAGTCCTGCAACTGCATACAGACCTCTAATTCCTCTGGTTTGTTCCCTATGCTGCTTGCATTAATGCAATGAATTAGCGTGCTACAGACAGGCACCCAGTCATGCTGATTCCCCAAAACAGAAATGAGAGCTTTCCCCATAATGCTGTCTTGAAGGCACTTTTTTATTGATATGCATGTGATTGAGGTGGCTTTCCTTCAGCCCAACAAAACTTGATTAAACTTTGTCAGGTGGATCCCATGTGTGATTCTAGCGTTTCTCAATTGTCCCATGGTTGTAAAAAACAAATCCCTGTTGTTAACACCAGCTGTGCAATCAGTTGTTGACCCACAGGATCTGTCCTCTCCCCCTCAAGCCTATGGCATGTGGGAGTGGAGAGACATAAGGAGTTTTGTATTGGACAACAGTTAAGAATGAAGCATGTGGTATCTTATGAAAAGTCTTGTGAACTTGTTCCCCCAGGGAATACTTTTTTCTCCCAAATTCATTCAAAGTACACACGCAAGCCAAGGAAGGGACCTTCTCTTTCCTACACTTTGGGCTTTGCAAGGACTCCAGAGGGTTGGTGAGATTTTGGGTTAGACTTGGACCAATAAGAAAGGCTGAAAGCCAGATATCCCTGTTCAGACTCTGCATCAGTAGCACCCATGACTAATCCCTACCTGCCTTACCCTAAGACATGCTGATGGCATGAGTCAAGTCAAGCTCCTTGTGGTAGGCACTGGGATGGTGCTCTGCATGCTGCAGATGACTGGGGCAGGCTGAATGTAATAAGAGACCTTTTGGGGGTGCAACAATCACTCAGGAATAATGCTAAGTCCACAGAAAATAATTCAGTTTTGGTCTAGATGCAACTGGAACAATTTGGGCGTGTCCCAGTGGGCTGAAGTGCCTCCAGATTGGATGATCTATCTTATGCTACTGCCTTTTGGGAACAATCCCACAGAATAAAGAGGAAAGGGTCACCATGATACAATGGCAGCAATATTATGGTATTGGTGGTCTTGATGGTATGTTCAGAACCACACATAGTTTAAGTAAGTTCCACATCCATGCAGCTTATGTACTGTCATCTGGGATATGCATCATCCTTCCAGGGAATGACGGAGTGCTGGAAGCATAATGCCTGGACATAAACTACATGGTACCTTCTACTGTGTCGCATGAAGTAGACCAGCTCTGCTGACTTTTCTGGGATTGGGTCCCTGATCTCCTTGCCCATTTTGGAGTGGTCAGCACTGCTAATGATGCTAATGAGGAAAGACCAAGGTTGCTTTCAGGCTGTGCCTAATTGCATTTAATCAGTGCCTTGCAAAGTAAAGGTGGGCTGAAATTTCACACTGCCAGTGTTGGGTGAGATATAATTATTATTCAAAGAAGATAGTCGATAAGAACTTAAAAAAAAAAAAAAAAAAAAAGAAAAGCTTCTGTTCCACAGGGTTTCTAGTTGGCTGGAATAGATCAACATCTCATCTTTCACCTAAATAGGAATCCCTGGACTCCCTCAACTACTCTCATTTCTGAGTGAGTCTCTAGCTGAAACAGCATTCCAGAAAGAAGATAAGATTATCCTTGATCAAAACAATGTTCTTATTCTCTACCCTGGCTGGACAAGCTCTGTGGAGGAAGTGGCTGCTGAGAGAGGGAAAGGAGAAAAGCCAATGTTATGCTACCTCGGGACCACTCCACCTTCTGGAACGGAGAGAGCTGGAAGAGCTCTACATCTTGCAGAAATGTGCACTCTGCTCCACTGGCCTCTGCTGGCCCTACCTCATCTCTCTCCTAACAAGTTTTCAGCATATTGTTCTCCAGGCCCTTAACCTGTGCAACAAAGAGTGGTTTAATGTATAGGTTTATGCAGAAAGCCCAGACAGAACCCCCTGCTAACATTACAGTTTTCACCACGAGAGAGACCTTTGGCCCTATGGTCCACGTACAGCAGCAGAACAAACGTTCAGTGGCTGCAGAAAGCTGCAGGTCAGGGTAATCACGATGTATTGAAAACTCACCAAATACTCATTAATCAGAAGCATGGAGTCTTTGTTCGATGACCAGACCAGCGTCATCTGGTAGAAATACTTAAGGTCCCTCAGTATTTGTTATTTGTCAGCAATTTGTAGCTGGAACAGTAACAACTGCAATAGCTAAGGATGGAGTGCAGCTCATATTATGACCTCCTGAATGGTTTCATCCAAAGCCCATCAAAGCTGGGAGGGAGTCTTTGGCTTCAACTGTCTTTCAGTCAGACATTAATCTAATGCACCATAACTATCTCAGACAAATTCCTTTTTGTATCAAACTGCCCTCTGAAACTGCCTTCTTTTTTTTTATTGCTTCATCAAAATACATCCAGCTGTTCCTGTGCTTGTATCAGTACAATTTGCCCCAGACATTCCAATGGAAAATTGTATGCATATATAAGTCAGTAACAGCTGAATCCATTTTCTTCAAACTCCACTTATTTTAAATCTAATGGAAATCTAGAGAATGTGATTTGCTTGTCCTAACTTAATTAGATCAGTAATTTTAAGATTATTAGCGCTGGGCTTTTTTACTTCTGCTCAATATGTTTTGAATTCCATCTCTTTGCTCACAGAAAAATGTTGTTACACAATAGGTTATTTTAAATTGTAAATGTCCAGCAAACTTTAAACACATATTAGGCTAGTACAATGCAAAGAGAAAGTGGCAGTGATCTCCTCACTACTCCCAGCTGCTATTGGCCACATGACATGATAATAATAATAGCTTGCATTTCTGTTAAATTTTTAGCTTCAGGAAAAAACTTGAAGGATGTTGGGCTGCTCTCGAGTAATTTATGAATTCCATATGTTTATAAGTGTCTTTAAATGCTGTGAGGGATTTACAGTATGGAAACGTGTTTAGTCCTAGGAGGTGCTGACTGTCCATGGGCAAAGAGGAATAGAATTGCATTTAGGACATGCTGCAAATGCCATCTGCTTTGATGTCATACGTCTGTGCAGCTGTGGGGTTTAGCAGACTCTGCCCACCTGGGAAAAGATGTGTTCCAGGCAGAATACAGAGGAGAACCAAAACTCCAGGACACTGAGTCAAGCAAATTCTGAAGGAGGCAAGAAACAGACTTGCAGGGAAAACTACTGCAGAAATGCCATTGAAGTTCTCTGCTGAAGCTTGACAAAATTCTAGGCGAGATAGGTGCATTAAAACTGCTGCGTTCAAAACCTTTTAATCTTTTGTTCTAAAGGATTAAACTGTGATGTGGTGTTAAGAAGGCTGCCCCACAAAAGGTTCCAGAGAAGTGACTATTCAGCCTAAAAGGAACTTGAGGGATGAGGCTGACAAGTGAGCAGGTTACTGCAATCCAGGATCTAGTCTAAGGCCAGGAAAACTGGAGCCTTCCTCTCAGCGGCGGATGAAGTGCCCTTTGAGGGACCAGAATATTGGGCAGAAAAGCAATTCATCCTATAAACACTATCCAAGATAGGGCCAAGGGTGAGGGGCTGGAAAATGCATCCTCCATTCATGTGGACAGTGTTTCATGACATTGAAAGTTCATGGCATATACAGATGGATTGCTTGAAACAAGAAGAGGCTTAATTTTTGACGTTTTCCGTCAGCAAGTTTCACTTTTCCTGTTCCCAAATGAAAACATTCTGCTTTGTTGAAGTGCCCAAACCACCTCAGTTAACATTCATGCGCACCTCCAGACGGCGTGGGGAGTGCCGTAGCTTGGGGTTGCAGGCCGATGTTCACCACTGTGGTTACAGGTACCTGACCAATTTCCTTGCAGTCCCTTGTGCTTGGCCCTGGGGTCCATTGGCTCCCATGGGTCACAACAAGACCTGCTTGGAGGGGGAATGTTCCCATTGTGGGGAATGTGGTCTGGCCAAGGGGGACCTGTAGTTTGGAGGGAAGAGAGCACGGGCCACCAGGGTTAGAAACTTTCATAATGGAACGTGCTGCTGCTAGAAAAGCAGAATAAAGCTGGGCTGACTCAATAAAAAGTCAGTTGTGTCAGTTCAATAGATCAGAATGCACTGAAAATGCTGAAGCAGTTTAAAACCACTACTTTAGTGGGTTTTTCTGCTTTCACTGATGGAGAACTGAAGTGTTTCATGATATAAAAATCCTTTGAAAGATCATTTAGACAGAATCAAAATAACCAGCCCTACTTAAAAACAAGTTGCCTTGGCTTATACAGCAGATGATATAGTAGGCTCATATGTAATCCACCAGACCACAGCGCATCCCAGGGAAGTCATTAGGTTTGAGTCCTCTTTCTGTGGAAGTCAATAGCGAAACTCCCACTGATTTTGCTAGCAGCAAAAGTTCACCTCTTGGATGCAGTTTTTACATTCCTGTAAGGGTGAACAAAGCCCTCTGTTTTAACCATGAAAAAGCAGGATCACACCAGCACAAGCAGAGATTTTCTGTGAAACTTCCATTGCCAAATGAAGGAAATAGTCATGTAACGTAGCGTGCTGATGACCGTTGCTCAAAGTGCATTCCCTGGTTAACGTGCAAAAGCAGATGGAACGTTCATGTTCATCTCTTCTGAAGCATTTCTTATAAATATTCCAGGCAAAAGAATTTGTATCTTCTTCTGTATTTAATTTCTCAGGCTCCCATGAAACCTAAAGAGAACTTTTTGTAGAAGATGGTGTTGGGTAGAAGATAGTGGAATAGCGTTTTCCTTGTTCTGAGTAAATGGTCAGCCTGAAGTTACCATCAAACAACACTTGGTGTAAAATATAAGGCAGGACTTTAACAATATCCTAAATAATAGACTTCTCTGAAACTTTCTGTGTGCGTAAATAAAGTCATACTTAAGTATCTGAGTTTCCCCTTCCCAGATAATGAAATTACAGGGAAAGTACTGACATTACTTAAACATTATTAAATAATAATGAAGATAATAATAACAATAATTATATTATTAATAATAACAATAATTCTATTATCAATGATGTTTATTTATAATCATTAATTCTTAATGATTATAATAAATTAATAATAAAATAAGTACTAATAAATAGACATTAAAAATAACAAACAAAAAGCAATAAAAGCCAGGGATTTTTACTGAAAACCAGATTTTTATTTTCTTGTGATGGAATCTGAAATAAATTTCTAGCAATTTTTTATCTCTGTTTTGGAAGTGTAATAACCTTGCCGCTTGGCAGTTTACCTAAATTCCAGCTGTCCCACGAAATTTTCTTATTTTTATTGTGGCCATGGAGTAAACTAAGCTTTCTACAGCGTACCATTTTTCTGAAGAAAGTGTAAGTAATGAATTGCCCGCCTGGGCATGAGAAGTTTGGGTAATCCGCGTTTCATACAAGGGTTTTTCCAGCTCTGTTTGGTACTACTCTGGGGGTGTGAAGAACTGACTAGAGCTGATTGAAACTGAAATGGTGTACAAACCTTCACACTTCACAAACTTTTCACACAGTGAATTCTATCCAAAATGAATTTCCTTTAGCCACAGGTACTAGGACGGAAATCAGATACTTTGGTTTTAAAATATTTTCATATCTTTTGCAAAAAAAACCTTTCCAAATTAAAGCTTAAAGAAAGTGAAATATTGCCATTCACATTTTTCAGCCTACTGTCTTCAACATGCGGTGCAATACTTGAGGAAGCATGTGCTGAAATTACCTTCATTCTCTAGGGGTCAGGCGTATAAAACAACAAGGATGTCTTTCTCTAGTGGTGCTGCCAATATGATACTCCACTCAACAATGTCAAGAGCTTTTTCTTTTTCCGCACAACAGGACAGCAAATCTCATAAGAATGCAAGGGGGAGTGTCTTAGCATTTGCCAACACTTCTTCTAAAGTTACTAGAGGAGTAGATACAACCAACAGGTAGCACACATAGCACTCAAGAAAACAACCGTGCTTCATTTCTTCTGCGTTTCCAAGGTTAAAAAGTGGTGTGTTGTGGTTTGAGGTACAACTGAAAATTATTAAAGAAAGGATAATGGAGGTCCAAGGGGAAGTAAGCATGTAAAGGGGTAAATTCTTACACTTCCCTTTTAGAATTAAAATTTGGGAGACTTCATAGTCAACAGTGAAGCAAGACGCCCTTTCTAGCCTAGCTTCTGCTCTCCCACGGCTCTTGAGGTCATATGAGCCATTAATTAAATTCTCTCTCTACCTGACAGAGATTATAACTGACAGAGAGACTAAAGATATACCCAAAATGTGGTATCAAGGCGGTGATGTAGTTTGAAGGGGGGATGACTCATCCCATGCTGCACTATGGTACTGCTGGAATAAAATGGTGGAAGAGAAAAGGGAAAAAAACCCCAGAGAAATGAGAGAAATTCATAAAGCAATACAATTCCAGGAACTAAAGTATTCTGATACCGGGGAGTGTAATGCTGTTGTACAAGAGAGCAAAAGAGAGATGCAGAAGGGGAGATAAGGAAAACGGGGCGGGGGGGGGGGGGGGGGGGGGAAGATAGCAAAACCCAGAGATGATCTGGTGTAAAATTCAAGTCAAATGATGTAGAGAGATACATTCCCAGCTAACCATTAGATAACAGTAAAAAGCATTACCTACCATTTTGTTTCTCTTTACAAAATACTGTGTGAATAGTATTGGTCCAGGAGTGCAGAGGTCTGGCTGCCTCGACACACACTGCTCCTGCCCCTGCTTCGCCTTGTAGAATTCATCCTATGCTCTCCTGGAGGCAGACACAGAGCTGAAAACACACAGGATCTCTGAAGTGATGCTCAAATGCCAAAGACAACAGCTTCTTAGACAATGTGGAGGGAGCTGGCAGTCATCACAGGTCTGAGATCTGAAGGTTACATGCTTAGTGTGTTCCCCTGTGCTCATGGTCTATGGATACTCAGACATCTTTAAACTTCATTTTCTTACCAACAGCTTGTATGTGCATTTTGCATGTGGAATGTTTAAAATAGCATGAGAAAATAAGAAAAAAAAAACCCCAAAGCCTTGCAGGTAAACTCAAGGTTGAGTTCTCGGACAATTAGGGGTGCCCCCAACTCAACTTGTGTCATCTCCATTTGAAGTCTGGTACACCTTCTCTCCTGGGTTTGGTATGTTCAGGGTGCAGAGAGGGCACTGAGGCACTGGTGAAGATTTTTTTCTTAAAACTGATCTATTGCTTGCTAAGTCAATCCATCTCCAGAGGGACACAGCTACTAGTCAGTGTTCTAGAACTCCATGGATTAGCAACAGATGTTTTCTCAGTTGTACAATGGAAAACATTTTTTTCTTCTTCTGAAGTCTCTGGACTTGGTACAGTCTGCTATGGCTTGGGTATGGTCTTGACCCACAATAGCTTTGGTAACAACACATATAATATAAGACAACAATCTTGCCTTCAGTTATTTAAGAGAAACCTGATTCCACTCCCAAGACAATACAACTCTGGCCAAAGGAAGTTCAGTTGGCTTCTTCTTTCTCTGAAAAACAGACCACACAGTTGTGGTGGGTGAAAGAGTAGCCAAAAAATTAAGACATCATTTTCAGACAAATATATTTTTATTTTTTCTCAAATACAGTATTTTTCCCAGTCCTCCCACTCTTGCGATATGAACTACTGCATATGCTTCATGAAATTACCATCTACTGCTCCATTGTTTATTTTTGTAATCACTGGATTTTATTTCATTTGTTTGCCTTTTGACCCTGTTTTGATTATGAAGAATTTTAATGACCAAGGGATCTCTAGATTAGAGTCTCTTTACTGCAATGTGCTATACATAGAAAATTGGAGAAATTTCACTGGCAGTATTGATACTCTGGTTTATCCCCACAATCAGACAAATACTTAAGTTACTACCAAGGGATTTTGATTCCTCTAGTACCTTTCCTCCTGGTACTGTTTTTTTATCAGATCACTTTGTGAAATTCATGTAAAGCTTGAAACCCAACCGCATGGTTTATTTTAGCATATTTTTTTTAAATTTACTAGCTTGAATTCTTCCAGTAACTTCATAGCTGAGTCAGGTTTGTTGACCCCTGTAGCTGCTTTCTCTTAAACAATCTGCTGAATTGTACAATGCACATCTGAGCAAAATGTTAGACTTGAAATGCCACCAAGTATATTCTATTTCTGAAACACCCTGGTATTCTAAATCACTCAGTGATTTGAAAGTCAATGGAATGAAGTTCAGGAGAAATGAGAGAACTAGATTTACTGTTAATTTGATATTTGGAAGTGACATTTCATTCTGCATGTGGATGCTGGAAAAGCTGCCAAAACCAGGCTTTGCTAAAACATCGTAATTACTGGTTCCTCTAATCCCCAAATACAACATTGTTTGATGAAAACAGTCTATTCTTCAGTCTCTTCGCTCCACCATCTATTGTTTTATACCAGTTATTTATAAAAGGAAATGTCTGACTTGTTAAAATGGAGTACTTGAGTCACTATTTGATTAATTTCTTCTCCCTCTACATTATCAGTCTTGATTTAAGCAGCAGGTCATTGTGTTCTGGTTATCTCATGTTTTAACTAGTCAACTCCTTCTGCTTTGGCCTTTTCTCTGTCAAAATGAACCTCACTTTCCCCCCGCCCCCTGTAAAAGCCTCTGTACTTGTTATACCACTGTGCTGTAAAAGGGACCCTTGTCCTCTTTGGCATACTGAGAGGACCCGTGGGCTAGATGGAGTCTGAGGCATGTCTGGGTGCAGATGTCCATGGCCAGACATAGTGTCTTGGTTGGAAATCATTCCAGGCTGAGAAGTACAACAAGTCACCCCCTTCATGAAGAGCCTCAGTGCTCCAGTTGGCTTCTGAAAGAGATTAGTAAAGGTAGATAAAGGTAGAGATTCTCTTTCTCCAGCTACTATAAAAATAAAAATATAAAAATAACAACGAGTAAAGTGTAGATAATACAAAAAGTCAGGCAGCCTACCAAGTGGCATGGTTTAGCTAACCTTTGACTATGGTGTTGGATGCAGAGCACTGTGGAGTGTCATGTCGTGGGACACAGCTGTCTGAATTCAGTTTTGGTATTGCACATACAACATTTTCTCAGTCAAAGGTGCCAACTCTCAGCCCTGTACCTCAACTGCAGTTCTTCTTTTCCAGAAATTCTCGTCCACCCATGAATAGCAGGTATCCGAGGATATGATTGCTGTCTGTGATCAGCGCTTTCTGCCAGAGAAGCAAGATCATGCTGGTATCAACAGCCGAGCCCAGCAAGTGCCCTTCTAGCCATGTGTACCAGGAACCAGGACTGCGTTCTGCTGCACTTCTCCCACCCATCAGTTCTGGCCATCATGGTCTCTCTGAAACTGGACAAGGCATTGACTCACCTAGTCGGATTATACATCAGCTGTTTCGAACTGAGGACCTTCACACTTTTGTCAGATGCTGTAGACTATCCCCAGGCTCACTGAGTTTGTGTTCAACTGCAAACAGTGCTTGGAAGCTGACGGAACCCAAGCTATGTATGTTCTTGGTGAAGGACTTGGCAGGGCATGATTTGTAACAGCAGTATATTGTTCTTGCTTGGCTTTAAATCTTAGCACTGCACTTCCTCAAGCAACTCTCTGACACCCCGGAGCTTGGGAGGAAAGATGACAGCCCTTGGACATCTGATGGCTGTTTTCGGTGGTGGTCACTGCACAGAGCTGACTGCACTCCAGCTTGGACCCACCTGTCATGAGGGTGTTGTGACTGGTAAGTCTGCTGGGCATTTGGTGTGGGGCTGTCTCAGAACTGAGCCCCCTTTAACAACATCATTTTTCCAGGCTGCTTGATAAGGTTAAGCCGTACATTTCTTTCCAGAGTTCACCATTACGAGAAACCTGGCTATCCTCTGCTAGTTGGGGCAGGCGTGTTAGTGACAGCCCACATATACTGAAATCTGTGCTGTGCTGTCGAAACTTCTCCTCCAGGTGTGTTATTTTCATTATATAGCATTTAGATTAGTGTTACTGTTTGTTTAACTTTGTAGCAGATCTAATTTCCAAAGCTGCTTGGAGCCTTTTGTCATGCTATTTTACTATTTTTCCTCATCTGCTTAGGCTTAAGCACTCTGTATATGATAAAAAATTGTTTTATTTTCCTGTAAAACACCTTGGATACTGAATACAACCCATATGGCAGTTTGAGGAAACAGCATCTCCCAAAGAGGGTGTTGAATGTGCACAAATATGTGCTTGTTTTTTACTAAGGGCACCTGCCAGAACCCTGCTGACACATCAAGTGTAAAAAAATATTTGGCGTCAGTCATCTCCTCCATAATTTCCTTGTAGATATTGGAAAATATTCTCTTTTATGTATTTATTTAATTCTGCAGGATATTTCCTGGTCCTCATAGCCACATCTATACTGGAAAAGTAAACATGCCATGGCAAGTTCTCTAGTACTGAGGCCAACTGGAGTGGATATGAACTCAGTCCATGCTGGTCAATTTGCTGTCCCTCAAAACAGTGACAAGTTACAAGGGATGGGCCCTGGAATGATTTAATCTACGTATAGAAACATAATTTGGAAGGACTAAATCAGAAGTCAGACTGGGTACTATCTAGCTGCCTTGTAGCAAGGCAGAGGTGGCAAGAGCAAGAAGTGGGTAGGTGATGGCAGGAGGAGAAAGAGGAGAATTAGAAAGATGTTCATGTCAGTGGCATCCTCTCCTCCCTGAGGGTGAAGGCAATGCAGGGCAGCCCAGATCGCCCCGAGCATGCTAATGCTGTGTCCTCGCAGAGGGCTGGCCAGATCTGTTGAGTGAACACTCAACTCTGCTCTTCACCGTGTTGGTCTGCAGTGCCCCAGAGCAAAATGCAGAGACCTGTGGAGGGGGACAGGCATTCTGAGGCAGAAGCTGGTGACACAGAGGGAATATTTTGTGTGCAGTAAAAGGTCACTTCTGTCTGTTCTTGCTTGCCCCATGGGGCTGTGTTTTGGCTGGGTCTGCACCATTGGCTGTTCAATAACGTGAAACAGGCTGGGCTGGGGCATGGTGGTTTTGGGCGGGGGGGAAGAAGGAAACAGTGCTGGAGTGAGTGCAGGGTGGATGTCGGGGAAGTGTTTCTGCAGGTGCCTGCCATGGCAGTGCCTTGCCTGACCCACAGAGGGATGACACATGGGGTGACCACAGCTGACCACAGCCCCGCCTGGGACTTCGGGGCATGTGGTGACCTCAGAGAGGGCTGGGTTCTCCTGGCTCTGCTGGCAGTTCCCAGTAGGCCTCCCTGATGAAACCCAGGGGTGTCATGAAAGAGTTAGGCAGTAGATACCACCAGGTCTACATAGTGACACCAGGGACAACATAGGACATAGACAATCTGCGCAATGATCATACTCAACTTTTGTGTTAGCCCTCGTATTTATTTATAACTAGGGGAACTTCCTTAGGGCCTGTCTGGTGATGCCTTTTCACCCTTATGACATTATGTCCTAGAAGTTTTCCTTGATTTCCTAAGTATTTTGTCCCTTAGTCTCTTAGTGAGACCAAGAATTTGGCATAGTTTTAAGCCAATGAAATTTTCACTAAAACATAACATATTGCATTTAGATTTGATAGATTGTTTTAGCTAAAAAAATCAAGGGTTCAGTTAATCACTCTGAGTGCAACTTTTCTGTTTTGTTTTGTTTTGTTTTATTTTATTTTATTTAAAAATACATTCAAAACTAAAGTGCAATCAAAACAATTCATGTTAGAACAGAATTTGTTTTCAAGTAGAAGGTTTGATCTAAAACATTTGTTAGAGTTTTTTACAAAGTAACCTTGAATACTTTATGCAAGACTGACTAGAATGTGAATAGGCATTGATTTAAACATTAACTTGTTTCATTTTGTTTCTCTTTTGTACCTCTTCTTGTCTAAATGCCTCTATAGGATATTTATACATATTGTTGGCAATCACCAAGTAAGAATGTAAAACTACACATGACTGAGTTATAGCTGTTATTTTAAATTGGCTACTTCTAGCAGTAATCATTTAAGAGTTAATAGTAACTATTATATCTAGCTTTGTAATTATTTGGTATAGCCCCAAATGATGATATTCTGCATTTACATCCAGTTGACTGAAGGAACTGTAGTCCATGAAGGAGCACAGCCCAAGCCCATGGCATTCAAGCACCTGAATCCTTACCTAAGACAAGACCCTGAAGCCCTCTTTGCCCCCAGCTTAGGCTTTGCAACACCTTAAAATGTTGTGGAATCTGTTGTTGGCACTCTCTGAGGGGTGGGGAGGATGAGGCTCTTCCCAGGAGCACTGCACCAGTCCCAAATTCAGGGTGGAAGCTGCCTTGTGCCAAGCGTGGGGATGCTCCTGGACCATGGCCTCACTCAGGGCTGCCCGTGTGCTTTGCAGAAGCTGCGTCCTGTCCCAGGAGCAGATTCCTAGGGGACCACACGTGGTGCCTTAGCAGAGACACCTGCTGCAGAGGTGTTTAAGGTGATGTATGCTGTGCAAGCTCTGGGGCTGGAGCAGCACTTGGGAGTGACCTGATGGTAACAGGGCTTGAATGGCACTGCCAGGTGTGTCGGGCTGGGTCACCCCAGGGCTGCCACACCTCAACCATGCTCCGACACAGGGCAAAGACATGCCCTGTCCCTCGTTTCTTTCCTTACCCCACTCTTCTGTTTTCTGCGCATGTTATTAATGAGGAGACATCACCTTTTTCTGAATAATATTTGAAGAAATTTCAGCCTGGTTGGGTAAATGCATTCTTCATGGGGACCAAAGATTTCTCATCGAAATCCATATTGGTTTTTACCTGGTAAATCACAGATAATAGGTCTAACACTGAGCAACTATCAGTACTGTCAGCAGTCCCTGACCTGGGGTAATGTGCGGCAGGAATTTAATCTTCCCCTGCAAACATGATCTCCTCTTCAGCCCCTCTACCTCCATCGCTGGGCTTGGGAGCAGACTGCCGAGCTGCAGCGTGGTCTGTGGGTCTCTGTCTGGGTGTCTTGTGTAGCTGCCAGCATTCACTGACACTCTCTCCATAACCCTCAGCAACACATTCAGCTCTTCTGCTTTTCTAGGCCCTAGTTGCTTTGATGATTTAGTGTCCTCTTTGATTCTGGCCCCAGGCTTGGAAAAGTGAATGCTGCCAACCTGCTTGGAGCCTACAGGGTATTTTACAATTAATAGCATCCCTATTGTTTCCTCAAAGACCACTTGGTATTTTCAGCCTGAACTTATCTTTGCCATTGTTTCATTTCCCCTTTGTTTCCCCTAACAGCCTGTTTTGATTTAACTCTATGTGGTCAGGCATGACATAGATTAAACTGAGTTGTGTATTACATTTGAAAAGCACATGAACAATTGTCTTTACGTGGTTGCAGTTTGCACACTGATACTTGCTTTGCATATTACTCTTGCTGAATTGCCATCAGACCTGCACCTGCAGTCTGGTTCTAGCTGGAAACCTGTGTATTTGCACCTCAAAGTGCCTAGGAGCAAGCGAAAAACTGAGTGAGTCAGTGCTTGGGCTGATATGGCTTGCTTTTAGTGCTTTTTCTCAGAGGAAAATTGGCTTTGGTCTAAACATTTAGTGGGAACGTCTGCTTTTTGCAGAGACTTTTATTGAAGTTTATTTTTCCCAGTTTTCACCACCGTTACTGCTCACTTTCCAACCAGTATTAATCACCCCAACAAGAAATACCGACCTCAGCTCTTGAAAGTGTACCCTCTTAGGTGTCTTCTTTACGAGCTACGAAAGTCTGCATGAGGTTGCCCAAACATATGTTTGTGTATTTAACATGTCTCAAAACCTGGCAGATGTTACCCGCTCTATCATGTTACAGTGCAGAGTTTTCAGGTGTAATTCCTATGTCTGGAAAACTTTCCCCTGCACAAAGTGTGGGCTTGCAGCAGGCTGATCCTTTGCTCGCACGATCTAGTGCTAATCTCTTGGCCCACATCCATGAAGCTGACCACATCGCAGAGTCCTTTCTCAGAGAGGTATTTATTCTGTTTCTTTAGTGAGGGATAATTAATAGGCTTTGGATTCCCACCAGCCGCTTGAGTGAATGGACGGGACAGCAGGAAACAAGGATGAGTAACACTGGAGTCAGAAGTTCTTAGAAAGAGAAGTCCTCTTCTGCTTCGACATTATTTTGGTTGCTTATCACTTCTTGATGTACAAAAATTGGCTTCCAAGCTACGATGCTAATAAAGGGCCGCATTTTTTTGTGCCTCTAGCTCCCCTGGCTTTTCCTGAGCTTCCATCGGGGATTAATTTGGCCCAAAGCATCCACTCACAACTTCTATGGTTGCGGGGGTAGGCAGGCTTTCTGGCATGTGCTATGCCGAGTCATTACAAATTCTGTCTCTGGGACACAGCTGTGCTGGGGCTGCTGCTCTCTCTCACAGACACTTCATGCAGCCTCAGGCTGCTGACGCTGCTCGCCGCCTCACCGCGTTTCCACCTTGCCTTCCCTCACTGGGCCAAAACGCAGTTATGGCTCTGCTTTTCCCCCTACCCTTCGTCGGAGTCACCAGCAAGGACGGCCTGCCACCCTTGTGCCCCACGTGCAGGCGGCTGCCGGCGGTCATTCATTCTGCTGTGTCATATGTGGCTTTCATTTGGGGAGATCCTGGAGGTTGCTTCTGGTAAACCAGATGATGGAGGTCGAAGCAGCGCTGGGTGCCTGAATAACACTTCTAGGATCTCAGGTCTTCCTTTGACAGCGCTAATATATGAGGGAGAACAGCATTCTAGTCTCACGTGTCCCATCTCTGAGCCACTTCTTTTCTAATATAATTATTTTTTATCTGGTAATCCAGATAAAAGAAAGGTCAGATGGTTGTGACTAGAAATAAGCCAGAATTTGAGCAATTTATTCCAAGTGCTGTCCGTTCTAGATTTTTTTAAAAAACACCGAAAAACCCCCAACACAAAAATATTTAATGCTACAGTAAAACACCGTTAATTCTTTGAGAAGGAAATACCCTCCCAGATTCTATCAAAACCTATTTGTCATTGGGGGAGAAAGAGGAAGAGGATGATGAGGAAAAGGTATGTCACTACAGACATTGACCCAGCATTCATAACTGGGGATAGAAGGGAATTAAAATGAAACAAGTCCTAAATTTCCTTGGACAGGAAGTTTACATCAGCAAAACCAAAAAATCTTGCCAATTTTTAAAAAATTTGCAAGTCCCCAATTTTAGCTTCTTTTACTTTTGTAACTTTTCCATCATAAAGACAAATTTTGGAAGTAGGAGAGAGATTACAGTGTTTTCCCCAGATTTTCTCAGATGCGTAGATACCTGGAATTTGGTCCTGAACAGCCGCAATGACATCCTTTTGACCAAACTGTGGCTTGTGATCGTCCCCGAGCAGGGGGTGTTAGTCACAGCTCTGTATTTGCATGGGAATTAGACCAAACACAATTTATGCCGATGCTTTCCACAGAGGTTATAGAGGAGAAGGAGGTGGCAGTCTGCAAATGTCTCCACTTCTTTCCAGGGCAGCTCTAGAGAGAGGTGGCAGGTTTCCTTCAGCCAAGCCTTGTGTGTGCCGCCCTGTCCCCAGTCTGTTACTAAGCGGCGGTGTCCTTCATGGAGGTAGGACACCATTACACCTTCTGTGGTGTCAGTAGGCTTTGCTACAAAACATCTTCTCATAAATCTGAGCCTGGGTTTAAAATTCCATGGCAGCTACCTCACTTTGTCTTTTCACGTGACAGATCCTGACCTATAGATGTTTTCTCCTTACAGCCTATATAGCTACGACACAACTAAAAGCCAAACAGCCCCTACGTTTTCATTTACTTTTCACAGTACGTCTTGCTATAAGGATCCTGGAGGCTTCTCTGCAATGTATTTGCCTTACAATGAACTATTTCATTCTCTTTCCTTTTCTTCCATCTAAAAAAGCAGTAGGTCCATGGAGCCCCAGCATAAATACCCATGGCACCATGCAGAGGTGCTGCCCATGTGCCATCCACAGCGTGTGGCGGCATGTCACAGAGCAGCACATTCTGTTTTCCTCACTTCTGCTGCGCAGAGGTTCACAGAATCACAGAATCACAGAACCTTCATGGTTGGAAAGGATCCTTAAGATCATCGAGTCCAACCAAACAACCTACAACCTCTGCCACTAGAGCATGCCCTGAAGTGCCACATCTAGACGTTTCTTAAATACCTCTAGGGATGGTGACTCGACCACCTCCCTGGGCAGGCTGTTCCAGTGCCTGACCACTCTTTCAGTAAAGTAATTCTTCCTAATATCTAACCTAAACCTCCCCTGCCGCAACCCTCCCCCTGTGTTCTTTGAACACAGCCTGTGCCTCCAGAGTAAAACCTAAGATATGTCAGGCTAAGTTAATTTGTGGGCTAGACAAGCTTAACAGTATGCCTGTAAGGGTTTTGCACAGAATGTACCGGTGTCTGCAGACTTGGAAAGAGTTCTCTTTTCCGAGTCAGGCAATGGGAGCCAAATTCAGATGTGAATCTGAGTTCTCCAATTCTGGAGGGAGTCTGAGTTGGTGTATTTTACACCTTCTTCCGCCTCCCCTCATCCCAGGAGTGCATTACGCTGACCTAGCTTCCCTCAGATTTAGTTTTCATTTATGTTCACTGAGATGCACTCAGGCTCACATCCACCAGCCACAGTATAAATCCCCTGGCTTTTTACACAAGCTCTGAACCTGGCCATCCAAAGCTGCGTTTAAGGAATTTAAGGAAGTCTTAAGTTAGTTAACCCCCCCACCAAAGGGCTGAGAGAGAGAGGAGCGGAGCAAGAAGAACAGCTAATAGAACATAAGTTCAAAGTTCTCCTTTTCTTTGCCTCCTAGCTCAGTTGCTCCTGACCACTGGTGAGTGAATATTACTAGCTGGCCTAAGATATTAACCTAAGATACTCCTAGAAGTATTCTAAGTTTGTGTTTAAAATGTGGAGCAGGGGAACATTCTGATGTATTTTTGGGACGCTGGTCCTGTGCTGACAAGCACCAAAGACTGCAGCCGATCCACAGCTGCAGAGGAGAGTTCAACCTGTGATCTCCTCCCACCATCTGAGCCAGGATGGGCATGGGTTACACATGGGCCCACAGGTTAGTCAAAAGATTAAGCATTTATATGTGCCTTACTAATGTATGCATGTTAGCATGCATCTCATTATCAACAATGTAATTAACAACACTTTTCTCATTATCGATGGTATCATCATAAATTTAATTATCAACATATATGCTATTGATACCCTGAAGACAGCTATTTACCACTTCAGAAGAAAAGAAAGATCTGTTGAAGAGCACATTTACAGCTAAAAACAGTGACTGAACTCTGAGGCACCTTGGATATTTTAATTTAAATCACCTAATGACTACTATCATATACTCTGAGTCATATTTTAATCATGGAATTGTAGAATGGTTAGAGTTGGAAGGGACCTTAAAGATCATCTAGTTCCAACCCCCCTGCCATGGGCAGGGACACCTCCCACCAGACCAGGTTGCTCAAAGCCCCATCCAGCCTGGCCTTGAACACTTCCAGGGATGGGGCATCCACAACTTCTCTGGGCAACCTGTTCCAGCGTCACCACCCTCAGAGTAAAGAATTTCTTCCTAATATCTAATCTAAATCTACTGTCTTTCAGTTTAAAACCATTACCCTTCATTCTATCACTACATTCCCTGATATTTCCTCCATCTTCACAGTTGTGCAATAACATTGTTGTGAATGAAGAGAAGAGTTTGGGTCTACGTACCTCCTGGCAGATAGAGGCTTTACAGCATGGATGACAGAAACTGCTCTGTATAACTTTGAAATAACAGGGGCTTCAGTACTTCAGTACTGCAGATTTACTGCAAATGTTAGAGCTGTTTGCTGACGGTAACATTTGAAGGAAGCATCCTGCAAAGGCTGCACTTGCACGTTAGTTGAGATATTGCTTATCCCGTTTCAAAAACTTTGTATTGTAGCTAGCATATACCAAGTTTACTTTTTATCCAGTATATAATGTCACCGTAGAATGTGTTTCATTGACTTACCAAACATGTCGGTTAGTACATTGGGAGGTTCTGCATCTTTTGAGTTGTTCAGATTTAAGGGGCACCCAAACCTTTAAATAAGTTCACCATCAGAAAATGTTCTTTTTGTCCATTCAGAGGCAAGGCTGGTGAGCCTGAACATAGATCCTCTATGGTGACTTTGCTGTCTGACTATCTAGCCTGGAGGCATGCTTACACTGAAATCAGAAGTGTAAAGCATACTAGATGCTCATGTGCTGTACCTGAGCCAGCTTTGAATGGCCATTTTGCAGAGCGTAACTGTGGCAGCGTGAGATTAATGTCTGAAAAAGAAGGCTGGACAACGTTTTAAGAATAACCTCTTTTGGGGATATTTGACATTTTAAAAAAGGCTCCTTGGAAAGCTTCACCGTTGAAATTGTCAGTGAAATAGTTATGGTCACGTTTGCTTTGTTCACATTTTGACTTAACTGTTTTGATGGGAAAGGTCTTAAACTTTTTAGGCAACCATTTTTCAGGAACACTAGTTGGGATGATGTTAACAGAGTCCTCAGGGAGACTAAGAATTGCACATATCTTTTGGGGAAGAACAAGTTATTTGCATGAAATAGTTTTCCCATCCACATCAAATTTGCTTGGTTTTGGTGGTACTCTACGCTACGATTACCTGTGGTGTTCTCACTCTGTGGATGAATAATATGCTTCAGTTTTCTGAACTGCTAAGCTGGTACTTTTCATCAGCACTAAATTCACATTGAAAAGAAAAGGAAATTAAGCCATTATACTTTAGTTAAGGAAATGTGCCAAGAATGAAAATAGCATAACCTTAATCCTTTCTCGTAACAAAGGGACAGTTTTCACAGGTTGTGCATGATAGAAGTATCGTTTTTCATTGGGTATTACTGTCAGAGAGCCATAGAAAAGATTTTGTAAAGGGTGTGATTTATTTACATAGTAGAAACAACTTCTCCTTCCAAACATGAATTAAAGTCAAGGTTGTATGTGCTTGAATTTGGACCAGTTTCTCTTATATCATCTTCATCCATTGCTTGCCAAAGTGGAAGAGACAGAAGGCCCCATGAAGAAAACATCTCTCAGCATCAGCCAAATTAGGGAACACACGCTTTGAAATGAAGGAAAGGTGATCTCTCAGGGTAGTTCATTCCATCAACAATTTCCAGCATTCTCGGGACATCTGTAAGTAGTGTAATCTCAATTTCCTTTTCCTCAGCACTTTATAAAATTGAACATATGTGAAGAGAGAAAGAGGAAAGATAACTGATCATGTTTAGGTGTGGTTACACTACTGCTGTGACTTAACGATTGAGTTAGAACAGGGCTCTGGGAATGGCAGAGACAATGAATTCTCTCTTTTTTCCCTTGATCTAATGACTATCTCCACCAAAGATCAAGAAAAATACACTTTCCCTTAGCCAACAGCAGGCCTGCTTTTCTGACTTTGAATAAAAAAATATGTTGAAATTCATAATTCAGCTATTTCTTTTTTGCTTCCAATTCTTTTTTATTCCTTCTCCCCATATTCTTCTCTCTTTTAGTTATATACAGAAGGAGGAACTACTCTGAAAACAAACAAATGACCAACAGTTTTACCTTTCTCTGCCTCTTTTAAATGTCAGAGAAAGGATTAATTTGACATTTAGACCAACATGGAAATCAGGTACGCATTCTGCCCAGATTCGTGGTCTGTGACAAGTCATTTAAACTTCCCATGCATCAATTTCGTTTGTACAAAGGCTGTGTAGAGTACCCAACTTGGACTCCTCAACTGGTAGTTGTTTCTTTCATCTCTGTGAAGCTCCAAGGCAAGCTGTGAAGACCAGAGTATACAACTATCATAGGCTGGTTTCCTTCTTCTCCTAAGGTGGAGGAATGCTGTTCACAGGTGAGGAAGAAATGAGTTGTTGATATTGAGTTCATGTAAGAGACACTACCTAGTGGCACTTGCCCAAAGTACGCTTTTTAAACTTGGGTGCAGAGCTGCTTCCCTACAAAGCTTTGTCCCTGCCACCAAGCTCAGATTGCACTATTCCTGCTCGCAGCCCTAAACCTTTCCTGGTCTGAGATGTCTTACTGCTTCTGAGGGTGGATCCCACCAGTGAAACTCAGCTGGATGGGCAGGAGGGACTGCCATCTGCTGCTCTCTTCCCTTTCCAACTCTGCATTCTCATCACCACCTTCCTACAGATACTGCTGCCCCACTGGGTCTGATGGTGGGGCTGCCTTGGTATGTTTTCTAACCCTGTCAGTCCAAATCAGCCAGATAGATACTTAAAATACTTTAAGGAGTAGTGTTTGCTAACCTGGATGAATCAGATGAGGCAGTGCTCTTGTGAGTAGATCAGCTGGCAGACTTGAGAGGGACAAGAGAGAGTAGATGGGAATTCTTTTGCGCCCCACAGCAGATTCTACTATAAATTTTATTGATTTTATTTTTTCACAAATGGGATCTGGGGAAAGAAAAGCACACTGAAACAAGTGGTAGTTGGGTAGCTTCTGCAGAAGCAGGTAGGGCAGTTGTAGTCTATAGACAAGAGGTCATTTACACCCAAAAGGGCCAAAGGCAAGACCAGAACAAGTTAATCTATTTCATATCATGTTCTGGCTCTAGCGGGTTACCAGCATAGCTTTCTTGGTCATTTCAGCTGAGGAGCTGGACAGGAATAGGTTCCTGTTACCTTGGTAGGTGAAGGTTTTCCCTATGGAAGTGGACTGCATTTCCCCACACGCTTATGGTGGATAACATCTTCTGGGCCCTGATGAGACCCCTAACCAGAAATCAACACCAGAACAAACACAGCTGAGACAAGTTGCTTACCAACACAAGTCAATATATAGTCACTGCTAGCCTAAGCCAAATTCACAACAATGGCCTGGTGCATCAGGTGTGATTCTACCATATGCATACTCAAAGGTTTGTCCATTCCCATTTTCTGCTTGCTGAAAAAGTGAACAAACCTATGAAAATACATAAACAAGGTTTGGATCCTGTATGAGAGAGTATCTTTCGCTCTCCAACATCACTTTTCTCCTTTCACAACAATGTGGTGCCTCAGCTCCATACAGCAAATTGTATGCAGATGACAGTAAATGGACTTGTAAATTTGTAAATTTGCTGTAGACAGCAAATTATCCATGAGCCAGCAGTGTGCCCTTGTCGCCAAGAAGGCCAATGGCATCCTGGGCTGCATAGGAAAGACGGTGGCCAGTAGGTCGAAGGAGGTCATTCTCCCCCTCTACTCTGCACTGGTGAGGCCACAACTGGAGTACTGTGTCCAGTTTTGGGCTCCCCAGTTCAAGAGGGACAGGGAACTACTGGAGCGAGTCCAGCGAAGGGCAACCAAGATGATTATGGGACTGGAGCACCTCCCTTATGAGGAAAGGCTGAAAGAGCTGGGACTCTTTAGCCTGGAGAAGAGAAGGTTGAGGAGGGACCTGATTAATGTTTACAAGTATCTAAAGGGTGGGTTAAGGAGGACGGAGCCAGGCTCTTTTCA
This sequence comes from Rissa tridactyla, assembly GCF_028500815.1. Taxonomy (NCBI): domain Eukaryota; kingdom Metazoa; phylum Chordata; class Aves; order Charadriiformes; family Laridae; genus Rissa; species Rissa tridactyla. The sequence goes on along the minus strand of NC_071467.1, from coordinate 25,859,586 downwards.
ATGGTTCCCAGTGACAGGACAAGGGGCAATGGGCACAAGCTAGAACATAGGAAGTTCCGTTCAAATACACGGAAAAACTTCTTTACGGTGAGGGTGACAGAGCACTGGAACAGGCTGCCCAGGGAGGTTGTGGAGTCCCCTTCTCTGGAGATTTTCAAGACCCGCCTGGATGCAGCCCTGAGGGATGTGCTTTAGGTAATCCTGCTCTAGCAGGGGAGTTGGACTAGATGATCTCTAGAGGTCCCTTCCAACTCTGAAGATTCTGTGATTCTGTGATTCTGTGACTTTAGTAGCTGCAGCTCTGGATGTCAGGTTCTTCCCTTGCAAGAGACCTTAATGAGCTATTAAAGGGCAAGAGAAGCCACAGAGCCCCAGTACGGCTGAGCCTGGGATTTCTGCCAGCAGTGGAAGCTGTAGTGAGTTGAAGGCTGCCCAACCTGTCCAGACTTCATGAACAACAACAGGTTGGGGTCAGATCAGACTCCAGAGAGTCTGAAGCCCAAGGTGAATTGCTGGGGCTTGACGGTTTGTACTGTGGATGACTGGTCAATGTACCCCTGAGAGCAGGATCACACATCCAGCAAGAAATGGGTCAGAGCCTCCCACGCATCCCTGAGTTATGCACCTTTGCAGGTCCTCTAATCTTTTGCATCTCTGCCAGCATTCAACAGTGGAAGGAATGATGCATCAGACGTTTGAGCATCGCTTATGCTTAGAAGTAAGCATTCTCCCACTGCCTGTTAACCAGCAGAAGTTCAATCCAGGGCTTGAGTCATACTGACTCCAGTTCCTCCCAACCTGTTTAAATAGCCAGTTCCAAACCTGCATCCTGAGCAGCCCAGTCTGCTAGAATAGCAGTTTGGTCCTACCAGAGCGCCATGTCAGTCAGACACGCTCTGAGTGCATGCAGCACCGCCATGAGATCTGCTCTTTTCTAACTCCTCTTCGATGAGAACCCTGGTTAGAACTGTTTTCTGTCATTAAGATTTAGATAAAATTTTTTAAATTTTTCTTTTATTTCTTTATGTCTGGATTTTTTGCTCTCTCTTTAGGGTTCAGAAGCCGTTGCAGTCATTGGTCTTGACCTTTAGCTGCACCTGAAGATGCAGTGGAGCACAGGACAAGAGAATGTGCAAAGGTTGCTTTATTCCTTTGGGATTCCTTTGGGATTCTTGAGCTGGTTGGCTGGTGGCCCTTTGTACAAGCTCAAGTGAATACTAGTCCATGTGCCCTGGGCCATCATTTTAAGTAGTGTGTACAATATTCAAGGGATTTTCCAGAGTTCAAGGAAGTTGCACCCCACTGCTTTGACAAGTGGGAAATGAATTAAGTTGGTTCCTCAGTCACCAGTGGCTCTTCTGCTCCAGACAGTCCTCCTGTGAGCAGTTAAGGCAGCTTTGACTTGTTCTGCACTTGTCAGCTCCAGGCAACCATAATCTGCTGAAGGGAAGCATTTGGCTAAGGTGAATGGACAATTCAGAAGTACTGGTAGTTTTATCTGATCGATATTTGCAACCACTAAAAGGCAGAAGATGACCTGTGCAAAAATAGTTCAGTCAAGGCAGATGAGAAGCCGTCTAAATTGCTTTTCATCAAACACGTTATGTAAGATGAGCAAACAGATCAAACCAGTAACAGCATTTTCCAGCTTTCAATTGGTGCATCTTTGCTCTAACTCACAGGAGAAATATGTTCTCAGCTGGAATGTGCACGTATCCTTATCCTCTATGGTACAGCTCATTCTCGTTTGGAGGCTTTCTTGCACAAACTGGGAATGGTCAGACTGAAAAGCTTCCAAGTGTGACACACTCCAGGTTTTTCTTGTGGTGTGTCACTCTCTTTTCTTCCTTTTTCATTGCACTGCCCACTTTTTCTAATGCTTTAACTAAAAAGAATAAAATAAAGGAGGAATTTTGTAATTTCGATAATGTCGGAACAAAATGTTTCACATTTTCAGAATTCCACTTTCCTCCCCCGCATGGTTTGGCTGAAACAATTTGCTGAATTCAGTCCAAACTCCCAGATAGCTTCAGTCGTCCTGCATTTTTTGGCGAGTAAACTATTTGTCTAAAAATTTTTGTCGATGTCCTGGCTCTAAAATTTATCTCAAAGTTCTCATAAATGAGATTTAAAACAGAATGGTTGCCAATGCCGTATTTGTGGGGAAAAAAATTACTGTCCACCTGTGGTTGTAGGCATCATGGAGCAGGGACCCTGAAAGCTTTGATGTTAAAGATGATACCTCAGTCAAATGCAACATGAATAATTACAGGCTCCCTACTTATGTGCTCTTGAATTTTCACTGACTTCTATCCTCACATCCTCAAAGTTGTGGCATTGCACTTCTGAATAAGTGCTGTTTTCCATCTCAGAGGAGACTTACTGAATTTTTGTTATACATCCTGTCTCTAGATTGTGCAATATGTAATTAAATAATGCTTTTCAGGTGGTTTGGGGTCCATGGGTAAAAGACAACAGAGAAATTCAAATTGTTGTTCTCAGGAAGTTTATTACTTTGTGTGCATGATATACTAACTCTGTAGAGTTGACTTGCATAAGTAATTTTGCTTTTTGTAACATCTCTAACTAATCACAGTTGCAGTATGACAGATCCAAATTGGACAGATGTTTCTTAAAAATAAATGTCCAAAGGCAATAGTGTTGAAGTTGCCAATGAAAAAAACAAAGACATCTGTACTTTTTAACTAAATTTGAAAGTTTTTTTATGCCTTCTCCTATGTTTCTGTAACTTTAAGTCATGTTAGAATCAGTCTGTGTTACTGATTTGTGAAATCTATTGTCTAGTGATGTCAAAAACTGAAAATGAAATCTATTTAATTTGGTATCGTTCTGTGAGCTTCACTGCTCTTTCCAAATATTTCTCCATTTCTTCTTGGGGTGACAATCTCTCATGGGCTGTTAGACCAACAAATGCGTATTTCACGCACTTTCATGTGTCTATCAACTTAAAGCACAATTCCTGTGAATGTCTTTTTCTCTTTCTTTTCTAACACTGCTGTTCACGTTGGAAAGATTGGTTTGTGGTAGCCGTGCTAACCCCGTCTCTGTATCTTAGGGAGATTTGATGATACAGTATTTCTGCATCACATCATTGCTTGTTTGCTAGTTTATGGGTAGTGATGTTATTCTTGTGAGCAATATATCTGATGAAATCCTAACAGTGGTGTTGTAATCATTTTTAATATGGTAGAAAGGTACAGGCAAGAGCCATATTACTTAACAGGATCAGGTTGTCTTCTGCTTTCCTTTTCCCACTCTGCAATCAGATACTCTGTAAAATTCAAGTGATCGATAAGTGTGGTAAAAAAGCCTACATAGAACAAGACTGGAGCAGAAGAGGAAAAAAAACTCACAAAACAAAACAGAGGGAATGTCTGTCCCACTCTGCATATACGTAATTTATTTTGGGAGGTATTTCGCTGAAATCAGAGTTGCAAGCTGTCACCCCTATGGAAAAGATCATTACCCTGCAAGATAAGAAAGACAGCCGGGGGACAGTTCTGCTGCAATATAAAACATAAATATCATATAATAGATGTATAATTTTCTCTATCTCAGCTTTTCAGTCCAGAAAGCACATCTATTTTTTGTACCCATTTTAAAAAGACTAAGCTGAAGTCTATGTCTAGATTTCCTAACAAGCTGGAAAACGGATGGACCATTTTTCAGTTGTTGTCTAGCACTTTTTGACTGTCATTTTTCAAAACAACAGGTATTTGGTTGTCATGTGAACATGATGCAGTTTGCTTTTTCAGACCCTGCCTTCCAGTTGTGCAAAGCCTGTGATTCTGGACACATGTGGACAGAGGAACGGGTGCCCCGGCCAACAGGAACCATTGGCTTCTTGTATAATCAAAGCACCCAAGCTGTTGGCTGTCTGAACTGGTGGAAGTGAACTGTAGCTTACCTTAAAGTACCACTCTTTTAAAAATTAACTTAATTAATATGCCTTACAGGATAAATAAATGTGTCAAGATACTCAAAGCAGAATTGAATTTGGTTTCCTTCTTAAAGCTTCAGATAAATTATCCCCATTTTCAAATATACAAGGGGCTTTCAAACTATGGCACTAAAATACATAGTGTTAATTCTACACTAAGATTTCAGTTATAATTAATTGTTTAACTGATAACTTGCCATCATCATTCTTGTTTAACAAATCTTTAGGAATTGTTATCAAATTATTAGGAATTCTACGAAATCTTTGAGAATGGAAGCAACTTTAGAATGCTGCCTTTAAAAAACATTAATGGGGTTGGACACTTAAACTAGTCTTATTTAATGAAGATTTAAGTATTCTTTTGTAGTTTGAATATTATCATTGGGGTAGATTTAAAACCTCATTTGGGTGATTTTTCATACTGTATTATCAAATTAATATTTTAAGTAAATGAGGCTTTATAAAGATAATACTAATTAGTTCATAACTCCCTTTTGAATGATGGTCTAATGTTTCATAAGCTTTTATTGCTAATTAATCTAGCATGAAAACAGGAAGTAAGAAAACATCTTAGAGCAGTTATTGACCTGTTCATCCGTTACAAGAAAAACCTGAGGTAATTAAAGTGCATTTAATAGGTGCCATCCTACAGTGAAGACCCCATAGGTCATCACCTTGTTGGTGGAACATCATTTGCCCTTGTAACAGTCACTGTAAGAGGGACCAAACTGAACTGGGTCCTGCCTTTTCTGACAACAAGGAGGGGCAGGAATCTGAATTTTCCTTTTTCTCTCCCCAAGTACATTATTTAAAGCAATTTCATTCCCTCAAGTAAGAAAGGTGACTCTTCAGACAGCATTGTCTCCATGCATTGTACTGCTTCCTCAGTAGGATAACATCTCTATTTCCACTGATGTTACTCTGCATTTATATTTATTTATGCAGTGAAAGGCGGCTTCTGCAGTTCAAAGTATAGTAAGTGGTTCTCATTTCATACTCTGTTTTCATAAACTGCATAATCTGAGACACATAGAGACACACAGAAATGAAAGTGGAGGAAGCATTAAAAGAAGAAAAAAAATGCTAATAAATTATTCATATAGCTGCATATTCAGGTTATATATAATGCACACACACATATATGCATGTATATTTGTATATATGTATATACATACACACACACACATGTATAACCTTTTTTCTACTAAAGTTAATAGTCAGTGATTTAGCTTCAGTACCCAGTCACTAGTGAAAGTCCTGTCTGTAATTAAAAGTAAGACTACATCTACTTACAACTTTTACCAGAGCTTAACAGGGGGGAGGGATTCAGGCTTACGGTTTTAGTTTAGCAAGTGCAGACCGTTTGTTAGATTTTAACGTAGAGTCCAGCTCCCCACATAGTCCGGGATCTGATCTGAAATTGTGGTTTAGGCTCCACTTGAACTGCTTCATCACAAAAATGCTCACATCGCATTCAGCAAAGAACTATTTTCAGGTAATATCAACACTATATATGAAACATACGAAACAAATCTTTGCTTTGTTTCCCATGACACTTTTTGTTGTTATTGAGCAAGGCTTTCCAAAGAGTTAAATGGTAGTATGTTTACTTGAGACTGATAGAAAAGTTCTTTCAGGGCTTAAAAAGCATTTTTGTATTTCTAAAGGAGCTTTCAAAATATGATGGCCAAAATATTTGAAATATGTGTCCCTGTGGTGATGTCATCCTCAAGGGAAACATACTTCTGATATGAAGTATTCCCATTAGGAATCTTGGAGATCTTACATCTGTATTCTTAACCTCAAGAGGTTATCAAATGATAATAGTTGATTGTAAAATGAGTTGTCATCTAATGGAGTGCTGGCAGGCATATTGGCCGGTAGTTATAGGTCATTGCACAAATATTTGTAGAGGAAGTGAAAGCTTCATTTGGCCTTAACAACCAGACATCTTAGACAAATATTCATGAAGTGAAAAATGTTCAGATTCAGGCAGAACCAGAGCCTTGCTGGTCACTTTGGGGAGCACAGCCATGCGTGCATACCAGAGGGGCAGAAAAGACCAGTGGCTGTAGCCGATCTCTGGGATTGAAGCCTGCAATGTTATTCCTGAGCTAGCAGTGACCCCTCAGCTGCTGAGCACCAGGAACACTACATTGTCATCTTGGCCATCAGACTCACCATCTTTAGGAAATACTGACTCTCCTGTGCAAGGATGAGCAAGGAAGCAGCATTCAGCAGAAGGAGCCCTGTGGGTGGGGTAGCCCAGCACAGAGAGCACCTTGAAGCTGTCCGCCTTGAAAAGGCTAAAGAGGAGGACCCATGGATGCACCTCCTTCCCTTCCTCCCTTGGCTGAGAAAATCTGATGCTGCCAGGCCAGCTTTGCTCCCCCTGGGCAGCGACCTTCTTGTTTCCCACAACAGCGGCAGTGACAGGATCTCCTGTCCCAGGGAGGCATCTTCTCCTCCTGTGTGGCTGCCCTGGCACCGAGATGCTGCAGTACCTGCCCCAGGAGGCAGCTGGTGATAAAGCTCTGGAGAGAAGTGTTTTGAGTGTTGACTTTCATCAGAAGTAGTCTCCGGTGGCTGACCCTCTCCTGATCCCTCAGCCTGAGGTGAGCACACCATCTCAGCACATGTTTTTCTCCTAGCACTGTTAGCAGAGGGGCAGCAGTAGATGCTATAACTGAGTTGGCCACCAGCAGGGCTCGAGCACAGAGGGTCCCTCGAGAAAGTTAATCCAAATTAACCAGAGGTGCAAAGCGGATTTACCAGCTGTAATAAAGCATTCATCTTCAGATTTAACTTAACTCCATTACGAGTGGAATTAAGCTATGCTGAAATCAGGTCACTTTAATTCTGAATAATAACATGCGCACAAGAGTTTGATGGGGTGTAACTAATCCGTTTAAAGCTAATTCAGATTCCAGGTTTGTCCCCCTGCAGACACGGCTATGCTGTATCTCCCAGTGTTACTTCAGCAGTAGAGCTGACTGCAGGGAGAGGGCTCCTGCCTCGATACAGCCCCTGCTTCCCCTGTGCAACTTAGTGCGGATGGAGAAACTGCGAGTTTGGGACTGAAGCTGGCCCTAAATGCTGTTTTTCTGACGAAGCAGATCGGAGCGCTCAGGCCTGCCAGTGGCACTGTCCTCAAGCAATGCGAAGCACCAAGCAACGCGATACAGCTGTGCTGGAAGAATGCAAGCCCACGCTGTGCGGAGGCCGCGGGCTTGGCTGCAAAGCCCGCTCCTTCCCTGCTCGCTGGGGGCGATGATGGCCCCAGTGTGAACAGGATCCCCGCGACCGCACCAGAAGTCGAATTCCTGCGATGAGTTGCTTAGCAGAGATATCAAAGGGGCTCCAATCTCCACGTGGTGCCAGCAGCTGACTGTGGTTCAAGGCGGAGGGACTTGTGTGGAGGAATTCAGTGCCACCCAAGCTGCCTCCGTGGAGCAGACCACAACCACTCTGGGTCCTGCTGCATGTGCAGTGTAGAGCTGTGATCCTGAAGTGGCAGGAAAGTTGAGCCTGGTCCCTGGTCAGAAGTTCACAGTGAGGTCCCTTGCCATTTGCTTAGCCCTTCATCAGCCCTAATCGCAATTTTAAGGGGCAAGAGTTGCATGGTAGATGAGGCCTATGGTCTGAAGTGCAGTGCTTGGACTCCTGCGTGGGCTTGCTCCACTGGCAGGCATGTCTTGGAGCTGACTGTCTGGGCAGAGCAAGACTCACCCCTCTAGTTCCCATCTCTTTCCTGGAGGTTGGTCCATGCCTGACCCATTTGCAGCACAGTGCCACGGCCCCTCTCCAGCTCCACAAGATGGGATGCCTAGGTTGCTGTGTGTCATGCATGATAACAGCTGCCACGCGGAGCTGTTAAGGAAGACTTCCACATTGTAAGGACGCCTGCTTGGCAGCACACCCCCTGGGCAGCTCAACACCATGGTCCCTCCTCACCCTGTGCTCTGCCTGCCCCAGACCTGCATGGCAATAAGTGTGGGAAAGGAGCAGTCCCTATCCCACCTTTGTGCTGACCCTCTCTATCAAACCGGAGGTTACTGACCATTGGAGTCTGGAGACCAAACTAGCCCAGCTTGAAGTAGCTTTCTCAGCTGAAATCTCTTCATCTGCCAGATGGACAGACAGCAATATCTTCTCTTTGTCTGCAGCACACAGTGCTTGAGGCACCTCTGTGTCCTTGCTGTGCAGGCTGTGTTGGAAGGTGTCCTGGTGTCTTCAGCAATCTCTTCTGCACTACTGGAGAGGAAGAAAAGGGGTCACTGTGGAAGCAACAAGCTCTATCTTGGGCTGTTTTTTTTTTTCCAGTTCTGAGGGCAACCTAGTGAATTATACATCTTCCTAATTGGCAGGTATCGTACACATCTTAGCTCCTGTTCTCCAGAGAAGGGAATACACATAAGGGTTTAAGAGGCTGGATCTTAACCTCAAATTGTTAAATTTCATATTGCTGCCTTAGCAAGACCTCACTTCAATAGACAGACTCAAGAAGAACACATGAGCATTTCTTACCTAAGCTACATCAGTGTATTGCATGTAAAAAATAAAACACCAGAAAATATGCCAGTGGTGGGATTTTTGAAAGTTTCTTCATATGGACCGAAAAGAATAGCCTTTCAAAATCCTAACTGTCATGAAATTTGCCCGTTCTTCTTCACTTCTGAGATGCACACATGTTTTTTTCACGCTTTTGAACAGAGTCTCTGATATTCATCAACAACATGCAGAGACTTACCCACGTGGATTGAGCCAGGAGCCTTAAATAAATCAGTGTACAATTCTTTTTTACATTATAGACTCTAAAAACCAGCAAAACTTTGAATTGTCAAGATGGCTAAGACATATCTGAGGCTGATGCATGCAAAAAAAACATGTAATGACTCAAGCTTGGGCTTTTTATATCCATTAGGAATAGCTAAAATGTGCTTCAGCATCAGATGCTGTGAATCTCTGCTGGAAGAAGGCCACAGAAATCACAGGTGAGTCATTTCTCTAGTTCTGTACCTCCATGGATGCTGAAACATCCACGCAGGTAGCCAAACTGCCGTGAGAAATCGACACTCACATTCTCCCAGGCATGATCATCCATAAGATCAGAGCTCAGCTTGTCTGACACAACCGGAGCAAACAAGATGTGCCTTCCTTTCTCCCATGAGAGCTATGAAAGATGCAGGAAGTCTCCTCTTATTGGCCATTTCATTTATCTATGCAATGTGTACAGCTAAAAACAACCTGTAAGTAATGTTACTAATTGTTGTCATCCCAGATACAATCAGTTAATTCTTATGATAGTCACATCAATAACACCATCGGGAAATCTACTTACGTTGTCCTCTCAGACTGTGGAAAAGTACAGAATAATGACAAACGCAGAGGGAAATGTGAGATTTTGGTTCATTGAATTATGTCATCAAAGATGCCTTGTGTTGTAAATATGCCACTAAGGGAGATCTTCAGAATGTAATGCGTTTGCCACAAGGTTGTCCAACCTTTCAAAGGCTGGGAGATTAAGTGCCAGGTTTCAATCATGGCAGATGTGTGTTTTAAATACCGGGTGGTAGAGAGCGTGTGAGGAGCTCTTTGGCCCTTGGATCTGTACGTTGCGTTGATTTTGCTCTCTGTTACTCCCAGCCCTAGACAAGGTCAGCAAAAAAGACAGCGGGGTGGGCGGAGCTGCCTGGTATGCTAGACTCTGTCTGGTGGCCACCAATAGGGCTTTTCTGACCTAGATAGTAGGACCAGAAATCCCTGAAGAACAGAATGTATTTTCTTCATATAGAAAAGCAATTTACACAAAATGAAACCACCTTCAAAAAACATAAAATGGTCAGGTCAAATTTCTGTATCTGGTAAGTAACAAAAAATTGAAAAGAAAATTTATTTTGCAGTCCTATTCAATAAACCACTGAAATGGTCCGGATTTCTACCCTAGAGGTTAAGAATCATTATACACAGAACTTGACTGGTGTCATCGCTACTACTTTCCAGAGGACTACTCTAGAAAACTATTTTCTTTAAAGTCATGTTCCTTTTCAAAATTATATTTACCTTTTTTTTTGGTTTCATGTAGCAGAACAACCTGCAAGTTGTATGTTAAAGGGTTTTCTTCTTCTACACTTACACATATTACTAAAATAATGAGTGAAAGTGTGGCATTGTCTGGCTCTGGAGAATCACTGGAAGGTACAAGGAGTGTTTACTGTGACTTGTAATAGTTAAAACAATTTGACTCTTGGGTTTTCAATAAAGTCTTCTTCTCCTCAGGATGTTAAAATCGAAGATAAATGGGAGTTAAAACACTATAAAAAACATGTTAATTAGCTTAAAACTCTTGTCTTGCAAAAACCTCTGCAATGGCACGACTACTTCACTAATCCCCCAGTCACTGCACCTTCTAGGCTTCTTGGAAAATGAAGAGCTAATGTTAAAAAAAAAAAAAAAGAATTTTTATAAAAATCTGAACCAAACTAAATCGAACTCCTAAGACCCTACAAATAAAATGGAAAGAAACAAGAAACAAACAGAAGTTCCTTTTTTCATCTTTAATTCACAAGTATGGACATGCTTATGTTTTGGAAAAGGGCCCTTATTATGTCCAGATTGATTTGTTCCTCTCTAGTTGCAATTTTTGTGATAGGTAAGAAGTGATAGAATTTGATTCACCTCCCTCTTCAGTTCAGATGTTACTGCCCCCATCTCACTCTCACCTATTCAGAGAAGGAATGTCATGCACAGCATGCTATTATTTTTTGTTCAAGTGAAAGGACATGTTATTTATAAAACATACTCACTTTTCCACACCTAAAGGGCAAAACTGAGCCTTTTGACTTTCCACCTCTCCAGATGTGAAATTCCAGATCAGACACCAACCTAGAACAACCTTTTTTATGGGCCATCTCTTCACCTCTCTTCCATTCCTTTTCGCTGCCAATAAATTGCATGAAAAGCAGTTCTGGCTGTCTGAGGACTCTGTCTCAGAAAGAGTGTAGCAAGTCTTGAGTGGCCTTTGACTTCTTAGTGTTTCTTGGTATAGAAAGGTTTAGCATCGATAAGGAAAAACAAGACAAATAAACAAATAAACTTTTTTTCTAATTTGTAGGGCAGTCTGACAAAGGAACAAGGCAAACCTGATAAACTCTCTCCCTGCCCCCTTAAAAGAAATCAGGTCCAATTGACACAAAGTTTCTAGTTTGAGTTAATAATTCTACTTATACCTCAAGCATTTTTACGATGTTGAAAGTCTTATTCCATAAGCCTGCCCATGTTGTGTTGTCTGGCAGTATAAATCAGCTGCTCTACTACCAAAATCCCCTTGGTCATCTGTGGACATCTTCCAGTGGCTGCTTCATGGTGTGGTCAGCTTCAGTGATGTTAGAAATATGCACAGGTCCTACATTTTAATAGCAGATATAACATGTTGGTAGGTACAAACTAGGCAACACTCACTTATTTTTGTTGTTCTTTGAAGGACATATATTATCTTCTTCTGCGTAGTTCATTCAGGTTTCTCCTCATGGATTCATGTCTTCTTTGCAATGAGAAAAAATGAAATGAATTAGTATCTTGCAAAATCATATGGGTTGACCATATTGACCTTTGCCCACCTTCCGTTCTCTTGTGGTGGTGTATACCCTTATTCTGTGTGGCAGGTGCTTTAGGACAGTAACATGATGTGCTCTGTGAACTCTCTAGAAAAGGGTGTCTTTGCATAAAAGAAGCAAATGATCCTTAAGGGCACCAGAATCTCCTACTGTCACTGACCTTGGTATCTGCACTCCAACGTATCTTGGTCTGTGGTGATGCCCACCAATTTCAGCTAAGAGCAGACAGTTACTTTTGATCACAGGGGACAGTGGAAACTCCACATTGTCCACCTTTTGAGGAAACATCTCATAGGGTTTAAATGAAACATCTCATGGTGACACAATATGGAAAGTCTTTTGTAAATAGATTCACCTTGTTTCAAAGCCACAAAACACCCATGGTAGGAAGAATGAAAAGCAAAGTTTGGAATGTTGTTAAGTGTTGAGTATTGAAAAGTGTTGAATATTGAAAAGTATTGAGTATTGAAAGATATTCAGTATTTTAAGAATTGAAAGTTATTTAAACTTGAACCATTGGGGGAAGGAGATTACAACCCACAGCTAAGTGAGCAAACAGTGGTTGTGGATGGAAAGAAAAAATGGCAGGGTAATGGGAACAAGAAAGGCCTCAGGAACGGTAAAAGAGCGTGAACAGAAGCGTGCCTCAAGTATAGGTACACCAAAGCACAGAGCCTGTGAAACAAGCATGAAAAATTAGAGCTCTGCATGTATTTACAAAGCTTCAGCATCATTGGAATAACTGAATGTGGTGGGGCAGGCTGGCATGACTGCAGTGCTACAACAGGCTGTTCAGGAGAGACAAGGAAGATAAGGGTGGCTTGTCCTCTATGTAAAGGTGCAGTCTTAATGAATGGAACTCTTGTATGGGATGGATGATGGGCTAGGTGAGAGTTTGTGTGTCAGGGTCAAAGGAGAGCTCAGGGAGGATGGCGTTGTGGTAGGACTGTGTCACAGACCACACCAACAGGGTAAGGAAGTGGCTGAAGCTTCTTTAAACAACTCAAGAAAGCCCTTGGATCAGAGACCTTGGGCTTTATGGGGTATTTCCACTTCCTGACATTTTCCGAAAGACTAACAATGTGGGATGCGAACAGTCAAAGAGGTTTCTGGGCGGGATCAGGGACAGCTTCTTGGCAGAGGTACTTAATAGGCCAACCAGGGATGACACAAAGTTGGGTCTGCTATTATAAACAAGGAAGAAATGGTTGGGATTGTGATAATCAGTGGCAACTGCTATTTTAGTAACCATGAAATAGTGGAGCTGAAGATCCTGAGGGGGTGAGGAGGGAGAATACAGACCTCAGGCTGCAGGCAATCAGGCGAAATGGATAGATGGGATCCCATGGGAGGAGCTCTGAAGGTAAAGAGCTTGGGAAGCCTGAAGGGGTCAAGAGACAACAGACAATCTCATTTTCAACTAAATTGAAATAAATGAGTTTCCAATGGGATATAAGGAGAAACTTTTTCCCATGAGGACAATCGAGCAGTGGAACAAGTTATTCAGAGGGGCTGTACAATCCCCATCCTTGGAGCTTTTCAAGGCCTGACTGAATAAAGCCCTGAGCAACATGGGCTGACCCGAGAGCTGACCATGCTTGGAGCAACAGGTTGGGTTAAAAGCCCCGTGAGGTCTCTTCACACCTGAATTATCCTGTAATGCTGTGAACATGGGAGTAGTCTGGTGGAATCAGCTGGCTGTAAGAAGATCTAACACCAAAAATGTCAGCTCTGTTCACCCCAACTCCAAGTATTCATCTTGATCCGGCTTTCTGGCAGAATAGTGCCAGAATAATTCACTTTTAAAGATGACATGCAAATCTTAAAAGCAAAGAAAGTGGTAGGAAAGCATTGGTTGGATCTGTCTTCTATTACAGAGATTACAAGTGAAATTCAGCACTTGATTGATGGGTAGATGCTGTGGCCACTAGACTCTTCTCCCAAGGGCTGTGGAAGGGAGTTTATATACACTACTCCAGGACAAGGTGAACAAGTTACCAAGGAGAAAAATGTATCTCTGGCTTTCATAACATTAGATGTTCATACACCAGACAATTACTGTTAGTTTAGCAAGTGACTGTGTTATAAACCCGCAAGCAATGGGTGAGGCAGGTTGAGTGTTTCAGTTCCAGACCATCTCGCCACCACATTTGCATGTGTGGAGATTTTCGGATCTTATAGCGACTCACCACCTGTAAAAGCAGACAACCTAATGGAAAAAGAGAGCAACCCTTAAAATGTTGTTTTTCTCCACAGCTCTGTGGTGCAAAGAAAATCATAAAAATACTTGAAACAGGACTTGTTTTTTTGTTCTGTTAACTCTTTCTTGTGCCATCACAAAGCCGTTGTTAAAGCACAACTGGAGACAGATGAAAGAAATTTGTCAAGTTGTGTTTCCAAACGCCTCATGAGCAAGCTAACAGCCAGTCTTCCCGGCTTGTTTGCTAAAGAGTTACATCAACAGTGAATTCAGCATCGTCAATGAAGCAGGGACAAATGATCCCTGAGCACTCTGAGCTCAGACGGAGGCTGAGGTTATGAGTTTCGTGATTTAAATTGGGTTGTTGAACACCTTCCCCCCATCCTGGAGTTCTAGGGGAACTGGTGTCCAGCATCAAGGGTCTAACAGGTGGAGGTGAAAGAAGTTTGAAAAGGAAAGAAAAGAGATTCTGAAAAACCCATCTTTCTTAGGTGTGTTTCGACAGTGTGTAAGGCTTTAGAGAAAAACTTGAAAAGAAGAATAGGAAAAGATGGGAGTAAACAAAAAGTAGAATAAAGTACAAAATGGATATAACAAAAGTGGATCAAACTAGACCTAAGGTGATACCTTCTTCTGTGACATAATGCATGTCTAGAACAAGGAAAATACACGCAGTATGCTTGTTAGTTGCTCCAAAACCACTAGGATGGAGATTCTTTTTTGTACAAACATGTTGCGTGCCATTTTTGTGCTAGAACTGTAAAAACTCTTTAAGCAGAGAAGGTAATTGCCAGTAGTATTAAAGCTGGCTTGGAGGATGTTATCGACAGAGTACATGAAGGATATTTATTTACTGATCTTGCAAAATTTTTTCATTAATTGCTTTAACACACCGAGAAATAAGTATATTAATGGTGCTTGCTGTTGATATCAAATTGGGAAGAACAATCAGCTCAGAGGAGGTCTGCAATAACAGCAAGAGGTTAAAATAACAGACTTCTCATGGCAAAGCCATGCTTTTATGTACAAAGTACAAGATTGTTTTGGTGCGTTTGAGTTCATTACTACGAAATGACAGAAGAGAAGGAAGATGAGGGGGTACTAGTCTGCTATAGGGTATCTGTGAGCCCTGAGCATGACACACAAAAGGTTTCTTTGATCTTAGGAGGTGCCAGGTATTTTCAGCAGTGGGAGGGAAGGGTCAATGCTGCTGGCAAAGCTGCGTGCGAGTCCTCTCCAGCCAGAAGGGCTGGGATGGCTGGAGGAGCAAGTGCTTCTTATGTCAGATGAGATTTGGACAGTTCAAACTCCTTACCTCAGCAGAATGGAGAGTGAGAAGGGATATAAATAATCTGTAGAAATACATCACAGGAACGTCTGAGAGGGAAGCACAGTTTGTATTGGAGGACACTGTTAACACAAGAACAAGAGGGAATACACTGCATGCATTTAGGTACTGGGTGGAAATGAGAAGAAATTTCTCTGTAACAGGGATATTTTGGAACAGACATCCAAGTAGAGTAACAGAGGCAGATGGCTGGTCTAGTTTTATATTTCAATAAATATGCTTTTCAATCAGTGCTATGTGCTCACGGTGGGGACATACACAGATTAATGGGTTTACAGAGATAATTGTGCGTTATGTCCCTTTCTGTGCCCCCTTATTCTAAATCATTTAAAGCAGTGACATGGAGGTTATTCTCTCAGATTTCAAGTCAATAACCTAACTACAGGACTGGCTGCTGCAGCTGTAGGTATTTTCTTGCTTTCCGTTGCTCTTGCTTTTCAATTCAAAAGGCCTTATTTTACCTCTTCTTGTGAAAGAATAGAGAAAAATTAAAATCTCCACAGCAGCAAAGGTGGGAATACAAATCTGCTTCCTACTGGAAGTAGCAGTACTTCCTACTTCCTTCTGACAATTACTGCTGGACTCAGAGTGCTTCAACTCCACCTGCTAATGGGATATGAGAGCACAGTTTAATTACCTGGAGAGCACCATCACTGGGGTAGGACACTGGGGAATCACACACAGCACTGTCGGCAGCTGCTGATGGTGGGATTTATCCAGCGACTCTCCCATCCTTTGGTACTAGCATGGCTGGTGCTGGGCTTGGATAACCCTTGCACATCACAGCCAGTGAACCACCTAGGTAGGGCCTGAATTTGTTCCAGCTGAAGCTCATGGTAAAATTTTTACAGTGACCTACGAGACCTCGTGAGCTGATGAGAAAAATCTCTTAGGCCTTAGTCCAGAAAAGTATGAGTTTATCCTGTCAGTCAGTAACTCATTCAATAACATGCAAGCTTAAGGAACTTCCTACAAGTTTTTGGTTTTTGTTGATGTGTGATTTTGTTTTGATCTCATTTTAAATATCTTCTGGAGAATTTTATAGTATAAACAGTGAAAGGAAAAAAATGTCTTATCCTCAGAATCGGGGAGAGTGAAAAATGAGATCTAGGGATTAGAAAACAAGGTTGAGTCTCTTTTACAAGATACTGAAGACTCTGTGAAAATGCACAGAAAGCTCTCACAACTTTCCACTGTCTGACCCGTCAACTTAAACTTTCACTCATAGCTAGGCTCTGATTTCTCCAGATAATTTAGTTAACTGATTTCCTAAAAGAGATCAACTGGCCCTAGGGAATGTGTAAGGCTCTCAGTATTTCTAAAACATTTTTAAAAAAATAAAGCTATTTAAAAATCCATCCACGTAATTTAAGTGCCCACAAAGTATTATGACGGCTTGACAAATGTAGCTCCAGCCGTCCTATTAATACTCTTTGCATCTGATTCTTCATAGTATCAGAGGGGCACAACAATAAACTGCTCATGTAAAAAAAACTTGGTTTGGGTAAGGTATAAATTCCATCTGAGTCCCACATTACGAAAAAAATGTGTATAATTTGGTGATTCTGATTTCTTCTGGTCCAACGTTACCTACCACTGTGTGCCGTCCAAGAGTGTGCTGTTGAGTTATGGCACTCCGTTACTGATGTTGGTCCAGGATTCCAGTTCAGCTATAAATTAGTCATCGGCAGAGAGTCATTATGTTGAAATAATCCTGCAGGCATTCACCCTGTAACATCACTGGGAAATAAAAGTGTTTGCTGAAAGTCAATCTCCACTTAAAAATTTATAGTATCGTTTCACTTTTTATATTCCTGTTAAAGGTATGGGTTATGAATTTTTCTACATTCAAATGGACCTCCGCTGAGGCCAAAGCTGGTAAAATTTAAGGCAATGGGTGCCTGACAGCAAATATTAACAGTAGCTGGGAAGCAGGAATAATTTGTTAGGAGTGAATCCATGTCAAAGTCACAGATTTCCCCTGGAGAAACACAGCCTTTATATCAGCTATATATTTTTATTACACCCAATTTCAGTTTTCTTGTTAAAAGAAGGTCTCCTTAAGCCCTTGCATTTCTCTTGCTCCATTCCCCATGGTTCACAAGTACAATAGTGAATGTAAGCTACAATAAAAAGGTCATTTTCTTCTTTCAGCAACAGTAACACAAGTGGCTGCATTTCCTGATTCTGGATTAAGTTCAAGATTTCAAATACGACTGGGCTCGTTTCTGATTAGAAAGTTTGATATTTATCACAGACTTTCCTGTCTTCCATATCCAGTGTGAGTGAGATTGTAAAAAGGTAAACTGAAAGGAACCATTCTTTTATTCTGCAATTAACCCCATCTGAGTAAATAATACGGTGTTGTGCACTTGAGCCTTCGCTGTTATGCACAGAATTCAGAATTCAAAACGGCTTCAAAGCCGCGTTCGTGAAACGATGACAAGATGCTGCAGAAACAGCTTTTCATGTGGAATATAATGCAAGTATTGTGTTACATAGTACAGTAACAAATAGAGTATAGTTGTAATGATATAGCAGATAAAGTGTCTGGAAGTACTTACCTGAGGGAAACTCAATCTTATTTTACTTCAGGGCCTGAGGCTTATAAACACAGTGTACGGTCTTGAAACTTAAATATTAGAGGAATCATTTTATTGGAGGGGAGGAGAAGGTAATGTTTCTTATTACAGGCAAATAAAATCTCTGTGCCCAAATACAAGGCAGAAATAGTCCAAATTCCTTCAGGCCGTGTCTCGGCTTGACTTTTTTTCTGCAACAGGCTCACAAAGTCTAAGAGAAGTAAAATAATGCCACAAGCAATCCTGGCAGGAGAATGGCACGGATGGGCACGGGATGCAGTGGAGAGCCACGCAGCGAGGGCTGGATTGTACTGTCCGCCGTGAGGGGCACGGAGATGGCTGGGGGTGGAGAACGGGGTCCTGCCCCTGGAGGTCGAAAATGGGTGGTCTCTGGGTCCCACCTGTGCATCCTGCAATACAGCCACAGCACTCATGGAGATACCCGCATGGCTTTATACAACCTACGTGGAGATACCCCCATGGCTTTAAACAACCTGCTTCAGGGTGTGAGGGCAGCTTGAGCACAGCAGAGAGCAGCAGGAGCGGGCCGGTACGTCTGTTGTAGTAAATAAAGCAGGACCAGGGTACAGACTCACAATCATTTAGTTCTTTACATGCACCCTGGCGTAGCTTTTGACCTGTTCTGTCCCGTTTTGTCCCAGGCATCGCCAGGGCATGGGTCAAGGCTAACACACCCCAGTGACTGCTGCCAAGAGGTGCTCCGGGCATGGCCGTTCTGCTCGGGGGGTGAGATGGACCAGCCATGTGGATGTGAGCAAAGATCACACGGGTGCTTTCCCATCAGCCACAGAAACCTCACCAGTCTGGTTTATATAATAGCAGAAGTGGGGCCCGAGTGCTGCCTTTTCCCTTTCCCTCCTTTGTCTGTATGGAGCGAGCCGTAGTCTGAAAGGAAAAAAAAAATGATTGAGAAAGTGCAAAATCTGTTACACCTGCTTTGAGTCTGAAGAGAAGCAGAAAGGCACTGCATATTTACTTGGATATTTTCAGGACACCTCCACAACTGCATGCATTTGATGAGACTGACAGAACCCGACGGAAAACCCTGCTGGGATTTCTCCTGTGGCTTTCACAGTCTCCAAGTCAGGCCCTGGGGTATCTCCAAGTGGCGTGTGTCTCTTGTGGCCGAATTGAGACCACTGTGTTTGCCTCCCCAGAAGAAGAAGGGACACCTACCCACAGCTTGCCAGGGAACGTCGCTCGTGCAGACAGAAGCTATGCTGTCCCCCTTCATGCACAGGCAGGCACAGGCAGCGGCTGCCCATCTCCCTGGGCAGGAATCAGCACGGCTGAGGGCTTTGATAGACAAACACTGGGCAATGCAACTGCATGAACAAAGACGTAACAGCCCCCAGCTGATTCTTACTCCCTTTCCTTCGTGCTCTGCTGGGTTGTCCTCCCACCTGGTTGATCAGCAGATCAAAGCACACAGCTTAGCAAAACCACATTTGTGTTGGCAGAGGCCACATGTGCTGTTGGGGCGCAGGCTTGCTCTGGAAGCTGTGCCTGGGCACGTTGCGGGGACAGTGTTTTCTAGGATGGCTTTGGTCTCAGCATCAGTTGCATCATCCTTCTCCAATTCTGGGTGCTCTCTGTGGAAAATACGTTAAACCACGTTGCCTGCAAGCTGAACCCTTGGTACCTGAAACTTGGCATCTACACAGCAAGCTGCGCAGGATCAGTGGCTACTTTTCAAAACACAGGAATGGCATGCAAAGTTTTAGACGTATAACTTGGAAGGTTCACACTGTTTTGAAATCCCCCGTGCAAATGGTTTCCTTGGAGGCAGATGTATGAACACCTCAAAAAGAAAAGGGTGGGTTTGAGGACAGCATAGGAAGCTCAGCCAGGTGGAGCTGTGTAGGAACATTTTTGTGGCCATTGTTACTGTATCTGGGCATTGTCTAACCAGGATGTCCTGCAGACACTTGGAAGACTGCTCCTGCTGTCTATCAGCTTCACTTGAAACAGTGATCTGGCATGCTGACCTGCTTTGGTTGAAGCAACAAAGCAGCTTCAAGGTAATTAGAATCATAGAACCATAAAATAATTTGGGTTGGAAAAGACTCTTAAGATCATTGAGTCCAACTGTAAACCTAACACCACCACTTCCACCACTAAGCCACATCCCTAGGCACCACATCTACCTGTCTTTTAAATACCTCCAGGGATGGTGACTCAACCGCTTCCCTGGGCAGCCTGTTCCAATGCTTGACAACCCTGAAGAAATTTTTTCCTAATAGCCAATCTAAACCTCCTGTCGCACAACTTCAGGCCATTTCTCCTCATCCTGGCATGCCGACCTGCTTTGGTCAAAGCAACAAAGCAGCTTCAAGGTAATTAGCATACACATGTGACACAGCTGCTGGACACCGAGCGACTCCTGGCTTTGGGTTATCTGCTGCTGCCAAGCGGCTTGTTGGTGCTCCAGATCTCTTTGAAGGGAGAGAGAATTTTGGCAAAATGCACAAGCAGAAGAAGAGCGAGTTGTGGGTGTCAGAGCCCTGGTGTATGTGGGGTGATGGGATTACACTGACATATGACAAACCACGCGGTACTACTGGTGATTTGCAGAGGCATGAAGGTATGACTGACTGTGCTTAGTTATCCAAATACCATCTCTGCCATCACGTGGCTTTTCTCAGAGAGGGAGTCATTTCTCAGGATCCTGAAATTTGGATTCATCTACATGCTTTTCTCAGCTCTTGGTGCACTTGAAGAGCTTTCTGCTTCCTCTGCCAACCGTGCATGTCATCTGCTCACCTAGGCTGTGCTGCTCAGGGGCTGAGGCATCAAGGCAGGATAGGTGCTCAGCTTTTAGAGGTTGTGCTAACTTACACGCCTGCCTTCATCAGTCTGGGTCTTTCTGTGAGAAGTTAAGACCAAGTTATTATTAACTGAATTCAGATAAATTTGGTTTTGGGGGAAAAGAATGTGATGTGTTTCTTCTCTGTTACCTGATGCTTAGTGTGTTACATAAATGAAGAAAATGGGTGAATAAGTATGGCATCTCAGTCAGTCCCGTTCCTCATTTAAGTCTTTGCATAGACCAATCTACCACCATAGATGTTTCAAACAACTGAAAAGTCACAAGGTATGGTATTAAAAATTCAGTGAAATATGTGTTTCTCCCCTTGAGTAATTTTCTGGTTTGAAATGTGAGGATTTCTAGACCTGGTAGGATTATGAAAAATATAGGTAACATAGCTGTAAAGATTCTTAATATCTGTGGAATTATCTGACTGCATCTTTTAATCCTGTTAAATTCTTGGCACCTTTGTAGTGAAGCAATGTTAGATATACTAAGTGCCTTAGAAATACTAAGAGAAGGACTGCAGCACTTATTTGCCTATGGAATAGCATGTCAAGAATGGATCCAAGCAAATAAGTCACAAAGAAAAACATACTTAAACAACACAGAAGGGGAAATTCCATTACCTTGGACTTGTTGTGAATTCACTTTTTCCCATTGATTTGTTTAAATAGTTTGTTTTACTCTGTAAGTTGAACATGAATTCAAGTGTTAAATCAGATTCTTTGTTTGTGATTTGTCATTCAGCCCATCAGGGTTGTTCCCTCCAGAAACACTTGCAATGTGACTCTGAACTTTCATTTCCTGAGATAGTTTTCTATTAAGACTTGAGCACCACACTTTTTGCAATGCACAGACAGAAAGGAGTGACTGCAACCAAAATAAAGTCATTTAACCACATTTGATAGAATTATGAAGTGAGTATAAACTCATGTCCTGGATTTTCTTAGGATTTTGAAATTTGGTTTCATTTTGAAATGGAAGAAATCTGCGAGGTGAGGGAATTTCTGGGTAATTGAAACATTTTATTTTTAATGAAAGTCTTGTTTTATTTTTAATTTGAAAAAGTATTTTAAAATGAAAAATCAGAAAAGATTCACTCAGAAAATATCAAACCAGTCTGTTTCAGCATTCCCAGCACAATTTCCTCTTTTAATTCCTGACAAAAGTTTTAAGAAAGCTCAAACAGTTTCATGAAATCTTTCCGTTTTGGCAGATCTTCATTTTTCCCATGGAAACTGTGTCCTTCAGTATTTCCTTAATAACCCCAACCTGAACAAAGATTCACAGAGATGTGAATCTGTTATTCTGTTGCTTGATTTCAGGTAGCAGATAAATCAGGCTACTGTCTTTGCCATCATCTATTGGTCTGAACCTGGTCTATCCACACGTTCCACATATAATCTACAGTCGTAGTCAGTAATTAAGCAAACCTGCCTAGAACATAAAATAAGTATTACGCTACATTTGTTTGTCCAGGCAACACAGAGCAGTTATCCTAGTGCTGACTTAGTGCTATAATCAACTCTGCTCTGGAGGAACGAGAGCATTTTCATTCCATACTTCTTGTCTCCAATGAAGTTATTGAAAAGGTGTCAGATAGCAACTGTTAGCAATTGTCCAAAAACTGAACAAACATCACTCACTCCAGAGACAGTATGCCTGCGAGCCATCAGACAAGAATGGCATTAGCTCATTTCTGGACAGAAACAGGCTTTAAGGAAGGACTTCAATGTAAATTCAATGCATCTAGCTATCAGTCCTTGAGTCATGCAGCCACTGGTATCTGGATCTGTTTTGCAACTTCACTTGATTTTGCAGAGAAGGACTCAGACCTCTCATCCTACTAAAGTCCAGATGTGGAAATCACAGGTGTGCTTAAAAAATAAATGTGTTTAAAACAGAAATATCAAAATAAGATCCTCTATGTGTATGAAATAATTCCACCCAGATTTCCAAGGTGTTTTGGTTATTCTTTTATATACTTACATTGTTGGCCGATATTTTACTTGCCTTTTATCACTTGTCCAACAGCTGCTGGGGACCCTGAGGAGGTGAAAATACACAATTCCCAGGAGAACGCCAGTAAAGCTGGCAGCAGAATGCCTTGCAGATGAAGGCATAGATGAAGATAAAGATTGGAAGATGAAGCTAGGTGGATTCAAAGTAGAAATAGGCTGAAAAGCTTTAGCAAAGGCCTGCAGAAAGACACATCAGTTCCACACAGAGACAAATCCACACACGCTTTTGGGGAGACCTAGCTCTGTTCCCTGCCCGAGCAGCCACTTGCTGTGTAAATTTAAGGAAATACTTTCTTCTCTTTCCCTTCACAGCATTTCTTCCATTCATCCGTGGAGACTCTGTGCTTCCCGCCTGCTGGCCACTGGCTATGGCGTACCGCCTCTGAGGGCAGTTCAGTCTTCTGAGGGCCCACCATACCACAGATCAGCCTGGTGTCGCAGTGGTCTGTGCGGAGGTGCCCAGAGGATGATGGTGATTACCATTGCAAAGGCAGGAGGCGAACAAAATGGCTCGTGGTGCTTACAGAAGCATGAATTGAGGTTTGGGTTTTGCATCCTTCCCTGAGGGTTGTTCCCTTGACTCCTCTGAGGGAAACGCAGTGAACTGCTAGGTCGAGCTACAATAAATAAAGTGTTACGATTTCAAATGATTGCAGTCAGGGTTTATAAGGGGATAAACTTCTTATTAGACAGTTTCATACAGCTGTGAAAAAGCAGACTAAGCTAACAGCCATGTAGCCTGAAATGATCACCACACGCAAGACACTGCAATGTATTTTTTACAGCCATAGGTAGCAACTCTCATACATGTTCTTCATACCTCTTATAATGCTGAATTTACAAAATACAGATTTTTTTTTTCCTCCAGTGTTTATTTATTGGATACTCCTCTTGAGACTAAAATTTTTAGGAATGTTTTTGTACATTTCTATTAGAATTCCTACTTGTGATTCCTCAAACTCAGCTGAACTGAACAAATTCCATGGGAGACAAAACTATTACATGCAAGGCCCCAGTCAGGGGGCATCCACCAGACATACTGGTGAAATGCATGGGTATTCAATTGGTATTTCTAATGCTGCAGTTTAAGTGCATATGAAAAAATGCATATGCATTTTGAGGAAGAAAGGTGGGGAATATGTTTCCAGCAGTACTGCAAGAGTCCACCCATTTATTATGAGGTTACTTCTATATTCCCAATGAACTGGAAAACTCGTGTAATACTGACAACACATCTGTTCGGGGACCTCTAGAATCATTAAGAAAAGTTAAAAAATATGTAACTTGTGCCAAGGAGTACCTCAGCATGTAGAAACAGTAGAAAACTTGCCCAACTGGGGGAGCTGGCAAAGCAGTTTATCAAGGTCCAGAAGAGAAAATTCCATCTTTTCTGCAACTTTCTTGTGCTGAATACCACTGCTGTTACCATAAACACCCACATGGCTTTGCTGTGCTCTGATAAAGCTGATACTAGCACTGCCAAGTCTTTGCTGAAATGAGCAGAAGGCCTGTCCTGTTTCACAAGGAGCTTCGTGGGGCAAGGCAAGAACAGGCAGCCAGGTGGGAAGAAGCAAAAGTAGAGAATAGCTGTTTTTTATAATCAGCAACACTCTCTCCATTATCTTTCATGATTACTTAATGTTACTGTCCCTGTGACATTAAGATAACACCATCCTTGCCAAAAAGGAGTCCAGACAAAGTCAGTGCTGCACTATCAACATAGGATTATAGACTTTGAAAAATATGTGTTTTGTCATAGCTTCTTGGACACTAGCTAGCCTATGGCTGATGGGCTAATCACAGGGTCTTTTTTCAGCTATGAGTGCATGAAACCACGTTCACCCTCTTTTTGCATTGGCAGTGGGACACCAGGCTTACTTGTATTTCTTTGAAACCACTTCCAGCTCAGTGTAGGTGGCTCACAATCTCTGCAAGCACACAAGAGGATTTTTCCTCACAGAGTTTAGCTGGCAGACGTATGCTCTTCAGAGATGCTCTTCAGATGCTTAACCTTCCCCCGAAGCATGAGAGATCAGCTACAGCCAGCAGAAGGTAGGAGGGGCACACATGCTTTGAGATGGTGTTGAAGTTTCTCAGCCTGAATTCTGACTGTTTGCAAATTGGATTAACACTGATCCACAAATTGGGGTAAGGATGGGATTCCCACTCCTCAGCTTGGCAGAGATACTCTGAGGCATGAGTGGTTACCTCGAAATTCCCATGATGGAGGGGTTTTGTTATATCTCATCTCTTGGGTTTCTAGATAGTGGGCATGTCAGCCTCCCCGGTTCTTTGCTTGTAGCTTTCCCTGTTAGGTTATCTGAAGACTGAAATTACTTAGTTTAATCAGGCTTTGATCCTAAAGAATAGAAAATTATTTGTGACATCCAATAGCTTATGAACTAGCAGAAGTCAGACTTGCCGATCTAATAATTCCTTTTGGTCCAAAATTCCAGTAAGATCTATGTCAAGGGTTTTGGTTCCCCTCCTGTGTAAAGTCACAGTCCCTGAAAAGTATAGTCCAAGGTATTTTGCTGTTGACTGTGTGGAGCAGGGAATTGCACAGGGTTGCTTTGCCCCATGGGTGTGGAGAAGGGGCTCCACATGCAGGTGTACCCTGGGGAGGAGGACCAGGCTGAGTCAGCATCTCTGCCACAGCGTTATTTCCTTGACAGTACTCTGGACTTAGCCTGGCTCTCTTCTTCCACTCCTCCAACGCCTTCCAGGTTGCAAATTGCACTGCCTTGCTTTCTTGACATGGGTTAGCCTCCTGTGACCTAGCCGGAAGGATGATTTTTTTACCAACTGCTTGGTCTTGTGACCATGAAAGGATCATGGAACCTTTCAATGCACATGCAGAAGGAAAAGACTTATAGGCTCTCCCCAAGACTTTATTTCCTAAAGGAGGGGTTGTCTGACCTGTAATCATAAATGCTGTGGACCCACCTGTCCTGTCTTGGCACCAACCTATTTTGACAGCTGTACTTCTTCCCTGTTTGGTTTTACAACTTCCTGAGAGGTGCCCTACTAGGTAAGTCCTGTTTTACTCTAGGGGTAGCTCAAATTGATGGCAGAGTGGAGCCTTCACTGCTCTTAGAGCTGTTCTCTTACAAATATGCAGCACTCGGCAACGTGTTCAAGCTCATCACTATTACTTCCATGGAAGTGTCACCAGGGGACAATGAGGAGAACTGAATACTGATTTGATATTTGCGTAGGAGTTGAATTTTGAGCTCAGCCTTGGTCACTAGTGATTAAAAAGATCTAGCTGAAGGAACAATGATATAACGGTTTTCATTGTGACACTGGCAGGCCGTTTGTAAAACAAGGATAATGATAATTCAGCCTTTGTAATGCACACAGGGATCTTCGCATGAAATGCAATTTGTATGTGCAAAGCATTTTTATTACTAATAGAAGATACAGTTCTGTCAAACATTGGAGCAGACCGTTCTTGTTTTCCTTCTGTGCTGATGGGGAATTGCTGTTCTCCGATGGCAATGGGATGAGTGATTATGTTTTCAATGTGTGCGTCGCACAGGTACAGTGAGGGTTAATGCTTGCCTTGGAAATAGGAGAACAGCCGTGTCACAGATCTTGATTTTTGAAAAATGAAAATAACAAATTATGTTTGAAAGATACACTACAAACAATGGCAGGACTGAACATTTGCTGGTTGTTTTGTTATGGTTTGTCATAAAATGAACAGAGAGCCAGAATAATGGGAATAGGCAATGATAAATTCTTCCTCTGCAATGTGGGATCCAGGAGTGTTTCTCCTGCTGGGACGAGACTCAGATGTGCACCATTTCCAGGCAATCCTGGCTAGTTCTGCAGAGGAAACCCAGGCTCAAAGTCAAGAGGGAGCCTCAAAATGCTCCAGGAAGGCCCCAGAGCAATCTCTCAGGGGACCAAAGCTGTGGAGGACACCTGCCACGTGATACAGGTCCCGCCAACACGACCAAGGAGAAGTTATATTTGCATTGCTTGGGTTTGGCAAAAATTGCATATCGCTTGACTGAAAATATCATTATCTCGAATATAAAAGTATTAGTGCTTGGACCATTCCCAAGTGATCATGCTTAATGACAAACCTTGGCAGTCTCTAGCAGACATAACATTTCAGCAGTGACCCTTTGCTGCTAGGACAGTATAATGAAAGAAACAAACGCTTTTGTACAATTTTTCCTGAGTCTCATGAAAGAATTAGCTTTCACTAAAGAAAACTGTGTAAAAAGCAGCCCTTTCAGCTATTTCTTACCTGGAACCTGATTCTTCTCCCATGCAAGTTGATGGCAAAACCCCGTTGACTTATATGGGAGCAGATGATGCACTAGTTTCTCCAGGCCACAGGAACTTGGTGTTGCCAACATGAAGGAAATGGCAAGTTATTGCTTATGCAAACAGTCACATTCGGCCAAACAACAGCCACAGGCTTACAGATTGTTTTAATGTCAAAGCGGATTATGGTAATAATTAAAACCCATGTCCCATGACAAATCACTGTTGGAGATCCTTGCAAGAGTATCAGAAATAGGAAAGAATTTTGCAGCCACTGAAAGAAATTGTGCTTCTGCTTGGGGAAAAAAAATTACATTCTTCACAGATAGAGGAATGAAACACAGGCTTGGCAGGGAATAGCTAAGAGATAAAGATATTATGAGGTAATCAGGCAGTAATGCTTCAAAGGAATATTTTAAAAAATATATTATTTCCTTTTTATTGTGATTAAATGCTTATAATAACAGGATTGTTTTAACCTTGCCAATATGCTGTCAGTGTCAATTTTATTTAAAAGAAGGAAATAAACAAAAGGCTATTATTACAAGGAATTCAAGCTGCAATGTTGAAGCTTTATTGCTTATATGATTGTATTTAAAATTAAAGGTTGTATGTCAAAGTGAAATCCTGGCACATACTCACACTTTTCATAAGAGCTTTTGGACTTGACATATGTACCCCTGTGACAATAATATCGTCAAATAATGGAAATATTGTATATCTATTAGAAAATAGCTATTTAGTAACGAATTTATATAGACTTATTACAGATTGTCAGAAACAAGAATAATGGACGTAATACAAATCCAAACCATATGTTCCATGAAAGAATATGTCCTTCCAGCATTTTTTAAAGCTATAAATTATCTATCACACTACCAATAAAGTACTGTAGAGGTAAGGTCAATGACCCTGAAGCACTGACATTTAGTTCAAGATCCAACCCCTGCAGCTTAGCACTTCATCCAAATTTCCAAATGTGGAAGGGAACTCTTTTTTCCTTTTCCTGTGATGTTTTCCCACAGGCTACTCTGCTTGCTGATGTTTCCATGATAATATTCTTCACATTCTGTCAATTTACATTTAGTAGCTCTACTACAGTAACAGGAAACTTTTAGATCATCTCCTCTGTGCATACACACAGGCGCTGTGTATGCTCTGTGTCCTCATAAGCATTCACTTGGCTGGACTGCTGGAAAATTCCCCCGCTCTCCACTAGCTAAACATGATAGTCTGGGGGTAGCGGTGCCCCAGGTCTGGTCTTCATATGTGAGGAAGAGAGCTGCAGGGAATGGCTTTCCTTCAGCAGAATAAAGGGCAGAGTGGCCCAAGGACCACGCTCTGCAGCAGAGACCCAGGTCCACCAGGAGGCTGAACGTCCGCATAAACGTTTCACTGATACCATGCGAGCAGCAATGAGCAATGTACCCAAGGCAAAGACAAGCAAAGTAAAAAATAATAACAATGGGGGAAAAAAGGGGGGAAAAATAGAAAAGGAGATGAAAAGAAACTGCAAAAGCCTGAAAGTGGTTTTTCATTACATGCCGAAGAGGCTGTGGTAACTTTGCTACCATTGCTTTTCATTTGTGCTCATCTTGCTACTTCCTAGCTCTGGCCAAACCCACCTGTGAAAGATTAGGGATCGCATTCTCAGGTGGGGGAAATCAGCCTAGCTCCATCGGGCCCAGATGGCAATACCGCTCCCCGTAGCTGTTATTACCCTGCCATGTGCCAGTAGTGTGGTCAGCCAGCTCCGAGACATAAAAACTGAAAAATAGAAACTGCTGGTTTCAGCATACCTTGACTGTAAAAAAAGTCCTGCTTTCTAAATACTTGAGCCTTACTGTTACAGGAACCCTAATTGCTCCTCATTTCAAATAATTTTGCATTATGTGGTGCACTGGAACAACACTGGGCAAACAGGCTATGGGTTGAATGAGAAACTTGAACATGGGAACAGAGACGACAACATCTAAGGTAATATTGCTTTGAGACTCTACAGTTAAGAGGCTTTTCTGTACCTCACATGGTATCAGTCTCTTTCCTCTCTCCAGGCTTCTTAGTTTACCGACAAGCCAGATGACCTGCACTCTCAGAATTTCCTCGCGTGTGAAGATTGCAGAAGGGCAGCCTACACGACAACATTTTTCCTTCTCTTCTTGAATTTTAAAAAACCTCCCGGAAGCAGCTATTTGTGCATGGAAACATGGATTTGCAATTCTCACGCTGGTACTGATCCATCATACTCAGCGCCATGAATGAAAGCCTTTCCATCCCAGAAGCAGCTGTCAATTCATACCTAAATGTGCGTCCCCTCCTGTTAGACAAAGCAAAGCTGTCAACCCCATCCAGTTAGTTATTTACTCACAGCATTATATTGTTTTCCTGTGGCTATAGATGGTTTCTTCTGGGAATGACTTGGTTTTTTCCTCCTGACTGTTATTGCACACGATTACCCTGGTTTGCGTTCCAGGTCAGGAATGCTCCAGGGGTAGCTCTGAGAATGGTTCTGCAGCTTGCTAACAGGATCATCACTTAGATGCAAAATGCTCTGAAGATATTTTTGCCGTTCCTTTATTTTTCCCCTCTTGGTTAAAATACAGAAACCTCTGATTAATACAACCTTTGGAAGGTTCGTTTGGAGCAACTATAACTCTGTCAGAGAGGTGCCTCTTGAGGACTTTGGGAGCTGGACACGTTCAACTTTGTTTCTCATTCCTGACATCCAAATATTCACAAAGGCACCATTTGCACAGAGTTATGATACCCATCTGCACATTTTTCTTTCTTTGGGTGAGGGGGAAGAAACTTAGACGCGAGGAGCTGAAGAGAAGGCCGGAGACAGATGCGGTGAAGAGGACTGAGATGAATAAAGGCTCGTCCATCTTTTGCACTGAACCCCTTCGCGCCACCTTGGCACGTTCTTGCTCCGATTGCGAGACTTTTTTACCTTTACAAAGTGGTGGAAACAGGGATAAGTGTAGTGGGGGCAAATGTTTTTATGATTACTAGATTACTTTTAATTTCTTTCTTTCTTTCTTGTTGCTCGTAGTGGTATGAATACAAATCCTCTGTAACCTTTTTTTTAAAGAAAAACGTCTTCTATTGCTATTTTGTCTGGGAATTTCCCCTCCATTTCGTAATAGTATTAAATTCAGGTGGCCTAATAAAACCTGCTTAGGTTTGATTTCGGCTAGCATGGAAGTGTTTGGATCATCTCAGGGTTTTGTAATTCAGATTACACAGATCAGCAGACATGCCTAAAGCCTTTCAACAAATTCTGGGGGAACTACAAATTTGGCAGTTTTGACACAAAGAGTAAACAAGCCAATATTTCTACATTTTTCATGACCAGTGGTCTCACAGTTGGTGGTGGGGAGTGCTTACAGCTCTCAATACAGCGAGATCAGTAGGAACTCAGCACCTCTGCAATAAGGCCACGAGAAAATGGACACTCAAATCCTGGTGCTTGCCCAGAGATTCCTTGATGATGAATAACAGGCAAACAGCTCATACATCCTAACACATAGAAAATATTCATATAAATGAAACAGACCCATATATAGTGAAAATGTTGATGAATAATTGTTGTCGATTGCAGCTCTCTCACGCTTGTTTTAGGTTTCAGCAGAGCTGCCAAAAATTCAGTCTTCACAGGAGTTCATGGGAACATTTTCTTTGGTTTTGATCTGTGTGGGTTTCGACCCAGTAAGCTTCTAAATACTGCAAAAATCACAGAATTAAACCTATTCAAAGCTCTTCAACTCCACACATTTTCCAAACTGAAGCTGACCCAAGCTGGAAACTTCATAACTATGTTGGTGCAGAGCTAGAAAATAACCCAGGCTCTCCTCAAAACCTCTGGAGTCCAGGAGAATGTCTCAATCATTGTGACAAAATTTTTGTGCGTGTTTAACAGAAGTTGTGGCCTAACGCATACTAAGTAGTTTTAAGGTTCCCTGAAACAATTTATTAACTCCATAAGGTAACTGGTTTTCTCTAAAGTGTTTTGGCAATCTAGAAAGGGAACAGTTGTTAATTTCTTAAGTAAAACTCCCACATTAAACACCTCCTGTGTTATGAGGAAAACTTGGGTAATTCTTTTTCACTGTCCCAGATACATGCCATTAAATTTTTCAAAATTTGATAAATTACAGGAGTTACGTACTTTTTTTTTTTTAAGATTTCTCTTGGAGATTAGAAGATGCACTGATCCTGACAACCAGAGAAAGTATTCTTCAAATCATTACTATTGGGTGTGGCAGCACAGTAATTTTTTATTTTTAGTAGCAAATCACTGGTTTGCCAATAACGCAATTTCAGAGCAACCAAAGTGACCTATGAATTGTGCAAAAAGAAAAAAAAAAAGAAGTGTGCATGTGTGTATGCGATAGAAATCTAAAAGCAGATCTGTGCAGTACCTGGATGGTTTCACTGTAGTATCCCACTGATTAGAGCACTTGGTAAATTCTTTGTTATTAGACTTTGGAGTCTTTACTTGGACATGAACTTTATTATGTGGAGTGAAAACTGAATAAAAGATTGGAAACAAATGGTAATGGTAAACAGCAATATACTGAGTTGGAGGGAAGTCTGCAGGGATTATAACTGATCCTGATTTTATTTGATGACTTTATTTACACTATAAAAGGAATTTTTTTAATTTTATTTTTTAATATGAAAGCCCAGCATGTTGAAGTAGTTAACAAAATGATTCTTAAATTACGGGAGGTTGGTAATGCGTTACCAGCTCTCCTGTCCCTCTGTCTCAGGGCTCCGTCGTGTTTCGCGTGCCTGTGTGGTGCCGATTTCCCACCGCAAGCTGCGCAGTCCATATGAAATCAATGGGACCTGGGAACTGAGAACCTTTATTACTTTTCTCCTTCCTGTTTTTCTGCCCTGGGCGATTGCTTAGTCTTCCTCACATGTACACCGGCGAGGACGCAGAAATCCTTTCTCCAAAGGGACTTTCAAGGTTGGAAATATGTGCAGGAAACAGCACAATTAGATTCAACTGAGAAAACAACACAAACTAATATATCTCGGGAAAAATCCTAACCGCATGATCAGCAGGAGGGAAATACTTGGAAACCATTGAGTTTATAAAGATTTAAGGAAGATAATAGGCAACAAATTGGATACGACCTAGCAATAGCTTGTCACAGCAAAGGTGCAGTCTTGTTTGTGAATCATGTACACAGAGGCATCGTGTCAGTTCTCAGGAAGATAATTTTCCCCCTCGAGGTGCTGCAAGAGGCTTTCCTCCAGGATTAGCTGCTCAGCACAGTTCTGGGCTCTTGGTTTGAGAGTGAAGTCCCTACCCCAGTGATGAGCCACAGAAATAGTTGAGGATACAGAGAGAAACTGTAAAGATTCAGAGAACTAAATACATATGTTTTAGGAAAGCAATGATTACACATGATGGAGGGGGGCAGAGGCAGAGAAAGATACATATCTTTCTCTGCCTCTGCCCCCCTCCGTCATGCGAAGCCACTTTAAGCAACTGCAGGGCTTACTACAAAGTCACTCACATTTTCACCTTGGCTGATAATCTCAATACTTGGGATGTTTCTCTCTCCTCTCATTGCTGTCCTGACTTCCCGTGCTTTGTTTCTTTATGGTGAAAGTGGTTGCAGAAGTATTCAGGATAAAGGACTGTAATATAGACAAGGACTTCTTATGACATTACAGCAGTTTATGCCTGACTTAGACTGGAATGGGATTTCTACTCCTTAATCAATCTGGTCAGTCTTGGCCAAGAACTATGAATAAAGGGGAAGAAATTCCTTACTGTATCAGGAGGAGAGTAACAGATGCACCGACACCATCCTGGATAAGATCTGTGTCTTTTTATTCTTCCTGCCAAAATCATTATGAAGCTTGTGCTCTAGCCCATGCGGCAGGGTGGAAATAGCAAACATTGCACAAGTGCTATCTAGGATCTCCTGAAACAACAGGATTAGTAGCGATGTTTGGGCTGGCCCTGGACGCATGCTGAGTGCATGGAGGAATGGAGCCCTTTATCATTGCTCAAGAAAGTCTAGTGGGTGCTACCTCGCTTCACAGTGAAACCTTCGGAAAATCAGCGACAGGTGGAGTAAAAAGAGAAATGTCCCAGCAGTGAGGTCTCCTGGAATGATGCCTGAGGAGTGGCCATCAGCTTTATCATTTGTTACACTGTGAGAATGATTCCACCCTTGGAGGTATCACAGACGAATATAGTTTTTATTTCTAACCCATCCTCCCTAAGAGAAAGGAGACACCACAAATATCTACTTTGTACTCTGCCAGGTGTCAGTATGAGGGTAGATGGAGGGATGTGTTGAGGATGTGCTGAAATAAAATATGCCCCAGCAGCCTTGGCTGTGGCTTCTTGTCTTTGCTAACCCACATTCCTCATTTCTGCCTTTTTTTAGGAATCTGCCTTGGCGGGGTTGGGAGTGGAAGGTGAAGGTCATCTTTTCTTTCCTTTGTACTCTGCCTTTCACGTGGACTTTCTACTGTTTAC
The DNA here is from genome assembly GCF_028500815.1 of Rissa tridactyla. NCBI lineage: Eukaryota > Metazoa > Chordata > Aves > Charadriiformes > Laridae > Rissa > Rissa tridactyla. Next base: position 25,826,236 of record NC_071467.1, on the reverse strand, counting down.
TGTACTCCCTAATGTGTCAATATTACATTTATAACATATACTGCTAATATGGTAGATGCAGTATATACAACTGTAAATGCACCAACAGTTTCATGTTCTTTCAACACAGGTATTGAGTTAGCAGTTTTCCACATATTCCAGCCTAAAGCTATAGGTTTTGGATCAAATGCACATTGTGCTGCTAAGGTTTATCTCTAATACTAATATCCATTATTCATTTCAGTCTGAAGCTAGAAATTACAAGGACTGCAAAAATAGTAGATACTGTCAAGAAGACATGGAAGTTCATGTGTGAAGATCTGACCATTAAGAAATCCCAATGATAAAGATAAAAGTCCAAGAAAATTGATAAGGACCCAACACACAGTCTTTTTTAGGGGTCCCAATTTTGGCTATTTTATGGATTTTCCTGCTGTTAGTCTGAGAAACGTTGTAATACAGAAAATCACTAATGTAAATGTGTGTGTGCATACATGTGTTGCATCCTCTGGTCAAACCCAGAACTAGACAGCATTCAGAATTTCCTAACACCTAACTCTCTTTCTGCACTTAATGTTTAAACCGTCATGATCTAATGGAAGAGGAGTCCCCACATGAATATTTGGGCTGGACTGAGTCTCACTAACGTCTTCGGACAGGCCAAAAGTCTTTTTCCATCTTGCAGTGACATGTTGGGGCTCTGATTTGACACTGAGAGATGTTCCAGGAGTTGCTCTGCAATGTCACTGACTGTTCTTCTGTAACCCTGAGGTCCAGCTGGGACCTTGGCACTGTGCTGTTCATATTGGTATGTACTGTGCTATTCAAACCAGACTAACACCTGGAGGGTTTGGACGAGGTGGGTTAAGCGTTGTATGAACACGTAAAACAGACAGGCAAACTTTAGGAAAAAAGAAATATCAGTGCTCCCATTTGCAGGGGAAAACTGAGAACCGAAAGCTCGTTTTCTAAGAAGCCAGGAGAGTTTTGCATATTGTCTTTGTGGTTTCTTCAGACTCCTTTAAAATTCCAGCTAAAGAGATGTTTTAGCTTTCGGAGTTAACTCCATCTGAAGTCAGCTGAAGATTCAAGTGCTCGATAGCTCTGGAAAATAGGCCTGTGGCAATTTGCCTGAGTTACACAAGAACTCTGAATCACACCATGCAAATGTATCCGTATGCACTTGAGCTGGGACGGATGTGTTGCGTTGCTGGTGTACGACACGACATGTTTCCACAGAGAAACTTTATCCTGCACACTTAAAATCTTTACAGAACCTCTTCAAATGCTCATCTCTGAAAAATGGTACTGATTTAAATAAAGCATTTCAGTTACAAGAAATTACGCTGCCAATTAAACTACACTGTTTTCTTCTACTGACTCGGAGAATATACATTACTTCAACAGCCAGAGCAAATATGGGTTTGAAGGTGTTTAAGCAAATGTACACTTCAGTTGAAAGCAGTTTTCAATAACTAGATTCAATAAAAGATTCTAATTGCAGGCCTCACGTTAAGTCCTGAAACACATTTTTTGGTCCCCATGTGCCTTGTTTCCAAGATGGCAGCACCTGGAAAAACAGGCAGTTTGATTTTTCTAATAGATGTGGGCTCTGATAGTCAGTTCTGCGCTGCACTGCCTGCTTTAGAAGTGGTGGCAACGTTGCTGCAGTTTAAGTGGATGCCTTTTAGGCGGGGGAATCAGAACATGTTGGGCTATGAAAAACACCGGCCGTATACAGTTGCCACGTAACAAAGTAAGGGAACTAGCAGCCTCTTTCAATAGCCAAGCCAAAACCTTCTGAATATTGTGCCAGCAAAATGCTGTTTCTTTCCCTAAGCCTGTTTATTGGCTGACTGTCCCTGCAGTTGCATCTATTAATTCCTTCAGGAGAAAAGTGGGGAAAATGGGACAGTGCTGTTTAGTACCTCCCCAAATTTGCTGACATCCTTGCAGAAAAAAATGCAGTCCTTAAGGCGAATTGAGGTTTTAACAAGATTTGACTAATTTCCTCATGAACATTGCCTTTTGCTTCACATCATTTCCTGTGGTGAAAATAATCTCAGTGGTCCATGACCTCTGCTTCCTCATCACTCAAAGCTTAAAGCAAAATCAAATGCAAAATGTGAGAAGTTAATCCTTACATGTGTAATATTGTTGAGTTTGGGGTTTGGGGCTTGGTTTTTTTTTTTGATTTTGGGGTTTTTTGTGGGGAACCATTCTGCATTATTCTATTTGCTGCTTCTGATGGCAGTAAAGGCAAATAGGATGAAACGAGAGAGATGGGCAGCTCCTTCATGAAGTGCAGGTGAGGGACAATGTCCCCGCTGGGGCACAACAAGCTGTAGGAAGCTCCCAAGCCATTCCTGCAGTGGTGTATCCGCAGCTGCCCTCCTCAGTAAATTAGTTTAATGTTTGTATTCTGTTTGTTTTCACACCCCCTCCACAACCGAACTACGCGTGATAATTAAACTGGACAATTAATAAATGATGAGCATGAGGTGACTAGGGGCAGCGCTTCGTCGTAAAGAGCAAGAAGCACCAAAAGCGCTGAGAAAAACGAGCAGTAACAGGCGGACCCCAGGCAAGCTTTCCCACAAAGCTCTGCCAATACGCCTCGGTCCTGATTTACAGCCCTCCCGCGGCTCCCCTCTGAGCCTCGTCTGCTCCAGAAACTGTCAGTGGTGTGAAACAGCTTTAGGAGTTTTTGCAGGTGGACTCCTCTCTGCTCAGGGCTGCGCTGAAGTCTTACGTGTCTCCGGACTGTAACATTAAAGGCAGCGGAGCGGGGAAAGGGAACACGTCCTGCAGGAACAGATCCTGCTCTCTGCTTTGCCATAGGCTTCCCGAGTCGGTCTGGATAAGCTTTGTCATCTCGCTGTCTAAATTCCTTATCTGTAGCCCAGGGACAGTAAGAGCAATACTACCTACCTGTTGCATAGCAGGGAGTGTGCTGGTTAATTACTGAATGTTTATACAGTGGGGTCAGCAGAGAGAGTGCTATATGATAGCTAAATATTAGTATGAAATCACAGAAGATAACTGCACATATCCTCCCTCGCACAGCATGGTGATATTTTATCTACTTGTTATTTTGAGCCACATTCTCCAAAAGCTGAAAATACTTAGTGTCTGTTTAAAAGAAATATTTCAAAGAACACATGCTGGTTTGGGTTGTTTCCCACTGTGCATAGCACCTGCACACAACTGACACTGGTGAGCTCTTTGCTTTAATAGAAAAGGTAAAATGAAGTGTTACTTCTCTTTAGGCTCTGTTAAAGGGAACACTATTAAAAATACTTGTTCCCTAGCCAACTTTTTTTTCCCCTTTTTTTCTGCAGTCGTATCTGCTTTGGTGTACATCTGTGCCTGAATGTGTTCCTCTTGCCTTTGTGCCCTGACAGCCATCTCCCACCAGAGCCAAGAGAGGAAGGTTTATGAGACATGTGCCACTTCATCTTGGGAAGGGGAGGAAGGTTTTCATAAAAGATGGGGCCAGTTTCATCACAGCCAACGCAGTGAGTCTCTGCAGGCAAGGATGGCTGCGATGCAGCCGGGGTGGGTGAGTCAGGGTTGGTGGGTCCTAAGTTGACTGTAGGGGTCTAGAGGTGATAAACACCTTTTATCACACAGCTCGCCGCATGGCTCGGTCTGGAAAGCAGGGCAGTAGCAGCTGCTGCAGCAGCATTTTCCATAATGCCCCTGTAACGATGTGTCAGTCGCCCCGCGGTGGCAGCGGTGGGGCATTTTTCTCAAACAGGGCAGTGCATGTTGCTCCAGGCGCAGGAGAGCATGAAGGCAAAACCAGTACATCTTTCTGGTGCTGGCATCTGTGGCTCGAAGCTGACAGCTACAGCGTGGTGTTGTGCAGAGCATCCTGCTTCAGGGGCAGGATCAGTTGAGGAATTTTTCTTCAAGAACAAAGATCAAGAGAGACTGCTCTTTATTACTGACCTGGGAAGTAGCTCACAGATCCAAGCCAAAATGCACGTAGTAACCCTTATAGGTATAGAGCCTTGGGGGATAATATTACCAGCAAAATAGAGGGGACAAAACCAGGCTGTTTTTTGTCTTAGCCACTAAAGGCACTAGGTGGACCAGCAGCTTGGAGAAGTATGGGGAGGTAAGAAGAAGGGGAGGCAAGCGCTACATGGAGTTGTCAGAAAGGACTCATTATCACTGCCTGTGGAAGAATGAACAGGACATTCTACCCTACAGCTGATAAAAGTGAAAAAGTGATTATATCAGACAGACACTGCCCATGGTGGAGACACCATGTGGAAATGGTGTCCATGGGGGCTGGTTTGCCACTGATTCCCTGCCCCTGCCTGGCACAAATTCTGTGGAGAATGTGTGGAACAAGGTTTGGGAGTGAGTTTTCTTGGGATGACAGCTCTTCTCCTTATCCAGTCGGGGGGAAGACTTGGTAGGACCCAGCCATGTGGGGACTTGTGGCACGGAACTGAGAAAAACCCCAGTTTCCTCTTGGTGATGGAGATCTGGCACGTGCAGAAAGGGCCAGGAAGGGTCTGTTGGGTGCTACTGCAGGTGCAGTCACAGTGGGGGGGTCCCTGTCAAGGTGAGGCTGACGCACATCCCCTGGGGACAGACATCTTACCAACATGTCCGTGAAAAGTGCCACCAAACAGTGCCCCATCTCTCAAACAATGGCGTTTCCCATGGGCACAGTTGGCCTTCTGGCCTCCCTGCAAAGGACCTCCCAGAATACCTCAGCTCCTGGAAAGTTTGCCTTATCCCACTCATAAAAAAATGTTTTCTTCTTTAGGTCTTTATGCATGTCAGCCTTCATTCAGCCTTGGACTTTACTTCTCCAACACCTCAGTCACCTGGGCAGCAGTTGCTGCATATGTATGGGCTTTTGAAAATTAGCAGTGTCCTGAGTGCATTATTCCCATGTGGAAAGAAGGGCACAGCACTCCTCCTGGATCCATGTTTTCCTCCTAGGAGATAGGCCTGGGGCCACTGGCCACTACTATGAACAACAAGTCTGTGCCTACTGCTTAAGCCACAGGTTTTTGACTAAAACGTGATAGGCACAGGCAGAGTGCTGAATTCACGCAGAAAGGTGTGTAGAGGAGGTGTGTGGTATCCGTGGACAGATACCAGAAGAGGTGTAGTACAGCCTTTCTACCAACACGCATCTGAGGTGGAAGATGAACACTGATTCCATCTTGCTCAGGCTTCTGGTAGTCCTTGCTTGCTGCAAGCACAATACTGGTTTGAGCAGTTTCCAGAAGCAACGCTGAGTTATAACAGATGAATAAATTCCAGGCAGTGAGGAAGCTCAGTTGGGCTCCCCAGGCGTCCCCATGTAGGGTAGACATTCCCCACTTTCTCCTCATGATGGATCTCCCTTCCCTCCCTCCTCCCCCTCTCCCCCATTGTCTGGTGGGACCTCTTGGCACATAGGCAAGAGAAGTAGAGCACATCTTACTGCTGCTTACACTCCTTGGAAGCGGCAGCTCTCAGCCTGATTTAGAAGCCAGAATAAAGCCTGGGAAGTTGTAACCTGCCCACAGATGATCCGCAAAAAGAGCTGCATTCCCCCAGCACACTCTGAGTGGCGTTCAGCAGTCTGGACCAGGCACAACAAAGTATTTGAAAACACCACCAGCAATGCAGTGTCCTGCTCCAGACCTAGTTTTCCTTATTTGTCTGTTAATGGGAAGGTGTAGGAGGGAGGAGTGAAACTGCCTGACTACATCAGAGTTGGGCTGCAGCCATCTGGCGAGGCTGGAGGTGTGTGATGTACGTGGGATTTGGAAAGGCCAGAGGACAGGAGAAGGCAGTGATGGCAGTGGGAACGATCTGGATATGGCCAAGTGCTTTAGTTCATTGAACAAAGGAATCTCTCAACCTGCCAGGGCTGTGGATTAGCCCCTCCTGTCGTTAGCGTGCTTCCACATTCAATCTGAAATATCATCAGCCATAAACAGCCCTCCCTTACACAGAGGAGGGAAGGTCCTTGGTGAGACCTGTGCTAGAATATTCCCTCCAGCTTTGCTGAGCACTTTTTAAAGAAGTTATTAAAACATGGTAAGGGTAGAAAATCAGGGAAATTGCTGAGGCCTGTGGAAGGATCCCTCTCAGTGAGAGACTTGCAGAGATGGGTTGTCCAGTTAGTGTGGGAAAGGGACTACATTGCCCACCATGACGGCAGGCTAGAGTCAGTGGCCTTGGAGAGGCTGGGAGTCTTCTCTTCAGAACTGAAAGGCATTAGAGCCAAGGTCTGAGAACTGCAGACAGACGGACTACAATTAGAAGTAAAGATTCAGATATTCAGCAGGAGGGTTGACCAGCTGCTCTGGCAAATGGACAATGCAAATGGGCATTTCTTCTCCTGCCCTTCAAGCAAATCAGAAGGGCTTTTGAAATACGTTTTTACCATGAAAATGTTGCTGGAACAGGTGTGATAGCAGAGTTTAAAGGCTTGTGATATACAGAAACCAAACTAGATATTCTTGTAACCTTAATATATAAACCTAAAAATACTAAGTATTGCAACTCTTTGAAAGCCCAGGTAGATGAGAAACTTAAAACATGTCTGTCAGTCTAAGACAATGTCTCACTTGACATTGTCTCTTTCTCCACAGCAAATGTGAAATAACTTTGTACTTTTTTAGTTGAAGGGTGTTTTAGTGAGGGATAAATTCAGTCACATTATCTGAGAGGTGCACCAAGGTAGAAACAGCTGCACAGACTGTTACTGCTAGTCGGCTGGCACAAGATGACTTACTTATTTGTCATGTCCTTGACAGCAATGGCTTACTTGTGTTTCCCAGGCATCTGTGGAAGGGTTCAACCCAGTTGCCTGGGCTGGCAGAGCAAGGAGTCTGGCAGAAGATACTTTCTGATGGTGCCATCACATCCCCTCTGCAAACTCAAGAGTGGACCTGGCCAGACTGAACAGCTTTGTGCCAGGACATATGCACCACTTCAGGCCATGTCTCTGCCAAGCACATCAGTTATGATCCCCTCAGATACTAGACAGTTTTCAAAACTGCTACCATGAGGTGACAACCTGCTCCGCCAAAACTGCTTCACTAGGCCCCAGAGAAGCCGAGAACAAGTGTCTCATCCCAAGCAGGGACACGGATCCGCAGGACCCAGTGCCTAGGAGTAAATAACACACAACTCACACAGAAAACACCTATCCCAATAACTAGCTATGAAGTTTATCTTTTATAGTTCCAATAGAGAATTTTGCTCAGCTGTGAGCAGATGTGTATTAATGGATGGATTTAAAATGGCTAAGCTCAGACAGGTCACAAATGTATTTTGGCAATGTAATCCACAAAGTAATGCTTATGACAGAACATGCACAATAACACTAATATTTCAAGAGGGATTTAGAAAGGGATGAGATTTACTAGTTGAGAATGAGAAATAAGATTTGATATTTAAATGTACAGGGACTTAAACATTTGGATGAGGAAGTAGGAGTAACACTGTGGAAGGTTTTCAAAGTTCAAAACAAAAGAATCCTGAAGTCAGCTCTTCTTAGCAGGATACGCTGAAGTGAGTTATGTACGCTCATGCAACTGCAGTGATTTCTGTACATGTGCAAGAAGTTGAGCTGCTGCGTATTTGTGTGCACGTGGGGTCACTTGCGGCTTTTGCTGGTAGCAACATTTTTGATTGTTCTCAATATCTCATAGACACTGGTATGAACAAGTGTGTGGCTGCAGTGGAGTTACCTCCGCTGAAGATAAATAGCAATGAGGCTATCGCTCCCAACTAGGTTTAAGTCCATATGGTTTACTTGGCATCAGCAGAGTATCTGATCACCAGCTGAACAGGAAAAACCTTTACACCTCGGTACAGAATGCAACTAGTATCACCTTTTGGGAGAGATGAAGGCCAGAAATGGCTGCAGGGCCAAGTCAGGATAAAGTCCAGCCACAGAGCTGTAGGGCTAAGTTAAGGTTAGAGGAGTTTATACCAACAGAACTATGCAAGTAGTAATGGGTTTTTTAGATGTATTCATGGTTAGTAGCATGTAGAAGAAATTAACTTACCCTTTAAGATAATTCCCTTAAGAAACAGAGACATAGACCTCACAAAAAAGAGCAACTTTTTTGCTATATTTTGAATTGGGTTTAACAAGCCTGAGCAAGTACTGCAAAACATATTATTCAAATCTTTTTCTGAAATTTCTGCTGTCTTGTTATTATAAGCACAACCTTCTGTCTGTGCTGCCGGCAGTTATTGTATGGAAAAGATTGACTAGCAAGTGCTTTCATGGAAATAATGACTGTTGCTATGTCTGCAGTTACCCAGAAGAATTAGTGTATACGTTAGGGCCTGGATACATTCCACCGAAATTCAGGCAACGAGCCTCAAGTCTCTCAGTTAAGAGTTCAGCTTCACTAGCTAACCTCAGTTCCCAGTGAAGAGATGGGCTATTCTAGAAAGCAGTTTACCTAAAATCTGAATAGCTCTGAGCACCTGGCTCTTTCTCACATACGTGAACACGCGGGGTCTCTGCGTACCTGCACAGCAGGAAGGTTTCCTGCCTCACAGTGAGTCTGGTCCTTCAGTTGCCCAGCCCAGGGACTGGCTGGAACACACTTGTCTCCCTTCTGCGTACTGGGAAATGTCCTGTGGCCACAGGTTAGGCACCGTCAGCGTTTCTGACTTCAGGCACTTAGCTCAGTACCCAACATGAGACGGAGCGATGCTTCAATGGACCTTGCTCCGAGAGCTACCTCCATCCAGGTCAAATCATCTTTGCGCTCATTCGAACTTAATTGACCCCATTACAGTTTTGAATTTTGCTTCTTGCTGCCCCAGTAAGACCACCCATGGGCGGGTGGGGTCCTAAGAGCTATTCACAGGTCTTGATTAGCAAATCATTTTGATCGCAGAATAGCAAACAAAATCAAAATAGCAATGTAGGAAGTTCTAGGCATGGAAAATCTGCAAAAGAGCATTAGAAGCAAACTTCACCTAAGAAATTGCTCAGTGTGAGCTATTCTCTTCCCTCTAAACTTTACATTGCCAAGGTGAGCAGAGCCACACACTGCAGGTGAGAGGTCCTCAAGGGCAGCAGAAGAGGAATTCCGCCCTAAATAAATACCTTGTGAAAGATTAGAAGCCCTCGAGCTAGTCAGAGTTTGAAGGAGAGTGCTTTGGCTAGCTCTCACCCTTGAGTTTTGAAGGGAGTTAGAATAAAAATGAATGATGCCTCTACTGATAAACATATGTAGATATTCACATCTGCAGGGACTAGGAAACGTGGGCACAGTATGTGCGATTAGGAGGAGGCGGCAATAAGACAGCGTATTGTGCATAAGTGGTCAGGATACCACTGTAAACACTTTAAAAGGATTCAGTAAGGGAACAAAATAAAAAGAGTAAAATTATTAGAGATGGCCAATATGGTTTTAAGAGGTATGGGTCATACTTAACTGAGTAACTGATTATTTTTCAAAGATATAGTTGCCATGGTAACTGTGGAAAGGCACAGACGTTTTACAGCTGAATTTTCAGACATTCGGTAAAGTAATTTCTCAGATTATTAATGAACGTTTTGAAAATAGCCCCTTCAGAAGAAAACAGTGTCAAAAGAGTAAAATTTTTTAAAAATATTCTATTTGCTGGCTATTTTTGGGTATGTACAGCGTCTCAGAGTTCAGAAACACAGTTATCTTCACATTTACAACCTGTCCATATCCTCTCTGCATATTGTGCAGGCACAGATATTTACACATTTAATATCAACAGAAAAAGGTTTCAGAGTGGGACAGTCAGGAGAGGTCCCAACCCTGGGTTTCGCTTTTGTGCTGAGCTGAATCTCCCCACGCTTCACGCGTCCGGGTGCCCTCCTTGCCTATGACGTGCGAACACTAATTACTCATTGACTTCTCTCCGTGGTGAAATAATTCCCCCAGTAGGAAGCTGAGGTCCAAGCAAGAAGTTGTGTTGAGCAGTCCCCAAGCGAGACAGTCTTTGCCTGCGGTGCAGGCCTTGGCCCAGCTGTGAGAGATGGTAGAGATGTGGCTTATGAGCCTCTGGTGCACTCTTTACAGTGAAAGTTTGAGTTAAAAGAACTTAGCACTACTGCAGAAATAATATGAAATTTTAGTATATGAATATTATTTTTCCCAATCACAAGTAGATAATTTAACTTCATGCTAAGCGGACATTTAAAGAAAGTTGTCAGTATGACGATGAAAAAATGAATCAAGACTGTGGAAATGAATAACAGTCACTTTTTCTTGCTTTTACTTTGAACTTTGCCTTGAATGGTAGCCACTTTCCACAGTACTGGGCAGAAAGTTTCCTTCCTGTCATTTATTTTATATCTGGTTTTCTAAGACTACAGATTTTTAATGTCCAAGTCTTTAATGATTCCCCACCTGACTGACATTTTACAATGTTGGCTAGCAAGAACTAGCAGATCAGCTTTTTTGGTTTTATTAGATTTTCTCTGTCAAATCAAGAAGAAAACCTTATGAAAGACTGTTGAGTGGTAAAAGGCAGGAAAAAGGAAAAGGGAAAATATAAAACCCCTTCCCTAAAATTCTAACAACATTTGGAAAATATTAGGAAATATAAAATTTGGAAATGTTTTATAATGCTCCAGACAATGGGAAATAGGTGGATTTGGAACTGGTAAAAAATATTGTAGCTCTGTTTAAAATAATCCAAATTTGTGACAGATGATGATCCAGCCCAGAGGTAATATCTTCTAAATAATATTTTTTTCTTATTTTTGTCTATGCTGATGAAGTCGCTGCTCTGCGCCAAAGTATCAGTGTGTTTTGAAGTGAATCCTTCAGGGGAGGATACATTCCTTGTTACATTAGCCCTCCGGATTCCTGTGAAGTATTACACTTTGCATTTCAAATTGAAGGATGAACTTGGACACTAGCTTTCTGTTTGCCATCTTATTTGACGAGCTGTGCCAGTCTATTATGCTGATCTGACAAAGTATCAGAATTATGAACAGTAATTTCATAGGCAGGACGGACTGTAAATTTTATTTAAAGAACGGCTTCCAGGGAGATACCTCTGGCTGGGAATCTCCCCGCTGTCAGTGCTGGGCTCCTTCCCAGGCTGCTGGGAGCCAGCTCTGTCCGAGACAGGAGGAGGAAGCACAAACCATCTGGCAAGGCAGCTTTTCTAGCAGAAGAGGAGTTTTGAACTGAGTTACTTTGGGGGTTAATGTGGGTACAGTTGCTGGACAGCCCTGGTCCTCTCACATCTGCTACGTGCTTGAGAAATGAGCAGTGGGGTAACTTTTTTGCAACATGATTTGCATACCACACCTGTATGTTGTGAGGAGAACAAGCTTCGTTTCATCTTTTCCTCTAGGTGTTCGGTTAAGGTATTGTAGGTTTCTCCCATTGTCACCTACGTTGCACAACTGCAGGAGAAATGCAGTTCTTCCTCACCTGCCCCCACCGGCTCATGTCATTCACCCCCTGCTTGCTCTTCTTCCATTTGCCTTGGTGATTCCACCTGTGCTGATTGTATTTACCAGAAGTCTTCTCTGGTAAGTCTTCTCTGCCCTTTCTCTTCAGGCCTGTCAGAAATTGTTGAGTTTAGACAAGTGCAAGAATCCAGGACTGGATTTTGGGGAATGTCATAAAGTCATAAACTGAAGTAGGGAGACATTTACACACGTAATAAAGCCTCCAAGATGAGTCCAGCAGCACACCAGGCTGCCAGATAGGCTGTAAAGTCCACATCCTGGAAGGGTTTCCAGACCTGACTGTGGTGGAACCCTGAGCAACCTGGTCTGAATTTGGTGTTGATCTTGCTTTGTGCAGGAGGTTGGGGAAGGCTTTGGCTCCCTTGGCCCCCTCCCACTTGATTTATTCTGTAGTTGCATGAGAATCCCTTGAAACCCTGTGAGACATAATCAATATAAGTCACATTCTGCCCCTCAAAAGGGAGACCCTAGTACAGGCAGCCCTGAGGGCACTATGCCTGGGTGGTGTGTAAAGAAGTTTAAATAAAGTTATGATGATTTCAAGAGTTTTTACAAAGTTTCACATATATAACAGAAATCTAGCAAGTCTGCTTTAAAAAGCCTTCTTGCATTCACGCTCTAACCAGGCACTATTCACTGGAATAGGGCCCCATTTAATAACGTAAGTTCAGAATATCATGCAAATAGCACTAACAGCGTGCAGAAGGTGGCATGGGGAGAAATAAGACGAAGGTCAGCAGTACAAAATGCATAGTCAGTTATTCAGCACTAAGTAATCTGTGAAAACTGGGAGCTCATTAAATGGGTATAACATCAGACAAGGACGATGTATTAGTTCCAAAATAACTACAATGCACTAAAGTAATAACAGCATAGAAAAGGGAAAGGTGAGGCATTTGCAGGAGAGGTGTGAAATGCTGCTACACTGCACAGGCGCCTGGCAAGTCTTCACATAAGAGGACACACACAGCTCAAGTCGTCTATGCTCAGGGATGGTGAGTTGAGAGCAAAACAGGGGCAGAGGAGATCTGCTAAGAGGACGAAGGCGTATACCACAAGGGAGGACTTCGCACATGTTTTTCAGTCCGTAAAAAAAAAAAAAGCCTGAGAGAGGATGGAAAATTGTTTACAAGGGGCCATAAGGTAGAACGTAGAGAAGCTCATTTAAATAATAGTCTGTACCGATTTGAGTGGCTATAAATTGGTTCTTAATGAACACAGAAAGAATTTGTAAACATATATGGGCAGGCTGTTTGTAGCCATGAAGGTGGGGAAGTTCTGGAAGAGCCCTTCCATAGCTGTTGTGGAGGTTGCAGCTGTGCTGCTCAGGTGGATGTTGGTATGTTCATGGGGGGTTCCTAATGGGAAGCCAACTCAATGATTCCAGCAGTCTCATGTTCCTGTTTTCTCCAAGGTAAAAATATCCCTTAGCTAATATACTAACATGTAACTATAAAAACTGAGATGTTAGGATATTTAAATTGTACAGTATGTTGTCAAAGTAAAGCCGCTGCTAGGGCACCTAAGCTAAACACATGCCCAGGGTGAATTCCGCGTTGCTGCTGGGCCGGACTCTGGCTGTTGCTGTATGAGGTCTGGCAGCTCAGGGATGGCACAAAGCTGAGGAGCACTTCCCCCTGTAGGGAAGGTATGCTGGTACATCAAACCCCTCACTCCCTCCAACAAAAAAAATAAAATTAAGCCCATGGGATGCCACTGGGACGAAAGAGACTCACGTGAGCTTGGCACTGCAGAAGCTCGGAACTACAGAAAACACAGGAAGTGGCAGGATAAGGCTTCTATATGTCAGGCACGAAGCCTTGCTTAACACCTTGGAGTAACGCAGAAGCCAATGGCACTTAAGTGATGCAGGCTCTGTTTTGTTCCTCTTTGCTTTTATGTTTCCCCTTAATGTCCATTAATCCTGTCCACTGAAGTTAATCTAAGAGCAATTTGTGTTTATTCCTGTTGACACTGCTATACTTTAATTTTCATCTGTGCAGCTTTAACGTAATTTCTTGTACTTTCCATGTTAAAAGGGATGGCTATCTCATGTGCTGATGAGAAAGAACATCTGAGAAATGCAACGCAACTTGTTTTCAGTCCTTTGTAGGGCTGTTGTAATAGTAGGAGAGAGGACACAGTAATACAGTCTTTCAGACATGAAAAGGGGTGGGACATAAATCTTTAGTTGTCACTATGTAAGGATTTCAAGAGGGACAGGGAACTGCTGGAGAGGGTACGGCAAAGGGCTACGAAGACGATTAGGGGACTGGAACACCTCTCTTATGAAGAAAGACTGAGGGACTTGGGTCTCTTCAGTCTGGAAAAAAGACAAATGAGGGGGGATCTTATCAACACTTATAAATACTTAAAGGGTGGGTGTCAGGAGGATGGGGCCAGGCTCTTTTCAGTGGTGCCCGGGGACAGGACAAGAGGTAATGGGCACAAACTTGAGCATAGGAAGTTCCACCTAAACATGAGGAGGAACTTCTTTACTTTGAGGGTGGCAGAGCCCTGGCACAGGCTGCCCAGAGAGGTGGTGGAGTCTCCGTCTCTGGAGACATTCAAAACCCGCCTGGACGCGTTCCTGTGCAACCTGCTCTGGGTGACCCTGCTCTGGCAGGGGGGTTGGACTAGATGATCTCCAGAGGTCCCTTCCAGCCCTATGATTCTATGATTCTATGATTTAGTTGACCTTAATCTGTATTACAGATTTCAGCTCATGCCACTGTTTGTGAAACACCACATTTGAAATCTTTCACACAGGGCTTTTGCTCAGTGATCCCAGTGTAAATCTGTAGCAAAATATATTAATTTCAGTGGATTTGCTTGTTCCAGAGTGATACAGCAATACTCAGGATGACCAAAGATGTCTATACAGAGAGTTACAACACGGGAAGTCTGAGTAAACTGCCACCTCTTCCTTCAGTAATTTAGAGCTCACCTAAACGGACTGCCATTTTCAAAATTATAAGCAGGGTTTGATAAAACCGATTGAGATGACACTGAGTGTTGCAAATCCATCTAGCCAACAATGTAGCTATTTTGTATTTAACCCATCTGATTTCTCCATCCATCGCCTTCCTGCTTTTACCCACAGCCGTTACGCCTCCCGTCTCAAGTCAACTCTGATTTTGGTCTTATTTATGTTGTACTCATAACAGCTCAACTCTTGACTCCATGGTGAGATATGGCCATTCACACATTATGCAGCAGATCTGTGGACCCGGTGAAGTCCCAGTGGTATCTTGATAGCTGAAGAAAGAAAAGGAATTTTTAAATGTGCTTTCTCAGACAACAAATCTTTTAAATTACCAAGCCACAGCCCCGCTGTGATTCAACAGGTTAACTGTTCCCTCTGCTCAATTTGAAAAGAAGAATCTTCTGCAACACTCAGCCTTCCCCCCCCACCCCCCGCAGTTGTAGCACCCCACTTTAACTGTCAAGAGCCAACTTGTCAGTGATACAGTGACATTCATAGAAAGTTGTAAGCAAAAAAAAGTCTGAAAGTTCTCTTTTGGCTGAGACACCACTCAAGAATCATGGTTCTACCACAGAAATAGGACAAGAATTCAAGGTCAAGTGCAGTTTTAAGGGTGATTTTAATGTTGACCCTTGCAGACCATTCATCATTACAGGTTGAACACATGAGGCTGTGTCAACCAAAATGAAGGTGGGTTTATCAACATCCTGAAAGTCAGATATTAAACAGAATATTTTCCAAAGAAATATGCTTCTCATTGGCAACAAATCTTCTAAACTGTGCACAAAATGCTCAACTGCTCCATGAAAAGGAATATTCAATCCTTCAAAATGAAAAAAAAAGCCACCCAACTTATTTCATCATAGAGATACTTGTTATCTACGTCATCCCAGGATGCTGACAACCACTCTGTGAAACCTGAGCATGCTTCCTGCAGTAAACTTACAACCAAAGCAAAATGCATGAGACTGGAAGTGGCCTATGGAAAAAACTTCCTTAAACTCAACTCTTCAAAACATCCTATATTGCGTATTTTTGGAGAACTGTTCTAAACAGGACAAGGCAATACTACAGTAAGAAAGACCAGGCTTTGCTTTTTACCCTCGACAAGTTTGCTTTTCCAGTGAATATCACAGCTGAAAGAAATGTGGTTTTCTCCCAAAACCATGCCCATCTTCAGGCCTTGGCGCTACTAATGCACACAGCTGCAGCCAGCCCATCCCTTCGCCTTTGTGCCTGCCCTCAGGGATGCACCTTGAGGACTATTGGTCTTCTCAGGCAGGATCTTGCTTTGGGGAGCAGCTTCCAACCGCTTCTGTTCTCACTATGCAAAGAGGCGCTTAATTGCTACTTGCATTTAACACAAGAGAAAACTAATTTGCATGCCTGGGACTGATCCCTGAAATTAAACCATATGTTTAACAGCTGCCATTAGCTGCTTTCAGTGTGGCAATGGGGTAGTTTAGCCTGGAGAGGAAACACCCATGTTAGGGCGAACGAAGGAGTGTCCTCAAGTGACCCGAGGTCTGATATTGATTTATTTATAGGTTATGCATTTTTAAAAGTGCTGCTGGAAGCTCAGAACATTGCATTTTTGACAGAAAAAAAATCTGCTCAGGAAAATTTCTGTTTGTTTCTGCAAGAATACGTTGATTTGGACCCCTCAGTGACATGCACCTGGGAGAGTAACACAGACCTCTCGAGAGGTGGAACAAGGCTGAGAGCCTGGAAAGCCCTGGTCCGCAGCCAGCTGGGCTTGCTGTGCTGGCAGCTGCCTGGCCATGCTGCTAGGATGTCTCCGGGATGGATGGGAAGCGCAGGGCTGGGTGTCTGGAATAACGGTGGTGTCTGGGTGTGCTTCCCAGGACAAAAACCTGACAAGGCTGTGATGGGGTTTTCCAGCCCAGGGAACCAGGCAGTGCCTGCGTGAGGGCAGCACCATGGGGAGATTTCCCCTCCTGCACCCCTCCACACGTGGCTGGGGCTCCAGCGAGCTGGGAGCAGGCATGGAGCGGGCAAGTGAGATTTTAATCTGGGACCAGTTCTGATCCATAAGAAGGAAAGTTCAGAGCAGCCAGAAGGATTTCTGAAGGGGGCAAAATTTGCCCTGGTGTTTTCCCTTTTTTCCCTCTCAGGCCTTGGTGATGAAGAAGAGGCAATGAAAATTGATGGGGATGGAAAAGGAAAGAGCCCCACGACCTCATGAAGGAAAATGGCATGTTGGCGTCCTAGTGTCTGGGCTTTACCGCTTTGCTCCGCACTGCAAAGCAGACAACCTGCAGGTCCCATGCCCCGGAGTCCTCTCGCTTCGAAGCACAGCAAAGCTGAGGTCCCTTTGCTGTCACGAGTGCAGTGGGAGAGCTCTTCTTCAGCAGAAGTCTGCTCCGCTAGGGCCAGGGGGACAAGGAGCAGCCGTGCTGGTGGCCCAAGGTGGGACAGGGATGCACAGGCATCCTTGTGCAGGGTGGTGGGAGGGGGGCTTTGGTCGGTGGGGCAGAGTGCAGGCTCATGGCACCAGTTTCTGCTTCTTGACAAGTTATTCAACTCAGCAGTGCCCCGGTAGCAGCCTGTCTGCACGTTTCTAGTGCACAGCTAATGCGATGTAATTCAAGTTATCTTTGCTCACACTCAGAGAGCTCTTGTAAGCAGTCGCCTCGCCTTCCCTTTGCCCTGGGTTAGCAATGCGTCTGTCAGCAGCTCTTGCCACTCAGCTGATGGGTGGTGACTTGCTAATCTATGCCTTTTGGGTGACTCCAGCAGTCTCAGTGCAATGACATTCGTTCTGCTCCAAGAGCTTTGCGGCAGAAAGGCGAAGGGACTAGCGACCAGACCTCAAATACAAGAACTTCCGTTAATTTTTACATACAGATATGCACATGCAATTATTTATATGCTATATTTATACAGTATATCTATGTTTATGTATCTTTACATATAAACACACATGCTCACTTTGTGTATATATATGTATGTATGACCATGTGTATGTATATATGTGTGTATTTATAAATATATATGTACACCTGGACAGCACATGAACTAGGTGTTCAAATTCAGAGTATTTGGATTCAGAGCACTCGTGCTGGGGTTGCGTTAGATGAGGATTTACATTTATCAACAGTTCTTGACTAGCCCTTTGCCATAGGAATGAGAGCAGTATTTGGCTAGAACGACTAGGGTTAACTAAGCTGACAGCCCCTCTGAGAAAATCTCAAGCCAAAGAAAGTCAAAAGGGGATAGAGAGATGGAGGGGAAGATATATGAATGATTAAAGTATCTAAAAGGAAATCAGTAATTTTGAAATGCCAGAGCTGGAAGCAATTAGTGGCTGGCTGGCAACTCACAAGAATCAATAAAAGAAGGATGCGATTTCTAATAACTCAAAAATAAAATCTGCTGATAAGTTAAGAAGGAGCTATAGGGGAAAAAAGAGGTGAATAGGAAACTAAATCTGTTAACAATTATTGTCAGTGCCAACACTGCCTTGGAAGAGTCACGTTTGTTCTACCACCTCCACCCGGCCAATTATAACAATATGTATTCACCAGGCTCTCATGACAGGAGCACCCACCAATCCCACTAGCGCTAAGGAGCTGCTGGCATTTGTTTTTATTTTAATTTATCACTCAGCTGTTTCGAATCACATGAAGCTAAAACTTGGCTTACAAGTTGTCAGTTCCAATGCTAATCTTTTGTGCTTACTGCATATGTGCCTGTGTGATATGTATATTTTCTGAATTGTAAAACTGCCATGGAAATTTCCCAGTCTGGGTATGAAATCTCCTCTCCGGCCGTTTACTGTAAAGACTGGTCATGTTGAAGCTATTGACATATGTTTACTCCCCAAACAGGAGCCTGCCAGATGATGCAAACTAGCAACTAGTTCACCATCCCTTTACAGAAATTTAACAAGATAACCCAGAGCAGTAGATCAGATTGTGTGTGTAGGGTCATCCTATGCAAAGTGATGAGACCCATACGATTTCCTTAATTTCTCTAACCAGGTGATAAACAGCACAGGCATGTGATAAATTGCATTTATTTTTTCACCTTTTGACCTCCTCACTTGTTCTCTGCCCACTAATCCATTTCTGCTGGGACCACTTCTGGCATTACAAACCTCTGAGCAGTAGTCAAACAGCCAATGCTCGAAAAAAAACCCCTATCACAGATGGTTGCCTTCTTTCCTTTGTAAACACAGAGTTTCCCTTTTCACCCTCCTCCACAAAATTATGCCAGTCCAGAACAGAGACCAGCGACTGGCACAGGATGTTGTAGCTGGGTTCCTGGCTCATCAGCCAGAGCTGGACGCGCCTGTTTGAGGTCCTCGGTTTGGAGGTGCAGTTGTTCTGGTATAAAGGGTAAATATCTTGGGAAGTGCTTTCTCCAGAACGTGGCAAGAACAAGATATATGGTGGCTTGCTCTGATATAAATATTGTGTTACAAAAATCACTCATGTCTTCAGTGCTTTGGAATAATTTTGCTGGTTTTGGCTTCAATCCTGTAATATGCTCTGTATGGGCAAGAAGTCCTTCCTCATGGACCAGCTGAAAGACTGAAGCTGAATTTGGACCGTACAGTTGAAAGCGTTCAGCTGCTTCTCAGCACTGATGAGTTGCTTTTCATTTACATCTAACTTAACTGGGCAAGTTCCATTGTAACTAAACCACTGGGAATTTGCATCCTGTTTGCTCTAAGACATAAATGTGCCACGCTGGGGTCCCAGAGCTCAGGGCAGAGCTAGGGATAAACTGTGAGTCCCTGATTTCCTTCTTCCAGTGTCATACCCTGAATCGTTTGCCTCCCGCCCAACTTAAGGCTGTTTATCTCTTGGTCCTGATATGACAAGGGAATCGTTTCAGTAATAGGAATTTGCAACAAATCATTGTATGCTCTGCTAGGAAGATAAGGAGTAATAACAGTACCCTGGGTGCCAGTGGCATTGGTTTAGGTCCATGGATTAGGTCCTGACCCCAGCTGGAGAGGCTTCTGAGAGAAGGCAATTTGTGCACAGCCCGTATGCTGGTGGAGCAACTGCATGTATATCACTGGTGTGCAAGTGCTCAGAAGACTTTCCACCGTCTGTACCTACACTACGTGCAGCAAACCCAGGCTCTCTTTCACACCCGCAGAGAGCCCAGGCTCTGTATGACATCTGTTGTGAGCTGGGACTTTGGACTTCATGTACACTGAGACTGACTTCACATCACACATCGTGAGCCTGCACGCACTGCAGCCAAGACGTACGGACGCTCTGCCCATCTCGTGCCCAGCTGAATGCAATGTTTTAAATAAGCTGATGAAACCAAATGTTTGATTCTGATATAACTAAGTTGTTTTGTATTTATTTTGGGGAATCAGTCTATACTGATTTGCACAGCAATGACACGCACGGGCTTTGGAAGGGTTTTTGAAAGAATAACAGAGCAATCACTCCTTCAGTAGCCCAACAAATAAGCAAACTAAACTAAATCACACCAACCATTTCCCCGCCTCATTTTCCTCCACACTCCTAAACAGTCTATGGAGTTAGACTCGAGAGTTTATTCTGGCATGTGGCTTCTCCTTTGAACTATGGGCTGCAGTTTTCTGCCTCCCTCAGCTGTTTCCACAGTTAAACCAGACCTTTCACCGTGAACGGCTTCAGCCTCATCAGTTGTTGTCACACATTGACTTCCTTGTTCTTGAGCTCTGTTCTCTGCTCTCAAGCCATTTCCCTACAGATATCCTGGAGAACAGTGGTTGCACCTTGCATACACCCAGCACATTTCCCCATGTTGCTTCTGTCTGAACGGTGGCACCTTATTCCCATGATTTCTGGGCTGGGGGCGGTATGCCACAGGCAGTCATAGAATCATAGAATCATAGGGTTGGAAGGGACCTCTGGAGATCATCTAGTCCAACCCCCCTGCCAGAGCAGGGTCACCCAGAGCAGGTTGCACAGGAATGCGTCCAGGCGGGTTTTGAATGTCTCCAGAAATGGAGAATCCACCACCTCTCTGGGCAGCCTGTGCCAGGGCTCTGCCACCCTCAAAGTAAAGAAGTTCCTCCTCATGTTTAGGTGGAACTTCCTATGTTCAAGTTTGTGCCCATTACCTCTTGTCCTGTCCCCGGGCACCACTGAAAAGAGCCTGGCCCCATCCTCCTGACACCCACCCTTTAAGTATTTATAAGTGTTGATAAGATCCCCCCTCAGCCGTCTTTTTTCCAGACTGAAGAGACCCAAATCCCTCAGTCTTTCTTCATAAGAGAGGTGTCCCAGTCCCCTAATCATCTTGGTAGCCCTTTGCTGCACCCTCTCCAGCAGTTCCCCATCCTTCTTGAACCAGGGAGCCCAGAACTGGACACAGTACTCCAGGTGCGGCCTCACCAGGGCAGAGTAGAGGGGGAGGATGACCTCCCTCAACCTGCTGGCCACACTCTTCTTGATGCAGCCCAGGATGCCATTGGCCTTCTTGGCCACAAGGGCACATTGCTGGCTCATGGTCATCCTGTTGTCCACCAGGACTCCCAGATCACTTTCCACAGAGCTGCTCTCCAGCAGGTCAGCCCCCAACCTGTACTGGTGCAAGGGGTTATTCCTGCCCAGGTGCAGCACCCTACACTTGCCCTTGTTGAATTTCATAAGGTTCCTCTCTGCCCAACTCTCCAACCTGTCCAGGTCTCTCTGTAGGGCGGCACAGCCTTCTGGTGTGTCAGCCACCCCCCCCAGCTTTGTGTCATCAGCAAACTTGCTGAGGGTGCACTCCATCCCTTCATCCAGGGCATTGATGAATATATTGAAGAGTTCTGGACCCAGTACTGACCCCTGGGGAACACCACTCGTCACTGACCTCCAACTAGACTGTGTGCCCCTAATCACTACCCTCTGAGCTAGCAGGATAAGGCTGAGTCTACCTGATGCTTGCCATGCAAGGGAGCAGCATTTTTGCAAGATGACCTCTTACTCTTAAGAGTTTATGCATGCAGGCTCCCAGCCAGAACAGCACTGATTCTCGTTGCACTTAGGGGAAGTTTGCACGAGGCTGCAAAGTTACAGCATTTTCCTACCTGGAAAGTAGGACTTTCCTTCTTTCCATAGACTGGAGCACATTAAGGGGAGGAAATATATGCATTGATCTTTAAGGGCTTTGTTCAGCCCACTGATTTTTTAAAGGTCACTCAGCATGAAACGATTAAAAAAATAGCTCATGTCTGATAAGTGTATTTGGATTCTTGGAGGCATGTTAACCTATCTGGATAGACGTAATATCTTTGGATTTCAGGAATGCATTTAGTGCTGTACCACACATCGGTGCAATCTCAGTAAGTCAGAAAGCATTAGAGGGATGGCAAGGCAGGAACTGTCAAAGGGAACAGTTCAACAGCGGGTCGGGGCACCAAGAACCTGCAGAATACAGGCAAAAGTGTAAGATATTCACACGTTTTATTTCTTTAAACTATGCAAATGTTCAAAGCCCACCTGTTGCTCAAGATTTGGAAAATGAGTTTTGCAAACTCGGACCAAGCAGAGATTTCTTGTATCTTTGCACTGTGCAGGAAAAAAAAAAAGTAAGGCGCTGTGTGGTTCCCCAGACGAGTGACTTGTGTCACTGGGGCTTGTCAGAGTGTTGGGAGCGACTGCTGAGCCTGCCCACCTCGCCCCCATGCTCCTTTGGCCAGCACTGGGGCAGGCAGGGAGCTGCGATACACCAACCGAGTGGTTTCTCTCTCCCACGCTTCAGAGGGGAAGTATCAGATTGTCAGGCACAGTCTGGTCAACCCTCCGCTCCTGGGATAGTGCAACCACATACTGTCCTTATTTGGGCTGGATTGCAGGGTTACGAGCCAGTCCTTGGACTTTTTTTTGCCTTTTAACGAGTTCATTTTGGTGAGACACGTATTTTCCCCTGTAAGGAAAAACCCCACAAATATTTTTAGAGCTGGTTAAATTATTTGTTACGAACAGATTGTCCAATGAATTTTGGCCTTTTTCTGAACATGAGTCATTCACAACCTTATTTCAGTGGATGTATTTGTTATTCATAAATAATAAAGGAATAGTTTATGCAAAGGAACTTCAGTCTCTGGGTTGTTACAGAGCTGCTTGATTTTTCATTAGCGTCTGCTTTTCACAGAGTCACAGAGTTACACAGAAGGACAGGGGTTGGAAGGGACCTCTGGAGATCATCTAGTCCAACCCCCCTGCCAGTGCAGGTTCACCTAGAGCAGTCCAAGGTTGTTTATCTAGGCCACGGAGCACCTCACTGTAAATAGTAATAAAGGACTTTAAACAGGTGAATAGCAGCTAAAACAATTTGAAGGAATAGAAAATCAAGATGAACTACTACTGATGGTAAAAGCATGTTAACATTTGACCTTAGAAGTTTTTGCAGATATGGCTGTAATCATTGAAACCATTGCAAACACAGAGCGGTATCATTCAACAAATCACCTCAGGAACAAAATGACTGAGTTGTATACTCAGCAAAGGACCTGGACGCCCAAACTTTCTCCAGGACAAAGGAGTTTTACTCCTGCATAGTACATGGACTCACTATAAGTATCTTTGTTTGGGCTAAAGTTTTGTAGATTAGTAGAGTTTTCTTCTTCCTTCTACCTAGACAGCTTAGTCCAGGCAAGTTGCACTTGTTTCTGCCATGGGTTAGTAAACTGGATCAGCAATAAGGGTTAGCGTATAATTTAATAATAATAGCGTATTAGCTTAAAAATAGCGTATAATAAAAAATAATAGCGTATAATTTAGGTTCTGAACATCTGGATCTGGTAGAACAAGAAGCTAACTGCTAGACCAGAGCAACCAATGTCATCTACCTGGACTTGTGCAAAGCATTTGACACTGTCTTGAATAACATCCTGGTCCCTAAATTGGAAAGGCATGGATTTGATGGATGGACCACTTGGTGGATAAGGAACTGGCTAGATGGCCACACTCAAAGCATTGCGGTCAACGGCTCAATGTCCAAGTGGAAACCAGGAACAACTGGTGTTCCGCAGGAGTCAGTACTGAGACCGGTGCTGTTTAACATATTTGTCAGTAACATGGACAGTGGGATTGAGTGCACCCTCAGCAAGTTTGCCAATGACACCAAGCTGTGTGGCGCGGTTGACACGCTGGAGGGAAGGTTGACACACTGCCATCCAGAGGGATCTGGACAGGCTTAAGACGTGGGCCTGTGCGAACCTCATAAAGTTCAACCAGGCCAACTGCAAGGTCCTGCACATGGGTCATGGCAATCCCAGGCACACATATAGTTTGGGCAGAGAATGGATTGAGAGCAGTGCTGAGGAGCAGGACTTGGGGGTGCTGGTGGATGTGAAGCTCAACATGAGGCAGCAATGTGCGCTTGCAGCCCAGAAAGCCACTGCATCCTGGGCTGCATCAAAAGAAGTGAGG
The DNA here is from genome assembly GCF_028500815.1 of Rissa tridactyla. Classification (NCBI taxonomy): domain Eukaryota; kingdom Metazoa; phylum Chordata; class Aves; order Charadriiformes; family Laridae; genus Rissa; species Rissa tridactyla. Next base: position 25,802,412 of record NC_071467.1, on the reverse strand, counting down.
CCAGCAGGTCGAGGGAGGTGATTCTGCCCCGCTACTCCACTCTGGTGAGACTCCACCTGGAGCATTGTGTGCAGCTCTGGAACCCTCAGCACAGGAAGGACGTGGACCTGTTGGAATGGGTCCAACGGAGGGCCACGAAGATGATCAGAGGGTTGGAGCACCTCTGCTATGACGACAGGCTGAGAGAGTTGGTGTTGTTCATCCTGGAGAAGAGAAGGCTCTGGGGAAACCTTATAGCAGTCATTCAGTACCTAAAGGGGGCCTACAAGAAAGCTGGAAAGGGACTTTTTACAGGGTCATGTAGTAATAGAATGTGGGGTAATGGCTTCAAACTGAAAGAAGGGAGATTTAGATTAGATATAAGGAAGAAATTTTTTACAATGAGGGTGGTGAAACACTGGAACAGGTTGCCCAGAAAAGCTGTTGAGCTGTTGAGCTATCCCTGGAAGTGTTCAAGGCCAGGCTGGATGGGACTTTGAGCAACCCGGTCTAGTGGGAGGTGTCCCTGCCCATGGCAGGGGGGTTGGAATTAGATGACCCTTAAGGTCCCTTCCAACCCAGACTGTTCCTCCTTTCCAAGGAGTTATGTGTGGAGGATTTCAGCTAAGATGCAATTGTTTTAGATGTTTTCATCTCCTGGTCCTGTATTCAACAGGCTTCATATTTCCCTCTCTCATTACCAAGTGTAATTTTCTTGGTAGCTTAGAGAAGGCAAACGCTAAAGAAAGGTGGAAGGGGTGTGACTTCATAATTTGAAGAAATCGCCAGGAAACTGGGTTTGATGAAGAAAAACGCACTGGAGATTTCTTTAATCTTTAGGCCACCTAGAAGGCATCAGAAACTGAAAGCATCAATCAATGTGCACCTAATTTTCTAATTAGGGAACGAACATATATGAATTATTATTAAACTTTAATAGCATGATAACATTATTGATGCCCTCCTAATAGTGCCCTTAAGGCCCACTATCTTGCCCTAATCAGTTCAAGGAAACATAGTAAGAAACTGAACCGAAAGACTTTAGAAATATGTATGGCTAGTAAAAAAAGCTGACCAAAATTCTTCATTATGTCAATTCTCTTCATATTCGGAGTTTGGCAAACCACTTCTCACCTTCCCTGGGACCTGGGAGTTCAGCCCGATAATTATGGAAAAAGTAATGCAGTTATTTGCAACATTTGGGCCCGTATGAAGGTTTTGCATTCCAGAAAACCACAAATCTCCTTTTGCAAGCCTTCTTGCCATATTGTTCAGCCCAGATGAGCGATAACCTTCAACATTACACCTAACCCCAGGTCAGTACTTGTTTTCCATTTCCTTGTTTTCCTCCTCCGCACCGAGGCCCGCAGCAGGCTACCTGTGACCATTCTTGGAGGTGAGCCCTTGCTCGCAAAAAGTGGTATGTTCTTTTTCAGACAGGTTATTCCTAACGGTTATTTTCTCCTACCACTGTTAAACATCTTTTTGCTAGAAACCATGCAGTAAAGCAGACCTGTAGTGTTTCAACTTACATGTTGGCATTTAATCATGTATCAGATACAAATGTCATGTACCACATTAGCTAGTGTTTCATCCTGCCAGAAACACATTGCCTGACTTCTCTAAACCAAGCAGATAGATAGTTAATATTTACCATTTTATGTCTCACTTTAACGGGTACCAGTACCAGTCAGATCTTCAGTACTCCCTCGGCGATATCATTTGTGTATATCACGAGTGGGCAGATGCCAGAACAAAGATAGGTGTACAAGTCAAATTACCTGACATATCCACAGCCTTTGACATGCTTATCTTACGACATATTTGCAGGTCTGAAATTCTGCTGAACCCACCGCTACACCAAATAAATCTTCAGTGCTGCGAGCAATATCACTACTAAGGCACACAGATCTTGCTTAATACATCTAGAAATTTGTGTCTGACTGCTTTAAGGAAGGGTTTGGATGTTTTCCAGGTGACCTGTGTACATGCATATAAATGTATATGTCTCTTTAAAGAGTACCTTAGACCGTGAAGCTGACCAGAGAATCTGTGAAAAGGTTAAATTTATTAAGAGTGCGTTGACTGCTCTCTTTAGCTATGTGAAACTTTTATGGATGATCCTTCAAATCTGGCTGCTGGTTGGATTCCAGATATTATATGTAGCAATGTATGGTTATAATAATACTGCTGCAGGATCTGCTGTAAGAGATATCGGGGGGGTGCATATGGTTGCACACACACGTGTCAAGCCTGCAGCAGTAAGGAGGGCCACGTTCCGGTCCAAATTTCGAACCAGGTCTCAGCCACGTCAGCTGTAAACCTGCAACTTCCCAAATTCAAGGCAAAATGCAACAGCCTGGGACGTAGTTTTTAGGGCTTGTGTCATATACCCTTGATGCTTTTGTCTTTTCTATGGTCTTAATGTACTTTAAAGTTATCTAAATCTCTTCAGACTGAAGGGTTTTATGAAACAGACTAACATCAGTAGTCCCAGAGTATACCTCTCTGAAAGCAACATACAGCAGTCTGCCCAAAAATACAACCATTGTGCAACAGTCTGGAAGGAAGCAAAGCACCAGGTTAGGTTAAGACCTAGAGGATACCATATACACCTGCGAGTCCTGGTGAGTTAAGTAGAAAGACAGTACCAGAATCACCTCTGCCCAAAATGTTGCTGCTAATACGTGATTGCACCGACTCACATAACCACAAAGGTTAAGAAAAAAAAAGCCCCAATATTTTCTAATTTTCATTAGATATGTGAGCATCTGAATGCCTCTCTATACTGTGGTAGGGCTTGAATCAGAACTGTGTATTTATAATATTTATTTATGAATGCAAACTAAGACGCCATACTAAAAATACCTTTCTTGGTCATGAAGTATTCTATTTTATTTAGAGACTAAAGGGGTTCTTTTGGCCTGTATTCTGACTAACTGTAATGTTTAGGCATTTTGAATTTCTCCCTATCTACTTATCTTAATAAAGTCTCAAAATAATTTCAGTAATTTCTTGAAGAAGCACTTGAAAGTCACTATGTCATGAAGTAGAAGTGAAAAATATTTTAGTATCGTGAGGTACTGAAATGATGAAGTGAAATCTTACAAAAGGTTAGTTTTAAGTTCTGGAATAATGGCAAATAATTACCTAATTAACATGGAGCAGAATAGAAAGGGTGGGACAATACCTTTCATTGTTCAAGTTATTTGAAAGTCAAAATGCAAAATTAAAGAAATAAAAATTGGATTTTAGATTTTTTTTCCACTAGAAAATAAAGCAAAATTTTTCCTTGCTGTCAATAAAAAGCCAATGTGAGAATGATTCTGCTCCTAGTTACACCAGGTCCCTCACTTGTGTTAGTTCTGATTTTCAAAATAGTAGTGACAAAAGGCAAAAGACTGCTTCTGTCTTGTGTTATGGGAAAAATCCCAAATTTGAGATTCAGAAGATTTTGTTGTCTAACGGCACAATTCATACAATGGAAAACCTCCACTGGGTGCTCCTGGTGAACCCTCAGCAACTCCTCCTAGTCCTGATTTGAAGTGTGTCTAACTTGCAGGCTCTGAGTTATGGACACAAATTTCTGAAGAGCTGAGATACTCTACAGCTCAAACAAAGAAGTTTCATTAAGTGCAATCTCATAGTGTAAATCTTAGGTAACAGCTTCACCAGCCTTTTCAAATAATTTAAGAAGACAAATAAGAGGTAAAAAGAAAATGTCAGAAAGATTTTAGCTGATGTTTTTCTCATTAAATTATTAAATACATGTTATGTTACTGCATAGTGTGGAGCTTTCTGACCTCAGAGATAACGTGTGTTCTGTGTGGTTTTTGTGTTTTCTCTTGAGAAGCTCCTACTGTCTCATACTCACCACGCAAAGCAGAGCTGCTCCTATGCTGTTTCAGACTCTTTTTTTCCCTGTAGTTTTTGGATATACTAAATACACTGGCTGCAGAGAGCAAAGTGAGCAAATTTTTAGTTCTTCTTTTGATTACTTCAATTCCTCTGACTTAATGTTTGTAGTGGAAACATGAAAAGGCGAAGTCATTGACTTTTTCTTAAACGGGATTTTACTTTAAGCAAGGGTTGGCCCAGGTTTAACCTTTGCACTGGAGTTTTGTTTGTTGTTTTTGGGGGGGGCAGGCTGATCTACCAGCACTGTGGCTCCAGAAAGGTGCTACTGGAGAGATGGAGATCCTCCATCTCTTGGACCTGAGTGAGCACATCAGAACAACTGCTGTGTGTGGTCTGTGGTCTCCTCCCTACTGTCATGCCCTAGTAAAATTGGGCTTAATGTGCTCAAATGCTTTTTAAATAAGCTGTCACATAACTTGGAGGGACTTTATGCACATGAAGGACAGGACTGGATTCCCAGAAGGACTGGAGATTTAGTCTGAAAAAAGTAGGATGCTATCAAATGTGTAGTATTTTAAGATGCTTTAAACAGGTAGCATTATGAGATGCTTTCATGAGATAAGACCAACCAACTGCTGAAACACACCTGCAGGGCAACTGTCTTGACAGCTCTTCTGCAGGAAAAGGACCTTTTGCTATAGTGGATTGCAGGCTTCTTCCTAGTGGATCATGCACTGAGTGTGTGCATGAAGTTGTGAAGATCCAGTGCTGCACCCAGATGTACAAATAGGGACCACCATTACCGGACTGCCTTTACCAGACTTAATACCGTACTAAATACTCTTTCTGCTCCTCTCAGCTCTGGCAAAGCCTCTGCTGAGCTTCTTCCTCCTGTTGCAGTGCCATGCTTCGAGGTAGGTATGAATCAACCAGAAACTCTTAATCCGGAGAATGATCAAGCTCCAGAAAACAGAACAGGGAAGGAAGATTCAGTAAGTTGATTACCCTGAAGGAGGAAAACTTGAGACTAAAATATGACAGCAAATATCAAAGATAAAAAGGGCTTCTGTTGACCACAAGGGAATAATTTCTTCTTTCTGTCTGTTGTGGTTGGGACAAGATGTAATGGACTTAAATTGCAGCAAGAAAGGTTTTGGTTAGAGAGAAGAACATAATGTTTCTGTCAGCAAGGCAATGAAGCCCTGTAACAGATTACTTGGGACAGCTACAAAATGTCCCTTGCTGGGGGAGATTTAAGCATATGCCAAACCAACATCCATCAGGATGACAAAGGTATGTATTTCTTCCTGTGTTGGAGCTTTGGACTGGAGTGCATCCCATCTGGAAAGCTTTTCCAGGCTTCTGAGTCTACCGAGGAAGGCAGAGACCTTTGTGTGCACATATGTTTGTGTGGGCTTTCTGACTGCCTCCTGTGGGAGCTGCGACACTGGGCAGAGAGCACTTCACTGTGCACTGCATAGGGCATTCATGCCAGTCAGACTAGCTTTGGCCCCTCTAGCTCTTCTCCCAGACCTGTTTCTCATTATTGCTCTGCACAAACACCCCAAGTATGACATTTTCATTGGAAGTGGAAAGCCCGAGGGCTGAACACCCAGCAGACGAGGCCGAGGAGTTGCTCTCGCTTGCTCCCTCCCTGCATGAGATGGACAAGTCCTCTCCTGACCAGCAGCATGGCCCTGGTATGTGAGGTGGTGAACACCTGCCATCCCATATCCCAAAGTCCCCTGCAAGAAGGATGAAGTCTGAAACTTGCCTTCCTCCAGCTGCAGAGGAAACTCAACCTTGGGCTCCCACTTGTTGGATCAACTCTCTAAATGCTGTCCTAGATCACCAGACCGTTTTTACCCTTGGTGGCTTTGATGGATTCAGATATGGACTATTCCAATGGTTATTAAACATATAGCACCACATACAAACTCTGAAAGTGCCTTTCTTTCTTAGAATACTCTTCTATTAAGGAAACCTGTATCACTTCCCACCTATATGAAAATAAACCTTCAAAAGTTTTACCAAGTTCCCTTTCTATCCTTAAATTTTGCACACCATGGCAAGGGCTAGGGTTCTGGCTTTATTGCCTGCTGTTTCTCTTCTCCCCAGGCAGCCTGGGTTCCACACCACCTAGCCTTGAAGATTTGTGGGTAAGCAGCTTAGATGTCTAAATAATGTATGGATCAGCGTATGGGGCCTTTCATGTAGAGTCTGTGTTGCAGGCAACAGTAGCAGTCTAACGCAGGCATTCAGGAATTCTGGGTTTGCTCATGTCTGCTATTTTGCTTGTTGCCTTCAAGTGATTGTGTGGGATTTTCCTTGGCAGAGCGCGCTGAGTTAGAGATGATGTATTGGCAATGATGCAACTTCTTCAATCATTTGAAAAAAATCTCTGAAATTCTTGCCCTTATCTAGTATAGCACATGATACGTTTCAGCGAGGAGCTCCTGGAAGAGGAGCTGGGAGTGTTCGTAGCTGGGTGATGGTGTGTTTCTGAGGGTGAGCAGCTGAGGCAAGGAGTTCTTCCTCCCCCCGACTGCATAGACATGTGTCAAAAGAGACCCTTAACTCTGGCCTCAGGTCAAGATGCCACTTAAATACATACCTTAGTGTAACAACATTCATGGATTTTATCCTAAATCTGGATGGAATAGTAATTTAATGCTAAAAATGTGGGCATTAATATCAGAATAGTTTATCTGTGAAGCAAGTTCATCTGGGAAGAATGTCCAGTCCTTCCATGCGTTCACGTATTTCATTGTGGACATATTTCCTGGACCCAATATTTTCCTCAGTCAAGCTCCATTTCACTTCAGAAGTCAGCAACTATTAAAAGTGTCTACCTTTCCCCCAGCATTTTTTCACAAGGCAGTGAATTCCTAGGGCTTTTTTTTTTACTTGTTTTTCATTCTGACAGTATGATTTATGCCAATATTTTCACATGAAATAAGTCATGGGTCCACATCCCGTGCACTACTGCAAATATGAAGTGGTGTGTGTACAGGGGGAAGTTAACCAGTCCATGAGTAAACACACCCCAGTGGTGATGCTCACGATGTTTTTGCAAAGACAAAACGTGACTCTTGAGAGGACGACTGTGTATCCGAGGTTAAAGAGTGTTTAAAAAGACTCTTTTGAAACCAGGCAATGCTTACTGCAAATATGGGATGTGATACAGTAGCAAAGGCGATATAGGATCATCTTTATCAAGTCCAAAAAAAGTAGGGACGACAAAAATTTGTATATTTTTAGAACAATTAATGGTCTTTATTCTTCTCTGTAACTATGATTATTAAAATAAATCAGGTCAATTAGAAATGCTTTATTTGTATTGTTCACTGTTTGAAAGTGAGATACAGAAGAGAATGCAAAGGCAGAATAATAAAAAAACCTTTTGAAATCTAAATACAAACACATGCAATGTTTCTGCTGACTTGAGGTCAGCTCGTCAAAATCAGCCTTGCTATAAAGAAGCACGGAGGGAGAAGGGCATGTGTTTGTGAGTACATAATCTGATCTCCAACATTTTTTCATGTGAGAAATATGAAACTGAGACAAATGACAGCCTCCTGACAACGGATTCATCATATCCCATTTGCAGTGTTATCAATGAAGAAGGGGGAGTAAGAATGTTAATAAGTAACAGAAAGGACAAGGTAGGTAGTGAAACCTGCATAACGGACCCATCAGGAGCAAGCGTAGTAGTTGGCTTAGTTTTAAACCCACAAATTTAGAAAAATGAGTCATGACAGTTTTAACAATGAACATAAAATGCGCTTTCATGGTAAGAGAAAATATTTAAAATACTTAAATACAGTAACACAGTCTGTCATCTTGATTCCTGACTGTTGCCATATAACTTGAACTTGCCTCTGGATATGCAAAAGCATTGTCAACAGGCTGGCCTGGGTGGGAGCAACAAGAGGCAGAGCCTCAGGGTTACAGGAGAGAAAAGCACTTCCAATTAGCTTCAGGTTGTTCCAGTAGGGAGTCTGAGGATCATCTGAGTTTTACATTGCATTTCAAACACAGATCTAGGGGGTGAAGGGATTGAGAGCAGCCCTGCTGAGAAGAACTTGGGAATACTGGGGGATGAAAAGCTGGACATGAGCCTGCAGCCCAGAAAGCCAACCGTATCCTGGGCTGCTTCAAAAGAAGCGTGACCAACAGATCGAGGGAGGTGATTCTGCCCCGCTACTCCGCTCTGGTGAGACCCCACCTGGAGTACTGCATCCAGCTCTGGACCCCTCAGCACAGGAAAGACATGGACCTGTTGGAGCGGGTCCAGAGGAGGGCCACAAAAATGATCGTAGGGCTGGAGCACCTCTGCTATGAGGACAGGCTGAGAGAGTTGGGGTTGTTCAGCCTGGAGAAGAGAAGGCTCTGAGGAGACCTTATTGTGGCCTTCCAGTACTTAAAGGGGGTTTATAAGAAAGATGGGGACAGACATTTTAGCAGGGCCTGTTGCAATAGGAGAAGGGGCAATGGTTTTATACTAAAAGAAGGTATATGTAGACTAGACATAAGGAAGAAATTTTTTACAATGAGGGTGGTGTGACCCTGGAACAGGTTCCCCAGAGAGGTGGTAGATGCCCCATCCCTGGAAACATTCAAGGTCAGGTTGGACAGGGCTCTGAGCAACCTGATCTATCTGAAGATGTCTCTGCTCATTGCAGGGGCTTGGACTAGATGACCTTTAAAGTTCCCTTACAACCCAAACTATTATGTGATTCTATGATCCTCCACCAGTACACTGGCACAAGCCCTTCAGTGGTTCTATGCTGACTTATGGGTGTGGGTTAATGATAATGTCTTCTCCAAAGACGGCTTGAACAAATGGATATATTTCAGTGGATCCACTCTCCTCTGGTTCAGTTTTTCTGTCTGAAGCAAAGTCTCCCGTATCCCAGGAGATCCTGCTGCCTTCCTAGTCATGTCTGTTTTCATATCTTCCTTGAAGGGCAAAGTCTGCCCCAGGACTGATTTGGGCTTTTGTTGGCTAAGAGGTAACAAAAGGTGGTCCAGTTAAATGCCTCCACCCAAAAGTCTAGGAGGCTGGAGGATTCACCGTTACAAGGAAATTGTTTCTGGATGGCTTAGGAGGTGCTCAAACAAGGTGTAGAAAGGCTAGACTCCAAATACCTGATTAAAAATCCATGATTTGCATGTTGTCTCCTTTTAGTTGATTCGTATGCACAAGCTGTAGCATTGCGCACAAATAGAAAAAAAGGACCCTCCACAGCATTTTGTAGGGTAGATCTGTATCACACAGATGTCGTATCTGGGACATCAGTGGGTCATAGACTGACACACCTCTCCGCACCTACCAGCACATTTGGCATGTATAAAGCTCTGTGGTTTGTGACAGCTCTTTAAACATTCTTCTTAAGTTAGAAAAAGTAAAAAATTGGTAACAATTTATGGCATGTAAGGTTTAAAGAGGATGACATTACTGTCTTAACCCAAAGACTTTTCACAGTAAAATGGCAAAGGATCTTGCAATATTTAATTGTACCCATTGTTCTGTCTTCTAAATTCTTTTTTTAAAGTAAAGGAACCAATTCAAGCCCTTATAATGTATTTATTGTGATTGATAATCAATACAAGAAAACACTTTTCAATGAGGAAAAGGCACTTCCCATCTGGTGGGAGGAGAGAAAAAATGTTGTTTGACTGAAATATATCTTGTAGTCACTCCCATAGACATGTATCCAGTAAAACAAGAGAAAATGCTTCCTAATGGTAATAAGAGCAGAATTCTGGGTAGAAGTGATTTCAAGTGCACACACCTCCAGCAAACATGTTTTTGATTTATAGAATATAGACCACATTTATTAATATTGCCAAGTGCAATAAATTGTGAGGGATTTCATGCCGATTTGTTAAATGTAACATATTTTAAATAGCGCTTAATGATATTTTTATTTATGCAAGGCTGAGTGAAATGGAGATCTGGTTCTCCTTTTGGCTGCGGCAGTCACAGCGAGAGTCAGAGGCACGCATACAAATCAACAGCAAAGAAACCACTGATGGGGTGCTTTCCTGCCTGAAGATGTGAATCTGTTCATGCTTATAAGAGTCAAATTAAAGTAATAGCACATTGAAGTTTGGCCACAAGCACAGCTGCACCATGAGTGTATTTTCGGGTTCTTGTTTACAGTTCAGAAATGATCCGGTGATATGCGGGAGGGCTTACTGTAATCTGAGCTAGAGGTTCCTCGGGCTGAACCAGGCTGGGCAGCACCAGAGCAGAATAGAAAAATGAACAGGATTTTAAAATATTTTTGGTTTGGTTTTTGTTTTTTGGAGAGCTGTGGAGACACTGGAGTTGTGGAAGAACTGCTGCTTTTCAATATTTAGGATCTAGAAAGTAAGGAGAGGTTGTTAAGAATGTTTAATTTTTAATTTATTTTTTAGTTTAAGAAAGATACTCTTTACTTTGGTTTTTTTTTTTGAATGATCATAACAAAAAAAGCAGCCTTTAAAAACGCTCAGGGATGCAGCAAGAGTGACTCCAGATAAAACATTATTTCAAACCTGGGTTTAGAATACATAAAAGAAGTAACATCAAAGATGTGTCTTGACTGTTTTCCATTGACAAATTTTGACATATTTTGAACTGCATACATGTATGAATAGATGTGCACTTCTTCAGAACATGTTACGTTCTACTGTATATGGCACATTTTGCACGGTCAAGAGTAGTGCCGACCTACTGCACAGCTGACAGTTCAGAGAGCTACTAGCTGCACCCTCAAGCAGATGCAGCTTGAGTTGTTTAGGGTAAATTGTGCGCTGGGAGGCTAGGAAATTCCAGAGTTTCAGGGGCAATGTGAATGGAAACCAAAGCAGATCAGGCGTCAGTTACAAGAAATATTTTGCAATGGCCACAAGCAGGAGACCACGCTTCATATTCAGGTCGAGCACTGTTGCAGACTACATCTCAATGGCATTTCCAAACAGGGATGAGAGTGGTGTATTTCTGCTAACATGGTGGTTAGAAATGACCCCTCGGTTCAGAGATAAAACTGTGAAGCTGCAGTCATGCCCCAGTGTGATGGAACGACGTTTGCCGTTCTTATTTGAACACAGCTGCAGCTAGTATCCATAATTCAAATTAAGTGCTATTTAGGAGGGTGTTTGGAAACCCGGTTAGCGTTCCAGTGTCGAGATTTATTGTTTCCAGATTGGTGGAGACTTTTCTTTTATAGTTTTAATGATTTAGGGTAATTGAGAGAAAACATCAAGTGGAGAATTTGGTATTTTAAAATGTCTGAATAGAACAAGTAACAAGTAACTTGGGTAAGCCTGACTTTGCAAGTTCCCCTATTTATTGACTTCACAAGTTCCTTGTCAGAAGGCGACAGTCACTGCCCACATTTTCCTCAGGGGTCTCTTGCTGCAGAACAACAGGAATTTGGCTCGTGAGTCACCGACCCAGACCTGGGCTGTTCTGGTGTCATGCCCACCTTTGGCACACACCTGTCACCCAACTGTGGGCAAACCGTAAGGGGCAGGAGTCATCTCATTCACTTTTACCCTTCTAGAAGGTAGTCATGTAGTCTAAACTGGACACTAAAAAGAGACAGGTACCTCCACGGAGAGACTTGTGCCATCTTTGGGTAGCTGAGACAGGTGTGGTCCATCACTCTCAGGACATCTGTCAAAATGAGACAAGTCTAAATTATACTAGATTTCACTCTTTGAGATAGCTAAGGACCAAGCCTGAAAGTCTTGATTTTCCCATATGGAGCAAGAGGGCCAACTGTCTCCTGTGCAGCTTAATCCACTCTTCAATAGAAGGAGAGTGTCCTGCTCTTAAGTTTTACAGCATCTGTCCCAAAGGGCTATTGCATCTTGGACCTCTGGGCAGGATAAGCGAGTGTGAATGCAGATAGCGAGAATGAAATTATGCTCTGAAAGTAAATTGTTTGGGTGAAAGGCAGAGAAAATCAGGTGCCAGTTGCCAAATATGTGTAGCCGACGCAAGGGCTTTGCTGAGGAGCTGGAAAAACCTCCTGCCCCACGTATGGTCACTGAATGGTGTTTGGGTGATTGACTGAGCCACGTTCCCCCGGCACACTGTGGGTACCAGAAAGAAAAATGTGAGAGGGGCTCTAGGTATAGATCTCCACATGATTACAAAAGACATCCTGATGAGCGTTGTCCCAGCAGTCAAACCCTCTGTGCATTGACTGAGGGTAACATGTCCTGAGGAGGCAGAAGCCAGCACACAGATGTGTAAGGAAGAAAAGCTATTATATATTCCAAAACAAACAATAAACAGAGGCCCCTACTGCAGCCAGAAAGAAGAAATGAATAATAGCAGATTCTCTTCTTTCTGTGATCTGTGTTTGGTTATTCGGGCAAGATGGAAAAAGATGGAAATATTAAAGGAGGCCAGTTGGGATGAAAATCAGCAAATCTACTTCCTCTGGCTACGTTGGAGATGAATTATAATTGCAAGATGTGTATTTTTGTGGTTCATTCCTTGCCCTCCTTGAAAATAATTTAGAAAGCAAATGTGTTGTAATTTCTAAAGAAGAAGACACAAGCAAAAGATGTTTATAAAAATTTACTGTGTTGTTTTTTTCCACAGTGACCTTGGGCTGCAACGGTCAATGATACTGTACAAATATTTGTTTGTCGGATTAACATCTTCAGCTGATTTGCAGGCCCATCTGAGAGAGGAGGAGAGGGAGTCTCAGCAGGCTCTCAAGCACTGTTCTCCCAGGGAACAAAGCCCTTTGTTCTCTCAGGGATTATTCATTAGCAGATTTTGACGGCTGGCTGGTGTTCACCATCCAAAGACTTGAGAAGAAGACATTATTATGGGGCTGGGGTCCCATATGAGAGTGCGGAGGAGCTTGGGCAGGAGTGGGGTGGCCAAGAGGTGGGCATAGGCCTTCATGATACTATGGTACACGTATGCATGAAAACACGTGCAGAGCTATTACTGGCTTTGCCAAAATCTTTGCTTGTGGGTATACTAAAGATAGCACACCCACATAGTGCAAGCCAGATGCCACCCAGCTGCCACCTCCATCTCTCATGGCACCCCTCTATTGGACTATTTGCTGGTTTATTTTCCAGGGTAAGTTGCCGTCATCCTAAGTAACATGCAACTGCCCATTTCTGCTCTCTGCCTGGGTGACTGAAACTTCAGAGCCAAGGGGAGAGGACAGAGCCTGGCACACAGAGCCCTCTCCGCGAGTACCTGCCCACGGGGGAGCACATCCACAACAACCATTCCCCGCATATCTGTGCAAACAGAAAACCTTTGACACAAGTGTTCATGAAAGCAAATAAAAACGCTAAATCACACTTAAACAACATAACTTTAAGTGCGGTGACAGAACTGGAAGGGTCCTTGCTGGGTTACTAAGTTGAGTCTCCTCAAGGTCACTGGCAGCTACTTGTTATAATTCCTTTCTCAGTTTATGAAGTTCAGTTTTGAAAGGCTACATTTATAATCCTCCACTTTGCCTGCTAGAAGTGCATTCTAGAGCCACTTTCTTATGTTTATACCAATAGCGATGGGTCACAAACGCTCTCTAGGATTTTTTGAGCTCTGCTGAGCAGTTATTTGAAAGACAGTTACTTTAAATATGTTTTCTTACTTGACCAGATTATATATCCTCCTGTTCTTCACACAAGATTCCCCACTGATTTTGGCTTCTCTACTTCTGTAAAGACAACAAAATTGAGTATTTTAGGCTGGAAATAATCTTTCCTCTTTTTAGTAATTCCTTCCCACTGCAGAAGAGACTTGTTCCTGTTGTCGTACTGGCTTGCAGCTGTGCCAGCTGTAATTTCCCCTGGAAGCAAAGCCACAGAAAAGCTCCTACCTCTGCAAAGAAACTTTACTTATTTGTTAGCAGGGGAGATGCTTTTGACTTGCAACCAGAAACTGAAATGATTGCTCAAACCAACTGTGATGCAAATAGTGAGGATGGCTCTCAGGAGGGTCTGGAGTGTGAGGGGATGATCGAGGTCTTTTCAATGCGCTGCTTGGAAGAGGCTGCATCCCTTGTACCATCTCACATTCCTGTAAATCTAGAAACAATGCTGCTTAAACAGTGCTATTGACGCAGACTGAATGTAGCTTAAACTCGTACACAGGCTTCATTAGTTTTAGCCTAGCTAAAATGACCTGTTGGTAAATATTTCAAGGACTAGATCATAGTGGAAAGAAAACTAAAGGCATATTTGAGTTTATAAAGCTGCCTAATTTTCCATCATTTAATGAGTATCGTCTTTATCTCACAACTTATGTTATTCATCAAGTAATTCATGACATTATTTACTGGAAAGTAATGGCACCATTTACCAGAAAGCTAGTTTAATCTGCTACTCATTGTTTTCATCCATTACATAAAATTGACCTTTCATCTTTAGCATTGTGCCTTTCATGAAGTCTTGCCAGAGGAACGAGAAATCCTTCCGACGAGACAGCTGCGAGGCATCCGACATAAGTAAAGGGTGGTGGTATCATCACCATCCCATTCAGTGATAAATGAGTCCATTTCACGAAACCACAGAGCTAGTGCTCTTTGCATGAAGCCAACAGCATACAAATGAATGAGGGAGGCTCGTGTCCTGTCTTTGGGTTCATTTAGGAAACAGTTTACTATGTATCTAAAAAGGGTGAGAGGGTAACGTTCAAGGACAGTACACTAAACTCACAGAAATCTGGAATTTGTCCTGGAGGGCTTCAATGTGATTGCAGATAGATATTGTCGCAGAAAATATGGGCACTCTGGGACATGTCCACCTCCTTGGATGAGCCCAAGTCAACCGTCCAAACTGTCCACCACCCTTCTCTGAAGCAAAGGGAAGCAAAGGAAGTAGGAGAAACTGTGAAATCAGCGGCATGGCAGCTTTTATAATCATCCAATGAAGCAGATTGGCCCCATTACCTGGAGGACAATGTGCTTCAAGAGGATGAGAAGGCAGGTTTTATTTTCCTTCTCTACTGCAGCTAAATTCATGTCAATGCATGAACCACAATTTCTGTGTGGCACGATGTAAGCATGAGCCTTGGTTGATAAGTTGCCCTAGGAACAAAGTCTGATGAGGAGAAAAATGGCAACGCTTCAAAAAGGCTGGTCCCAGCCCTGCTGAAGCCAGTGAAAAGCTTCATGACTTCCAGGATGTGGATCCACCTCCACATGGGCAGGCCTCCGTTAAATCGTGCAAGAACCTTGGCAGCTGCCTCATTAGCCCTCTTAAGAGAAAACGCCATGGCTTTCTCATTTTCTGTTGTTTTAGTTTTTGTCTGAGATAAACTAAATTTCAAGTATTAGCTATTTTCATTTCAGGCAGGAGTTTGAATGTTTCTACAAATGGAGGAGTGTGCCTATTCCAGCTGCTGGGCAATCAAAAGCTTGGGCTTTGCAACTGCAAAAATTCCAAAACCCAAAAGGTAAGAAAAAAATTACAGTAAATTGAGAGGTTAATATTTTGAAACATATGAGTATATAAAAACAGGATTTGACATGTCACCTGTCCTATAGGCAGCTGTCACGTCTACTCAACTACAGTAGACATGGCAAATACCTGGGTTGTTCATTGCCTGTCTTATATTGCAGAAAAGATCTCAAGATTAGATTACTGATGCGAATCAGAAAGTCCTAGTCTAACATCAAGTACAATCATTTCAATGTAGTTGTAACCTGCAGTTTTAACATCCAGCAGTGAGGTGACGGAGAGGCTGTGCAGTTGCGTGGTCGCTGCCAGCTCATGCCCCATGGAGCTTCTCGCCCCACGTATTGCAGCAAGAAGGCACAACAGGGCTGGGGAGGAGGGGATGGTCTTGTTAAGCCCTTTCTAGCCTGAAGGTATAGATGATTTTCTTGTAATTAGAAACAGAACCTGTCCTGTACCCAGACTGTATATCTCAATTGACTCCAAAAGTTTATGAAGACACCTGCTGTCTCCAACGATAAGGGCCTTCCAATATCTCTTTCTGGATAAACAATAGTGATGAAATATTTAGAATGGTACAAAGTCACAATTTTCAGAAATTGCATGCATTTATTATTTCATTTTTTTTGTCACAAGCCTAAATAAATATTTTTTTAGACCACAAGTGCAAACCTCAGTACTTGATATTTTAATTTTCTTTGGGAAACACAAAATCATTATTTTTACAACTGACCAGAGAGATATAGTACAATTATTACTGTTCAGGGAATGTTTTTTGTAGTGTCGATTTCCGTACTGAAATCACTGTAGCTATTTAGTTTGGGGCATTTTCAGACTTTTAATTGAAGCAGGTTAGATTTGTGTGGTATAAAGCACTTGTAATGTAAAGAGTATTTGCACACAATGTACAGCATGATACATAAAAATTTTGGATGACTTTTAATGTTTGAACTAGGTTGATCGTGTGAACTGCATGCACAACTATTGACTATTTGTACTTTGCACTCTATATACTTTAAGAAGTCTTAATTAAAATGTTTGCTCCATCTATTACAGTTTGCATTTTCAAATTTTGTGTGCAAATATAAACCAGTTGAACAGTTCCCAATAAAAAAAATAAGTCAAGATGGCATATACTTGCAGCATGGCATGTGTTTTAAAATAACTTAAGGCTCTTAAAGAGTGTTGTTTTCATAAAGCAGTCATCCTTCCTTGTTTTGGGCTCATTCACTGAGTGGTTAATGCTTTAGTGCCTCTCTATGTGGAAATACAATATTGGCTACAGATATATTAACAAATATTGCTCTGTTGTGCCGTAATTTTCCAGGTAATCAGGAGAATTTTCCTACCCTGTGAATGTCGGAATGCTATTACCACTACTACTGCATCAGTGTGGGATGCCAGTTGGCACAGACTCTGTAAGTTATCTCTGGAGATAGAGGCAATCAAGGGCAATTCAGGCTCCTGCTCTGACTCACCTTCTGAATCACGTGCTTTGAATAATCTGAGACCCAGGAAATAAGAGACAAACCCAGGAGGGTAAAAGTTGTGTATGTGAGTTCTCCACCAGCAAAAGATCTTGTGCAATGCAAACACATTGTTTCTTATGGCGGTAAATGTGTCGACCAATGGAGCAAACAATAAAAATCAATAAAGATCAAAGATCGGCTGATCCTAAGGATCAAAGAAAACATCTAAAGTGAAATCCAAGTTCTCATTCACTTTCAGAATTCTGCCACACTTTTGAATACACACACTGGGACCGAGTTTGGGACTAGAAAGTGGCAATACCCTGACATTTTTGATCAGGTACTCAAGTACAGGAAGCTAGTGGTGTAGGTCATCTTTCTGATATATGAAGCTATTAACCTAGGGCAGGAGTAGTGTCTTTTGCCATGGCTGGTGGTGCTGGGAAGCAAAAAGCCGCATCTGAGTGAAAGCAGTGACCTCCAGGAAGAGCTGGGACAGATTCGACTGCGTGTGTGCCTGGGACTTCAGAGATGCTTTCTCTGGGGCTTTTAGTCCAACCAGCTGCTCGCTTGAGTACGGCTACTTGAAAGCAATTCACATGAATTCGGTTTGAGAAGCACGCATTATCCCTGGTGCTAGGCAGAATAACACGTTCCTTGCAGTCCTCTAGGACGTGGATCCAAGTGGAAATTGGCTCGACATCCCCTCAGCTCACATAATGAATTATGTTTTGAAACTGTATTTAAAAACAAGCAAAACTGCTCTGAGGGTGGGAGTACTTACAGACTCATACTTTAATATATTAATTACACTCATTTGTCATCACTTGAACCTAAATACCCTTGGACTTCATTAAAGTTGCCAGAATCCCATTCCCCTCCCACAGCTGAATGTCCAGAAGTAATCTGCTTAAAGGAAAATCAAGTGAGAGACTTTTGGAGTCCCACAAGATCCCTGGGCAACAAAGGTGAAGAGGGGGAGAGACTGCGGTAGGACTTTGATGCATGAAATTGCTGCAAGGCTGCAGAAATAGCAGCAGTCGAGTTAGGCTTGGATGCAGTATTAGTGCCTTCGGGAGAGAAGGCAGTGCCATGAGGCCATCAGTGCTAACCCACTGCCAGGCACCGTGCATGGGACAACAGGTTCTTGCAATGCTAAAACTGTTGCACAGAGCACATGCACGAGATTCCTCATCAGCTTTTATTCAAAGCATTTACCAGCAGACATATTGTCTATGTCTGTTCTTTTTCTGACACCAGTATTTTCCACTTTTGGCCCTGTAAAAGTGTCTGATACTGGGCTAACTTGCTATGGATGCAGAACTGGGGAACCTACCCTGCCACTGTCCTTCAGCGTGTGGAGAAGTGCCCACCAGACACATCAGGAGGTGAAATGCAGGCAAACTACCGCTTTGACGTTTGGTAAGTAAACCACCTGAGGGAAGCCCTTTCCACAGCTTTATTTGGAAGCTCTCTGCCCATGTTTGCATGAAAGGGTTTGGGGCACTAACAAAGGGTCTGGCTGTGTGCATGTACATCTGTGTTTCTCTCCCTGCCTCTACCCCTGGCACTGAAACCTAGCTCACTGCTGGGAGGACCCTGCATGGGCTGGTTTGAGTGGGAGGCTATCTCATTCCCAGAGACATCATCCTCTTCTCACAGGCCACCTTTCTCCTCCGCATTCCCAAAAAACTTCCCAGGGCACAATCCTTCTCATGCCTCCATGACTGCAGCCTGGCAAACTCATGTTCTTCCATAAGTCCAGCAGTGTGATACCTACCAAATTTTCTGAGCAATATTTATGCCTTCATGCTTGGCCTCAGGCACACAGATGGAACGGGAAGGGCAAAGCTCCTGCACTCCTGTGGGTTTTCTGTGGGAGTTCAGCAAGGCTTTGCAGAAGGGACAGCTCTGATAAGGACCTTTGCACAGTGTTGTCCCTTGCACACATTTGAACGTGCTGTATGTACATGAGCCTCAGGCTTACAGAGAAGCACCTTCACAGCTCTTTTGTCCCTGTCCCTCTTTGTTCATTCAAGTATTCAACAAAGAGTGTCCCATAAATAGTTCTGTTCACCATCATGTTGCTCAGCTCACATTTTACTTATGCCATATTCATATTGCATATGTATCATATTAATTGTTTCATAATGTTGTAAAAATTGGCCAGTATAATCATCAATGCTGGATTGCATTAAGCAAAGTCTTTCTGAAATGTACTGAAATATTAGTTCCATATGATAAAATCCATAAAATACAATCTAGATGCCAATGAGATTAGGAAAATGGGCTCTTTTCCACTTACCTAAATACTGGAAAGATACACAAGCTATTAGCTTTATATCAAACTAATGATTCCTTGAGGCTCTGGTGAAGGATTTAGGAAGTGGGTAAAAAAGAATAAGTAGTATATAAAGAGACACAGTCTCACCTCCCACCCTCAGGCACCCTGAAGAGCACTGAAACCTTCTGAGGTCGAGGCACAAAAAGACCCTGTGAAACTCATGGGGTGCGTTAACACTGCGGCTGCTCATCACAGCCTGTGCGGAGTCTGCACTGGCATCCCCAGCCCAGAGCACTCCCAGCTTCGGGAGCTGCTCAGCAGCACAGTTTTGCTGTATAATTCTGAAATTTCAAATATTCACTGAGGAGAGGGGTTTGAGGCAACGTATAGGGGAAGACTGGCAAGAAAAAAAACCCCTTATTTCTAACGCATCTGGTCCTGATGAGATGAAATGTACCTGTCCAAAACAGGCCTAAAAGGCACAAATATTGCTTGATGCTCTCATTGCTCCTGATCTTCCCATGAGGACAGGGGAAGAACAGGTTCACACCTCCCAAACACTCAGACCAAGCAGCAGACCTGGCTGGAAGGATTAAAAAGCATATAAGAGAACAGTGGCAAAGTGCCCCTGCTCATTGACATGTTCCTGCACCTCCCAGGGTGGCAAAACGAACCCTACTCACCGGACTTCTTCATTTCCTTCCATCCTGGACAAGCATTCCTCTAGCCTTTACATAAGTACGCAACAAGATTAATAAATGAGGACTTTCTTTATGAATTATGATTGCTGAGTATTTCAGCTCTGGAACCCAAGGACCTTTCTGTGTATCCCTTCTGAAAGAGCCAAAACTGATATTTCTTTAAAAGTTGTCTAAGCTGGCTTGGCCAGCAAGAGAATTCCACTATTGCTTTTGTTGAAGAAGTGAGATATTAATAGGTTTGGGATTATAAATATAGAATTGTACAAGCAGCTTCCTCCTAGTAGAAGAGTGAGACTGAGAAAATTCAGCTGGTGAACAAAAGTTTTAGAAGGAAAGGCGGGGGAAAAGTTTGACTACTTAAAACAGAGATTTGTTGAGAAACATGTAAATTTCAGGAAACATTTTTTAAAAATGAAGGTTTTTCACGTCAATTGAAATAGATGACGCAGAAGAGAAATCAATTCCGGCCCCATCTCTCCAAGCTGCCTTGGCTCTCCCACAATGACAGGAGTAAAAAGCTATTTTTTCCTCAGTCTGCAGAAATGAGTCAGTGCATCCAAGCAATAGCTTTGATGAGGAAGCCTGGGCCAATTTTACATGGTTGCCTCTTAGAGCAGAATTGATTGTTATTCAGAAGTCACTATTATTCCAGCACTGAATAACTGAGATCATAGGTTCACCTAGAAGGAAAAATCAGTGAGAAGAAACTAAATGCCACTTTTTTTTCATTCTGTGCCATTTAGAGCAAATTGTGCAGTGTAACTGTTGCATCTTGAAGAGGTTCTCAGGTTCTAGAATACAGGCAGGACCAACTTCAATATTGACACTTAGGCTGATTTTTAAAAAGTATAAATACACATCAAATAGATTTCAAGTCCTTCCATTTTAGCAAACATTATTTCCTTTTAGATGAGAAATATAATTAGTGTTGTTAGCCCCGTTGGGCTCTCAAAATAGAATATGAGCTGCATATAGATAATTCCATGAAAACACTACTGGAAATTCAAATACTTATCTAATCTTTACGTCTGGCAACCTACACTACATTACTGATTGTTGGTACCAGTGAAGCATAGTATAGCTTTTACTTCCAAAGGAAATTAAGCCAAGAAAAAGAGTGCCATTTAGTTCAGAGAAAAGATGTTCATACATTTTTATACTTTAAATGACTCCATTTGAGAGCTTGGAAAATTAAAAGGGCACTCAGCCAAAAATAGCTCAATGTAATTCTACTGAATGCAGGCTAAATAAGGATCAGCCTTATCTAACTTCTCAGAGGTACATTAACCAGAGACACTGTATAGAGTTCCAAAACTATCATATGCCTAAAAGGGATTAGGGGATAACTAAAGTGAAGAAAACCAATTTATTCATAATGTGAAACAACAGGTCATAGAAACTAGCGCAAGATAGTTCCAAGAGAGAGAGCAAGAGCAAAACAAGAGTGGAGTCCATTTGTTTAAAGAGGGATGAAATAGCTTTATGTTGAATCACTGGACAAAATGCTCTGGTTTAAGCTGAAACTATTTCCAGGTGTATAATTTACAAAGGAAAAGGAAATTCTAATAATCTCCTTTTAGTAAGGAAAAGAAAGGGAACTCTAATCTATTCCCTTACAACTAATAACCCGCCAAGAGGGGGAGCCAAACATCACACGTTCATGCGTTTGGTCCCCCAGAGCAAGGCTGGAGAACTCCGCTGGGTCTGGAGCCTCCCGGGTCTCCCTCCTGCCTGCCCGGTTCATTCTCAGCCGGTGCCTCTGAGTTGTTCACTCTCCTCTTGCCTGCAATCTCAGCTCCTGTATGAGCAAGTCGTTTGCCATCACTTGCCACAGGCTTCATATTGAATCTTCATTAGTTGTTCGTCTTCTGGACAGAAGACGACAGGTATTTTGTTGAGCTGTGTAAAATTCAGCTTCTGCACGTATGAGATTTTCCATGAAAAATAGCAGTTTCTTTAATGCTTTCATGTCTACTGATTTAAGGTTCAATTTCCACCTGGAGAAAAAGGTTACTTTGATATTGGCAATGACAACATGCTACTGTTTTTATATTTCCTTTGTGAAAGCTGTTTTTGCCCCAAAAGGAGCAAGATTCACTTGCTTGGGCTTTTAGACTGACCCCTCCACACACAAGAAAATGATCTGGTTTAACTCATAAAGAAATAATTAGGGAGACATTTGCTGAGTTCCAACAAAATAGGGAAACAAGGGAAGTGCGATAAGTATCACATTTCCTAATGCATAAACAGCACACTACTAAGTTTTTCTTTGTGAAAGGTCAGGTATCAAAAGGTAAAAGGATACTCTGTTGGCAAAAGATGTTTATTTTATAGACAAAAAAGGGTCAAAATGAAGATTTAGAAACGCTTTTACGAGGTATTACCATACAGAATATGACTCCCAAATATTGATGAAGATTTATGTAGAAATAGTACGAAGTCACTAGGATTATCTTTTCAACCCTGTCTGCAGTATTATTCCCCATCCCTGTAGCACTGCGCGTTCACAAAATGTTCACAAAATGTCTAACATGGCAGCTGTGTAAACTCAAAAAAATTGAAAACAGTTTATACTTTTTTTTTATAAAATACATAGGTTGACAATTAAGAAAATAATTCGTGTAATTTCTAATGATCAGAAATATAGCAAGACTTGCACATGCAGCTGTGATTTTATTTAGAAAAGAATTGCAAGTTTTAAAAGCAGAAGGACCTTTATATTTAGTCTGATCTATGTGTGCATGGCTGAGAATTTCAAAGTATCATTTCAGAAAGCAACAAAAACCTGGATACACAAAGGTATCTCTTATTAGGATGCTTTTATCTGAAGACCTCAAGAGTAGAAAAATCCATCATGTGCCCGTGTCGGTGTTAGTAATTCCTTATCATCCCTTTTAAAGAATGTCACTTTTTTCAATGGTTAACTGTGTCTAGACTCAGTTTCCAACAAATGGATTGTTCAGTATGAAAAACCACATCTCCACTTGGCAGTTACAAACCATGTAGATTCTTTTTTTTAATCATGCCATGGTCACATTTGATCTAGCTACAGCTCGTATGCAATCATTTACCCGATTACTATTTCTTTTCACTGTATCAGTGATATATCGCTGGATATCATTTAACATCAGGCAACATGAAGCGCAAACTATAAAGAGGAAGGAGTTTTTCTACTTGGAATGCGTGTGAGATCTTCACTTCTGAACAGAATAGGAGGTTCACCACTGATTTCAATGAGGCAGGATTTAAATCAAAGGTCTTTTACACATAAGCAAAGGAGACCAAAGCTGGGCTGCAGAGGAGAGCACTATGAGTAACACTGGGCACACATTTGCTGGGATCGAATGGTTACAGCATTTTGCCAATCATAGCAAACGCCATAACTGTGGGTTCCTTGTTATCCAAAGCCGTGGTGGTCTTTGTTAACAGGATGCAACTGAGTTACAGCAGTGAAGAAATAGCTGAAGTTTGTGGTGAGTCCAAGCCCAACAGAAGACCAGTGAAGTAAGCGTGGAGGCAACTGCAGCCCTTTCAGACCATGGTGCTCTGATACATCCAAAAGGCTTAGGAAACACTTGGGCGGTTGATGCCAATGATGATAGAAGCAGGCTTTGCTTGCTAAGAAGTCATGCAAACACAAGATAGCTAGACCCCACTGGGTACCCATGGTTCTTCAACATATGGACAAAAGTGTTCACAGGGCTGTCAAAAAACCCCCAACATTTTAATTAGATAGAGGAACATATTAGGAGAAAGTTGCTTTCCCTGGAGCTGTGACAACCAGTAGTACTGAATCTGCAGTGACCAAAGATCTTTCCTGAGCCAAATCTACCTGTTCTTGGATCAGACAGGCAAACTGTGTAACATTGAGGTCACCGCAATGCCCTCAATGTGTTTTACCAGATCATGAAACCTAACGGCTACAGTAATTTTCATTTTTGTAAAAATGAAATTGAAATAATATTCTTCCAGAAACATTTTCTGATTATTTTCTAGTCCAAAGGGATCTGAACTGGCTTGGGTGAATAATTCTTATTTGGCCTAGAGAGTGGTATAGGCAATTAAGGAGAAGAGGAAAGGAGCAGAAATCATGGAGCCGGCTCCTGCCAAACCAAAGTGAAGCACACAGCAGGGAGGAGGACAGCAGCTGGCAGAGCCAATTGAAAAGAAAAAGCAGTCATCTGAGATTAACTTTAAATGGTTCCCTTGACTTCAAAGAGAAAGATCTACTTCTTTTTGAAATTGCAAAACCTGTTTTTAAAATCCTTTTAAACTTTTTTAAAGGTGATGTTTCAAATAGAAAATATTGTTCTGAGGACAAATGTTCATTTCACAAATATTGCAACCAAATAAATCATTGTGATGTTCTCAAACCCACTCTTCCTTTTTTTCTTTTTATCCAACAGGAGCCACTCACAAAATTCAACCCAAATTCACAAATACCTGGGTACCTTCCTAATTTACTCTTCATCAAAAAATTGCTTCATTTTAACCCCAAATATTCTAGTGCCACGTAAGAGGGAAGAAGGGGCCAATTGTTCCTTCCCCCTGCTCTACAGAGGGAAAGCGAGTGCCAGGGAATAACCTGCTTTTTCTGTTCCAGGGCCTGTGAAAGAGAGGTCTTTTCTCACTCTGTATAAATAGGCTTTGACTCCTCCTGGGAGGCTGGACTTTGCAGGGGTTCATTAGTTTATTGGTTGTGACCCTACTTCTGGCTGATTAGGATTTGGATGCAACTTGCTATCACCACTCACCAGTCACTAGATACATCATTTACAGTGCAGATGAAAGACAAGCCAAGAATATTCCTTCCTGGCACTCCTGAATTTACACAGGGTTTTCTGTTTAGGGGAATAAAATTCCCTCCTCTGGTGTCAGATCTCAATATGGAGCAGCTGCCTTGGCAGAAACACTCAGCCTCCCAGGTTACAGAGCAGGAGAGTGGTAGGAAACACCAGGCAGAGAAGTGGAGGAAACATCAACCACGGCCATGTAGGATCACAGTGTCGTGAGATGGAGAAGACCTACTAAGCTATCGAGCCCTTCATGAGGGCAAGATACAGTGGCCTGCAGAGTGGACTCCAGAAGGTCTTCTTTGAGGTCTGCCTACCTCTGTAGCCCTCTCCTGCACACTGTCAGAGGAACATCTGGATGAACAGAGGCCAAATTTATGGGAATTCTGTAGGTGAGACTAAGTCAGTTCAATGCACTCTCTCCTCTGGCTTTCTTCAACACATGTTTTGAGCTAACTCAGACTCCCTTAGGAGTTAATCTTTAGGTTATCTTGTGCTGGTACAGGCTGTGGCCAAACATAAACCCTTCCAGCTCCAGGTGCCATAGGGGAAGATGTTGTGCTGCCAAGGTGCCCCTCATTGCTCACCAGCTGGTGGCTGCCACCCCCATAATTCTGCTGGTGGATAGGTCAGTTTGAAACATGGGACAAAACCAATATACCAGCAAGCTCTGTGTGAGGCAACCTGCCCACTTTTCCCAGGAGTGGGCATGAATGTTCTCCCTCAAGCTGTTCCTCTTCCCAGAAGCAGTGAGGAACAACTGAGCAGCAGCAGAGCCTCCAGTGAACAGCTGTCTTACTGAGGGGACATCTGTCCATGGCCACAGAGATGCATGGACAGGTGCAATCCAGCAGGGAGCTGAGGGGGGCTAGTTTCATCCCTCTTCCTCTCCACCAGCCTTGCTCCACTCGACTCTTCCACTACTGAGTGATGAGGTCCCCATACAATGCCCAATGTCCCTCTCTGGTGCCACCACAGGCCTTCACAGCACCCTATCACATCTTAGGTCCCATCCTGCAGTTCTAAGGAAGGAGAAAAGAGTCCTATTCTGCATGCCTGGCTGCACACACCTGTATTCCCCTCTGGGCTTCATGCACCTGTGATTAAGCCACATGTATTATACCCATCCCTGTTATTACTTAAAATACTTATAACAGTACTCAAACATGCTGAGGCCTCCATGTGTCCTTTATGAGTTTTTCCCAGTCGTCATCCCTGGGCCCTACATGGCTGTCAGCTCGGGAAAGCTTTTAGGGACAAGCCAAATCTGCATGAAGAAGTCAATATTACTCAGGAAATCTCTAATTTCTGCAGAGATCCTGTGAACTCCTGGTGCTCTTGACTGGAGCAGGAGTGGCACGAGATGGAAACAGAGATGCTCCAGCCCCACTGGCTTGGCTGACAGCATCTGAGGAGATACCAAGGGTCTCAGTTGCAGTGGTAAGTGGAAGGAACTGATGGGAAAAGGAGGTATGCATGCAGAAACAGTTCCTTGCTATGCATGTCTCCATTTGAAATACCAAGTTGGATTTCAGTCTCTGTGTCGTCAGTTTGGAATTGTCCTTATAGAGAAGTATATGATAGTTCTTAAAACATATCACAGATCAGAAATAGCTATGTTTCGGGTATGCAACCTGCTTCTCAGATGTCATTATACTAAATAAGTACTCCAAGAAAGTATAGCAAAGTGCTCAGACAACTGGCCCAGCTGATAAATTGTGCAAGGGGAAGGGCTGTCTTCTGTCCCCAGCTGAGGGAGAGGAAAGGAGGGAAGGACAGAGAAGGAAAAGCCCTCTCCATACCAGTGGGAAAAGCTCCGCTTCACAGACTTGTTCTTATGTTACTTGTGTGGCAGGATAGCATGTATTGCTGCTGAAGTAAAGAGGTTTTTGACAGGCAGACTGCAAGTTATGCCTGTGAAAATGCGGTATCACGTTATCTGTTGAGCGCGCAGATAACACGCACCGTGACAAAGACAGGGATCAAACCCTCGGCATTCAGATGAGCTGAGGCATCCCCTTCCCATTTAAACTTGCAAACAGATCAGGTACCAGCAAAGAGCTACAGCAAAAATTACCTCTTCCAGTCTTCAGTCACATAGTGATGTACTCCTTCGGCATCTGATAAAGCCAGAGCTCAGGCACTCCTCTGCCTCACCAGGACTGCTCAGGGATTTTTATGGAATAGCTGAAAATCTTCATTGTCAGAAGGGCAATGGGGAATGTAAAGTGGTAAATTGGATGTGATGAACTGTCAGTCATCACAAAGGATGAAGGTCTCTAAAAGATTGTTGTCTGTCACTATTAAAGAAGTTGCACTGGATGGGGACATTTTCAGTAAAGTTTGAAAACTAGAGTCTTGCCACCTCTGAAATGGAAAAAGCCACCTTGGTCTTCCTTGTCCTCGAATTTCCATGGCTGTATACATTCATAGTATCTGTCTCACGGCCACCCACCCACAGATTCATGGCAATGCTTAGGACCGATTCTGAACCTCAAAGGAGGTGCTGGACACTGCAGAAGCTTAGATGGCAACCTGCAGGAGAATGACTTGCTGTTCTGGCATCTCCTTAGCTGCAAACCCTGTAAAAATATGTTGGAGGGGGAAACGGTAAAGCAAGAGATCAAAATTCAGTGCAAGACAGCTGCTGGTGGTCCCTGTGGTCCCTGCTGACATGAGGCTGAAAATGGCTTTTAGCGGGGGGTTTTATTTTCTTAATGCTAGGAGGGCTACAGCTGAAAGCCGCTACACTTAATGTTAACATTGAGGCTAGAGACTCCATATTGTAGTGATTAGTAGCAGGAACTTCAGAGACAGTAGCGTGCAAGCCAGAGGGAACATGCAGATTGGGTGTAAGGAGACTGCAAGAATCGCAGGTCAGCTCTAAGTAATGGAATTTGGGTTTTTTAAATGCATTTCCTCTCTGGTTAGTTTCTGAAATACAAACAAAATCTCACAGGATTTAGGCTCTCTCCTTTCTCGGGTTTTGGCTCACAAAAGTCTTTTGCCCTCCTTGAATGGTCTAAATTGGATTATATACAATACATAATCCAAAGTGGGAAGCAATGTCAACCACATTGATGCTTTGGTTTTGCTTGTTTAAAAATTGCATTTCCATTCTCAGGGTTCAGTTTACAGCCCTCTCTCACGCAAGTTCCCCCTTGTCTCCAGGGAACCATGTCTAAGTGAGGATGACACTGGAGAAAGCTTGTACGACTGGGCCTCTATTTGCTTAGGTTTCTTGAGGAAATAGGGCAAAATTCTAAATGTTTAGCAAAAAAATATTTTTTCTCTTGTAAAAAAAAAATAGACCAAAAGCAACATATCAGTCAAAGTAAATTTCAGTGCTAATTTTTTACACCAGAGCCAAACCCCAGGGAATCTGTGCAGAGAAAAGAGAAACAGACTAAAGACAGACACAGGACCAGAGTCAGATATCCTTCCTTAGTCTATTAGTTCATACTTTGAATTTAAATTGTTGTTACTGAGAATTTTTTTTGTAAGGAAAGCAACAACAGTAAAAGGAATAGGCATGATACCATGCAGATAAAATTCCCTAGAAATAGATGCAGATTTTGAAAATATGTCAATTTCTGGTATTGAAATTATGAATAGAACATATAATACAGACTCAGCTGAGGCATTTTTGGGGTAGTAGCCATTGTCATCGCTCCATCTGTTCCAGCACAATATTTTTTGCAGTATTTTGAGGCCTCATGCAAGAAAGGAAAATATATGTTTGCCTCTAAATTGGAAAGACATGGGTTTGATGGATGGACCGTTACACAGATAAGGAATTTGCTTGATGGCCTCTTCCAAAGAGTTACAGTAAATGGCTCAACGTCTAAATGGAGATCAGTTAGAAGTGGCGTCCCTCAAGGGTTCATACTCGGACCAATGCTATTGAATGTCTTCATCAATGACATAGAGAGTGTGATTGAGTGCCCCCACATCAGGCTTGTAGAAGACACCAAGCTGAGTGGTGTAGTTGACACCCTTGAGGGAAGGGATGACAGGCTTGAGAAGTCGGTCCATGTAAACTTCATGAAGTTCAACAAGACCAAGTGCAAATTCCTGCACCTGGGCCGGGACCAACCCCAGTATCAGTACAGACTGGGGGGATGAATGGATTGAGAGCAGCCCTGATGAGAAGGACTTGGGAATACTGGGGGATAAAGAGCTAAACGTGAGACAACAATGTGCTCTTGCACCGCAGCAAGCCAACTGTATCCTGGGCTGCATCAAAAGAAGTGTGGCCAGCAGGTTGAGGGAGATGATTCTGCCCCGCTACTCCACTCTGGTGAGACCCCACCTGGAGTACTGTGTCCAGCTCTGGACCCCTCAGCACAGGAAAGACATGGACCTGTTGGAGCGGGTCCAGAGGAGGGCCTCAAAAATGATCATAGGGCTGGAGCACCTCTGCTATGAGGACAGGCTGAGAGAGTTGGTGTTGTTCAGCCTGGAGAAGAGAAGACTCCGAGGAGACCTTATTGTGGCCTTCCAGTACTTAAAGGGGGTTTATAAGAAAGATGGGGACAGACTTTTTACTGAGGCCTGTAGTGACAGGAAATGGGACAGTGGTTTTAAACTGAAAGAGGGTAGATTTATATTGACTATAAGGAAGACATTTTGTTTGCAACAAGGGTGGTGAGGTTGCCCAGAGAAATTGTGAATGTCCCATCATTGGAAGAGCTCAAGGTCAGCAACCTGACTGAGTGAAAGATGTCCCTGCCCACCATTCTATTATTCTATGAATGGATGGTGAGCCAAAATTGCTCAGCTGCTGCATAGGCCTAGAAATGCCTGAAGTTCATATGTGCCATGCTTGGAAAATCTCAGTTTCTCTCGGTGACAAAACCTCCATTCCTATGAGTGTCCAGATCTGCTCCTGTTTGCCAGATTTGAGCAGATTGTATGTAAATACCACCCCCAGGTACCTGGATGGTTCAAGCCACCTGACCATCTCCGAATGCTTGTTGACTGGTACAAAATCCTCAGAAGGGAGGACTCCCACTTCAAGCAGAGGAAAAGGAGCAGCAACTCTGTGAGACACCAGCCTGGGGAGCAGGAAACCCACACAGGCTGTGGGAGAACCATGGTGGCTAAGATCAAGGCATATCCAAGAGCTGTGGGAGCTGGAGAGGCACATGCACACCTGAGCTTCAGGACCATGTCTTCAGGTCCACTGGGGACATAATGGAGTGAGAGAAGAACTGTGACTGTGTGGCAGTACTCTACTGCTTAGAGCATTTTCTGCAAAAGTGGGGTGAAAGCATGTTACAAACCATGCCAAGGTCTGTTTATGTGAAATAAAACAAAGGCTGCGTGCCTCAGTAGTGCTGTGGCATGGCCCACCTCCCCACGCATTGACAGGAGGAAGGGATGCCTGCCAGCTCCGAAACAGAAGTTGTAACACCTTCCTGCAGGAGACCCAGGATGGCAGCTAACTCCTCCTTACAGCCACATGAGTGGGGCCAGATTTGTAACACACCTCTACCCTTCATGTTTCCTCTTGGCCAATTCCTGGCAGCTATTTGCTGAGCAAGTAGATTTTAAAGCTGTTCCCCAAGCAGTGATCCTGGATCATACTGTGCAGCAGCCAGCTGTACAAAGAGCCCAGAGGTGTAAGAGGGGCTGCACTTCATGCTGTGAGTCAAGGGTACAAACCGTCTTGACTCACAGCAGAACTAGTTGAGTCTCCACAAATTAAGGGAGTCTTTAAACATCTGGTCCCCTAAACTCATCAGCACTGACAGGTAATGTATTAAATTTAACAGACTGATCATTAGACTTAAACTTAACCGTGCTCTAAGTGTTTTTGTTTTGACAAATAATATGCTCGAAAATCACTGTGCTTGAACTGAAGATGTTAATGTATAAGTGATCTGGTGGGCAACTAACTCTGTCCCACCACACCTGATCTCTGCAGGTATAAGTTTAAACAGATTTAACCTCCCTTTTTAAATGCTTTGCTTAAAGTTATAAACTGCCTAAACCATATTGTGCGTACCTCATTTTCACCTGTGGGGATTCTGTTTCAACATATAACCACCACAGGCTGTGTATGCTCATGTGAAGTGTTACTTGCAGGCATTGCTGGGAGATTAGTCACTCTCATGGACAATTGTTTTATAAGCCTAAACGCCAAATGTTGGTCTTGGATTCTTCTAACAAATTCAGAAAATCACAAATCTTTGTCAAATTATGGTTTGTACTGAATCTGAAGTGGTTTAATCAAGAAGCCTTCGTGGACTCAGCCACAAGCCACTTCAGGCCCCAGTTCTGGAGCTGGAGCTGTGGTTGTGGTTAGTGAGAGCTGGAGTCCCATTGGTATCAATTAAGCTGAAGTTGCTGCAGGCAGGCATGCGCTCAGAGAAAGTGGGAGAGGAGAAAACTGGCTGAGCAGAGCTCTGTTGCTCTCAAGGATTCCCCAGCTACTTCAAGTCGGGCAGCAAGCAACCAAAACCACCCCCTCCCTCCCCTTTATCAAAAGGAAGGCAGATGGACAATTTCCTTCAAGGTAATGTACACAGCTAATTCAAGAAGTGACTTTGTAAAACTAGCTGCAGCAGGAATTCAATGAGGACTGTCGTATATGGTAAAGCTTTACGAATGCCTTTTGGTGGCCAGGCTTGATGTTGTGCACTCTCACCCCAGCTCCTAAAAATGCAATACTTTGTGCCCTCATGGCTTCAGAGGAGGTGGTATTTTCCACAAATGCCTAAGCTCTGAAATCAGGGGTGGTATAAGAATCTCAGCCTTTGCTTTGAGGAAAAACATAGCATCAAAATGACACAAAAATAATTTTAAAAGTGAATCACCAGAAAACTAAGCAAAACAAACTTCTTTTTTTTCATTAAATCAGACCAGTTTCATAACTGAGTTATATGCCTTGGCAGGGCTGCAGCACTCTTTACCCATGAGTATGTGGTTCCTCAGTTCAGCTGCAGCCTTCCAGCTGAGGATATACCCCGTGGCCAGCACTGTGCTGGTGCCAAGGATGTTGGGACCTGGATCCCTGGTTCCTGGAGGAGGTGAGTCAACTGGAGCTGCTGCAGCCAACTGTGCAAGGGTTCCCCAAGACGAGGAGGTGCACCGAGACCAGCCTCATACAGAAATGCAGATGTTGGAGATTGGTTCTCATCTCTCACTTGTGAAAGCCTCCTGGATTTCACCATCCCATAAGGCCTCTGAGGGATGTACGAGTTCTCTTGGGACTCTCTGCCGTACGGAGATTTTGGTACATGGCTCCTATGAACAAGGCGGCTCTGGGAATAGTTGAAGAAAGTCTATTATCACTAAAGGTCAAACGTGTTTGTAAAGATGAGGGGAACAGGAAGGGACCTGAAACTACTGTTTGTGCTTCGTAGTGGAAAAAGAAGATACAAAGGCAATCTATGTCCCTTCAAGGCCATTTTAACAACTCTTTACAATGAGCACAGCTACCAGCTCTTCGCTAGTTTACTGAGAACTTACTGCCAGTGCCCTTTCTGAGTTCGTCAGAGTTTTCTTAATGTTTACTGTGTTACCACAGTGCTCTCCATGACTTATACAGCTGTCATCTTACATTCTGCTGGCTTTTCAAGGTTTTTGTGATCTTTCTCCACTCTTAATACAGCAGTGACATATTATATGCAAATGACAGTGCCATGTGTTCTGTGTATCTTTACTGTATACAACCCAGCCAACAGATGTTTTTAAACCACAGTATACAACGTATATTCAATTCATGCAAAAGAACCCTGCAATCATTCTTTGTTTTGATTCAGAAGTTGCTAGTGTTTGAATCGTGTAATCGCTGTTTTGGAAAGATTTCCCAGCTACTAAACAGCTGCTATTACTGTGGGCAAGTGGAGAGTGCCTAGATTACCTTCTGAGAATAGATGACTAACAGTGACAGCATTAAAATAAAGTGAGATCAATGGCACTGTAGACCAAGTATATTGCAGTACACATGATCAACTGTTAGTGTAAGTAACCCATATTTGCATCCTGCTTCAAAATAATGACTAAGTTTCTTTGCCCTGCAGTTACTCAAGACATAAGGAGACAAGAAAAGGCAAAGAGGCCCTCCTTGGAAAGCTAAGAAAAGGAATCTAGCCAATGAGAAAGGAAAAAACCCTGCCAAATCAAGTAGAGACATTGCCTGCTTTAAAGAAAGAAATGGAAAAGTTACAGAAGGTGTCTGTAATGGAGAACTTGTGACCGCTTTGGACTTAATGCTGTGAGCTTGAAGAAACTGATCCTGCATGGCCACTGAAGCACACCACCAGTCCCTGCTCCCACATGTCTGTCCAGCAGGTACTGTAATTCTTTCAGAGGAGACTCCATACCTCTGCTTTGCTCCACATAGGTGCATGGATTTCCCATGTAGAGCAGGATATGCCTGTCAGAGGATACACTCTCTGTGTCTGGATTGCTGCCTACTGAACTGCCCTGCACCCCCAAGTTATCCCTCTGCTAACACCATCATGATTCAGTAGTTTAGGGTCCCTGAGAGTTAGCAGAGAGAGGCATCCCTCACTGAAGTGTCCTGAATCATCCTGTAAAAGACCTATCGACTGTACAAGTGGTTTGGGCATTAACTTCAGTGCTTAAGTTAGTAACAGGCAGAGATTTGCTGTCAGAAAGAAGCAAACTCTCAGTCCTCCCTTGAGCCTCTTCATCGTCCCCCACAGGCTGGAGCATCCCCGCTGGGTCCATGCCAGGCACAGGCAACTGTCTCTGCCGTGGCGTGTTGCTAGAGCAGGGGCTGGGCTCCAGCTGTTGGTCGGGGTCTGGAGGAGGAGGAGGACCTGCATCCACCCCATAAAGCAGAACTTGCATGTGAGCAGGAAGGACTTCAGCCCCCCCACCTGTGTCATGGCTGCATGGCACAAGACAGGATACCTTAGAAAAAGGTGTATGCAATAGGGTAACCAAGGTTATCTGATAAGTATGAACACAGGGCAGACGAACACTTCAGAAGAAACTTTCATTCTAGTGTTTCCTAACTTTCAGACTCTTGACATTCCAGTTTTGGTACTGTTCTTCTGAACTATTTTACCTGCAGTACAGTTACAGCAAAGACACAGCTTTTATCCACATGGATGAACAGTGTTCCAGAAAGAACACAAATTTTGGAAAAGTCAAATTGAACAGAGGAAACATCAGGGGTTAATTTGATGGAAGAATTAGTCTCAGGGCAGCATGAATTCTGGTGTAGCTGAACTAATAGCCATTTTGCCTTGGGTTGCTTTAACCTAGTAACTTAATCTATAAGAGTTTGATATCCTATAAACATTTGTTCATCATTGTCTTTGAAAATGCATTTCCTCACTTGTAATTGGATTCAGTTTTATTGCTGTAAGAAAAAAACCTCAACACTTAGCACCAGTCAAACAGAATTCATTTTCCAGTAACTCAGAACACTCTCTTTGAAGGTGAGCTTGCATTGCCAAATCTTTGAAGTTTGCCATATGTACCAGTCCTGCTGCCAAATGCAGTGATGTGATTACAGACACACAGCTTTGGCAAATTTTCACTAAGACTTTGTCTTGATCAGAGATGTCTGAGCTTGCCAGAAGCATGTAGAAACACGTAGACTGCTAATGGGTTGAGCTCCTAATAAGTGGACTGGGAATTATTTGAGAATACATATTTCCAAAGGAAGAAAAAGGATTCTTTTCATTTAGCCTGAAATAGAAGGCAGCAACCCTGACAGAGCATGCTGATCCAGCATAGCTGGATTC
Source organism: Rissa tridactyla (assembly GCF_028500815.1). Taxonomy (NCBI): domain Eukaryota; kingdom Metazoa; phylum Chordata; class Aves; order Charadriiformes; family Laridae; genus Rissa; species Rissa tridactyla. The sequence goes on along the minus strand of NC_071467.1, from coordinate 25,768,161 downwards.
TCACATCTCTTCCTAAAGCTGGTTCTTCAGCATCCTCCTGTTCCCGGTTAGTGTGGGGATGTTCCCAGCAGGCAGCCGCGACAATGACGGTGTCAGGAAGAACTGCTTGCTAAATTCCTTCTTCACCTACATGGGAATGTCCAAGTCCCCTGTTGATGTAACAGCTTAGATACTGGCTGTGAAAACACGTTGTCTGTGGGTTTGGCTGGTTTTGAGATAAAATTTGCTGATTAACCAAAATCTGCCTGAATAAAATCCAGTTGGTTGGTTGCCTTGAAACTGTTCCAGGGCAAGGGATAGATGGACTGTCCTAGGACTGAGGACCCCTGGTGAAAAAGAAACAGCCTTCTCTGGCCCTGGCCGGTCTGCCCAGTTGAGCCATCCATGTCTCTTGAGCCTAGGTGCCAAGGGACCTTGGTGTCTGCCGATAAACTCCTGCCTGTGCCAGGCCATAAATGGGTGAGACCTGAGTTTTGAGGATACCAGGCTGAAACGGTGGCTGCAGTCTGCCCTGTCTACAGTGTCCCTATCTGTAAATGAGACTGATGACACTTCTCAGGAGGTAGGGTGCTCAGGGTCCTCAACACCAGTGTGACCTGCTGAGATATTTACACATGTGGTTAATTCTTTCATATCAGATCACACTTTAATACCAATGTCAATGAAAAAAAAAAAGCTGTTAACTAGTAATTTCAATTAATCTGCATGGGGTGAAAGGGACTACCTTTTTTTATTACTGTGCAAACGCCATGTGTGAAAGGAAGAAAACTGCTAGACTTTGTGCACAAGGCAAGTGGTTAATTCTGGCTTTGTACTTCTAGTGGCATCTCCTGTCCAGCACAAATATTTCTCTTCTCAGGCTGGCTTATCCGCCTCCTCTCTTAATTCCCTGAGGAAGAACAGCAAAACTTTCTGCCACGAGGTTTGCACCTCTCCTTGGCAGTCAAACAAGGGTAGAGGAAGACGTTTCTTCTGCCAATCTCCCCTCCTGCCTGGCAGGAAAATGAAGATGGATCCTGCCACCTGAGAGGCCCTGCAAGTGCCAGCACCAGCCTTGAGCAGCAAGTCACCCAAAGTGGCCGACACACGTGCCAGATGGATGAGGCACAGCTTGAGCCATGGGCCTGGGGCCAAGGATTATTGGTCCGAAACGGGCACATGTCAGCAGTGTTCAAGAAACCCAAGCTCCGTCCTGACCTGCTTACCTTGGAGCTGACAGTCCTGATGTGCTGGATTATGGGAACTGCTCCTTACGGCAGCTGGAGCCTGGCAGGAATGAAAACTCAGCAGGAATTGCAGGTGCCTGTGCAGAGCTGGGCCAGCTCACAGCAGCCCTGCAGAGCCGGCAGCGGCAGCACAGGCTGGCTCTGGCAGGAATTGTCACTAATGCAATATATTTTGGGGTCTCTCTCTCCAGATCCTAAAAGGATAAAGGAAAGGCAGGTGACCCAGTCTGGACACAAGAAAATTACTTCTAATGTGTGGTCTGGTTCTTTATTTCCACATAATGGCCATACTAAGTTTTTCATTTTCTCCAGTGCTACAATTTGAAAAACAAGGACAGTTCTTGGGACAGGTAAGAGAAGTCATGGCTGTTTCAGTCTTAAGTGGTGATCTCCAGAAGCACAGTCCTGGGCTTGCTCTCCTTCTCTTTTGCTGGACATCTGAAGTCAGTGTGAGGTATCTACTAAAGTCTTTTTTGGGGATGCAATTCATCTATTTGAGTTCCGCCTTAAGTCCTATTCTATGTGTCTGTATCCTTTTAGGGAGAGATTGCTAGAAAGTGAACAGGCTTTGCTGCAAAATCCAGCCCAATGAGTTTCTAGTTGGTGAGCTCCACATGAACAGTCCTCCTAGCACAAGCATCAGTCCCTCTTGTTGCCTTCCAGGGAAGCACCGGGAGATGCTGCACAGGCCATAGAGACCTTGCAGGGAATGCAAGGAGCTATTTCCTAAGGTTGTCTGAACTGAGGAACTGAGGGACAAACGCACCTCCTGACCCAGTAGGGTCCAGAGGTACAACCTGGCCAGTTGTGACACTGATTCACTCTGCCCGTGCACCTGATTTCATTTCTGCTCCCGAGGCTGGAGCACATACAGGTCTTTGACTGATACAGGGGTGGGACAGAGCCAGGATCTGCATGGTACACCAGTTTAGACATAGCCTAATTTATCTTGGGAAACAGAAGTCAGGTGTGATACAGAGTTTTTAAGGATAAGCATCACTGCTGAGGAGAAGGTTTGTATTTAAAGCAACAGCAAGGTTGTGCTAATGACTGGAGGTTGACACCTCCCATTGATCACTCTTTGCATTTGGGAGCACAAATGCGCGAGAGGCACAATCCTGAGCCCTGTCATCTCTCCAGTCCACCGGGACACTGAGGGGTTTTCACTGGCCTGATCCTCAACCATTGCCAGCCATCTGTTTCAGCAGCCCCCAGGCAACTCTTGGCACGTGAGCTTCTCCCCAGGGTCAGGTTTGCCGATAAGACCATCTACGATGAGTACTTCATCTGCCATAAGGCTGCAAGAAAAAGCAGCACTAGAAGCAAAACCTGAATTTTTATCTTGCTGCTCTTCTCTCTCTCATTTTGGGTGATTTTTTGGGACCTTTTGTGTCTTCAAGGAAATAAGACTGAATCAAAAAAATAAGTTCCACTCTTGCCAACTAACTGTTCTTCTATTTTATCTCAGAATTGTCCTATCAAAAGCCATCTAAATTACTGTCAAGCTAGGAGTTTTCCCAGACATACTTTAGAGCTAAAAGGACAGGGAGCAGTTCTTCCATTGCAAGCCTTATTTAGTCATTTCCATGTGAATTTTTGAATTGTTTTCCTTTCTTTTTCTATAGCGTTAGTAAGAAATAGTTCACAGCACTTGCTATGGTGAAAGCAGACTGCAAGAGTTTGACACAGAACCCAAGACCATTTTTAACCATCTGATGCTCTTTTAACCATCTGACACTCAGCTGTTCAAAACGTGCAGCAGGATCCAGCGTTGTGCAGTGATGAACCCTGAAGTTTGGGTCATACTGGGAAAATTCATCATAGCAGATTATTTCAACACCAATTCTTCATATTAAACTAGGAGGGAAGACAGGACAGGAAGATAAGAAAAGCAGAGACCATGATCAAACCTGGGTTAGCTTGCCCCAGACCATCTTGTTTCCCAAAACACCTGCTGAAAAGTGGGAGGTAGCTGAAGACCTCCATGCTTCAGACCTTACTCTTCCCCTTCTTCTCCCTCGCTGACTGCTGTCAGGGTGAGAGTGGATCCAGGACAGCTAGGAGCACTGGAGGCAATCTTCAGCAGGGTCTGAGGGACATTTCTGGGCTACCTAATCTTTGCAAAGGGGTAAGAGGGCAGATCAGAGCCTGCGCTCCTACAGCACACATTGTAACCCATCCCTCACGCTGGACCAGTATTTGGCTGGGGGACCAACAAAACCCAACATCTTTAACCTAAGAATGAGGTAGAGGCATTAAGCTCACACCTGAACAGCAACACAACCCAAACTGGTTCCCAGCAGACATTTCCAAACTAGTTTTCAGTCAGCTGAGCCTCAAAAAATGCTGTGTTTGTCTTTCTGTACATTCAGTCATTTAAAATATTATAATAGGAGACACTTTTGGATTGCAGCCCCTTTTGGAAGCAAATCAAACCTCTTCGCTATTTAAAAATAAATGCTGAATTGTTTCAAAGACATTAATAATATTATGTCCAGTGGAGATGTACTACACTTTTCAAGATGCCTAGTTTGTACTGACAACAGTTCAAATATATTTATGTTGTCCCATCAAAAACTCAGTAGTTTCGACTTTCAAGAGGATGTTTTTTAAACATCTTGGGTAAATGGAGGATTTGACTTTCTGCCCGGGACACCCTGAGAGCTGCTCCTTACAAAAAAAAGAGGAGAAAAAAAAGCAACTAATAGGATAATAAATCCCAACATTTTTCTCTAAACAAGAGTTGTTTTAGTTAAACTAGCATTCACTTCATTTATAATAGCGCCCTACGTTTCTTTAGGCTATTGTATTTAATAAAAAACTCTGGACTCATCCATCACTATGCACACTTTACTGATTTCACTTTAAACATCGCTGACTAAAACTTCCATTTATCAAGCCTGTTTTGCCTAGCGGTTGCTGGCTAATTTATTTTCACTTTGAAAGATCTGGTATCTTTGCATTGCAGTGAACACAGTGTTTGTCAGGGATTCACACTGCGGGGAATAAGCCCGGGTGAAATCAGCGCATCCACCCACCCCACGTGAACACAAATTGCCGTCTCTTTGGAGGGACAGACTTGCACCCCTGAGCCACCAAAGGTGAAGGAGGGAGCCTCGGCGGGCACTGGGCTGGAGGAGAGATGAGGCTTTGCGCTGTACCATTTTGCAGCAGTTGGAGGCAGAAGCAGGGGATGGCTCTCAGGGGAGACAGGAATGCACAGGGAGGGACAGGGGAGTCTCAGATCTGGCATACAAGGGCCAGGCAAGGAGGAAAACCAAGCACAGGTAAGTATCAGAGGTTTGTAGTATGTTTTGAACCTTGCCACCCCATGCAAAAAGAAATTCTAAAAACAAAAGTATAAGCCAGACTTGGCTAACCAGGCCAGCAAAGAGTAAAGAGGTGTTTTGCTGAGCTCAGAGACCTTTTGGGTTCCTCCTAGCCTGAAAGATGCTCTGCTTCTCCCATATGCATATGTGGAGTCATCCTCCACTTTTGTCTCTACAACGTGTTTTCTGCAGCAGCAGACAGCATAAACTCCAGTGAGAAAACACATGAAAGGAGGAAACTTCAGAAAGCTTCCTCCAGGTTTCTTCCATCAAAAGCAGGACATGGGCCAGAAAGAAATCCCTGCTTTGGCAGCCCAGCGAGCAGAGCCCTGTGCTCCCTTCTCCCCACTGCTCAGAGGAGGGAGTAAATGATGACCAAACCCACAGCTTTACTGGGATGGATGTAGGCACAGGGACGGGGAGCAGGCTGTACTACTGCAGCAGAGTAAGGGGTTAGCTTGTTTTTCCCTGGTATACTGAAGGGGCTGTGAGGTACATGCTCAGCCCTTAGCAACCCACCCAGCAGCATCTTTCTGTGTAGCATTTGCAAGTCATCCACTGCAGGCCGAAAAACTTTAGTAACTCCATTTGACCCGGCACCATACATTTTGTATAAAGGCAGCATTGACCAGCTTATAACTCTACATCACCCCAAAATTATTACTTTTCATATGTGCCCTCCTCTTCATTTGAATTAGGTTCACCCAACCATTTAAACATCTTCTGAAAAACACAGGATGGTTACATTTGAGAGGAAACCAGCTCAGCATTAATCAGTCTGTGCAGCTCTGCTCTGCGGTTAAATTGCTGCATGTGATGGGGAGGAGAAGGGTTGCCAGAAATCCTTTGTTAAAAACAGTAATTCTTAGCAACACCAGCAGCCACTTATCAGGTTTCAAATGCACCACATTCCTCCAGAAGCTTGCTTTTCTTTTATTTTCTTTCATAAATTTCCAAGTTGACACTTGCAGGCACACTGAATGTCAAAAGGTAGTTATGAATATCCTATAAGTCCTAAAAAAAGCCTGGCCAGTCTTGCAGCGCTGGTGTTTCCTTCTGGCTGTCAGATGGGGATTACTCTGCGCTACCCCTGGCTCTGACAGAGCCCTCCACCAAGGCCTCGGGCACGTCACTTAACCTTGCTGTTTATCCATCTGTACAGCAGCAATTCTAACCCAAACGTAGCACTCAGACCCGTCCTGCACATCAGTGGCGTAGGGTTTGGGAAGCACATCAGAGGCTGAAGGATCTCTGTGTAGGCCAGGTATTACCGGGCGCCTTTCTTTACCACTGTCACTTCAACAAAGCCAGGACAGCAGAGAACCCAGACCCAAATACCAGCCATTTTTGCAGAGCTCTAATTTTGCCTGCGCTCGGTGCAGGTCTGAGGACAGAGATGTCTTTTCTGAGCCGGAGAGACGTGGAGAGGAAAAGAGAGGCAATGTGGAGGAAGGTCAGTCTCCTTGCTCCAACGCTCTGGGGTTTTAGATGATTTTCCATGGCTCACTGCTGCTTTCTAATGCAAGGAGGGAATAGGGAAACAAAGAGGCCAACAAATGTCTATCTTCAGAGGATGTTGCCCAATACAGCTATTTTTCCCACCTATTATTTTTGCTGTGAAGTTTTCTCCATGGAGGAAGGCAGGCACACAGCAATGGCTGGATTTGAATAATCCTGCAGTTTGTTATGCAGGTGTCGTGCAGCCTCTGGTTAGCAGATTCTGAGAGACAGATGCACAGGACTGCAATCAGTGAGTATGGAAACAAAAGCCGACAACTCTATCCCAAGGAAAAGAGTCTTTTTCCCCCTCTCAGTCAGCAACTGGGGTATGCACAGAAATGTGAAGCCCTGTGTTTCTAGCACTGGAGTAAATCCAGTATGAAGCAATCGGGGTTATGCCAGATATCCATATCAGTGTGTAATCTTTCCTTTTTTTCAAATCCCACTAATTTTGTGTCTGTGTGATAATGAGATATAAAGGTTAAAGATGCATAGGATTAAAAGCCCCAAAGATTTAGCTACTACACTGTGGTAGTCCACAACTATTGGTTTAACTTTTGGCAAGTTTCCTGGAGAGCCTCTTTCTGTTTTACTCAGTGACAAAAAAGATAAATAGGGGTACAGGACTTCTCTTTTTTTTTTTCCCCCATCACCCTTTACCTCTCTAGCAGGTCCCATTTTATTATCTCTCTCTTTTTAATAACCAAATAGCCACAAACTTTTAAAATCTCGCTATTCCTTCTGTTTTCTTTATTTGTTTTGACTACATCAGCCATCTGGCAGAAGAAGGGGTGACCAGCAGTGAATGTGAAATCCTACACTCCTGGTTTAGTTACTTTCTAATACCTCAGCATTATTTTCCATGACTTCTGCGTCCTAACGTTTTGTTTGCACTCCCCACCTCTGCTGCCTGCTCAATGGCGGTGTTCGCTGAGCTGTCCACACTGGCGCTGGGATTCGGTTGGGGTTTTTCTTTTTGAGTGGTTGCACTTGATTTAGGACTTTGTTGTGGGGCTGAAAGGTTTAAGGTATGCCCCCAGCATATGTTGTTCTGCCTCTGTCTTCCTTGAGTTCCATCTCCCAGTGAATTGACCGATGACTGAGCATTGCGGGTTCTCCCCAAACACCAGCCAACCTACATACAACTGTCCCTTGCCATGTTTCCCCTTTTTCCAGGGCATTAATGAATCTGATAAATTGTGTCAGCCCAGTTTGGCAAAGTGGTTGTTTGCTATGTCCAGAGGGACATTTGAGTTTGGTGTGTCCAGAGGGACGTTTGAGTGCATGTCTGGCTCTGGGCCAATTCATACAGTGGGACTTAAGCACGTGCTTAAAGCTAAGCACGTGCTTAAGTGTCCTGCTGAACAGAAATTGGGTGGGCCTCAATAGCACAAACTCTTCTTGTTGTCCATCTTCCCAATGTGTTAAAAATTCAGTTCTCTTTTTTTCATTGTTTCATAGGGGCTTCCATAGCAGTATCTTTGTTTTAATAGTAAAATCGCTAAATTTCCACAGCAACAGCTGGTACAGGACGTTTTCAACAATCTTCTCAAAGGAGATCTCCTCTATTCTTTACTTTTTTCTACTCTTTTATTTCTATTCTTTATTTTGTCAGTGAGTCCAGAGAAATACAGTGCATTTAGAGGAGTGAGCACATGTGAAACTGCAAAAAACAAACCCAAACAACCGAGAACAGAAAAGCTTGTTATTCAAACTCATATTTTAAATGTTTTTGCAAGAGTGATTTTCATTCTAATTTCTAATGAATTAAATGTAAACTTGTTATTGGTGTTTAAAGTCCAAAAAGCAGCGCGCTTTTTTGGGAGAACTTCTGCTGAGCGCTCCAAGGCGTCCCCAGTACTGCTGGAGCAGACTCAGATGACACCCCACAGGTCTTTCAAAGGTAATCAAGGAAATAGGAAAATTACCTCTTTGAGAGGGCTCTTTCTATGTGTCTTTAATTTTATAAGCCCCACAATAGCCTAACTCCAATTTCAGCTTAAACCTTTGCCAAGCAACGTACTTATTACTGAGAAGCTCATTGATTTTTATTACCTTCTCCCAGCATATCTGTGAGATTGGAGAGTTGTTATTTCTTAAGAGACACCAGCATAAAGACAATGTTGTTGAGCTCCTTCTCTCAAGAACACCTGGCTCTGTGGTTCCCATGCACACAAACACTCCCAGTTAGCTCCGTGGAAGGCTGCTGGTAACAGCAGGCTCCTCAGTGCCTGAGTCCAATAACTCATGTAAGCCTTCTCTGCTGGGTCGGTTTTGTCTGGTTTTCGCCCTCTGACAGAATGACAGCAATGAAAGAAAATGCTTGCCTGCTTTTAGCTAAATCCAAAAGGCAATGCTTTCATGAGGCTTTCAGCCGAGCCTGGGAGGACTCTAGCTGGAGCTGTTTACTGTGCGTGCGACGTGGGCAGTTACACAGTCGTGACTGCGAAACAGAAATGGCGCGATTTTGGATATTGATTTTGTAGGGGGGGATTCCTCCGGAAAGCCAAAGAGCGGTATCTAGGGGAGCTGCTCAGAAAAGAGAGATTTCTACATCTGGTAATATTGGATTTCATGTCTGCAAAGCAAAAATGATATTATGCACATAACAAAACATAAACACGTTGTAAAATGCATTCAGCCCAGATTCCAAACACATTGAACACTACATGATTTAATGATGGATAAAGTCAGAAAAAAATCCCAGTGGGGGGAACTACAGACTCCAAAATGACAGCTGCTATCATTCCAAAACAAGTAATTGTTTATAAATGAATATTTTTCATGATAAATTATTGAATTACATGAAAATCAGATGACTGCCTGCTGCCAAATTTGTTTTCAGTTTCACAAGACAGAATGGAATGTGCTACAGACGGTGAGTGAAATTAAAAGCTGCTGGTCTTTTCCCACAAAGGGCTGATATTTTCCCTTAGACATTCCCAGTATCTCATAAACCTGCAAAATAGTGGTCCTAGGGAATGGCTATCTAGCTAGATATCCAAAATATTTTAGATATATAGGATTTCAGAGAATCTCTGCCTAATCTGAGCCAGTTGTAGTGTAAGTTCTATTTCATATTTGTGTTATGTTTCTTTCTAGTTCAAACCCACAGAGCCCCAAAATCTGTGAGAACCGCTAGCACTCACAGGGACACTCCCAAGATATTTTTAACCATTGCATTTCTCCTTTTTATTCCCTCCTGTTTGCATTTGAATCATTTGAAAATACACTTTTCTCTATGTGTTTTGGTCTTGTTTGAGTTGGCAAGTCTTTGCCTTCCCCCCGTGTTTTGAACAGGGGTGAAAATAACCTGAAATGGCTGTTTCAGCTGGACCACGTCTTGAAGTCCTCACCGGAGCGAAGCTTCCAAGACAGCTAGGTTGAGTTTTCTGGGAGCAAGACGGCCAGGACCACAGAGTCCAGCTAATCCTTAACAGCATTTTCAATCTGCAAAGTCCTTCCCTCAGTCAGCTGGTCCATGCACGAGGAGTAGTTAATTTTGGTGGCACAAGCTCTCTGATGAGAGCAAAATGCCATGTGTAATCTATCTTGTCCCAGCGAGCCACTGGGGCAGCCGAGCTAAGTCCTGTAATTGCAGCCTTGGCATCAGATCTGAATTTTAAAAGGCAGCGCAGCTGTATCACATTTCTTTACACAGCCTCACGTAGCTTCCTGACTGATGCAGCATCTGGATCTTCATTGCCTCCTGCTGTGAGGTAAGCCAAGCGACAATAAAGCTGTGAGGACATCCCTACTTCCCCAGCAGAGAAACGTAACTGGTCCCCATCCCAGAGTGGGCGATCGCAGGGGAATGGCTATAATAAGAAGAAAGCATGCTGTCATAATTCCCCTGTTAAAACCTTTCAGTGGCTCTCAGACCATGTCTCGGGGACCACCTAAACTGGAAATTGTACCTTTGTGGTCAAAAATCCTTGACTGACTTTCCTGCCTCTTGCTCTTCTAGCAATTTTTGAACCCATTGGTACTTCTGGCCCCTGTAGCATCTTATGGAAACAAGCTTCTTGCTGTAACTGGACATTGTGTAAAGAAAAGGATACTGTTTGCTTTAAACCTGGAAGCAGATGTCTATGATCACACGTATATATGTGTGTGATTTTATATATATACACATACATATACTCTCACAGTTTGTGTATCACATGCCTTTTAAAGGTTGGCTTGTTTGTCTGTGGCATTTGCCAGAAAAATAACTGCCAAATTTAATAAAATTAAGGCAATTTTAGGAAGAAAATCTTCTTTGTTGTTTCCCGATCTGACCTTTGCCTTCCTGTCCTTCTGTACACTAAACTGTAGATTCACTTCCCTCCACTGTATTTGAAAATGTCCTAAATCACTGTGGTTGCTACCACAGACAGAGTGATGAAGAACAGAAAAACAGGTCAGGTAGTAACGGGAAATTCATGGAATATCCACAAGCTTATTACAAGGAGATCAAAAATCCACATCTCTGACATCTCACTGGCTGTCACAGAAGCAAAAATCAAATGCATTGGAGGATTTCAAATGTACATGAAGGTGGATGCAGACTCCCCTGGATTTAAAGACCAAAAGCTGAGGTCTTTTGGCCACTTCTCTCCCCTTTCTTTCTCCCCTTTTTCTTCTTTTTTTCCCCATTTTTTTCCTACATTAAATTGCATTGAAGATCACTTTCTAGAGCATGGTCATGCTGTAAGTGAATATTATGTCAGACCCCGGTGATACAAATCTCTTCACAATTCAAGCATTCACCACTTTAATAGTTTTTGCTCAGCGAAAGCTTGTATGTGATGACCCTGCCTGTCAGTTGATTCTGGATACGGCATTCGGATTCTTTTGATGTTTTTTTCTCAGAGCCGTTTGGACAGATCACCTTGTGACGGGCTTCAGATTTAGGCAAACCCGCTGGTTTTTACTGATAAAGGCAGCGGGCCCCAAGGAAAGAGATTTCTGCCAGACTGTGCAGTGCAGGGCTGGATAAAGAGGGCTTAGTTTCTCCATCGGGAAGGGAAGCGAAGCACAGAAGTGGAGTGAGGCTTTCAGTCTTTCTGATCCGTAGATAAGAGCCTCACAAAGCCTGGTCAAGGTTATTCACCTTGCATTATAAAGAAACAAAGAACATCTTCAGATCCAGAGATAATCGGTCCCAAGGATAACATTAAAGCAAGTGATGACGAGAAGAAAGTCCTGTTACTAAACTGCAGCGGGCCAAGGGCTACGGGAGTTGTACGTTTGGTGTTTGGATGCTTTCACCTTTCCGTAGCTCCGCACGGTTCACTCAAACCTGTGGAATGTTAATTTGTGCCTCATCAATACTAATGGACCAGGAATTATGACATGTTTTATGTTATCATTCATTTAAAACAGATAGTTTAGATTTCAGCCACAAGCTAAAGTTTATATATATTATATTTATTACAAACAACAGCGAACACTTAAGAGCCATTATTTTAAATCTAAATGACATTGTGTTTAGTATCCATTTCCTCCGGCTCTGAAATGTGCAGCCTGTGGAGTCTGTCATCTTTCCCTGGAGTTCTCCTGGATGCGAAGTGACAACTCCTCACAAGTTACCAGAAACAGGAGAAAATGCACAGCCCTGCTCCAATGAGCTGTTTCACATTACAAGAATTTACAATGAGCATCTGACAGAAGAAAAGCAATGGAGCTTGAGAGGGGAATATCATGCAGTAAATCGTTAGCTATTGTCAGCGTTGACGAAACAGGGTGAGGAGGATGGTATTTAAACAGAAAACAGGAGGAAAGACACTGAACCGGTGAGTGAGTCCCTCGGGTATCAAAACTGAATGGATGCTTCTGAAAATCTTGCCGATGTCCATTTCAGAGACAACATTGCACCTGGTGACGTAGCTTGTGCAAGGAGCAGCAGATAGCTGTGGCAGCGGAGGGAAGGGGCTGTGGTTCCTCTCCTGCTCCCACCAGCGTCCACGGCTAATCTCCAGGTCAGGCGGTATGGCAAGCAAGTACTGATGCTTACCCAGCCACTTTTGTGCCATGGCTGAGCGCACACAAGCACGGAGGAGACCAAACCATCACATCCCCACATGCAGGCAGGGAACCACGTTTGCAGCCCTGGCGCAGCCACACCAGACAGGGCCACCATCAGCCTCCACAAGCGAAGGCGTGAAATGGGACACCAAGTCCCCATCCTGTCCTCTCACTGCTGTCTGTCTTTCCATAGCAGAAGACCTGGCTAAAAGCTTACACCTTGCCTGCTCCTCTTCCCTCCTTGCCAAAGCCCAGCCAGGCTGCCCTCCACAGCCGATACTGTCTCCTCAAGGGCCATAGGTGCTAACAGGAGAGGGGCGGATTACCCACCTCCACCTCGCAGATGCCTGACCAGTGAAACCAAAACCTGCCATTCTGAATTATTCTTGGTTTGATACCTTCTTTGAAGGAAGGCAGTAGCGGGTTGTCCCTGCCAGCCTGGCGGAGCTGTTGTGCTAGGCAAGTCGGAGCAGTCCTTGCCCCCTCAGTGTTCACAACGTGTAGAAGTGTAAATGAACTGCAATACAATAGGTCTCAGTACGCCGCTCCAAGTGGAAATAAAGAAAGCAATTTAGGGAGTTTTCAGGTGCTTCATATTTTCATTTTCGGCTTTCTACACAAATAAAAAGGCTTAAACTATTATTCAGTCTCCACTCAGAGAATAATTTTGACATTCGGAAATCTGATTTTGTGATCAGAAACACATGTAGAATAACATTAAGAAGTCAGCAAAGACTCCAAGCATGATTTTATTGGGATCTTGGGTATGCCCTCCAGAGTAATTGGGATGTGGAATGTGGAAGCAGTTTTTACAGGAAAATAGGGATAAGGCCTCCTGTAGCCAGCCTCAGGCAATGGAGCGAGTAAAATATCAAGAAGAATTCACATTCAACTTGATAATAAGGTTTCCGAGCATGCTAATTAAATGAAGTATCACGTCCCCAGCTCCGTTGTTTTAAACATTTTAGGCTTTAACATTGCGCAATTGAAATATAATTTCCCCTCCCTCCAGATGCCTATATTGATTTGATTTTCCTAGCTGTTAACTTTAAACTTTCTATGAAAATGAAAACCTACACTTTCAGCAGTGCTGTCGTATTTTACCCCTTCATTCTTCCTTAATACTCATTTTGGGAACTAATTGGCAACAGTAGATTTTAAAAATAAATTCTTCAAATGCGACAGCTTCACTGTTTATACTCTGCTGAGGCACTGTTTTCCACAGCCCGGCTTTGAAGGAAAACGATGGGAAAATGGCATCTATTTGGTCCTGAGAGTCTAAGCCTTCCTGGTTAGCATGGAGGGGGTTTAGGGAGTGAGGAACAGCCAGAGGAAATCTCATAAATCACATCCCATCTTTCTGCTCTTTAAAGCACTGGTTTAAATGGGAGTAAGTTGCTAAAATCCCTTCATGGATGCAGGAGTGCCGCACCTCCTTCTGATGATGGAGCCCCGTGCAGCAGCTCAGGTGTGGACTGAGGGACGGTGACTGGCCAAGGGTGTACGGGGCACAGGTATGCATATCTGCTAGCAAAAACCCCCCATCCAAATGGAAGAACTGGAGTTATGTAGTTATAACTGTAGTTATTGCTGAGAAGTGCTTGCCCAGCATCAAGGTGTTTCTTGTTTCCCACACTTCCCTCCCAGAGAGCAGGCTGGGGGTGCACAAGAAGTTGGGAGGGGACACAGCTGGGACAGCTGACCCCAGCTGACCAAAGGGACATCCCACACCATATGACCTTGTGCTCAGCAATAAAACTGTGAGGGTGGAGGATGGTGGGGGCTGCTGTTGCCTGAGGACCAGCTGGGCATCAGCCAGTTCAGTTGGTGAGAAGTTCAGTGAGAAACTGCTTTCTTTTGCATCATTTGTTTCTCTTGGGTTTGGTGTTTGCTTTTTTTCTCTCTCTCTCTTTGCTGGTTTTCTTCCTCCATTTTTTTTTTTTTTAATTATTAAACCGTCTTTATCTCAGCCCAGGAGTTTTCTCACTTTTCCCCTTCTCCCCCCATCCCACTGTAGGGGAAGCGGGCAAGCGGCTGTGTGGTGCTTAGCTGCCTACCAGGGTTAAACCACAACAATCCCCAAATTCAAACTATATTAATAAAAGAAGCCAGAAGCTTGACTAAAAGAGCCATGCTGTTTGGTTATCTGCAGTCTTCAGTTGTTACCATTCTCCCTACTGCAGTTTTGGCCTATGCGACCCCATTTCAGTGAGAAAGCATTTTTGTTTCACACGTGTGAGCTATTCCACACGGGCTGACCTCAGAAGCAGAACCAAGTCCCCAAGCCATCCTATTTGTTTCTGTAGTTTTAGCTGCAGTTTCAGTCCCAGATTCATTCCCATCCCAGAGTGGTGGGATCCCAAAAACTTCCTTGTCACCTCCAGCCTGGGAATACTTCTGGATCTCACTTTTCACCTAGCTCTCCGAGTAGCTGAGAAAGGAAAGTCAATAACTGAGATCAAGGGTCCCTCTCTCCTCCTAATTCTGTATTTTGTGCAGACAACCTGGCCAAAGTTTCCCTCTGAGTGTTATACATGGCCGAACGTGAACCAAACACCAAACCGCCTGTCTGTCCGTAACTCTTGGTGGCTCTTGTGCAGACTCGGGGCCTGAAGGGCCCATGGTCAGGCACCAATTTTTTGTGGGGAAAAAAGTATTTTAGAGTATTTGTCCCATATCCCTCTCCCAAATTTGTAATCCTAATGACAAGAAGAGCCCTGTTTTCTTCATTTCTGAGCCAGCCCATACTGGAAGACCTCCACCAGAGTTTTCATGGGGGAAGTCCTAGGAGCTATTCAGGCATGTTTCAAATGAGATGCAGACATATTTTACTTCTGAATGCTAATATGGATAAAGTAGTAACACGGGAGGCCCTGTTCTTTTCCCACTTAAGTCGGGGCTAAAATCTTCTGTAATACATAAGGATGCAAATATATAAGGTTTGATTTATACTTTATTTGGAAAGGCTGTGAAAGCAAGGTGGAGAAGTGATCTGTCTCATTTAAGAATCAGGTCAGTAGCAAAACCCAGTCTCAGTCCCCTGGGTTTCAAATTTTTTCAGTTCCCTCCTCAAACGTGTTTAGATTTTAATGGCCAGTCTGAAAGTAGTATGAGCTCACATGAATAACTTTTTCCCAGCCTAGGTACACTTTTCAAAGAGAGCTCAGCAGCAAGAGATCACACCTGCGGCATTCCAAAGGGTACTGAGTTCAGGTGTGAGGTATGGAAAATCAGATTACTGAGAGACTTGTTGGTAAAATAAATTATAATGGGGAAATATAGTTAATGATAGTGTTGTCATTAGAGGGGATTGAAGAGTCTCTCACACAGTACACAGCACTACAGACATGACCTTATTAGCATTTTTAAACCTGTAAAATGGCTTGGTCTCAGTGAAAGGTAGGAGGAAATTCCTTCCACTGTGGTGGTAAATGTTTCATAAACTGCGTCAGAGAAGCCAAAGCCCATCTACAGTTGGATCTCATGAGGGATGTAATAGGCAGCAAGAAGGAAGACTAGGGAAAAGGTGGACCTACTGCTGAATGCAGTAGGGGACCTGGTGACAAAGAACATGGAGAAGGCTGGTGTGTTCAGTGCTTTCTTCACCTTAGTCTTTACTGGTACAAGCACCCTCCAGGAATCCCAGGTTCACAAGACCAGTGGGAAAGTCTGGAGCAAGGAAGACTTACCCTCAGTGAAGGACAATCAAGTTGAGGAACACTTAAAAAACTGAACATACACAGGTCCATGAGGTCCGATGGATTGCATCTGTGACTGCTGAGAGAACTGGCTGATGTCTTTGCGAGGCCATTCTTGATTACCTTTGAAAGGCCATGGCATACAAGGGCGATTCCTGAAGAATGGAAGAAAGCAAATGTCACTCCTATATTGAGGAAAGGCAATGGTCCCAGGGAACCATCGGCCAGTCAGCCTCACCTCAGACACTGAGAAGGTGATGGAGCAACTAATCCTGGAAACCACGTCCAAACATACGAAAGACAGGAAGGTGATTTGGAGTCATCAACATAGATTTACAAAGGGGAAATCCTGATTGACTGACCCAACGGCCTTTTTTATGAGATGATTGGCTCAGTGAATGAGAGGAGAGCAATAGTTGTTGTTTGTCAACACTGTCACCCATAACATCCTTATAGACAAACAGATTAAGTATGAGCTAGATGAATGGAGGTGACTGAAAACTGATTTGAACTGTTGGGCTCAAAAGGTTGTGGTTAGCAGCATGAAATCCAGCTGGAGGGCAGTAACTAGTGGTGTACCCCAGCGTGGATACTGGGTCCTACACTGTTAAATATTTTCATTAAAGACCTGGTTGATGGGGCAGAGTGCACCCACAGAAAATTTTCAGATGATACAAAACTGTGAGGAGTAGCTGATAAACCAGAGGGTTGTGCTGATATCCAGAGGGATCTGAACAGGGGAGAATTGGGCCAACAGGCATCTCAACAAGTTTGAGAGGAAGAAATTCACTGCATCCAGGGAGGAATAGCCCCCACAGGCCAGGACACACTGGTGGTCTAGCCACTGGAAAGCAGCTTTGCAGCAAAAGCCCTGAGGGTCTGGGTGGACAGCAAGTTGACCATGGGCCAGCAATGCACCCTTGTGACAAAAAAAGGTCCACAGCCTCCCAGGTGGCATTAGGAAGCATGTTGCCAGCAAGTTGAGGTATCCTCTCTGCTCAGCGCTGGTGAGACACATCTGGGTGCTGTGCATGTCTGGGATCACCAGTACAAGAGAGACCTGGACGTATGGGAGCACGTCTACTAAGATGTTTAAGGAACTGTCTCGTTTGTCATACAAGAGACTGAGAAAGCTGGGACAGTTAACCTCAGAGAAGAGAAGGCCCAGGGGGAATCTCACCAAACTGCATAAATAAACATCAGGAATGAGTAAAGAAAATGGTGCCAGACTCTTCCCAGTGGTGCCCAGTGACAGGACACGAGGCAATGGGTACAAACTGAAATACAGGAAATTCCATTTAAACATAAGAGAAGAATTTATTTACTGTGAGGGTGGCTGAACACTGTCAGAGGTTGCCCAGAAAGTTTATGGAGTCTCCATCCTTGGAGGTATTCAAAACCAAGGTGGACACAGCACTGAGCAGCCTGCTGTAGCTGACCCTGCTTTGAGCACGGGGTTGGACTAGGTAACCTCCAGATGTTCCTTTCAGCCTTGGCTATTTTGTGATTCCATGAAATGTCATGATGAGACTACAGCAATGTCTGAAAGAAGGAGTGGCTGGTTGCAAATCTTTGTGTACCAGCCACCCAGAACCAGCTGTGCTCTGAGACCCAAACTGCTTCCTTGGAACTGAGGAACCTCAAAGAATTTCTGAACTGCTATGGCTGGAAGTGCCCAGATGAGTCTCAGGCATACACGCTGCCTTACTTTTTGCAGAAAGGGACAAATGACAGACAGTGCAAAGAGGAACCATGTCTTGATCCAGTGGGAGCCCACCTGGAGTCATGAGAGGACCAGATCCTTGAGGATATCATAGCAGAGTGCAGGTGCACCCACAGGGTCATATCACATCCCCACAGCTCTGAAGGTCCCTCTAGACTGCTACAATCATCTGTGTGCCATTCAGTATAGCCATATTAGACTTGGGGTGTGAACTGAGAATCAGACTGAGAACTGTACAGTTTGCATTCTTGGAGGCTTTCAGCTGCCTCAGACTGGACAAAGCCCTGAGCAATCTGGTCTGACCTCAGAGTTGACCCTACTTTGAGGAAGAAGTTGGCCTAGAGACCTCCTGTGGTCCCTTCCAGCCCTGTGGTCGTATGAATTGATCCCTCTCACATTTGCCCAGGATGCTGGATGAATTGCAGAGCTACCCAGATTAGCACGGCAGTGTCCCCAGCTGATCCCCCGAGAAGTCAGCAATAAGTTCAAGCACCGTGACACTGGCACTCACCTCCCAGGTTTTCCTCTGGGCTTTGGGGCATGCTGGCAGTGGGAGGGACTATTTACCCAGCAGGGAGCGAGACCGAAGGTCCAAGCACTAAACATTTTTTGCTTTTTAGGGGCACTGTTCATATCAAATTGCTAGTTACTCGCTGGATTTGTGTCGCTCACCAAAGGGTGAGTGTGTACGTAAGCCCCCACCCCAGGTCTGAGCACGGTGCTGCCGAGCAGGCTCCATCTCAAGGAATGTTTCACCAAAGCGGTTGTCTCCTGCTGGCTTGTCTGGGCCTGCGAAGTGAGTCCTGCTGACCTGCTAGTACTCACAAAGGCTTCCCTGTGATTATTTTTTGTCTGGGAAAGTGACTTCCATTGCCTGGGCTTATTTATTTATTTCTTCCAAATGAGTGTTTCACTTTCAGTTCTGGTCAGAAGTCAGAAAGGAAGTGTTTTAGCTTTTCACAACAAAAATCGTGGACTGCGTTCCCTGGTGGAGGACAGCAGATGGTTTTAAATGAGTTAAATTAAAGTTATTACGTGAATCCTTCTCACCCCACAGCCTGCTGTTCTTTTACACAAGCAGATAGTGTTATGTGTTCAGAACAAGCCTCAGTAAAAGGTTACATTGATATTATCACCATCTTTCCTTCTAGGACTTCACCAGGAGCCAGAGCTTATGTGTTTTTTCCTTATTCCAAATTCCTCCTTAAACCCTCAAGAGTTTTGTGTGAACAAAATCAAGTCCCAAAGATTCCTAAGAAAGTAGTTTCATTTCCACATGCTTGTGTGTGTGTGTAATCAGATCTTTTAAAATTGGTTTGAGATACCGGACAAAATGTTCCTCACTAATAACTGGTCTTACACAGCAGAGGTTTCTTTTGAAGTACCAAGCATGGATACATGATCCTATTTAATGACAGCACTTTAAATTACAGGCTGGTTAATTCTATGTGAATTCTTCTCATCTGTTTCATATTTCTTGTACACATTACTGTAAAACAAGCTGTACCCTTTTCTGTCAGTGAAACCACTGTCTTAATCTACGATTTTTCTTAGAATCTGATAATAATGGTTAACTTTACCTCAAGAGAAAAACCCACAGGCAAACATGTCACACATAGCACAGTTTGACTAAGAACAGATACATGCCACTGGTCATAAAGGGTAAACACTTAAGACATTTAACCCAGCTGAGCGGTACTAAATGGAAGGCAGTGGTCATCTGGCTTTTGAATCACCTAATTGACATGTCAGAAAATAAGCATTTTATTGACAGAAGGTGATTGCAGAGAAAAGTCATTTTTCATTTAAATAGCCAGATACTTCCCTTCCTCCTTCCCTTTGTATTTGCAGGGCGGGGGAACATTTTGTTAAGAAAGAAAAACCACAATGCCCAGACCATTTGTTACACTATTTTTGCCCACACAGCTACCTTCTGATAGTGATTTTCTTGACTGCAATCATCTGCAGAGGATTCCAGCATGGAATTGTTTCCAAATTATGTTTGCTCTCAACATTTCTAACTTTGGATGCCTTTTGAACTGTGTTAGGACTCAACTCACCCTGCAGAAGCCACTCAGAACTCAAGCAATGCCGTGGTAATTCTTGTGCAGAGAAATCACCCAGTCTTACCTCAGAGTAAACCAGGGGTAATTCCACTGGAACTGCTCTTCCAGGTTCCCTTTGGTACTAGTTGCTGCTGGGTGGCTGGGAGAAGAGGGGTTCAAAGGAGTAACTCTGATTGTATGAAACACCAGGCCCAAAAGCAGTTTCAGGAACATTCCAGTCCAGGGCTGTGAGTTTTGGTATGAACTGTGTGCACCACAGTTTCCTTCCTCAGCTCTCCTCAGCCATAGCAACATTCTCCTATCAGGATAGAAGGTAGAAGATAAAGACACCCGAGAGCTGCTATCAGCCCTGCCAGGGTCTCCTGCAGGAACAGCTGCCAACGCTGGGGACATGTGCCAAGACTCTGGTGTCACAGACTCTTCCCATGCCAAAAAGCCACTTGGCTTGATCTTTAGCCAGATTACCCTGAGGACAATCAAGCACGAGTGCCAAGGGGGGAAAGCTGTCACCATGGGTTGCAGTGCTTGTCCCAGGACTCAGATTCACATCACATCGCCCCGATTCTGCTCAAAGGGGAAAGACAACCCACCAGGGTCTGTTAGGTGGGTGAATCTGGTCCATGGGTGCGCTGCTAAAAGGCAGGGACACTGCTGCTTCTGCCGTGACACTGCCTCCCCATCACAGAGTCTAGGGCAGCACTGTGTCTTGCCAGGTCACCAGGCTTGCCAGATGTGCTCCCTGTTGTTTGCCTCACTACCACGGGTTTCCCTGTAGATGTCTATGCCACATGGGATACCTCCAACCACAGTAGCGATGTGCGTCTTTTGGGGGAGAGCTAGATCCGGGCTGAGCCAGACAATTTCTTGTGTGTCTCAGGAGCCTTTGGTGACTCTCCCAGGGGAGACCATGTGGAGAGGCAGCTACCATGGAAGACAGCTGAAGGTGAGGGCATGAGGGTCATCTCAGAAAGGTACATCTCACCTTTGCCTGGGTGGAAGGTAGGTGGGGATGCTGGGGCAGGGCAACCCTCGGCAGCCCAGGGAGCGGAGCTGCAGTCCTCTGTGCAGCTCCTCTTCCCCACAACAGCACAGCTCCAGCTGTTTATAAGCCCTTGTTTTTATGAGGTCAAAGGCACAGAGATTTAAGTTAATACTGCCTGGGAGAGCACTGTTCAGTGCAGTCAGCCCGGAGAGTCACTCTCTGAGGAGATAAAGCACTGCTCCCTCGTGCTCTGAGCCAGATTTTGCAGATCTTGACCTCCACAGGGTCTTTCCTGGGCAGTACTGTTAAGAAACTCTACTGATAAGGAAAGGTAAACTGTATTTTATTGTTCATATTTAGTCATGATGGCTCAACACAATACCTCTGCTTTTGGAAGAATCAGCGAGGATCACCTAAAACGCTTTGCCACACCATACAGCAAGCCCTTTCATTCGCATGCTGCCCAGACTGGGTTTGTGGCATTCATAACCTTTCTTGCCCTTGAAGCTGCTAAGACATCAAATCAATATTGTTTTCTTTTACACACAAGGAAAAGAAAAGAATTGAAGTCTACTCATGTTTGTGAAGCCCTAACTCATCCTTTGACTCTATAGGAAAATATTCCTATAGATGAAATGTAAAATTTTTACTTGTCTGGAATTGGACCGTGGGTCCCACATGCTTTGTTTAAAAGCTGAAGAGGAGTTAGAGCTGTCACCATTCTCCCTGCTCCTTGCAAGGCCTGTTTTATAATGCGCTGACTCAGAAAGGCACTTAAATATGGCCTCAGTGGGAATCAAGTGAGACAGTAGCCAGGCTGGCTTCAGCACAGCAACTTATTTTTAGGATTAGGGTATTGAGCATGAGTTTTATTTTCAGAAGAAACATCCAATAATAGAAATGGCTGTCGTTTTTCTACTCCCTTCAAATTCATCTAGCAAAAGCAGAAATGTGATGAGTATCTGAGCCAATTTCTATTTTAAGAAGCACTTAAGGAGGTTTTTCAGCTAGACAAAATATGAGGTTCAGGTCAGCGGCTTGGGGTATGGACAGAGTAGTAGTCAGTCATTCACAAGGCAAAATGTTACCATATTAATTAGAGGAAAAGCCCTTTAAAACATCATCCTACTACTCATTACTAATGTTCATTGTTATGACTATAACACAGTTCTGTTAGGTGATTTACTCAGCAAATATCTAGATGATCACCCTGCCCTGGAGAGCTCCGACTCTCCATGCTTTCAAAGTTTCCTCTGGAAACAATACATTTTCTGAACTGGACAGGGAGTTAGACCGTTCATCCTCCTTCCACCCAACCATAATTCTTCTACAAAATATGTTATGGCCACTCATGAGGAGAAACTTAAACAACAGGTATGTTGGACTGTCACTATAGCTATCTGTGTCCTGGAACAGGATCTCTCCTCAGGGCACTTCCGATGCAAATAGACATCTGAACGAGCCCGGGGGGCTATAACGAGAGCTCTCAGAACAAAGATAAGTTGATTATGTGTTCCAGATTTGAAACCCCCCAATGACATCACGCCCCCACTTCCCAAGATCATTTGGTGTAACATCTGTGTGTAATGCTAGTGCGGTCTTGATAGTCACTGGAGCAAAATCTCAAGTAACATCTGCGGCCTCATTAAGAACCAGGCCTGTTTGCCTTCCTTTAAAAACTACTTTTGGCTTGTGTCACCCGCTGATTTGTGACTTGTGTCTGTACTTGCTCCATTCCCAGTATTTTCAGCAAGTTGAAAAGTGTTCACCATCACTCAGCCCTGTAGATTCCTGCCCTGTCTCTGATCTCTTCTGACCTGAGCGAAACTAGAAAGAAATGCTTACTGACCCAAACCCAAAAGCGTGTGATTTCTGCAGTTGTTCTAGAATATCCCTGCTTGCGTTTCAGTCCTGTATATAGCAGGGAAAAACAGCCTGGGCAGTGCTTTCCTGGAACTAATTATACCAAATTCTCAGAGGCATCTGGGGATCTAATTCCCATTGATTTCCCGGGATGCCTAAAGCTCTTTGTGATTGCAGGTCTCTCAATCTAAGGATGAACATCTATTCTCATATTACTAGTCCTGGGAGAGATACCCAACAGGAACCTTAGGTTTTTCTCGCTTATGAACTGGCAAGTGTCAAGGCATCTCGTTCGGTTTCACTCATTACTTTCAAATAAATCACAGTTTTCTCTAAAAGCCGGCTCTATTCAAAGAGGCGTTGTGTCCAAACACCCAAATGGCTCATCCTTACCTTACCGCCTATGAAATATTTCCACTGCATTTTCAGGAGACAAAGCTAAATGGTTATGAATCCATGCCATGGACTATCCTCTCTCTTTCCACCTTTGCCTTCCCCACCACAGGCAGCACACGTCTCCAGCTCTCTCCCCTACTTTATGTCCTACACACCAGCCAAACACAGAATATGAAAACCCAAGCTCATTATTTGTTTTCCAGTAATTAATTTTCTCCCTCTCTTTCCCTTTTCCATCTGTGGACTGTTGGAGCTCCCAGCATGGCCCATGCCTGGGGGCCTGGGATAGAAATAAATGCTGATTGGGAACCTCCAGGGTGCCCTGCACCAGCACCCTGGGTCTCACCAGAACAAAAGACATCTTAAATATCTCTGCCTGTTCAGGTGTCTTCTCAAAACATGCATTCAGTGTACAGCTGGGAAGAGGTTTGTGTCTGATACTCTATGTCAGAGCAAGATAGTGTATTTTTGCCTGTCATATAGACACCAGTTTGGGCACAGAGTCCTTATTGGAAGTATAATCATGTAGGGAGAGGAAAATATCTTTTATCAGAAGAATTGAAATAACGTAAAAACAGGCACGTTTTCACCTACCCTCACGTTCAGGCACTTCTGTTATCAGTTAATCACCGTTTCTGGCAGTTCGTTTGAATCTCTCAGAGTATTTAAAACTACACCTCACACACCACTGTACGGGATCATGGGCAGCCCTGCTCCAGCCTCCCTGGAAGGCAGATGAGAACATTAGGCTCCCCAAAAATGAAGTATGGGACTCAGGTGAGAGATGCAGCAGCAGCGGAGAAGAGTCCTCTCCGTACCTCTGGTGTCAGCCCGAGGGACACCAAGGCAGCGCTTGGGGAAGGGAGGAGATATCTGCACTGCAGCAGACAGTCAAGCAAAAACTCTCCAGCTTGTTCTTCCTTTTCACTCTCCCCCAAGGAAATCTGAGCCTGTATCACAGGCTTGGCATGAAAGGTCTGTTAATACATAACACAGCCCTCTTGATACATCACTGAAATCAAACAAGATGGCCATTTAGACATGGTAGAAATGGCCTATGGTGCAAGCAGGGAAAGCCCTTTAAAAACTACATATTTTGTGTCATACACCCATGTACACAGCTCACTGTCCGGTGCTCCCAAAGATGATCGTCCTTGAAAAGAAAGGAAGCTCTGCAAATTGCTGCTGTATATGCAATATAAGTAAAAAATGGGTTATTCTCTTAAACAGATAGTCTGCCTCCACTGTAGCTGATCATATGAAATCTGGGAACCAAGTGGCAGGCATGGTAGAACTATATTGGTAGATTTAGTCTTGTTGGTGAAAAAAATCCACCAAAGATAGAACACAGCATCCAAGGTAAATTCAAATTATTTGGAAATGAGCTATTTCAAATCCCATTATGAGGACCAACTGCAGAAACACTGCGTTATTGCAACGAGCATTGTCAGTATATCAACAGCAGACTTCTCTCTATTTTTTTATAGCTCAACATTAGTTCAGAGAGTCTGAATAACATTTTTTGGAGAGGTTGGTAAACATGGAAGGGGAAGACTTGGTCCGGCATGGAGCTTGCACTGGGTTCCCCTGCAAGTAACACAGCAGTGCGTGTTTGCGTGGCAGGCACCTGGCAGCTGACCCCAACTCCCTGCAGCCAGGGCCTCAGAGAACAGGTCAGTTGGGAGGTCTGGTTTTGTAAAAAAAACCCAACATATTATTTTGACTTTCAATATGCCTGCTCTAAACTGACCGCATCAGGCTTTCTAATCAGCTTTGTTAGCTGGATGGGAGAAGCACAAATCAGGGCGGGGGGCAGGGCTGGATGAGAAGCCAAATTAAGCAAAACGAGTAGGAACTTCGTAATTTCTGGGAAAAATCCCACTAGACAGTTTTTCCCACTTTTTGTGGAGCTAGTGCAGAATTCTCACTCCGTGTAATGAGTTATGAACTATACTCGTTTGGTGAGTGTGCTGGCACAGAGCTGCAGAATCAGCTAGTTTTTCACTTTTGAAGTGACTACTGACTAATTTCTAAAAACGTCCACTTGGAGCATGTAATAAGCACGTAGAAAGGAGTTCTTCTTTCCAGGCCCGTGGAAATGTTTACTCTCCCTCTTCTGCCTAAAATAAAAATTATGGGGCAAGTTCCTGGCTGGTGAAGTTCAGTGTGACTCCTTTGAATTTCTTGGCATGTTTCCACCTTCTGCCAGCTGAGAATCTGGGCACCCTCACTCAGCTTTTCCATGAAGCCACCAGTGCAAGGAGAAAGAGCGTGGTTCCCAGCTATCAACTGCAAATGTTTCTGCAGTGTTCCTGTTAAAATGCAAGCTGCCTTAAAGAGATGAAAAACAGACTGTTACTTATGGCCTCAGCCTGCAAATAGGAACGTGTGACCACAAGAGTCCACACAGGAAAACTCAATTCCAAAACCTGGGCCTGATAATACAATTAATAAATAAATGTATCTACAGTGTATGGTTGGTCAAATTATAGTTCCAGCAAAAGAGATATCAGAATCATAAAATTCCTTTCAAACTTCCAGAACTACATATTCATATATACATGTGGATTTACTTGTGTAGAGTTTAGATAAATAAATACCTAGCATTTACAGTAATTAAACCCCAAACAGTTTAGACCTATACCTTTCCAGGGAATAACAGAGTTCTTATTAAAATAATACATTTCCTCACCTGTGGGATAGACGGAAACTAAAATTCTATGGCTATGCAATATATAGAGATATAGACACATGCATGGGTGTGTTTATGGCACATCATCTTCTTAAGACATAGTTTCATATATTGTATAAAGTTATGCACTAATTATACATGAAAGGAACGTAATGCTGGAAAGCCAATGAGTTAAATGTTAAGAAATGCTAGAATTAAGGACACCATTGTAAAAAAAAATCGCCCAGTACAAAAACTTCAGTATTTCAGATATCCATCCTAGTTTGGAACAGAAAAAAATTAAAAATATTCCTATCATTGGGCTTCCCTGCCGTCTGGGAATTCTGGCTTTTCATCAGCTTTTGACAAAGGTTTCACTTGCCAGCAGCAACAGCATGCAAGAGCAAAAGCCAAAGGTCTAGTGTGTAGTAGACACTTCACCGTTGTCATCCTTCCTGTCTCCTCAGTCTGAGTCTGCTCCAGCCCCTGCTTCCCAACCACCCACCAAAATTAATTCTGTCCAGCGTCTCTTTCCCACTCTCCAACACCGTTATGTTCCTCGCTGATGGTTTTGCGCACCCTCCTTCACCCACTGGAACATTAACCAGGAGGCACTGGGAGCACGAGAGAGATGCTCTCTGCTTTCCATGCCATGCCTGGGGTAACAGCAAGCACCAGGACCTGAAGGAGCAGCTTCAGGAAAAGCCCTACGCAGTCCCTTCCTGCTCAGGCTGAGTTGGGCTCAGGGCAGGCAGAATATTTGGGATAAGAGCTGCCAAACTTTAGGCAAACCCTACTGAAATGTGGCAAACTGAACTTTTTCAGGAGCTCACGGCTTCATCAAATTTGACTACCTTTTCATGGGAACAGGAAAAGGCATATTCTGAGCCCTTAAGTAATTTTCAGACACGAGGGCCAAATGCAACAGTGCTAGAACTCATTCAGGAGAGGGCTGTGAACCTTCTCTTGGTTTTAATGTAAGTAAAGGCTGCTCCTTTTCTTTCTTACTTTCTTATTGATAGAAAAGTCCAGATCACTTAATTTGAATATTTTCCTAGCTAATTCAACATGGCATGGGAATCTCAGCCCAAACATTTAGGTTCAGTTAAGTTATAAGTGCATGGAAGATAAACTTATATGGGAAACCTTTAAGTGGAAATCACATTTACTAACTCTTCCTAGAAAAAACTGTAAAATGTCCCTCCCTACTGCCTGATGGAAAGAGATTGAGGAACAATTTAAGAAGAAATTTGTGATCAACTGTATTATATTTAGAAATAATAATAATAATTAATAATAATAATATCTGATAATGTCTCAAGACCATAGGAAGGACCCTAGTCTCTGCATGAAGCAGGCATCTGGCCATGCTTGTGCAAGTGCTCTTGAGCAAGTCCTTGTGCTGTATCCGTCAGTCTTTGGCCAAGACCCAGAGTACTAGTTTCTCCTTCCTACCCGGTCTGGGAGCTGAGCAGTCCTCCTCATCCAGCAGCACAACCCCACGCTCAGTGTGCTCCACATGGTTCCTACCTCTTCATGCCACCCACCTAGCCCACCTCCCCTCTCCTGACAGGGAGAGTTGCTGTCAATTAGAAGGCAAAAAGAGATGAGAATTAAAAAGATTCTCCTTATCTGTCACAGCATCTCAGAGCAGCAATGGCAAATGTGGAGAGACAGGTGTCCTTTCACTGAAACTGCAGATATTATGGGGCTCCCAGAGGATGCTGTGGGCATAAAGAGATTAAACCTTGCCCTTTGGGCATGACCAGGCTATGTGCGTCTAGGTATGGTGCACCTTAGTGAAAAAGAAAGCAGAAGAAAGAAGTATTTGAGTTTTTCAGATGAGGGGAACTTACCACAGCACTCTCCGACTTTGTATTCTAGCAAGCCCAAGGAGGTGGCCATGGGAAGGGGGCACTTATTCGGGTGATAACAACCCTGGGATGAATCACCAAGGTCTTTAGGAAAGAGCTTGGTTTGGGCTTTACTGTAGTGATGCACACTGAAGTCAATGGCACAGTATCTGATTTACTGCAGCAAGGAGACAAGCCCTTGCATCAGGGGTTATAGGCTAATAGTGGTGATGGGGTCGGCTTCCATCTTACACTGTAAAAAAGAGGATCAAGAGAAGAGGAGCCATTACACTCCCTGAGTATGACAAGCAAACTCAGCTTTCAGCAGCAGCGGGGTGAGAGAGGCACGACAGGGAAACAGCAGGGACAGGTCATGGTGGAGGAGCCACCTCAGTGGAGATCCCAGCCTGAACAGCGCAATCGAAAAAGGCAAGAAGGGCTGGATCAGAAACAACAGCTGAAACCTGCAGGGTTTGACTACTGGTTTCTGCAGGGAAGAGGATGGCTGTGGTTACGGTTTGGTAGTCTCATAACAGCCTGCCGCTTTCTCAAATAACACGGAGTGTGCTCCGTCAAGCAGGAGCCACCGAGCACCTGCTTACCCCGCGCCCCGCATCGGGAGGCTTGGCCGAACATAAACACGCAGGTGAAGAGGTTGAGATGATGAAAGACAATAGACCATTACCAGGGACTTAATGGTGTTGTAAAGGAGATAAATGTCTTTGAAGTAGCACCCTTAAAACATGTGACCTTTGGGCTGACCTTTCCTTTCAGATTATGGTATGCAGATTGTTTTATACTGGCCAGTGCAAACAAAGCAGGCAGAGGCAGCATCGCAGCCCCTGTGCTTGGAAAGTACTTGGACATCATATCCATCTAGATAGCGTGTTGTTTACTTTAGCTTACCAAAAGTAAAACGCTGCCACAATTACTGCCTTTCAAGACACGCTCCACACTCCACATTTCTCTCACACTCCAAATAAAGCAAGTTTATTATTTCCACCTGAATTCCATTAATAAAACCAAATCCTGCAGACCAAGAGCCAAACCCAAATCATCCCTCCAGTAAGCATGGTTTTTATCTGTGCTAAAGAAGCTAAAAAAGCTACAATTGTATGTCACTCAAATGGGATTGTCGGGAGGAGATATGCGCTACCCAGTATTTTATTCACCAGGAAGGGCCATGGCTGAGATGAACCCGAAGGGATCACCACTGGCAACTGCGGAGATGCTGGAAGCACAGTGTACGAAGTTGTGGTTGAGGCCATAAGAAGATAAGCAGAGTTTACCCATTTCTCTTTTTCCAGCTGGGAGCACGCCAGCATGAATTAGCACTTTTTTTCTACCTGCCATCACAGCACTGATTTATGCTATTTAGATGGCAAGCTCTTCTAGTCGCCGGCAGTCTTTCTGTTCTGTGTTTGCATGGTACCTGGTATAATGGTGCCCCAACACACGACTGGAGCCAAACACATAATAAATAAGGTTAAGAAGAAAGCTGCAAATAGTGTTTGAAAGGTTGCATGTGCACAGTCTTTGTCCCTTTATAAGGCTTTGAGGAAAACCAGAAAACTGGAGTTTTTCTGAGTCCAGACACAGGGAACTACCTCAGGTCTGCAGGGGTGAAGATGAGCGCTGCTGAGCAAGGAAGGGAGAAAAAATACCGGCAAGCGAGACCCCTCACTCCTTCTAACACCCCTTTAAAATGAGTCAGCATTAAAGAAAAAGGTCTAAAGGTCCAAGCCAGCCTAGAGCTCTCTGCCCAGGCAGTGGCCGTGCAAGTACCATTTCTTCTGAGCATCAGAAATGTTGAGGAGAACAGGGCTTGCAGCCCCAGAGCAGCAAAGTCTGACCTGCTGCTGTGCCTCTTGCCCTGGTTGTTGTCTTTTGTCCCACAGGCAGCTCCCGGCTCCTCCGACCCGGCTCCTGGAGCTATGCGATGAGGCACGAACTCCTGCACCTATTTGCAGCCACATGAATGCAAAACTCGAGAATGCGCCCTGTGAGTAAGTGCCGCCCGAGCCAGCGAGCTTCCTGAAATATTACTCTGCATTGCTGTCCCACCTTCATCGCTGGGGCTGAGGACGTGTTGCAGCCCGCTCCGTCCAGCTGGCCTGGGGTCATGCAGGGCCCCAGGGCAGGGCAGCCCCACAGGGGAGAGTGGGGCTGTCTCTGTGTCTTTGACAGCTTTTATTCAGCCTTGATTTTGTGGTGACCCATCAGGCTGCAGAGGAGCCTCGGCATGGCACCAGGGCAATTCTGATTACCCCCTTTAGAAAAGCTCCTGTGTTTCCAGTTACGGGAAGCAAAGGGAAGGGGATGGGTAGGACGCCCACCTGGGTTCAACCTCAAAAGCTTTTGAAGACAGTAGAAAAGCAACTGCTAAATTACAAATGGACTATGGTGTTACATTGGACCCTGACCTAAGTAAAGGAAATTGATCAGCTTTCTAGGGAAAAAATGAAGGTGCTACATGGATTTGTATGTCCTAAGGACTCAACCCATAGAATCATAGAATGGTTAAAGTTGCAGGGGACCTTAAAGATCATCTCATTCCAAACCCCCTGCCATGGACAGGATCACCTTCTACCAGAACAGGTTGCTCAAAGCCCCATCCAGCCTAGTCTTGAACACTTCCAGGGAAGGGGCATGCACAATTTCTAATGATTATTATGGGATTGACATGGGGTTTTTCTAAGCTGGATTTTGTTTTCTCAAGCCTTGGTATTTAAATGTCTCCGAGCTGCAAATGGTCAGAGTTTAGGGGAGTGCTTGGAAGATGGCGCAACATTTGCTTCCCCATATTTACATTGTTCCTTAAACTGTTGCTTTGGGATATTAAGTTAGACAGATCTTTGTCTTAGTGAGCTTGACTGCTCTTGGGTACTTATAATACACCCTAAGTCTGAATGTCATGGATTTCAAATGGTTTTGGGTGGGGTTTTGATTTGCTTTGTGCCTTAACTATCTTCACACTTCAGTATGCAATAAAGCCAGTGGTATTTGCCTGTAATGCAAACTCCACCATCAGACAGAACTTGCTGCTGCTTTTAACTTTCCCTATTGCCAGAAAGCTTGCTCTGCTTGTGTCATAGCTGCAATCAGAGGGGGGTGAGGATGGGGGTGAGCAGGGGGGGCAGACAGGCTTCCTTCAAGGAGGGCACCTGGGCTGGGGGATTTGCTCCTCCAGAACCCAAACAGAGCCTGGCACCAGCATGTTTTTGACTCCGTGCCACAAGCATTTGCTTTCCACAGCGCTTTCTTAATTTGGCTAGATGGTATTTATCCCCTCCTTGGGAGAAACGGCTGAGACTCCAGGCAGTTTGATTTATGCCAGTTGTTCAATTTGTGACAACTGCTGTCAACAGTTGTTCATTTTAATTACTGTTCTTGGGCCCAGATGTCTCAAAGATGAGCTCAGAGCCACATAAATACAATAAATACAGATAATATTAGCAACTCAGCTTCCTTTCTAGGGGAGGAGTATGGAGCGACAAACTGCCCTTTCTTCCCAACATGTGTCCCCTGCCTGCCCATCTTCGGCATGGCACTGCTGGGAAAGGTGGAAAGGGGAGGTGGATTAGCTTTTCCTTTCTCTTCCCTGGTGCACTTCTCATCACCCCTGCTTCCACACTAAAATCACGTCTTGACTTGTTCATAGCGTAGGTATGAGTTTGCCCAGACCACCCCAGAGCAAGGCCTTTGGCCTCCATGGGAGAGGTGCACCTGGTCCTCCAGGCTTTTGGTACAAATGGGAGACAAGGCAGAGACGGCAGAGCCCTCTGCCCATCTCTGTTCTCCCCAATATCACTAGGGATCATTGCACCAAAAGGGGAACTACAATCCTAAAAACTTCTGAGCAGAACCACCTTCTCAAGGCCTTCACTCCCTGACTGAATACACAACTCGCTATATGGAGATGGTATTTTGCAACAAATTTAGTGCCTCCCCTGGCCCCGACTGGAGCAATATCACACGGGCTTGGAGAAGCAGTCTTAAGGTGATTAGTAGTCCCAGGTCATGCCTCCCCCTGTCACGTGTGCTGGATGCCACATCAGTTCTACAAGCAGTTCAGCACTTTTTGGGAAAGGTCATGGGGATGTGGATTTTGGCAAAACTCATGGAGGACGAATACAAACCTACATCCCACCCCAGCTGTGAAAAGGCTCGTCCCTCTCTGCTTCCTCCGGGGTAGTGGACGCTATTCACTAAAATTTATCAATTTATCACATAAAAATGTATCAAAAGCTACAACTGGAATTCCAATGCCTGGACATAATTAATAAGCAATACGGGTAATTTAATGTCTTTATTCTAATTATCAGCTCAAAGTAGGAGTCCTATCAAGAGCGTTAAGCCATGTAGTCAGCATTAAAACCTCAGCAAATTATGAACAAGGCTGTTTACCTTGTGAAACTTGTCATGTGTTAAAGGAGAGCCCTGTTTGTTCCTCAGTGCTTTCTTAATTTTCTGCCATTGACTCATGCTAATGAATTTTCCAGTGTAATTGCAGAAAGCACTTCAGACAGCTCCTGAGGGCTCTTCCCTCCCGTCTCCCCTTGCACGAGGAGGCACAGGCTGTCCTCAGCCTGGCAGGAGGGGCTTTTCCCACGCTTGGTGGCCAGTGGGGTGCAGGTCAGGCCCGGGCACGCACGGCCAGACTCCCCGGCAGCTTTTTGTGCAGACAAAAGCTGCCACATGGCTGTTTGCATGCAGCAGGGGACAGATGGAAGCATGAAGAAATCCATGAACATCTCAAGAAATCCCGTTGCATTGGGAGCCCAAGCCTGAAAGGCATTGACGTGCTGGAGTGAGTCCAGAGAGGGGCAATGAAGCTGGTGAAGGGTCTGGAGCACAAGTCTTATGAGGAGAAACTGAGGGAACTGGGGTTGTTCAGCCTGGAGAAAAGGAGGCTGAGGGGAGACCTGATCGCTCTCTACAACTATCTCAAAGGAGGTTGTAGAGAGGGGGGTCGGTCTCTTCTCCCAAGTAACAAGTGATGGGACAAGAAGAAATGTCCTCAAGTTGCACTGGAGGAGGCTTAGGTTGGATATTAGGAAAAATTGCTTCACTGAAAGGGTTATCAAGCATTGGAACAGGCTGCCCGGGGAAGTGGTGGAATCACCATCCCTGGAGGTATTTAAAAGGCAGGTAGACGTGGTGCTTAGGGACATGGTTTAGTGATGGTTTTTTTCAGTGTTAGGTTGATGGTTGGACTCGATAATCTGAAAGGTCCCTTCCAACTTAGGCAATTCTATGATTCTATGACTCCGGGCTCTTTTTGGCTGGGTTGGTGACACTGCCATTGTAGGGGGTTGGGTTCGGAGAGGGCATGCTGTTCCCTGGGGATGATAAACCCCCTGTGCCCCTTCCCCGAGCCCTCCAGCAAACATCAGCCTCACACACCATCGGTGTGCACGTTCAGTGGATAAAACCTGGAATGTGACACCCCGGGGTCCGGGGCCAGCTGGAGGCGGGAGGACAGAGCCGGGAGCGCCTTACGACGCTTGTAATCGGGCTGGACACATACGGTTATATTTAAGTGCTGGATGTCTGCTGGCTGAGGAGGCTGAGGCAAGACTGGACTTGATTAGACGTAATGACAAAAATGGACCAACTGTTGCTGAGAAAGCCTCTGTAGCAGAGTATTAGCTCTTTGTTATTGAGATATTACTGTCTGAGGCTTCACTGCTTTCAACTCCCCATCGTTATCTTTACAGACTTCCACTGCACTTTAAATAGGTTCCCAAGTTCAGCTTTTTGCCCTCGGCCATAAATTTAACATACTAAATATTTTCATCTGCTGTAGAACGCACCATGCTGCGGAACTTGTTACTGTATGGAAAATAAATACCACTTGAAAACAGGACACACTTTTGAAAATATTTTTTTTAAAGCATAACCCTTTTCACCATAAATATATCCCAAAAATGGCATTTTTGTTTTCCAGTGTCTGAGTTAATGTATATATTTTTTATATTATTGATTATACAATGAGTGCTGACTGTACCCTTCCATATCTAAACCTAATGGATAAAAAGCCTAACACATTTAAATCAATATTCAAATATAGTTTTAATTTACTTATTTGCCAGTAAAAGCCACAATAAATGTAATGATTTTTTAGGCCTCATTTAATATAATATTTTCATAGATGATTACATTTATCTGCCTTGTATTCATACTCAAATAATACATTGAGTGTATTATTTCTTGAGTGATTAAATGCACTTTTATATTATCTCCAATATGCTGGAATTATTTCTATTTGCTGAAAGGCACCCGAGAAAAGTGGATTTCTGTGCAAAATTTTATACAGAACTAAATAATCCTATGTTATACAAATCACTATAATGTATAATTTAGTTCTTTGATAAAATTAATGGAGCTTTTACTTAATTTAGGGTGACCTTGAGAGTCTTGCCTTTACTGGCAACTGTAGTAGCTTTTAATCTTTAGGCATTAGCTAAAAACCTGCTGAGGACTCTGTACCTCCGCAGCTGAGCTTCCTGAGATTTATGGAGGCAGAGGTAGAACAGGCAAGAAGGAACATGCCTGTACCTAATGGCCAGGGGACTTCACTGAGGGATTTTACATGAAACAGTAACTGGATAAAAACCAGTGATAGAAACATAGAATCACAGAATAATTTAGCTTTGAAGATACCTCTGGAGGTCATCTAGTCCAACCCCCGCTCAAAGCAGGGCGAACTTCAAAGTGAAATCCAACCTCAAGTTAGATCAGGTAGCGCAGGGTCATAACCAGCTGAGGTATGAGTATCTCCATGGACGGAGATGCTCTTGGGTGTAGACACCAGGGCAGCCCCAGCTCAGCTGAGTACTTGACAAAAGTCATGCTTTTTGCTCAGTTTCCTACCATCCTTGTGATTCCCAGCTGTGCGACGCTGCAGTTTCTACAGGGACCTACAGGCCAGAGAGAGATGAGGGTACTTGCCTGAAATGTGGGAATGTGGTTTAAAATCCCCTCAGGCAGAGGAAGCCTCAAACCCTTCCTTGAATGGTGGTCCATCTGCTGTGGCCAGAAATGCCGCCGACCACAGGGCTTTCTTGTATTATTGATTCAAGTCCTGTGTCTGTCGCTAAAAGCATACGGATGCTGCTTCATCCCCTTCCAGCAGCTGTAGCCCCTCAGGGGATCGCCCCAGCCCCGTCCCCATCCCTGTCCCTGCATGGGGGCCCTTGCAGGCCAGTGCTGCTTCTCCCCATGGGCTTTTCGCATCGCCTTGCCGGCGGGCCTCTGCGGTGGGCTTGGGCTGGTGTGGGCAAGGCAAAAGACATCCACTCAGAGGGGGCTGCTCCCCTCTTTTTCTAAGTCAAAAAGGTATCCCCCTCCCCCCCGTTTTAATCACTCAATGCTGGCTCAGCCAGCAGCAGGGGTGCTTTGGGACAAAAAGCCGCATCTGGAGTACTGTGAGGCTGCACCTGGAGTACTGTGTCCAGTTCTGGGCTCCCCGGTTCAAGAGGGACAGGGAACTGCTGGAGAGGGTGCAGCAAAGGGCTACCAAGATGATTAGGGGACTGGAACCCCTCTCTCATGAAGAAAGACTGAGGGATTTGGGTCTCTTCAGTCTGGAAAAAAGACGGCTGAGGGGGGATCTTATCAACACTTATAAATACTTAAAGGGTGGGTGTCAGGAGGATGGGGCCAGGGTCTTTTCAGTGGTGCCTGGGGACAGGACAAGAGGTAATGGGCACAAACTTGAACATAGGAAGTTCCACCTAAACATGAGGAGGAACTTCTTTACCCTGAGGGTGGCAGAGCCCTGAAAGAGGCTGCCCAGAGAGGTGGTGGAGTGTCCAACTCTGGAGACATTCAAAACCCGCCTGGACACGTTCCTGTGCAACCTGCTTTGGGTGACCCTGCTCTGGCAGGGGGGTTGGACTAGATGATCTCTAGAGGTCCTTTCCAACTCTCACCATTCTATGATTCTGTGAAAAGGGCTTTATCTGATGGGTTTGGGATGGACTCCCCTGCTCACAGTGCTGGAGAGAGTGCTACCCTCCAAGCAGGGTCCTGCTATAGCCCTGGGGCAGTTCTGGGAGGAGACCAGTGGTGTGGGCCTGAGGAGGGCCAGACATCTCCATCCCCATCACCATCTGCTCAGAGCAGGTCCCACTCTGGGGGTAAAGACCAGCCAGCAGCTTCCACCACTGCTCCAACAGTGAAGTTAGAGCAGCACAGCCAGCTCCTCAGTCTGGTGTACTTGCATGGCAGCAGGGCTTTAATTAGAGGAGATGAAGCTGGATTGAGTTTGATCCTCTCAGCCATACTCCCAATAGGCAAAACTTACTGGGCCACCAGGGTATTCCCATCAACTTCAAGGGGTCTCCTCACATTTGCATGGGACTAATCCTGCTGTGAGCTCTACTCCCATCATTGCTATACGGAGTTTGGCTTTCAGCACCTGGTGGGCCCAAATTGCCCCCATCACCCTTGCTGCTAAGGCTAAAACAGCCTTAGGGATGACGAACAGCCTCATAAGGTGGCCAAGGAGCCTCTAACCCTCTTGTTGTGACTGTGAGTGGAAGGTGTTGAACCTTGCACCAGGCGCACGCAAAAGATCATTATCCTTTAAAATGTTATTACACTGTAAAACATTTT
Source organism: Rissa tridactyla (assembly GCF_028500815.1). NCBI lineage: Eukaryota > Metazoa > Chordata > Aves > Charadriiformes > Laridae > Rissa > Rissa tridactyla. The sequence continues at coordinate 25,732,223 of NC_071467.1, read as the reverse complement.
TTAACCGCAAGCTCTTAAAAGGGCTAGTACATAATATCACCTTTACTTTTACATGTTGCTTTGCTTAATTTACTACTTGGTTTAGGGAGCAAGTCTTTAAAAAAAAAAAAAATCACAGAAATAACTTCCAAATGGTCCATGAAACAACATGTATCTGCTGCAATGGCACTCTTAAAATGCCCATGAATACCTTTCAATTATCACTCAGGATTGCAGGCTTAGACTTTTTGGTATGAATACTGTTTGGAAACCAGTGGGATCACCGCTTGCACGTTTTAAAAAAGAATTAGAAGACAGTGAATAGAGAAAACGAGTTCATTAAGACACTTGCAGAGTGGGCAGAAAGCAAAATATTTATAATGTACAAACTTTAACGTCATATAACCCTGTGCCTTACCCAGATCCCTGGTGCTGGGGGTGGTGTTTGCTGGACTGAGCTTCCCTCTATAGACCCCGCAGCCGCCAAGGCTGGAGCACCAATGCAAGTCTTTTTTCCCCTACATTTTTCCCACATTTTTCACAAGGAGTGGTGGGACCACAACTGTCCCCACAATGACTCGCACATGCCCACGGATCTTCCCACCTTCTGTACCTCTGGTCTACACCCCTTACCTCTGCAAGATGCAAAAGTCAGGTCTTGGCTTGGCCAACCTGACGCTTTCCCCTGCAGCTCAGGTTTTGTCCCACAGCATTTAATTAGAGCTCTGCAAAGGCACATCTGGGGCCAGGCCCACGTCCTCCTCCTGTGCACTCAACCACTTCAGTTATCAGTACTACTGTGATGGTGATGGAGAACAAGACTCCAAGAAGGGAGAGATGGTTCCCACAGCTGTCCCCAAAGTCAGCAAGCACGACTGAACATGCAGGGTGCTCCCTCCGAGGAGAGGGTTCCACAGGGGTCATGTTATGTAGGTGTTTTACAGATATTAGGTACTACTACAGAGGCATACACCATATTATATGTTATAATATATAATTATAATTTGATGTGTTATTTATTTGTAAATATGCATTTATATGAATATATGCCTGTATGCATATAAAGTATAAATGTTAAATAGCTAACATTGTGTAGGTATGTAATATTACACATATTATTGTGGAAGTGACAGGGACTGAGTCAGGTCTCTCTGAACCCGACCCATATTCTTCTCATCATGCCTCAGGCCTGCAGAGCTGTTCAGACCACGATCCTGCTGTTAGGAGTTGATCTACAGGGTTCATTCAGAAGAGAATGCAGAGCCTTCTCAGAAAGAAACGCTCTCCTGGGGCTCACAGCAGTGTCCTTCAGTTCTGCGGGATTGTAGGCTGAAGGCCAGGCATTTTGTGCCTGGCTGCAGGGTAATTTTGCTGTGGGATACTTCAGAAGGTGCTTTGGTTGATCAGAGGTGGGTAGATGTGCTCCTTGCCTCTTTGGGCATCATGGAAGCCCCTGGTGGGTTTTTACATCCTCTTGTGTGGAGAAGTTGGGATTCCTCATAGGCATGAAATCAGTGAAACAGAATGGGGGTTTTCTGTGTATAACTTGTTTTATTTATGCTTTAACTTCAAACAGTGGTGGCTGAAACATCATTGAGGTGGTCCCCATCTTGGGAGTTGGGGCCAGTAAGGCAGTGCTCAGTCCCAGGAGAGCTTGGCCCCAAGGTCTGCATTGGACCAGGTAGAGATGAAGGGAGAGAGCAAACCACCCCAGTGCCCTCATCCCAAAGAGAAACCCCACAGTGTCCCTTCAAAGCATGTGTAATGGTCACGCACACACACAAATAGCGTGCACAATAGCACCATCTGGTGACTTTGGCCATCAGATTGTATTTCCATGGCACCATATTACCCAGGGGACAGCTTCTTCTCCAGCACATTGTCTGCTGTTCTCCATACTCTTCTGCCACAAAATCAATGGCTTCGGTTCTTCTGCAGAATAAAAAACTGTAGACATGACAGAGTCTTTCAAAACCACTCCTGCCAAACTCCCACAGGTTGACTCAATATTTTAACATTCCCATGTTTCAGTAGATTTGGTTTTACATTCCTTTTTTGGGGTATTTGTTGGGTATTTGGCATATAAGGCACTACCTACCAAATGCTAAGAAAGCTCTCACAGCCCAGTTATGAAATGAAGCATTTTTCTGGCTTTCTTGGAGGTTTGTTTCCTATTCCTTGGAGGCAACGTGTCTCTGCACTAACACACTTTTCTTCAGGTCAATGATCACACCCTGATCATGCTCCACTGCTTCTTCCACTGCCACAGACGCAATATTTCCAAAGCAAATCTCCCACTCAAGAGCAGGCTTTGTGGGAAGCCAACCACATTGCCACCCTTCTTGGCTGGCACATATAAAAGGCTTGAAACAAGCACTAAGAAGGCAGAAACACAGCTCAGCGTTACCATGAAGGACAGGTGCCAAAAGCATGTCCTGTTTCCTCTGCCTCACCTTTCTTTTCCTCGTTGCATGAGAAAACAAGCAGTGATAAGAAAGCACTTTTTCAGAAAGGATTCTCAGGCTTTTGGTTGGTTTGAGGTAAAGCATAAACATATGAGCCCAGGGAATCCTTGCTCCATGCATTTCACTGTAATCAAAGAAGAAGAGATTATATCTATGGATTCCTTTTCTCCACCAGCTCGGAGACAGATGCTTGCTCATGGTTCTCCCCATGACACCCGCCTCTCCTCAGCTCCCTGCCTGTGCCTGCACATCACACCACAACCGTGCTGGTGATGAAGGCAGCCCATGAGCTCCTTCCGCCGCGCCCTGCAAACACCTCCTGACTTTTTGTCCTGAGACAGCCAGCATGTGGCCGCAGAGCTACTGGAGCCCTCAGCAAGACGGACCTTTCCCCAAGCAGTTCAAAGGCAGGTCAGCTCCAGACTTTACGCAACCTTGTGAGCTCTGGCCAGCTTCCTCTGTGCGGTTGGTCTGTGCCGTAGCAGCAAATTTGTGAGCACCCCCACTGCTCTGCATTCCCTCTGTACCATCCCTGCAAACTCGTCTTCCAGGGATGCCTAATATTACAACGTCATCATTATGATTAAATATATTACTGAGTACTTGCTAGCTTATTCTGAAACACCATCAGGCACAACTGAAATTGTGCTGTGTTTCCTTTGCAGATGAACAAAGCGCGCTTTGAGATCTGTTTTCTCTGCCGTTTTTACCATTTATTTACTTAGAGTCTGATTCCCAGAGCAGAAGGATTTGCAAGGAATCAGCCAGCAATTAATACCAAGCTGCAGAGTTTCCCATCTGATTATATATGCTGGATGTGGTCAAAGAGCAGGGAGGTTCTTCGTGACCAGTTTGTTGTCTCTGTGTTTTTGGGATGCACTGGTCCCCTGAAGACCTAACTTGCTGCACGTACAGTGCAGATCAGTGCCACTGATTCAGGGCTACTCTGGCGTCTCTTGCTGGGAGAAATCCTCAGACAGAAACGTGTGGCTTCTTCCCACAGCTGTGATTTTGTCCCATGCTGAACCATCCCAGGACATGCAGGCAACATCTGTTCTAGCAAACTAAACACGGCCAAGGCAGAGCTCCAGCACCAGCACGAGGTGGTCCATATCGGTCCTTGTTAGCACAGGGCTGGCTGGGCCCCTCACCCTGCCCAAGACCTGGCAGCTTTTCCCTTCTCTGACTGTGCTGTGAACGAAGGTAGAATTTGCACAGTTTAATGTGAGAACTTTTTTTAAAAATTATTGTTATTTAAATTTTGTGAATTTTAATTTTCGAGCAGGAAGGTCTTGACTGAACTTTTTACGGGTGAGTGCCCAAACGCCTCCAACTTGTATATTTTATGAAATGATTCTTCATTATAAGTGTCTCTGTAATCTAAAATGCAAGATGAAATGTGCATCCTTTCTGCCTATAGTAGAAAGAAGCCTCCACTGCAGAAAATATTCCCCGTGTGTCTGTTTTTCTCAACTTATCTTTTTCGACTCATGAAACAAGCTTCATATTCATTGTTCATTAGTAGGTAAAGCAATTGTTTTATAGTCTGTAGTGTTCAAATGTGTTTATTTTCTTGTATAATATTTTAAAATGAGAGCACTCAGTTTGCCTGTAAAACAAATGTTGCTTTGCAACATTTAAATGACCCATGCAGGATCACGCATAGCACCAGTAGTGTCAAACACCCTCACAAATTGCACTCCAGCGATGATTAATAAAGGCAATTATGTGACACCTCCATTTTGTGTAACATACTGAAAGACTCGGCAAAAGCAAGAGAAAGGCACATTTTGACTTGAGCCATACTGCAGTTCTCCATATGGGTCCCACTGTTGTGAGACCAAGTGTCTCGCAGCTTCTTTATACTCCTGTCCACAAGCACTTTTTTGAGTTTGATGGCGCTGTTATCTGCATTTCACTGACAATACTTGGACACATGTTGGGGTTAAGGACTAAGAGCTAAGACCCATAAAATTCCCAGTTTTATGCCAAAATACCAAGCACGGTCCACTTAACTTTTAGGTTTTGTCTGCTCAAGGTGGAATGGCAGAGCTGGACCCAGCTCTGTCCTCTGCAGCACATTCAGAGAAAGATCCTGATGGTTTCATCAGCAGTTTCCACTGCAGTTGGCCAGTGGGGAAAATTGGACATAAAGCCATTTCTTTAACCTGATTCTCCCCATTTAGACATCATGTCAACGTGCACCTTACCAGCACCCTCTCCTGCAACGAGGAGTGCTGAGAGGGCCAAGAAGAATTTTCACCTGGCTGTGAAATATTACCTTAAGTGTGATGTAGCCCCTTTGTATTTCCTAAGTGCCTGCTTTGTTTCAAGGCCTGTGGAAAAGCCATCTTTTCACTCAAAACAGAGCCCAAGGAGGTGCTGGTGGTGATGGTGATCAAGAGACAGATCAACGGTAAGATCTCTCCCCCAGACACCTGCAGGCTTGGAGTGGCTGTCTGCCTGCAGGGACTCGAACCACAGCAGCTTCCAGAGAGAAAAGAATCAGCATCGGCCTCTCCTGCCGAAACCGCTCCACTTGGCAAGGAGTCATTAAACATCATTTGGAACACAGGGAGAGAGAGCAAGAGAGCTCTCAACCTCTGAATTCAATCACTCACCCAGAGGGAGACACCGGGGGTCTCATTCTTGCTCCAACGTCTATTTGTATAGTTCCCAAAATGACAATTTAACATACAACAATTAACTGATCATTAGAGCACCACTGTGATAGTCCTTCTCTGGCCAAACTCCTGCAGAGCACAACATCAGGCACAGACAAACCTGGCTTAAACCCGCCGGGCCACGTAGCTGGAACAACACCCAGTTTAGGAGAGGTGCTGAGCTGTTGTAGGCTGTCAAAATGGAGGTGCTCCTCAACATGGACAGATGCAGAGTTTCGGGTACCTCAGGGCTAGGCAGCTGCCAGAGGGATCACAGTTTTGGACTTAGGCCATGAGGTCCTTACACAGCATTAACAATGCTCTGAGCTCCCCAGCAACAGGATTTCAAGCCCAAGGCAGTGACTTAGGGAGGCAACAGTGCTCTCCTGATACAGCTGAACACCGTACTGGCCACTGGTGCATGAGCAGCTCCGTGGAGCCACACCAGTACTGCTGTCTTCTTCCAGCTCTCTGCCTGACCCTAGTTTCTCAAGTCAAGCTCAATCCTTCAACCCCAGATCCCTCACTATTTCCACGCCCTGTTTAAAGAAGGCTGCACGGCAATGACATCTCTGGAGGAAGCCCTAAGCAAGACCCTCTGGCCTCATCCCTACCTCTTCCCATGGCTGGGGACCTCTGTAAGCAGACTGCCGGTCACACTCTTACTGCCTGAGTCCACCGTGGCAGCCAGGAAGGGATCTCGCACCTCTTCCAGCCCATGTTGAAGCTCAAGTCCAAGGGCCTCACTAGAAGAAGAGGTCAGTGACCATATGGGTGTCTCTGGTAGCAATGGATGGACTCCCTACCCTAGATGGAAAATTTTGCTATGTGCTGTCGTTACCATAGTGTTGGCATTATGGAAATGAAGACACAAAGTGTGCCTGCTAGGACCACCCGGTCACTAACACCAGAGTTGGTAATGCGTTGGTCTAAGGAGGTTAATCCATGACGTGACACAAACAAGAGCTAAACACTTTATAAATCTGCTCTGTCATTATAATGTCTCTTTAAGGGTGTTTGTTCCTCTGCAGAAAAATGGATCTAAAAAATAAATGGAGCTTAAACACGTATTGTCTGCCATATTTTGGTCTGTCGGTTCTAATAGGACATTTCAGGAGCGATGGAGGATGACAAAGGGGTTACACCAATGGGTTCCAGTGCCCTGGTCAGGCTAGAACCCATCCCTTTGCCTACCAGGGCTCACTTTGAACAGCTCCCATTCCCCAGCACACCGTTGTCCTCCTCTTCAGCCTCCCGTCTCCCTGATACCTCCTTCCATTCACAGCCAGCCCCTGCCTCTCTGGCAGCAAACACAAACACGTCTCCTGACCATGAGTCGGTGAAACCCCTGTCCCTGGTCCCCTCACCGTCTTGTCATCTCTTGTTTTTTATCTGCTTCACCTCCTGCTGGCCCTTAAACATGGGGCTTGCAGGGCTGCTGTGATCCTGGCTTAGAGGAAATACAGTTTTTCAGAGGGTTTTTTTGTGCTAAAGCATATTTGGTGGCATGGCTGCTGCAGAGGAAAGGGTGCAAAAGACTCAATATTTGGCTGTGCACTCTCTAGTCCGCTTTGTGAATCTGAGAGAAGGAATATCTAAAAGGGACAACAGAAACAAGGCATGAGAAGTAGAAAACGATTCCAGGACACCAGCAGAACAACTTTGAGGAGTGCTGGAAGGAAATGTAGACAAAAAGATGACAGTTTTTTGGGTGCAAGGAAGATGGTCTCCCATTGTGGAATCACTGCTGAACATGGACAAGTGGTTCAATGAGAGACACACACTCTGGAAGCATATTCACCTTCATACATCCCTTTGATCCTTTTCAAAGATTTTGAAAGCCAAGAATTGCCTCCCCCATCCTTGTGTGCCAGGAGAGCTGTGACTCAGCTAAAAGCCTGCATAGGGGCTCAGCAATCAAATCCTACCTTGTCTTTACATTTTGCTCTTAAACAAATGGATAAGCACAAGCTTGTTTAGTGATGGAAAGCAGCTTCCAGCCCATTTGTTTTTGCATGCAGGATGGATGTGGGTAAATTGCTCCAGCCTAATTGCACCTTCCCCTCACCATGCCATACGGAACCACTGTTACCATCACAGACGGTCCAGCCAGAGTCCAAGCAGGACCAAAAAGAAAGAGCTGTTGTCAGAATATTCCTGGTGGGGTTCTCAGCTTATTTAAATGTACACCTCCTCTGGAGCCAAAACAGGCAGATACATGGTCCTCGAGAGTGTGCAACAAGGTGACACCCCGTCTTGGGACTTGGGCAGGGAGAACATGCTGTGGGTGCTGGGTGGTGGCACGCAGCACGCTGGGCTTCGAGGGCAGCCTGATGTATCTGTAGCCTGGACTGGAGCAAGGGTTTGGCTCCTGCTGTTCAGGTTTTACTCTGGGAGGAAACATGATGGGTGTGTTCCTGCTGGTTGTGGCTGCATTTCTGGCATACATCAAGGACCCTTCATAGCTCTGCTCTCTTTTCTTCTTTTGATGCTTTTTTTTTCTTTTTCTTCTTCCTATTTTTTTTGTTTTGTCTTGTTTTGTGGCAGGGGCAGGATTTTTTGTCTCCCTTCCCTTCCCTTCCCTTCCCTTCCCTTCCCTTCCCTTCCCTTCCCTTCCCTTCCCTTCCCTTCCCTTCCCTTCCCTTCCCTTCTTCTTTTTTTCCTATATCCAAGCGTAGAAAAAATTTTAGTCTTTCAAAAGAAGCTGAAAACTGAAGCAGGGAAATGTAGGAAAGGAAAAATTCAAAGAAAGACCGGGATAATGATGAAGACTAGATGTAGTGAGAAACTGTGACCAAGTAAAGGATTTTATACCTGAGTTACACCTGAGCTTCACACCTGAGTTGCCTTCGTAACAGCAGAGGTTTATCTCAGGGAAGGGGGAAGTGTGGTTTCTCCATTGAGGCGGCAGCAGCATCGTGGCTGGGGGCAATTCCCCAGCGTCTGTGGTTGCAGCAGAGGCAGAGCCACCTCTCCTGGCTCTGGGTGTCCCCAGTGCCCAGCCTGTCCCCCAGCAGTGCCTCGGGGAGGCCAGTGAGGCCGAAAGGTGCCTTTCCCAGAAACAGAAATACCAGACCCCCTCCCAGGAGTGGGACAAAGGGGCAGAGGAGAAAGGCTTGTCCATGAGAAGGCAGAAACAGGTCACTTTTCCTTATGTTTCGGCTCCTGCAGGAGTGTCTAGTGAAAAATACTGGGTTACACTAAGCACTCACCTTTTCTGTAACTAATAGCAACAGAAAAAGCAAATTCTTGAGGTTTGCTTGTAAACCAAAGTGAGTTCTTTTACACTGGGCATTTTTGACAAGTCAGGAAAACGTAGCTTTTATCTAATGAACACCCACTGCCCCCCTCACCCCATGAGCCGTACATACTTTCTGAATCCCAGACAACTCACAGATATCTGTACAAAGATGAAGGTAAAATAGTCATTACCTATATGGCTAGGGGGCATCTGATGTAAAGTGCATTCCCTGAGTTTTGGCTTATGGTTTGTAAAGGAGTGCAGAACACTTTCATCTCCCCTTTCAGCCCATCTGTGGCTTCAGTTGACAGGACAAAATGTGGCACAACAGAGCCAGACAATAAACTATTGTACAGTGGAGCAGGAAGCAACAGGTAATGTTTAGAGGAATTAAATTATTTTTGGATCTGATACTGATAATCAGTTTAGGCGAGGGCTATCCAGTGCAAATTTATCCAACATTTTTAAAAGACTGGGAGCACTCAAGAAGCAGATAAGTTAAAGTGCAGTATAAATGAACTATTCATGAACTCCAAGACTTCCTTGCCTGCATACAAAGCACCTGAGAGCAGACCTTGTTGCCTGTCATCCTGGACTTTTTTTAATTAACAGTCGTGAGCCATTGTTGTGTGGTTCGTCTGACACTGGAGAAAGAGCTTTATGCCTTTTACAGAAGAACAGACAGCAAATTAACATGAAATTCCTAGAAATATAGAAAAGTACTGTATATAGTTCCATCTTCAAATATCTGAATTTCATCCAAATGATAATGTGAAACCTTCACGTGATATTCATCTATTAAAAACCGAGGCACTGGAAGTCAGGCTGATGTACAGCTATTTAAAACAGCTGCTACAGCAACGCTTATTTAATTAACCTAAGCTTTGTGTCATCCTAGATGTCTGTGGACTGATTCCCATCCAAGGCCATGCCACTTTTAGAGAGGTCACCGTAGTGATCCAAATGAATACGGACCAGACCCCCCATCACCTGTTCTAGGCAAAAAATGCTGGCATAACAGAGGTGTCGGTCGGTGCAGCTCTCTGCTCTCATGGCGTTATGTTTATTTACGAAATACCTGGGTCTGCAGCCCTCTCTGCAGGTCTGCTTGGCTGCAGCCCTCCTCTGCAAGGCTGTGCCGGGCACTGTCACCGGGCAGGCAGCCGGAGGGGAAGCAGTGTTGACGCTTCCTTTCCAAGAGCGCAGTGGAGAAGAAAGAAAGCAGGCTCCCCCGGTTATCTGGTAGAAGCAATAAAGCGCTTTCTACAGCTGTCAGGACGACCCAGGGAGATCTACCAGACAGCATCAGCTCGACCCTGTTTTCTGTCCCAAAAGCCAAACAGTTGACACGTCAAAACCTTGCTGCCAATGCCTGCACCAGCCCAGCTCTCCACAGGGGCCCGTCCTGCGAGGTGCTGAGCACCCCCGAGCAAATGCCTAGGAACCTTTTCTGTCCTGACAGCAAAATGCACTGGAAAGTATTATTTGCAGTCAAGGGGGCACAAAATGCACTGTTATTTCCATCGCCCCTGTTTTCACTGCCACTCTGTGGTGTTTGCATTTCATGTACGTATATTTTCTATGGGGGGTGCTTATCTGCGGTGCCCTGTCATCCACCCAAGGCAAAGCATTAACCTGGAACCATGTAACCAGACATTTGCTGGGGGAGGAGCAGCTCCAGCATCTATTCCTCACATAGCTCCAAACAGCTATTGCAAATAAGGGGAACATTTGTTTGTGTGTGTTGCTTTCAGCTGGCCTGGCTCTAAGATATTATCAATCCACGTGTGTGGAGGAAGTTAGTTAGGACTGAGCTTGAGTTGTTGGGGAACCTGAGAAACGGGAGGGGAAATCAAAGAAAATTCTTAACAGATGCAGCCTGAAAACAAAGAGCATTTTTTTAAAAGAATGCGAAGAAAAAATCAATTATTTTCTGAGGATCTGTTGTGCCATGTCTGGAGACGTCAAAGTGTAAAACAGAGAGTTTTAATCCAACGTCAAGTGAAAATCTTGACTCAAACTTTGACACGGAGCTGCTACCAACATCTTCATTTTATAACATGTAAAGCACACATGCAACCACAGAGCTATTAATTTCCATGCACAGAAACTTTTGAAGGCACAACACCAGCTGCTTAAATATGTCTATAATTATTCACGCATTAACACCTACTGAATTAGCAGCATTAGCACCTACTGAATCATCTTGTACGCATTTAAATAAATTAAGGCTGGGATTCGGTGGCGCTGGCCCAGGAGACTGCTGTTGCTGGGGTTACGGATGCAGTGCTGCTTGACCTGCCAGGCCTGCAAAGCGGGTGAAAGATATTACAAATGCCTTTTTAAAAAAGCCTGCCCTCAGACGATGGTGGTTGGCGCTGGAATTGATCCCCTACGACTCCTTGGTTTTGTTTCAATTGGGGAAGATTCTTGTTGCCTTTTTCTTTCCCTTTTGTGCTCTTTTTACTAGGCCCCATTAGGAAACTCACATTTCTCCATCTGTCTTGGAGCTTATTTTATGTGGAAATATTTCAAAACTCACGCAGCTCTTGTTCGGCCCCATGCAATTGAAAGAAGTTCAAAGTTGGGCAGGGCACCAAGTCAGCAGACATTAATAACATTACCTTGCAACCATTCAAAACCTGTCATTTGTTAAGTCTGTCCCTCTCTCATTCCAGCAGGCATAAATCATGTGTATAAATGAGCTCCTACCCACAAAGGAGAGCTGATTTTAACATCTAAGGCTGCGCTGTCATCATCAGGAATTCTTTTTTTTTTTTTTTCACTGTTTTTATTTTTGAGTCCAAAACCAGAACCGAGGTGACGCAATGCAAATAAGCCTCAGGAACATTTTGGGAAAAAGGAGATAAGCAACTTCTGCATGAAAACCTGAGCCCTCCCCAGTCCTTCCCACTCAGATCTCCCATACACGTCCAGCACGGCAGAAGTATCCTCCACATCCCATCATCAGCATCTGCATCAACCATGTGGGGAGAGGGGCTGCCCCAGGGAGGGCAGCGGGTATCCATGCTGACCAAGCAATGACGGGGCTCTGGAGGAACTGTCCTTCCTAAGAACCTCTCCTGCTCTTGGCACTGAAACATCTGCGTCCAATGGTGTCCTTCTGCAAAAGTCTTGCCAAATCTGAAGGGAAAGTAAATCTTCACATGACCACACCAAATTGTCATGGGGTTGAGGGTTGTGGGTCGTAGGAGAGGTTCCCACCCACCTTATCCCTTCTCTCAACCGTCTCCTGCAGGAACCAATCTGCTGCTTCCTAGGACATAGCCTCACAGGCATTGTGGAGTGACTCCACAAATTGAAACACAAGAAATTCCACTTAAAACACAGGAGAAAAACTCTATTACAGGGAGGGCTGTCAAGCACTGGCACAGGCTTCCCAGAGAGGTTGCGGACTCTCCATCCTTGGAGACACTCAAAGCCTGACTGAGCACGTGTCTGGGCAAGTTGCTGCAGCTGACCTTGCTTGAGTAGAGGTTGGACCAGACGATCTCCAGAAGTGCCTGCCAGTGACAACAACTTTGTGACTCTGTGACTGTGCCTCACAGTTACCCTCAGACACCCTATTCCTGCTGTGTGCCTCCCACCTCTAATGCAATGTTTCGTCTCTAGTCCAAACCACCCTGCTGTGGCCAGAAAATGTCCTCAACTGTACTATGAGGCAACACCCCTGAGGGATTATTCCCCTCGAGCAGGTCATGGGAAGAGTGAAGGCATCCTTCCCTTTTTATGCATTCGTGTATACACGAACTCCTTGCTCACCTCTGGTGCCCGCAGTTAGAGCCTGTAGACCAGGCACCAGAATGACCTGGTGCCCAGAGCTGTGCACAGTTACAGCCCTGCATCACCACCATTTTCCCACACAGCCTCTGAGCAGCACATATTGTTGAAGGTGATTGTGGCAAGTGCTGTCCTAACCACAGGCTTCCTGCCACGAGAAATCGTGGTGAACCTGCTCTCTGGAACAAACCACTGCAAAGCAGCTTTTTAGAGCCTACTCGAGTCTTTGATTCACACCAGTAGGTCTGAATCACTCTGGCTGGCCACTTGAAAGCCACTTCAAACTACCCTTTTTTTTCATACTCTCAGTCATGAATTTAGGGATTTTAATTTGATCTAATACACAAAAACACCTAAAGATGATTTTTGCTTCAGTGAGCGTTGTGGAGGCTCCCTCCTTAGAGATATTCTTTTTAAAAACACTGGAACAAGGCAAGCTGACTCCTCAGGGCTTCAGGTTATGAGTAAGTTAAGAAATTGCTAAAATCCATCCTATTTATCACAGTAAACTCCAGGTACTATATGACCACGGTGACCTCCAGTGACCTTCTCAGAGCCATAATGCACCCTCTGTAGTCCTCACTTCAGTCTGTTTCTGCTGACAAGTTTCAGACAAGTTTCAAACAAGTTTCATTCAGTTACAAGTTGCTTGGTCTCCCTCATCTTAGTGGAAAATCTTCTGTGGAGGATGACAACCAGCTTACCAAGAACCTCAGTAAAGCCTTTGCAGACAAAAAATGATGCAACTTGGTGGCTTCCCAAAGGGGATAATGCTTTGGAGATGCTGCCTTCAACAATTTCCTATCTAAGGCTTGTCCCTCTGCCTTTTTGGGAAACTTCCAGACACTGCTCTCAGTTTTTTTGCAAAGCCTTCACCTCATATTTTATGCCCTCTTTTAATTCCTTCTCTGACCTCTCCACTTGCTTCAGGTCTTAATCCCTATTGCAGAGTCTACGGGTCTTGTTTTAGATGTTGTTTGTGATTTTTTCCCGTCTTTTCCGAACTCCAGTCAAGCCATTTTGATATCTCCATCATTTGGTTCTCAGTTCAATGAGACCATCAGCTCACAAGCCCTTTTCCAGCATTGCTTTTCTGCCTGATTCCAGGGTGGTACTTCCCAGCCCAGGCAGCACTGGGAGGTCTCCTGATCATTTCTGTTAAGAAAAGTAGATGTCAGAATCAGGGATTTCGTTGATGTGTTCCCTCTCACTTACAAAAATAAAAAGAGAAAACGTGTTCTACAAACACATTTGGACTCCAAAGTAGCAAGATATGATTTCTTAGCTATTTCTGTCCTCCAATCCCACTCCAGTCTCTCTGAAGATCACATTACCAATGCTTTCCTCTGGCTCTCTTTAGCTGAGCGCTGCCCTTTTTGCATACTATTTCTGGTGATCTGGCTTCATTTTTCATGTCATGGTTCTACTACAGGTAACACCCAGTTACTGGTTACCTGTCCCCAGTGAAACGTCTCTGCCCACACTGCTTCCCTCCCGCCAGCCCTACCTGCTGTCTATGGTTTCATCAATGGATTTTCTGGTTTTCCTTGTCATATACCTACAATGAGCTTCACCATCTCTTATAAGTAATCTATAGGATGATCCATGTTGTGTTGTGAGTAAGCCTAGGAAATGTCCCTGGGTGAGCAGTACCTTTGCCATCAAACAGCTGTACCCAACACACTGGATTTCCTACTACATCAAAAAGGGAGGACTGGAGGATACCCTTTCACAAAGGTAGCAATGGTCTTATTGCTTTTTCTCAACCATCCTGGCAGTTTCTACCCCCACTTCCTTTCTGAAGTTCTCAGGTCCCTGAAATGGAAATAATCTGTGGCCAGAAGTAACCAAGATGAGAGGTGGAGATAAAGAGGAGAGGAGGGGTGAGGAAGAATTCACCAATCATTGTTTGTGGTGTCCATGCCAGCTTTCAAGGAAATATTGTAGCCTGGCCTTTGCAGTCACAAGCTATGTTTGGACAGTTTGGATCCAGGCATTCCTGGAGGATGGCTGGGGGGAAGTGCAATGGGGACGATGCTTGTTTCTCAGGGGCAGACTGTCAGGCAATGGGATAACATGGGCTCCTTCCATGACAAGCCACTTCTGCTGGGCTGTCCTGTGGCCATCACCCTCAACAGTCACCTAATGCTTCCCCTCCTCGTGTTCTACAGCAGAGTTTGGGCTTGCTTGGGTCTACCTTGGGCAGCAGCACTAATTCCCAGCTCTTCATGCACGCAGGCTCTGTGCATGCGATTCTGGAGCCTCAAATCAGGCACTGTCATCCCCATCCTCCTACTGCCTCCCACCAAGGTGGGACCCCAAATCCATGTCCTACACTTGTCCCCCTCACCACCACTGAAAGCACATCTTCTCACGCCATCCTCACCCTTCACCTCCTGACTATTATACTTTTTGCTTTAGTTTCTGAACTCAACCCTTCTTCTTGTCAGCCTGATATATAAATACCTGCAAAGGTACAGGCAGCAGCACCAGCTCTGGACTCTGTCAAGGCACCAGCTTTCACTGGAGATAAAATACACCTGCTCCACAGCATTTGTAAGAGCCTGCATCAGAGCTAACAGCATCCTTTGTGCCTAGTTTTAGATATGCCGCTTTGAAGTGTTTTGGGGCCAGTTAGGGACCAGTTTGGGACTCCCTGCTTCCCAGCAACCTATTTGCAAGTCTTTCAAAGAGAAGTATATTCCCATAGCGAGTTGTACATAGTTTTTGCAGTATCTGCATTTTTACTTTATACCCTGTTCCTACCAGCCAAAAGATAAAGACTGCTACTGTTCTGGGAAACCAGAAGTTGACTGCAGACACAGTTTTTCTCTTCTTCTGAACCATCAGTAACACAGCATTGAGGTTTGCACGGCTGCAAGAATACCAGAAAAACAGTATCAAATGCATACAGATCTTAAACACCCCTCTTCCACCCACGCAGGCACACACATACGCACAGAGCAGAGGCCAGGAGGAACAATAAAAAGCTCTGTAGAAATATTTATTTTAGAATAGAAGCTATAGCTCAGCTCCGCACCGACTTACAGGACAGTCACCTGCATTGCTTCTCCGCGGGGGCCTGTGAAACATTGCCTGTAGCAGCTGAGCAGGCTGATAAAACCCTGACGGTTCCTGCAGGGTTGGAAGGACTCAGCACAGCACTTCTCGCAGCCAGCCAGCACCACTGCTCCGTATTGACATTGGCAGCGCTGCACGGGTCCGTCAGAGGGATGGAGGGAAACTGGTGATATCATGCAGCCTTCATCCTTCCACGGTGACCCACATCAAAGGCAACTTAATCACCGCCCAGAGGAATGGACATTCTGTAACACACAATGAATCACATTTTGAAGTCCTTGGAGGTCAGGCACAGCTCCTGGCAAACCCAGAGGAGGGAGATGATGTGGATGAAAACCCTTTAGAGCAGATCCCAGAGAGACTGTAACACTGATGATGAACTAGCCCCCTCAGAGGGTTAGCCCTGGCATACTGTAATGGCTGGCTAACGTGGGATTATCAATAGCTCTGCAGGGACACTGATACACACAGCATGGTTATCCCAAGTGTTAACACAGCTCAAGAAAGAAAATCCTATTGTAATTATACTTGATCAGAAATGATTAGGACACTTAAATCAGTTGAAGATCCAAGTTGTCTGATTCAGCCGAGCATAGCCTGGTGCCCCAACAGTGCTCTAGGCTGCCTTTCCAGTCCTATGAATCAAGGTCTGCTGGGTAAAAGCATGCTCCTTTAGCCACGCTTTCCACCGACAGTGAGCTCCCCTTGCTCTTTTTTCTTCAGCAGTACCTCTGCACCAGCAAGAGTGTGATCATAAAATCATTTAGGTTGGAAAAGACTATGAATATCATTGAATCCAACCACGATGGAGGACCATCACTTCCCCATTCCCATCACACTGCACAGACAAGACCTTGGAGGTTGTATGCTGCAATCCACTGCCTATCTACACCGTTATCAGCGTCTTTTAACAAGCCTGCTTGGCAAGGTCAGAAAATTTGGCCTAGTGGCTTTAGAAGTGGTAAGGAAACCAAAGATTATGTCCAGACACAGCCACAGAAGCTCATCACTTTTTCATGCTTTTGTTGATAAAGAACATATGTCTGAAAGGATATCTAGCACTGATTAAGTTAAAGGTTGCCCTATCCCTCCTCTAGAAGAACTGTATAATATCTAATTGTATCTCAAGGCTAACTTGACGTTAGGCACGATCATTAAAATATTATTTATTGTTGACCACTTTTGCATGTATCAGTTTTTACTTAAATGCTTACACACCCATACACATACACACTCATATATATAGACACACACAAATAATGTCTTCTTTATGGTTGTACAAATTAAAATGCTATGAGACGCCCTTGTACTCCTAGATCTGTAAAATATTAATAAAAAAATTGCAAAACATCCAAAATATGCAGGGGAATGTGGGATCCCTAAAGTTCAGTCTTATTACTCACTGCTAGCTAGGCCTGTTCAGAAAACCAGGACTCTACTTCATGCAAAACATGAAGGTTATCATATTTCATTTCTCTGTAGAATGAAATCAAAATACAGCCTTCTCCATGAAAGTTTTCATGAAAAAAACAGACTCACAAGACATCTGGTGGCCCCACAAGGTGACCTGGACTCTCTAGCTTGGCTGAGGGACTTGAATCTCAGTCCCTGATATCCCAAGCTCTCTCGCATTCCTTCTGGATGTGAGAAACTTACTCAGCAGCTTCATCTAGGTGCTGCTGTGTTTTAGCAACATGTTCTACAATGATATTTTTTGTGATTCTGTGAAACATTTCACATTAAAAGTTTGTTCAGCTGGACAGCCAATGCTTTATTCTGGTTAGCTCTTTAGATAAACACGCCTTTTCTGTCCGTGGGTACCACCTCCACCTCCACTTTAGTGCATCTCTGGGAGGAAAGATCGTAAACGCAGGAGAGACGCAATGGGAATTTCTGGATGTCGGAAATCAATTGAACGTGTGTGGGAACCTCTTAGGATCCAAGTAGATCTGTCTGATAGTGCAGATCCCCCTCTCAAGTCCAATGTCTGCAGGGCCAGGGAGATGGTTCCTTGGCCATGTATTACCACCATGATCCTCTGAGCCCACCAGCTGAAACCGCTCTGGATTCTCAGCAGCTGACAAAGCATATAGCTATGTTATATTGAACATAGTAAAGAGCAGGACATTTGTGAACAGCTGCTTGGGGGACAGAGGTGAGCAGAGACCTTTGCTTTCTTTTATGAGTATATTGCAGCTGCTGGCAGGTCTCTGTTTACAGTTGACAAAGGAGGAGAAGAAAACAGAGGTTGTTGCTTACAGAGGGGAGGAGGCTTGTGTCTGCATCTGCAAGGGATTGGGAATCCAGAGATTATTCACTGCAGCTGCAAGCTTCATCATGGGCAACTTCAGCAGAACGAGTTTCCCTACTTGCCAAAAAGATCATCTCAGAGTGTTTAGTTGTCCCTAGCTGTACTGAGCAAAGCAGAAACGTCGTGATGTCTTTGATCAACAGTTCAAAGGAGCACTCGAAATGCTGAGGTTGTTTGCAGACTCATTTTCAGCTGAACCTAAAGAAGGTAAGGGCAGAGCTTGTTCAGAACTGATAGTTACCACGTGGTGATCTGCTCTCCTAACAAGCTTCCAGACAGACAAGTGAGGATTTTCTGTATAAACCTGCCAAGTCACAGCTCCCCTAAGTCAAGTGAGAGAGATGCCATTTGCATAAACCTCTTTGGAAGACCTTCTATATGTGAAGAGGGTTTTTTTCCTGGTCTGAATCTGACCATATCAGAACATTGCAACTGCTCAACAGACCCACTCAAATTCCTCTGTCCGTCTCAGAGGCAAAGCTGTTGGTTGGAGAGGAGCTGGGGACAGATTCCCCATTGACATCACTTTCCCGGCTGTGACAGGAAAACACGATGTCTTTGTTGTTCATGTGTTTAATGCAATCAGAGCAGTCAGTAATAAAAATTAACAACTCTGTGTATATATCACAGACCAAAACCCAGTGATAGGCAATTCTGTGCAGTCTTCAGGCTCTCTCCATACGCTGCTGTCAAAGTCGTGCACTTCTGCTGTGCAATTCTAAAATATGTCTTTTTTTCTATTAAATATAACTGCCTGAGGCTTTTCCTGAAGATGGTGAGAAGATTTCTCCTCCCTAAGGACCTCCATAGAAAGGGAACATTGCGAAACATGAACCCGGGATAACGCTGCCTCCAAATCACACCTATCTGTGGTGCACTGCTGCCTTCACTGAAACACCTTCTCAGAGCTCAGGTCTTCTACTACCTCGGCTAGTGAGAATCCTCCCAGCCTTTCTCCTTTGCTGTGTGATTTAGCCAGCTTTTTTAGAAAGGCAGGTTTGCAGAAAGTTGCACTTCTGGGGGCACGTCTGCACTCCTGCTTAGACCCAGCCCTAAGGCCTGCAGACAGGACAGTACAGTCCTTATTGCAAGATGGGGTCTACTGTGGGACTGGCCCCACAGTGCATCTACCGCTAACCCCCTTGGCCGTGCCCTTGGCAATGATCAGCACTGTGCCAGGAAGCCCTCTGCAGTCCTGGAAAACAATCTCAGCTCCCTTTTGGGGAAATACTGAATAGGGGGTGTGTTCCCTTTTTGACACAGTAAGTAGGATTTAATTGCCTCAGCACTGGCATTTAGGGCGATTTGAGATGCCCCAGCCAGCCTCACCTGGCCCCCAGCAGCTGGAGAGCATGGTCTCCCACAAACTCTCTCCCCATCAACCACCAGCTGTTGTCCGGGTGTCTCAGGACCTCTCAAATGGCACTAGACCCCTCGGGTTTGGAAACTGCACTGAGCTGGTTGGTGCCTTCCCTGGGAAACTCTTAAGGCAGTTTAGATCGTTCTCTAAATGCTTAAATAGAGACTCGTGGTTTAAGGCTGGGCTACTTGTTATCTAAAATGATTTGGAAGTGATTTTGTTGTCTGACTTAATTTGTAAATATAGACAGTAGTGAGTGCATCTGCTTACATACTATAGAATCATAGAATCATAGAATCATAGAGTCATCTAGGTTGGAAGGGGCCTTTAAGATCATTGAGTCCAGCCATTAACCTGACACTGCCAAAACCACCACTAAAACACGTCCCTAAGCACCATGCCTACGTGTCTTTTAAATGTGAATGTTTATCTTGTTCTGTGTGTGTGCGTCTGTCAGTGAGTGTGTGCATATCAGTCCTGGCACACAGATGACACTCCAGAAGCACCAAAAGCAGGTGGAGATAGTGCAGGTCCTGGCTTGGCTCAGGCTCTAGATCTTAACTCCTTCAAAGTCAGGAGGTGTTGGGATCTGAGGTTTTGCAGCAGACAGAGCCCTGTAAACCTCAGCTTCACCTGCTCCCTCCTGCTGCCTCCCATCATGGAGCAGCAGCAGAAAGCAGGGAAAACTGACTTTGCCATGCACGAGGGGGAAATTCCTCCCAGGTCCCTGCAGGGGAGTTCATATGTACACTGGTGCAAGAGGTCTACTTACCTCAATCTTTGCTCACCCAGCTCCAAGTGTAATTAATTGACATAAAATTATCCAGCTATTTTTCAAATCCTGACCCATTGTTTGAATCGGTGACCTCCTGTAGTACCAAATTCCACAGGTTGACTACATACTGTGTGAAGTAATATTTCTATCCATTTACTAGCCATTAATTTCTGGCCTTTGGGAAATCTGAAATATGCACGATCATGTGAAGGATCTTGAGCTGTTCATAGCTGTGTGTTGTGTGAAACACATTTGCTGGTTTAACTAACTCCCAAGCTCATTTGGCCCTGACTTGAGCACCAGGCAAGACAAATCAGCCTAGAAAGCAAGAGAAATAGCAAGAAGCAAACTGCCAGCTGTTAGATGAGCAAATGGGGAGCTACAGAGATTCCCAGAGCCAAATTCTTATCTTATTTATGCTAGCATAAATCTAAAGTAACTGCACTGAATTACTCTGGATTTACCCTTCTGTAAAAGAAATCAGAATCTGACACTCGCTTTGGAAACTTCCTTCCTCCGATTTCCATTCTTTTTAGAAACAGAATGAGACACCGATGTGCCACAGCTTTTTCAAATAGTTCTTTGCAGAAAAGGATCGAATAACCCACAGTTCTGGAAAAAAAAATCCTTTGCAAAACTTTCAATAATCGAAAGAAATCTCAGAATTTTACAAATCCAGAGGTTGCAATGCCGAGAGAACTAGCCAGAATTAAAGTTTTATGTGTCCTTTTTCTCTTTGTCTGGCCCATACAAGTATCTGCTGTAAAGTGCAGTTGTACGTCTCCTGTGGAGCTGAATTTGATGAGTGGGAGATGCTGAGAGCAGGAATGGAGATGTTGGAGATGAAAGGGAAAGAGTTGCAGGCAGGTTCAAATGTGCACCAGAAATGCAAATGCTCGCTCATTCTTTGCTTTTCCAGTCTTCTCATTCACCCTTACGATTGTACTGTAAGGCTGCTGCTGCGAGAGAGAAGCAAAACTCAAATGTTGCAAAAGAAATACGGGGCAGGCTGTAATGCTGACTTACGTAATAACATGTTTGCTACAAAACAGACTATCCTGAAAAAGAATATTACGGCTCCCCTCATTTCTAGTAAAGCCCCCAGCTTCATTTTTCTAACACATAGCATTTTATTGCCAGGGCGTTTTATGCAAGACATGCCTGATTTGCAAAAGTAGTTCAGCAAAGTTTCTTAACTGATTACCTTGCAAAACATTCTGGGACATGTAATTGAAATGGCATCACCCTGTTTTAAAACATTGTAGTGTTAAATAAACTTGACCTGTAGCACCAAAGCACTCATTTTTCTCCAGCTACGTCATACCCTTGAAACACATATGTACATATATAACACCCTGACTTCTCCAGCTGACAGACAAACGCAAGCCCCCATTTAAAAATAATGACACTCCCACCTTTCCTCTTGTCACGGAGACTAATGGAGGAAGAGGCTCTAAGAAAGAAGTGGCTTGATCTTAATTACCGATGGAAAATGAGATTGAACGAGACAGGTATTTTAAGCACACACCCGTGCTGTGAGTCCAGCCCCGGCTCCTGCAGGTACAGAGCTCTGCCTGCAGCCCCCCCCCAGCTGGCAGTCAGCACCGCGGCAGCGGGGGGCAGGAGTGGGGCCGGGGGGCCGCAGCGGGGATGTGGGGGTCAGAGCATCCCTAGGGATGGAGCCGGGGGCAGCAAGGAGAGAAGGCTCCCCGGCAAGACGTGGGGTGAGCCAGGAGCACTCACCATGGCACAGCCGTCGTGTGAGTGGTCTCCACCTCCCCCTGCCCCTACGTGGGGCTGCGGGGGTCTCCAGCTGCCTGCCAGGGGCCATCTTATAGCCCTTGCAAAAGCTTGGTAGGGCAGAGTCCCTCGTCCCTTCACCTGCGCCAGACCCTGCCGGCCGTCCCTCCTTCGGTGCGCTTTTTTTAGGGCAGAATGAAAGAAGAGGAAGGTGCAGCTCAGCGCAGTTACCCAAATTGCATAACTGTGCTGTGAGGACCAATAAAACTATTAGCTGCTGGCATCGAGCCAAGAATCCATTAATGACAGACTGGTATCTCTCCAGGAATGTAAAATGTTTTACTAAATAAACATTAAAAGCAGGAAGCATTCAACTTCTGTCACTAGGTGAAACTCCAGTGTGATTCTACCCCAAGGAGGGGTAGCCAGGAGGTGAGCAAGAAAACTTTGTTTCGCTGATAAAAAAACTACTTAGTACCAGGAGGAGCCAGTGAGAAATTTTACAGTGCCTTACACAGCGTGATGAATGAGGCTCGATGCTTCCGTGGGATCAAGTCAGTGACTACACGGAAGGCAAAGGGAGGCAGCAATGTGTGCAGGATGATACTGAGAAATCAGCTCACCAAATTTTACAAAATTTGTTTTTCTGGCTATAAAAGCAAAACTGAGAAAGAATGAAAGCAAAAAGTTTGCTAAAACCCTGCCAGGCTTGATTTTTATTTTTTTTTTAATCTGGAGATCACTGCAGTATGCTTGCAATGAGGGAAATATGATGAAAAAAATACACAAGTTAACATTCCCTTCCCCCCCCACATGAAATGTCCAATACCGGATGGCCTGTACCAAGGTCCTCTCAGTGCTAATGTGTGAGATCTCCACTGGGGGCAGAAATTACTGTTCTTGAAGTCAGCTGTCCACTCTGGACCCCGAAGAAGGTCCATGCCAAAGGCAGAGCACTGTGGCATCACTGTGGTCTTATTTGAGGTTTTCCAGTGAAAGAGACCTTAAAATTGGAAATAAGAACATGCAAGTTCCCACAATCCACAAGGAGGCAACTTACTCCCACACAGTTGAGACACAGAAGGAATCCACCTCTTGGGATTCAAAAGGAAAAGAGAAAGCATGGTTAGATGGCTGCTTCCTGCAGTTTATGGCACTGGAAGGATTATGGTGTACAGCAGGTGGAAATCACAACAGATAGTAATAAGGCTAAGGGAAGACTTAAATGGTGGGCAGATAAAGAGAGAAACACACGCAAGAAATTTTGAAGACTATTAGTGGCAAGATGCTTGCAATAAAACCTGTGGCTTGTCTAAACTCCTGCAGCGCCAAAATCATTGCAGGGAAGTCAAAAATATGTATATGCTGCCAGCTACAGCATTGCATAGAGCTAAGAGAGCCCAAAGTGTATTGTGATGGCAATGTAAGATAATATCACCCTTCTTGGACAAAGGATGGGATTTCCCACAGATACTGAAGTCTGTGGTGGCAATACTGGGTGCAGTCTCAGTGCTGTCCAGGGAGACCCAGCTCCACCAGTCCCACCAGTCTCTGTCTGCAGAGAGCCTGCAGAGCAGAGTTTTTCTTGCCCTGCAGCCTGGGAGACAAGCTGTCCATTTGATAGCTGGTGCCCCAAATGCACACAGCCTCTTCCATCCAGGTCTGCCGCAGAGAAGGGACCTCTTTGATGAGTACAGAACCCCAAATTCTAAGATTCTCAGCCCAGATCTGCAACTACTGCTGCAGCCTTGACAAATCTTCTCATGTGTTTGGTTCCCATCCTCCGTAAAAGAAAAGTCTTCTAAATCATCTTTTTACACCAGATAGGGTCACGGTCTTCCCGTGCAAACTTGAAATTAGATACTGCGCAGAAATTGGTCTGAAGTTGAAGCAGGTGGATGTGTAGAGTTGAAGCAGCAGGCTGTGTGCGAAAGCCACCCGCAGGACATTTCCACCCAGACTCCAAAGGCAGCACAAGAGGCTGTTTGAGGAGCACACTCAAGACACAAGAAGGCAGAAGGAGCTACTCTGCTAGGGGGGAATGCAGCCCGCCACCCCCAAAAGAAGCTTGCTGCTGCCAGGGTCAAGGGGAGGAGCTGCTGCTTGAGCAGAGGTTTAGAGGCAGTGGCTCGGGAGGCTATTTGCAAGGGGACAGGAAGGAAAAGACTCCGAGGGGGAGCAGCGCAAAGTCCAGGTCAAGTCCTGTGGCTATTGAGAGGGGACCATCCAGAGCTACAAGGTGCAGATCGCTTCGGTGCACTTTGGGCTAGCGGCAGGGGTTAGCTGAATGCTGACATTCAGTGCTTGAAATTTTACTCCCCCATTTGCTCTCTGTTGGCTTTTACTCAGGATGCTCATCTGCACAGACGCGTACCAATGGGCTTGACTACAGCTACAGCTATGCGGGAAGAAAACAGTTTAGAGCCAGATCCTCAGCTGCAATAAATCAAGCAGTTGTGGATTTAGGCCAACAGAGACCATGCGTGAGATCTCCCAGTTTCTTCTCTCAAACTGCTATATTAAACTAAACATAAGATTCAGTAGCTCCCTATCCTTGCCTTGTTTTTGCTCTCTGACATTTTGTCCGACTTCACGTGCCAGGGTAAATACAAGATGATCACACCAGAGTTGCATCCGAATTGTCAGTGACTCACCCGCTCAGACAACTACCTCCGTAAGGAAACATGGGGATAGTTCTCACCTCTCACTGCTTTAGGAAAGCAGAAGCATATAATCCATGTGGTCTTTCATAGATATCATCCCTAGAGGAGACCTTTATAACTCTACACCCCAGTGTGCGGGATCTAAGAGCCAGCCCTGCAGGAACAAGGGGACAGCAGTCCTGCCCAGGGGACTTCTCTCTTGAAGCTCAGCAGCGGAGAGGTGCTGCTACCCCACAGGGCAGTGCCTCTATGGGACCACCTGGAGCTGGATGGGTAAGCCAAGACTCAGCAGTCCCCCTCTTCCTGGGGCTTCTGCAGGACACTCCTGCTCTCCGTGTCATCTCAAGCCACCTGAAGGCTGCTGTCACTTGTTTGGTAATTCTTGCAGGGGCTGGTGGGCTCTTGCAGAGTGTTGGTAGGAGGTATATTGCTGCTGCCCCTTCATGAGCACACCAGGGCACAAGGGGTTGTTACACAGCTTGTTCCAGCAACACCAAAGGATCCTGTGGTACTATGGGGCACCTTCCACTGGTGAGGCAAGCCAAATAGCAAGGTGCTTTGCATAAGTAGACACAAGCTTAGAGTGGCCTTTACAACACTGGAGGTCTTTTACCTGGGATTAAGAAAGGAACCATGATAGCTCCAGCACACCATGCCCTGGGGCCAACCACGGCCACCCCGTGAGGGCATCCCCATCACCTGGTGCACCCAGGAGGGCACCCTGTCCATTCCTCTGGGACTGGTTAAACTGGCTTTTATTCCCTTTGAGAACATCTCAGGTGCCTTGCATGAAAAACACCACCTCCATATAAGACTCAGAGCCACCATTAGGCCCCTTGGCTCAGATTCCTTCAGTGAGGACTGGGTTGGAGATGCAAAAGATCCTGGGTTTTGTCCCTGACAGCTTACAAATGGTAAGGAAGTGTGTATTGGCCTGGGCTTACTAACTCCATAGAGATAATTCCTGCATACAGCCCATCTAACAAACAGATGAGCAATGGCTGTGGCATCCGAAGGTGACTGGTGGCTTGCTGCTCCACAGCACTCAGGGGAGGCTCTTTGGTTTTCACATCTGGGCCAAGCTGTTACATTTGTGTGACCTTACAAAATCAGGGGAACTTTCTGTGAAATACACAGGCAGCCAAATATTTAGGTCTGCAGAGTTACTGTGGGCCATTATTTACTTATCGCAAACACATGGCTCAGGAGAGACAGCTCTCCAAAGTTTGGCTTGGATGTCAACTCCTCACATTAATGTACTTTGTCTATCATTAAAGAGCAATACTAATTTTGTCCAACAGCTTAGTCAAAGCTAATTTTTGGTAGGAACAGATATGCAGCTACATCATCCTAAGGTATTGACCAGGGCTTTCCTACAGGTTCTATGTGCCCTAATTCCAGATAATCCTTCCCCTATAAAAGCAGCTCTTCTCCCTGTCACAGCACCGCTGAGCACTGTTCCACCATAAGGATTAGGGAAATCAAAGCTTGTGTTTCCTCACTGGGTCAAAACCAGCATGTTTTCCCCATGCACCACACCTACTTCCCTGCCCAACACAGGTGACATGACCCCCCCTGCAATAGGACACAGGAAGACTTGCCACCAATTGAGCCTTGCACAGACCTCCAGACAAGACTTGTCTGCCAGCCCTCACCACAACCACACGTTTAACCTCCCAGGAACCTTCCTCCAGAGTTTGTTTCATGCTTGGTGCTAAAAGGTTAAAATCGTTTAAGAACTCTTAACTTCATTAACCCCAGGAACAAATACAACGCCGGTCATTGCTAGTTGATTTTTGGGATGCCTGATTTTAAGGGAGCGTGACACACAAAATACTCTGAGCATCAGAGCTGCTAAAAACCAAGTATTTTTTAAAGTGTATTTCAAGCTGGGGACTCAGAATTGGAAGACCCTAAAATTGCTCTTGTGCCTGGCCTCAGTTGCTCAGGGTTGTGCATCGCTGCAAGCACTTGGAGTTAACCCTTTGCTGTGTAGTAGCCTTTGGACAGCTTCCAGCAGCCATTTTATTCCCAGGGTCACTTCACTGCCACGCGAGGGTAGGTGCATACTCCACACTTTCCAACCAGGATTGCTCTTCCTCATCGGTTGCTTTCCTCTCTTTCAAGCAGATGCTATTTGCAGAGCTCAGACCAGCTTCATTACTCTGGCACATGAGCCATCATAGAATCATAGAATGGTTTGGGTTGGAAGGGACATTAAAGACCATCTAGTTCCAACCCCCCTGCCATGGGCAGGGACACTTTCCGCTAGACCAGGTTGCTCAAAGCCCCATCCAGCCTGGCCTTGAACACTTCCAGGGATGGAGCATCCACAGCTTCTCTGGGCAACCTGTTCCAGTGCCTCACCACCCTCACAGTAAAGAATTTCTTCCTAATATCCAATCTAAATCTACCCTCCTTATCATCTTCACACGGACCATCTGCTATCTCTCAGAAGTGACAGGCTTACCTCCTTCCAGCTTCTCCCCACCCCGAATGGGCATCAGAGATACCCTCTAGGGCCAGGGAACTGGGGCTGGCCAGGGCAGGGACATGGCAATGAGCTCTTTGAACTCCCTCTGCTGGAGCAAGACCCTCTCACAGTGACTAGACACACTGGAGAGCCGTGATCACCTCCATCTGCTACTCTGGGGCCCCTGCGGAGACCCCACGGGCATCGCCCCAGGGGCACATCTGAGTCAAAACCTGAAGCAGAGTGTTCATTACACTTAATGACAAATGCTGTGCCTTTTCTGCTCACCATGGTGTTTATGAGCAGCTCCGTCCCTCGCACACCTCTGAGCACCACCCCTGCTTTTGCGTTTTCATTTGATCGCAAATATCCAGAACTGGGGCTGTGCTGCTGAGCCACTGCTGTTCACCTAAGTGACATAATGTCCTCCCTCCTCCCAGCACAAATAACAGCAAATCCGAACCATGAGAACTCTGTAATTTGCTTTCTACCTGCTTTTTTGTTATATATTTTTTCTTAATTTTACATTCAATATTGTTAATAAAATTAACATTTTAAAATATAACGGGCTTATTGCCTGTGGAACCCAAACTTTGCACAAAGGGGACAGGAATTTAACTGCGTTGAATCTGTTGCAAATTGCAACATGAAATGACGGAAAGCGTGTTGCAATTTCCACACTCTCCATGCGGGACAATGCCTGTCTTTGTTTTGCTGGCTTCAATCCTTATTGCAGCGTGAAAAAACTTTTAGAAATATTGGGTATAATTATAGTATTTGCTGCATGGAGATACACGGCAGGCTATCTGCAAGAGGGAAATACCGAGCTGCTCCAGAGGTCTCCGCCGCAGGAGCCACCTATGCCTGCCCTCGGGTCACGTACATATTTCTACTCTTCCCACAGCCTTCTAGGAGGAATCTCTTTGAATTTGTGAAAACAAAGGACGGGTTGCACCGTGCAAGTTGTGTCAGGTTAGGTCAAGCAGGAGCCATCAGCAGGGAAAAAGGCAGCGTGGCCGAGCGTGGCGCCGTGATTTATCTCTCAGGAAGGTGTGCTCGGTGCAGGAAGGACACCAGGAACACCATCGCTTCCTAGGAACCCCACGGCGCACCAGGGACCAGCACATTCACCTGCACATGGTGCCTGCAGAGCTGAGACCACCGGGTGGCCGAGCATCTTCTGCTCAGGGGATGCTGCAGAGGGGAAGAGTCACCAATTTTGTAAAAAAAAATGAAATAAAAACATTCTAGGGTGAGAAGTGTTGCTGGGTGGCTGAGTGTTTAACAAAATGAAAATGCTCACTTTCTTCATAAAAAATAACTTCAAACCTTTAGGGTTTCATCTTTTCTTATTTTACTTGGTTCTTGGTATTGAAACAAATGGAGAAGACAGAGATGAAAAGTCACAGAAAATGGGATTTTACCTTCATCCTTGCAAAAGCTTCTTCAATACCAACAGTGAATTTTTTTCAGTGATATTGTTCCCACAGAAAAATCCCTTTTGTTCTTCTTAGAAATCTGTCTTTTCCAGTGGGAGGGACAAGCTTTGCGTCACAAAAATGGTAGAAATTTTTATGTAAAAATGAGAAAGCAAAAAAGGCACTGGGAAAAATAGATTTTTTACACACCAGAGAAAGCCTCTGCCTTCGCTGCCATAATTTTCCTAGGTTAGTGCTGGGGGGAACTGAATTGAACTAGCAGGATTCCAAGGGTACAGTGCTTCTGAACAAAATGCCATTTTTGCCGCTATGAGAGTGATGAGAGATTTGGGATCTGGACTTGGGAGGGGTGACTAACATGGAAAAAGCCACAGCTGGGAGAGGGAGAGGCTAGAGGAACGAGCAGATGCCATCATCTCCGAGGGGGGCTGAAGGACTGCATCCTGAGAAACCACAACATCCAGCCTGGTATGGAGCTGCACAAGGTCTTGAAAGCAAAGCTAAGCACAAAAGGAACAGAGTCTGCAAAAGAAAAAGCCGGGGGAAGGGTGTGAGAGGGGAGGGTTGTTAGCCTGAGCAGAGAGGGATGGTTATTTACTAGCTGTGCTTGGCTGGGATGGAGCGGAGGGATGTTAGAGCCTGGACGGGTGCAAGGGAGCAGAGCAGGTGATGGGCAGGCAGGGAATGGCAGCGTTGAAAAGGATGGATCACTCCAGGGCAATGGTTTATACTTGCTTCATTATTTAAAAGTAGGCTGAGGCAGGTAATTACTCATGAGTCTGACCACGAGGTATTTAGCAGTTGAACCACAGAAGAAACGGCACGCACAGCCTACCCCTGCCTGGCAGGAGGCATAAGTTGATGATTAATACAGCTTAAGTCACTTACAGCTCACCTCTCCATGGGCATGTTTTCCTTGAGGAATAGGTTCTGCCACGTACAGCTCGGATCCCACCAGCCTAGGGATGCTGCGGAATGATGCCCGCACCTTGCAAGGCCATGCGGGATCCAGGCAGAACCGCGGCCCCTGGGCCCAAAGACACCCATCGCTCCCATCCGGCAGCTCATGACAGCGTCCCAGAAAGGCTGAGCGAGACGTGGGCTGAGGGTGGGTGCTGTACCCTAGGGGACCGCCTGAGCCCATGAATCAGGGGATGGTGCCTGGAAGAAGTGTTGCACCTGGAGGCAACATAAGAGTTCAATTCCCCCAGGACAGGAAAGGAGAAGGCATGGGCATGCCATTCCACGGTCACTGCCATGCAAAGCGGTCCAGCCTGTTTTCACACGCTAGCTTCTCAACATGTACTTGGGGGTGCAGAGCTCAGCAATAGCTTTTTTTTTTCGGTTGTGCTTTGCATGTTGTGACAACAGGAGGCTTCGTTTTGAACAGCACTATGAAACCAGTGAGATAGACATAAGTATTAGCTGATACTCAGTACCAGGAATGACCTGTCTTTTATGTCATCTCACTGTTCTGGTAGAAGCCTACCAGAATGCAGGACACATGTTTTCCAACTCAATAGCAGGCATCCAGCTGGAGAAATGTGTTTCCCTGAATTATGGCCATATGCTATATATCCCACTTCAACATATCATATCATGTTCCATCTGCACAGAATTTGACACTGCATAAAACAATCTGCTTTGAATTTGAATGCATATACATCCTCGCACAAAACAAAACCCTCTTGCTATGAGGCTAGGAGTTTAAATGCCCTGGAGTTTCTGGTGAAGTTTGTGCCGCGAGCAGAAAAGACCAGAACCAAAGCCGTAGGGAGGAGAAGGCATTACCACTGGGCTGTGCCATCTGATACGAATTCCACCTTCACACCAAGGAGCGTGTCCTGGGGGTTGCGGAGAGTGGACAGAGCAGAACCCGGAGCAGGAAATATGAGCAGACACACCAGGGCTACCAAGCTGTACAAAGCGTGAACATGTAGGAGTACATCGTTCAGGCTTTCTCGGAGCTGCTCTAGTCCTTTCACATCTGTAACAGTGCAATAGTTAAAAGGCAGCTAGAGAGTAGAGGTCTCAGCAATTTCTAATATTATAGCACTCAGAAGTATAGAAAAATTCAGAAAATTTTCATGCACGTTGAAGGCAGCTTCTCCTCACACAGACTTACTGCTATGACAAGTCCATTGGGCAACACAGACTGTTTTTTGTTGTTTTTCAAGAAAATGCAAATGCTTTCAAATTGTTTGCCACACTTCTAACGGCCCCAGGGCGATCCCATCTGCCTCAACCCCTCAGGCATTCATCCTCTCCTAAGGATGCCCATTCTTCCTTAGGAAGAAATGTGAAGTCAAAAATAGTCAAGAAGTCCTTAAATGATGAACACTTCTTCTTCTTTATTTCCTCTTTCTCTCTCAAAACCTTTCAGCCAGACTTGCTGTAGCTGTTTGGTGGCTCTGCTGCCTGTTTCGTCAGTGATGAATTTGTTTGCATTGCCTCCCAGCAGACCAGCCTTTGGCAGAGGCACATCCCAGGTTAAATGAACTTTTAGACTCTAGTCTAAAAAAGAACAAAAAGAAACAGCAACTGAATGACAGAGAGGGTCAGAACAACTTCAGCACTGTTAATGAAAAGGGTCCACCCACAGGGCTTGGTGGTAGGTATGGACAAAAAGGGACAGAAGTATGTTTTACACAATTACAGTTCTGGCTGACAGTAGTCATTTATTTCACTCTAAAATAACAGAACAAAGCAACTAACTTTTGGAAGCCTGTGGATATACTGGATGCTGATCTTCTTCACTAGTGATAGACATATGTGGAGGGGTTGATGGGCAGGTACGTTGTATTCGGCTCACAGCTGTGCCGAGGGCCTGCAGACACATCCACAAACCACTTCCTCTCAGGTCTGGAGGATTCCTGGTTCAAGACAGAGCAGAGCTTTCTGTTGCTTTTATTTGGTTGATCACAATAAGATCCAAAACTCCTCTCCAGAGTTCTTCATCTGAACCAATATGAGTAGTAAATGACAAACAGAGCAGCAATGCCAAATTAAAACTCTGAAGACATAAAACCCAGTCTCTGAAAAGTACTCGGGAGCCAGCTGCAGGACACAACAGCGCTGGGTGCAGAATATCCGCTGGAAGGCGGAGATAACTGGTTTTAGGCAGATTGAGGTCTGGGACTTCTTTGGACAGCATAAGCATCAACAGCAGATCATGCCTGGTGAATTCACAGAAGCCCATCAAAACAGCACATTGTTGTCGTGCCACAAGCCATTGTCTGGTTTATGATGGCAACAAGAGACTCTTGCCCAGCACAGGACTCCACCGGAGTGGGAGCGAACAAAGGGTCTCTCTCATTCTGAAGCATTCAGCTGGCTGTATTAAACAGAATGCCTTATATAAAGTTATGGGAGACATTTATTCCACTCTGCTCAGTACTAATGACATCCCAGCAGGAGTACTGTCCAGTTTAGGTGCCACAATAGGCATTGCAATAAATCCCCTTTTTCACATTTTAAGAGCAAAATTCAGGCCAGTATTTCTCAAGGGAGTTAATTGCAGATGAGTGCATAACAGAGTTTTTAGGAGTGCCATGGCATCCAATTCTCCCTGGTCTCAGGCAGTTTATGATGAAAAGATGTTGTGGTACTGCAGAGAGTGCTCCGTGCACTGAGCCCCTGGGAGCTCCACTCCGTTCTCTTCCAATGGCGAAGGACTGAGCAAGGCCCACCCCAGCAGACGTATTTTAAAATATTTCTCAGAGCGTATATGGCAAAGAAGGCAAAGAATGCCTGGTCTGTGCACCACAAGTGCCCAGTCTTACATATGTATCTGTCATGCCTAGATACATTTAGGTGCCAGGCCCTGTTATTCAGGTCAGCACGCCACCAACGATCCCGAAGACATCAGAAAATTCAAGAGCATGATCCCTAAAACTGAACACAGAACTTTACCTGAGCCCTCATTAGTCCAAAGCAATATGGAGCATTTCCCACCTCTAACACCCCAATTATTATATTCTGGAATATCCTGGGCAACAGCATCATTTATTACCTCATATTCAGAATTCATTCCACTATAAAGCCCAGATTCTTTCGTGCAGAATGACTGTCTAGGCAGATTCGCATCTTACGCTTGAGGTTATCCTTCCTTAAGTGTAATATTTTGCACTTGTTGCTATTACATTTCGCTGTACTTATGTAAAAACACCCCTTTAATGTAGCAAGATCATTTGGAAACCCATTTTCTTAAGTGCTTGAGTTACATTTCACTCAAATCAAGGAAAAAAAATTAGACTAGTTGGATATGATTTGTTCTGGATAAATTTGTGCTGGCTGTTTTATTCACGTTATCATTCTGCAATTGCTGTTATATGAAGCACTTGAATTTTTTGCAGTATTATTCAAAGTATTTGAGATATCTGAGACAGGTTGGCTGATCTATAATTTCTGGTACCTTTTAATTCTTCTGTGTGTTCTTAAATACACTTGTTAATATATCTGAAATGATTGTGGTTAGTTCTTTAATTATACCAGCATAAAAATCTCCAGGACTTCCTGCTCTGAATACATGCACTTTATTCAAAAGTTCTTTCACTTCTTTTCCGTGGCCTGCGTTTAAAATGTCCTCGCTAGCTCTATGTGTGTCCAGCCCCTCGTATCAGGTGTCCCCTACTTGCAAAGAGGGTGTTTCACACATCAGCCCACTCTGTCATTTGTCCTTTGTTCACCGTCACCAAGAAGCAATAAACCTTTTCCTTCTTTTCTTCTCATTTCTTTTTCTGGCCCTTTTTGCATTCTTTATACTTCAGCCCGTCTCTTCTACTTTTCCTGGTACAGTGTCTTTGCTCACGTGTTGTATGACGAGTATCTGTTGCCAGATAACCAAGCGGCTCCTGACTCAGCCCCCCTCATTTCTTCCAATGCTGTCCTCCTTGCCAGCAGGATAGCTTCCCTCGGGATCTTTAAATAAGGACTTTTTCCAGACTGCCTGTTTCCTTAAGCTCCTTTCTCCTTTCGGCTCCTCCCTGTAGAACCTTCCCTCCCAATGTCCCAATGTGAGGAAATCTGCCTTGCAACAGTCATTTGGTCTTGCTCTCCTCCTCTCAATCCTCCTTTTCCTCAGACACATGAGCTCCGATTGCCTTCTAGCCAGTTCCTTTTTATTAGTCGTATCTATCATAGCCTTATCTGGCCATGTCTCCCGTAACTGCCTCCACTCTTTGAAACAAAAAGTTGTCCCAACACATTCCAAAAACTTGAGGAACTGTCTGTGTTGTGCTGTTGGGCTGGTTTTTTTCCTTACAGCAGATATCTGGTTAGATAATGTCCTCGATTACCACTACCTCATAT
Source organism: Rissa tridactyla (assembly GCF_028500815.1). NCBI lineage: Eukaryota > Metazoa > Chordata > Aves > Charadriiformes > Laridae > Rissa > Rissa tridactyla. The sequence goes on along the minus strand of NC_071467.1, from coordinate 25,698,922 downwards.
CCTCAGGACACTCCCAGTAGTTGCTAAAAAAACATGACATCGACCTCCTCCTCCTCATTAAGAAATCATTAGTAGAGCTTTACAGTTCCTCTCTATTTTATCTCCAACAGCTCTGTCTCTTGCCTCTCTCTGGCCTTCTACACATTCCTAATATACCAGATAATACTCTTCCCTTTTTTCCTGCTTGTCCTTCCTACACAAATTATACTCTCTCTGCTAATATTGAAGTGCTGCAATTTATTCCACTGAGCCTGTGCGATGCTGATTAAACTGTAGCCCTTGTTGTGTCCCAAGGCTTCCAGTTCTTCCTGTTTATTCTCCATACTCTTAGCATTAGTGTAAAGACATCTCAGATGTTTGGCAGTTTGCCCTTACGTTATCCCTTTTGTTCTTCTATGGCCCTCTTGCAATTTCCCACTTCCACTCTAGAAATGAGTTGTCAACCAGACCTCCAGTTTTCTTATTCACCTGAGGTCCTTCCTGCCCACCCAGTTGAAAACTGGTGTCCTAGGAGTCTTCTCACTCATTCTTCTCTAGTAATAAAATTCTCACGTTCTGCAAAGCGATGTTTTTTTCACTGATTAAACAATGCTCCCTAGGATGGAAATTCTCCTAAAAGCCTTCCTAAATAATGGCACAGAAAGTTGTTAGTAGGAAAGTGGACTTACGGGATAGAAGTCCCCAGTCCAATTCCAGACTTTGCAGTTCCAGAGAGAGGGCTGATGGCGTACATAGTTTAAATGAAATGCTAATTTTGTCAAAATGCTCACACATGGGCAAATATAGGGTCCCATACTCCGCGTCAGGCTGATGCCGTGCGAAATTAGCTCCGGTTACAACCTCGGGAGACCCCTTCTAATTCCCAGCAGGACAATACACTAAATAGTAATGTATATTAGCTAAGACAGTGGTACTTTTCAAGGCTGCAGTCATCGAGGAATAGGCAGATGATGAGCACAGCAGGGATAATACGTTGACTCTTCTCCCTCACAATTATGAACAGCTGGAACATCCTCAGTTTACAACAGGTCTGACACTGCAAAGAAACGAGAACAAATATTTGGAAATCTAATCGCATAATATAGCTGAACGCTGACAAGAGGACCCCGCTCTAGGGGAGTATACTCCTTTATAGCACATGGCCGCTCCGCGAAAGAACAAATTACATGTTATTGAAATCTGCTGTCCTGCTGCCCAGCCTCTCCATGATTGACAAAGGTGAAGTTCAGTCACTCGACTTCCTCAAAGCTTCAGATGTGCTTCTGAAGCAAAGATTAAGAGGTTAGGAAGGACTATGTTTCATACAATGCGATCAGCTCTGTCCCTCAGTTGATATTCGATATTAAACATTGAGGTGTAAAGAATAAACGTGTTTATTTTATACACTTCAGTAAACAGACTGACCTCTCACCTATGTGGAGATATTGAAGAGGAAGACTGGATCTACTCTTCATGAGGAAGGGGATCCAGCATTTTCCCACAAAAACCATTCACAAAAATATACGTTTCCCTTAAATCGATGTAAGGGGGAGCCTGTGGTCCAAAAAGGAGGTGCAGCCCTTACAAAGTGAAAGCTTAAGCCTGCATTTTTTTTTCCATTCAAATACTCGGAATTTAATTGTTCCGATGCATATCTATACTTCAAAGATGAGCCAGTGGTTTTCTTGTGTTTAAGCAACACGGCCAGTGCGATGGGTGAATTGTGTAACATCTGCTGATATGTATCACACCATCAGCCAGACCGACTTCAGCTGTCTTCTGTCCGCTGGTGTCTATTCCCACTAATTCATAGATTCTGCTCCCTCTTCTGGCCAGCAACATAATAAAAGAAATCATTTCCCCTTTTTAAATATGATTTTGAGCATGGGGAGTTGAGAAATGGAAAAGAAAATTCATATTGCTTTGGCAGGACAAAGAGATCTGAGCCGCGCACCCGCTGAATTTCCATATTTGGATTTCTCTGTAACAAAGGCTCGCAGTATTTGTGGTAAAAGCTGAAAAAATAATTACTGGTATTTTTTGTTCAGTTCACTGGATAGTTCTTGGGGGGAGGGTGGGAGAGAGGAAGGGAGGTGCAATGAAGGAAAGACCATTGATCAGCTTTGCTGGATCTTTTTACTTCTCCACGGCACTGTACTGCTCCTTCTCAGTTTTGCACAAAAGAATATTGCAGACCTAAAAAAGGAAATGAGCAGAGATCCCCTCTTTAGGAATAGTAGACTTGCCAAAATGGGCAAGCAGTGTATTAGTTCTAGCAACTACAGCATATGCTCAGAAAGGCCGGTGTTTCCTCTATTTTAGTAAGTAGGATCCAAAAGGTTTGTCTCCAAAGCAGATACTGCAGATTCTGACTCTTTTTTGCCTTTTTTCAGGTCCTCTCACTTCCTTTGGAGGTTAACAAGCACAGACCAGGCATATGGGACGAAGGGCTTTCAAACCTCTTCTGGCCGTTAAAGGTGTCACCAAAAATCCAGCTACTGTAGGAGAAGGTACAAAACCGCTCTACACTGTACATCCAAGACAGCAAAATCTTCTCCGTTGCTTCTTCGAGGACTTCCTTTGAGGAGAGATTTCTTAGGCCTCCCACAGTAGAACTTTGTCTGCTGAAGCTCCCCAAAGCCACGTCAGAGGCGGAGCAGAAAGGACAGCTGAGTGACAGTACAGCTTGCTACCAAGTGTGCGAGGTATGGGCTTGCAACAGAAGCGATATTGGTTTTTACACGGAAAGGAAATTGGATTGAAAATCTCAGTGTATGGTTTTAGCTGACGCATCGCCTGTACACGCGATAATTCATTTGCTCACTGGACATCCAAATAAAGACATGATTCATTCAGCCTTTGCTATCTGCAAATTTTGTAAAATTTCTGGTTTTTACATCGTGTTCATTCCCAGTTGACAGCATCTTATGTATCCTGGTTACTTTTCCTTGGAGAGAATATTCCAGCCTTTTCAGACACCACCTTTCCATTACTTTCCCCTGTAAAGAGAGTGGGAGCTTGATCCACAGCAGAAGACTGAACTGGCACAGTCAGAGCAGCAACCAAAGTTCAAACCAGTCAGAACACCTCTAGCTGCCAACAGTGAACCCAGCTTTAAAATTAAAGCTCTTTCTAAAGCTTCTATTTCCGAATCTACTCTTAGTCATGAACCTGAAACGTTATTAAGCACTAAAAAAGAAATACTCCCCTGGAAGTTGTACGAGCTCTAAGGCTGGACTCTTCTATGGGTCTCTCAGCGGCTGCTAGTCAAACACTTGGGCCCGATTCTGCAATCCTTTGTTCAAGCAGCAGTCGGGGAGGGGGGTGGTGGGGGTGGTGAAAGTTGGCCAGAGAAAGACGTGTGAGATCAGATCTTGTGATAATGGGGAAAAAAAAAATCCACTTTCCATGAAAAGAACCTTGTTTTCAAACACATTCCACAAGGTGAGCAGCTCTTTCAGCCCTTCTGCATATAAGATGAGGCTTTCCCCTCCCGCTGCCCCCCCCCACCCCTGACCCAAGAGTGGGGCTCACAGCCCCCACGCTGCCTGCACCACCTTCTCCCCACGCATCGCTGCGAGAGAGGAGGGGAATCCTTCCCTTGGTGAAACACCTACTCATTGAATAGTTCTTCATTATCTAAGAGATAGCCAGGAAATATTTAATAAATATATTACCCATTGCATCAAAATAAATATCATTTATAAAACATTCATTGTCTTTTGCTTGTCATCATCATCATCATACAGTGTATATAAATGTGCCCAGTACAGATGAGATTTACAAAGGTTTGCCTGAATTTTGTCCCTTAACGCATTCTCCCACTTACAGTAATCATCGCATAAAATGCATAAAAACACAATGCAGCTTTATGCCACCGGCATAAACCAAAGACGAAAGTAAAGATCTTGTGAGAGTACAAAAAGTCTTCAGATCGGAGGAATGGCTTTAGGTACGTCTTAAAGTGGCACTTGCTCCAACTCAACTCTGCAGCATTTTAGAACTGGAGCCAACGTTTACTTGAGAACTCAGAATTACTTAACCAAATAATAGAACATATAAAAGCAAGCTGACTTTTTGGAAAAAAAAATGTTTAATAATACAGTAATAGTTGTAGTATCGTCCAGTAAAGGTGTATTGTAAAAATGTTCTGAATATTAATTTACCTCAGATAACTTTAGAGTTGTAAATACTTGCATTATAGTGAGGTAGACAGTAAAAAAAAAAAAGTTCTTTTCTCCATTATTAGCACAGAATTTAAATCTTGTAATAATATCTTAAGGAAATGATAATGTTAAGTAAGGATGAAATATTTGATTAATGCTTAATTCTGTACAACTCAAATATAAACTTTTAAAAAATATTAGAAATTATAACATTTCGAGTGCATATAATGTTTTGTACATTAAAAAAAGAAATGCATGTTGTTCATCTCCATTTTGCACTTTTCAGTCTGTTTAAATAAACAAATATTTACAACTTTTATATGAACAACAGTGCATCCAAAGCAAAATGTGCATTTTAAATTATTGCTCCTGGTCGAGTCTTTTTATTAGCATTTTATATTATTATTCTCTTCTCTTTTTTTAATTTTTTTTTTCACCAGTTTGTAGCTCTGCGGAACCAGATAAGCCAACAATTCTAGAAATCAGTGGGGCGAAGCCTGGAACTACGAACATAATAGTTACATTAAGAAAGGGCTAGGCATGCTTCGAAGTGCTCTTTCCTCAGGTGAAGCCACAGCTGAGACCAAAGGTGGGAAAGGAACAGAAATCTTACACAAAACGCCTTTTCCAGCACAACATTTGCGTATAATACTGCTGCAGGTTGCGAGGGCTGCCGAGCTAGAGCGACCTAGAGATGCTGGCAATGGCATCCTTGCACCGTTCGGGAAATCCGAAGGAATCTCCTTTCCAATCCACCCAGGTTGCGCTTTCTGTAACACTTCGCTCTTCACAGTTTGTCATTGCTGTTTTAAAATGAAACCTAACTGGTAATTACAATCTCGAGTAATTCTTTTTTTTTTTCCTTCTTTTCTCTTTCTTTTTTTTTTTTTTTTTCCTTTGGGGGGGTGGGGTGGTGGGGGGCCGTAGGCTATTTCTGGCTGGTAATCTTGCAGGAATGTGAAAGAGAGAGGGCAGAAATGAAACAGCCCTTTTCAGAGCAACTTCAGAGAGAGGGCTCGGTCTGCTCCCTCTCCCTCCCCCGACTCTTTTTGTACTTGGTAAATTGACTTCACCTTCGGCGGGAGGAGGACAGATCGCCAGATAAACCCGGGGGGGGTGGGGGGGAAGGGGAGGAGGGAAGGGAAGTGGGGAAGGGACCCGGCGGGGGCCTCGCCGCCTGCCCTGCCCTGCCCGCTCGCCACGGCGCTGCCCGAGCCCCCCGAGCCCCCCGCTGCCGCGGAACACGGGCACCGGGGCCGCCGCCGCCCGCCGCTCCGCGCTGCCGCCCGCCGGTCCCCTTCGCCCCAGCCACGCTGCGGGCGGGCGCGGACCGTCCCCGCTCGCCGCCGGCGCATCTCCGCCAGGCGCAGGCCCGGGCTGCCGTCGAGGGGGGGGATCCCGCCCGCTACCTGCAGCCGCAAGACTCCACCACCATGTCCTCGTACTGCTTGTACACCACGTTGTTGCCCGCGTCGATGTAGAGGATGCTGATGGGAGTCAATTTGGTGGGGACGCAGCAGCTGGGCGGCGTGGAGCCGGGGTCCATGGAGTTCATGAGTGTCTGGATGATGGCGTGGTTCGTCGGCTCCAGGTGGGAGCGCAGCGGGAAGTCGCAGACCCCCTCGCAGTGGTGGGCCTCGTACTCCAGCGGGGCGATAATCCAGTCGTCCCAGCCCAGCTCCTTGAAGTTGACGTGCAGCGGCTTCTTGCTGCAGCGCAGGCGGGACTTCTTGCCGTGCCGCTTGCCGTGCCGGCTGGCGAAGGCGGTGCGACGCTGGCGCCGGGGCGGCGGCGGCGGCGGCGGCGGGGGCGCGCCCAGCTCGGCCCGCAGCTCCCCGAGGAGGCTCCGCCGCCGGGCGCGGGTGAAGACCACCAGCAGCCCCCGCTCCTGCGGCGGCCGCGGCCGGCGACCGAAGCCCAGGCTCCGCAGGTCCAGCCAGCGCGGCGGCCCGCGGTCCGCCCAGGCCCGCAGCTCCAGGCACAGCCGCTTCCCGGGCCGCTGCTCCCGCAGGCCCTGCCGCACGTCGAACACCTCCCAGCCGGCGGCCGGCGCCTCCCGCGGGTCCAGGACGCGGGAGTCCAGCGGGCGCGGCGAGAGGCAGGGGAAGAGCTGCATGTGCAGCGGGGCGGCGGGCGGCGGGCGGCCGCGGGGGGGGCGGCGGAAAAGCCGCAGCTCGGCCCCCACCAGCTCCTCCGTCTCGGAGAGGGTCGATACATCAAACACATACTGCTGCCGCCTCAAGGGAGCGGGCGAGAGATCGTCTGCGAGATAAAAAATAATTACAGTCAGTTGCGCTTGGGGGGGGGGGATCTGCCGAGAGGTCTCCGAGGAGGGGAAGGGCGGGCAGGGCCGCCGGCTGCCCCGCCAGCGCCGCTCCCGCCCGGCTCACCCCCACCCCCCAGCCGGGACCGTCCCCGCAGCGGGACCGGGGGCTCCACAGGGAGCTGGGACGGGGGGAGGGCGGGGAGAGGAGATGGAGAACGATAAAGGGAAGAGGAAGGGAAAGGGAAGGCAGATGGAGAAGGAGATGGAGAAAAGAAGAATGAGAAAAGGAGAATGAGAAAAGGAGAAGGGAGAAGGAGAGGAGAGGGAGAGGAAGAGGAAGAGGAAGAAAAAAGAGCAGGAGGAAAAAGAGGAAAAGGAGAGTAGGTATGGAAGGACCCACTCCAGACAGGAGACTGCTGTCCCACACCAGAGGCAGCCCTTGCTCCACGCACAGCCTCTGCCCATCATCCTCGCCAGCAATGTAGGACTGGCAATGCCTGTGCGTCTGCTTATGTACCTTACGCACACATACATACATATACACATATATATATATTCTCCTCCAAGAGAAAAACCTGGACTTCTTTTTTGACACATTGGTGTACGAAGTGCAGTGCAGAAAGCAAACCAGATTCCCCTGAGCTGCTTTCCAATAAAATGTTTACAACCCAGCAAATACAAAAATTCCCAAAGCCCCTGGGTTTCCCCAGAAGCTAGTAAAGCTTGTGTAGATTTCAATAGTAAAAGTGTCACTGGAGCCTCTGTTCAGCAGCCCCTCGCCGCTTTTCCAAGCTCAGCCCGCTCCAGGGGTAGAAATGGAGACTGAAGAAATATACAGCCCCCTGTTATTTATTGATATCAAAGGTCATCGCGATTCCTAATCAGTGTATTTCACAACCTCGGCTCTACCTGACAGGTCTGGGGGAGCCTCCCGGGTGGCAGGAGGGACAACGGGATGATTTATGCAAACCAAGACCTTCAGAGGCGCCACGGCAATGTAAAACTCAATGCGGATTAACGTGCAGTTAATCAGTGTGGATTAGCATACTCGAAAGTCGCCCTGCGTCGCTGCAACAGGGACGCCACGAGGGAGATGGAGCGTGGACAAGGAGTCCACTCCAGGCCACGGGAGCCCACGGCGGAGCGCACCCGTCCCGCACCCACGCGTGTCCCCGGCTGCGGAGCTGGAGCTACGCGCCGGGGGGGAGCGGTGCGAAAAATAGGTCAGTCCTTCCAAGGCATCCCGGAGAATTTGGAGCCAGGCCCGCCGCATCCCTGCCCCCGCCGCCCGCTGCAGGCTCGGCGGTTTCCCCGCGGGGAGGCTGCCCCTTCCCCGGCGAGGAGCGCAGAGCCGGGGGCCAGCGGCAGCCCGGCCGGCCGCGCACCCCTCTCGGGGACATCCCGGGGGGCAGTCTGCAAAAAGACGCACACAGAGGCCGAAAAATGTCGTCACAGCCCCAGGTGACGACAACAGCTGCTCTGACGATCAGCTGAAAAGTGAAATCCAGCGGGAGCTGCCGACAAGCGCTGGACGGTCTGGGCAGCACTGCAAGGAATGAGAAGGATTTGGCCCATGGGTCGTTTGTAGGTTTGGGGGTGTTTTTGCGCCCTTCACACATTTGTGGCCAGGGGATGAGATGCGCCTGGGTAGCGGGACGAGGGTCTGGCAGCTCGGGAGAGCTCTGGGGCCATTGTTCCTTCTTCAAGGGGGTCCCGGCCAGGACTGGGGGCTTCAGACAGGAGATGTGCATCCCGCGGGCAAAAACGCGCGGGTCCCCTTCCTCCTTCCCCTCCTCTTTCTCCTCTTTGGCTTTCGCTGCGCCCAGCATCTATCAGATGCCCGAGCATCCGACACGGCGCAGACGAGTCTCCTGGCCCCGCCAAGCTGCCTCCAACGATCCAGCGACCGTCGAGGAAACCAGATCAGCGCCTTCCCCTGCCGGGCCGAGCCGGGCCTGGGCACAGCTCTGCTTTTAAGCCATCTCTCTGTCTGTGCGGAGGGGGACGGACGGGACGACGACTCAGGCTTGGTTTCAAAGGAAGATGCTCGCCCTGTTTGGTAGTCCCTGTCGCGATGGGTTGAAAGTGGGGGGAGCGCTGCCTCCAGCCCCCTGTCCCTCCGGAGCAGACATCCCCCCCCTCCCCTCTCCCGGTGCTAATCCTGTCCGGTTCCCCCGCCCTGGGGGCCCCGCATCCCTGCCGGGGTGCGGGAGCAGGGGAGGGGGGAGGGGAGGGCAGCCCTTTCCAGGGGCTGGGGGGACACGGCGGCCCCTCCGGGAACCCTCACGCAGGCGGGCGGCTACGGCGCGGGGACCCGTCCCCCGCGGGGGTGACATCCAGGCGTGCGGGTTAGACGGGAGGGAAGTGGGGTGGATTCCCCGCGGGTCCCCGCTGCTGAATCATAGAATCATAGAATCTTCATGGTTTATAAAGCGGTTTATAAAGGGTCTGCAGAGCCCTGTCATGCGGCGGAGCGGGGAGGAACCAGCTCCGGTCCTGCGGGTGTCAGGGGCTTGCTCAGGGCGTGCGCCTACAACGCACTCCCCAGCAGCATCCTCCGAAGCTCCAGCTTGGAGGAGGTTGAAGGCGTTGCGCGGCCGCTCCGGCTGGCTCGGTGGCATGACAGGTTGGTGACACGGCCAAAAGGCAGAGAAATATGTCCCCGGGCAAGCGGGTCTCCGAGCCGGGTTTAGGCAGCACCGATTCCGCGCTGGAAAACTCCGCCGGTTCATGCAGCTGCCGGCTCCCGCTCCTCTCCCGGAGAGGGGCAGGGCTGACGGTTGTTTCAAATAAGCAGCTTTGAATCCCATCAGATAAACGCTATTTATTCACTCTTGTAACCTAATAATTCCAGATGAATACATAATCCTAAACCAGTACTGGCTCGTTCCCAGCGCAGTCGAGAGGGTGGGAAAAGCAGCGGCAGGCGGGGAGGGAAAGCGGCACCTCGGGAGTCTCCGCAAACCGGGGAGAGACGGGTCTGGTTTGAGGACCCTTTTGTTCCAGCGAAGCTGCCGCCTTCCCAGCACACAAAGAGCGGCAGCAGGGATGGCGTGGGGGCACCCTGGCTGTCCTCTGCCTCCGTGTGAGGAGCACACGCGTCCTGGGGTCTCTTCCTCTTCGGTTTTCCTTTAAACACAAGGAGCGGCTGGGGTGAAACCCGAGGTTTCTAACAGCCAGCTCGAGATCTGCCTTTTTCTCGGGCCAGTTGAGGTTGTCATAATCGTTATTCCCGTTACGGAAATATTCGGAGAGAGCAGCAAAGTCGCCTCACATCCAGACGGGCTGGGGAAAGCCACACTGCAGAAAATGCACTGAAGGAGTGGGTTTATATTTGTAACGTTAATTTCGATTAATGTTAGTTACGCAGTAAGTATGCGTATTGTTTCGACTCTCCGTGGTTTATTTTTTCGAGCGGAGATCAAATATTGGGAGCGGAAAGGCGGGGGAGAGGAAGGGAGCAGATCTGTCTGGGATTTAAGCATGTGTGAACGGTGGGGAGCCCTGCTCCGCTCTGCCCTTCCCAAAACGCCGGGGCAGTCGGAGTGCCCTGTGCACCGGCGGGGCGGGCGGGGACCGGGGGGGGCGCGGGCCGGGGGGGCTGCGCCGAGCCCCCGCACGCCTCCTGCCCTGCTTTCCTCTGCTTTGCGGTGGCGGAGGTTTTATCATCTCCGAGGTTAAATGAATGACTGGGTCGGGACGTTTCCTTTAACTCCCTGTGTGAACCCTCTCCCGCTCCTCGGCTTCGCTTTCTCGCCGGCAGCCGGGGCTTTGAGGCGAGCCGGGGGTTAACGAAGGCTACACAAAGTTTCCCTTTTCATGGCAGATCAGGTACTGGGCTCCCAGCCAATTCATCAGGGCTCAGATCTTAACTTTACATCACTGCAAATTATACCCAAACCACATTCAAGAAGAATTTTCCCATTCCCAAATTCTCTTTCAAGCCGTATTTAAACTCGCAAACCAAAAGCACATTTGCAGTTTAAAGACCCTTTGCAGGCGCTCGCTCAACAATAATCTGGAAATTAAAACATATATCCCTCGTAATTGCGAGGGGCTGCCCACACGTTGTCTGCAGAGTCGCAAGGCTGACAGGTATTTCTTTCGGAGCATTACCCGAGCTGTGGAAACAAGGGGCTGACTCTCCATGTGTGGTATTTCTCCCGGTTTCAATTCCGCATCTCCCAGCGCCTGCCTCGCCGCGGTTTTTTATTACACCGGGTGATTAGATTTAAATGTTTCGTTCGCTTCGCTATCGGGTAACTGGGAAAGACCACACCTTCTTCGGACGAGCTCCCAATCCTGCCAAAACCCCACCGAGCTGATGGAGGGCTGTTTCCTTTTTTTTATTATTATTTTTTTTTTATATTCCCTGGAGCGGGGAGGCACCTGGCTGCGATGTACCTTTGATAACCGCTTTACCCTACCTGCGCCGGGAAGGCTGCCCGCCCTCGCACCGCTCCCCGGCTCGCCGCTGCCGACGGCCGCCTCCCGCCGCCCGTCGTTCCCACGAGCGACGCTCGGCCCTCGGACACAGTGGGACCGCCGCAACACCCCCGGGGCATCCCGCAAGTCTCCGTCCCCCTCGTCCGCCGCCATCGCCCCAGGAGATGGCCGAGGCGGAAAGGGGCTCCCTTGGGGGGGTTCTACCTGCTGTAACAGAAGTTAACAGAGTCCCCTTCCCTTTCCCCGTTTGCGGCCGTTTCGCTACCCGAAATACTTCGATCGAGGGAGGAGAAATCATTTCTGCGAGGTTATTCTTGTTGAGAAAATCGGACTGAATATTCCCAGCGCTCGGAGCTAAGGAGCGGAGCGAGGGGACGCTTTGGAGGATACTTCTGAGCGATATATGTGGAAGCGCTGTGATACAGCAACACAACATACAGATCTGGCCACAACTAGCAAGGACTGAAACGTCCCCTTTCGCTCAGACACCAGACTTCAGGCACGCCAGGACGCCCAATCTCAGTTCCAGCCTGCCCCGAAATCGCAAAGAAACGAGCATTTCTCCGATCGGCCGCTTTTTTTCCTATAGGACTACGAAGCGAGGAGGAAAATGTGGAGGGCGAGGCGCCCGGCTGCTGTGCCCAGCGCCGGGCTGGCCCCGGGCTACGCCGCGTTTTCTCCCCGCGGGCCGCTCGGTTCCCGGTTGTGGCCAGTCCGAGCTGCGCCACGGCATCGCCCCGCCGGCGGCGGAAACTGAGCAGCCCCGAAGCGGAGAGCTCGGTCCTACCGTCCTCAAAAAGGGAAAAAAAAAAAAAAAAAAAAAAAAAAAAAAAAAAAAAAAACCGGGGCCCTCTTAGCAAGCCCCGCAGGGGGGGCTTCTGGATTTAAAAATTAAAAATAAAAAAACAGGGTCGTGTTCGAAATCAGCCACCGGAATGGCTTGATAGGCTTTAATTTCTCCTTCCCGTTGGCAGAGCGGCTCCGCGGCCGCGCGCCGCCCCGCCGAGCTACCTGTGCCGCGGAGCGGCCGCGGGGCCGCGTCCCCCGGCGCTCGCGGGCTCCGCTCTCCCCACACCGCCCTCCGCGGCCCGCTGCGCTGCTCTGCGCAAACCCCCGTGCCTTCGAAAAAGAAAGCAAACAACAAAACTAAATTAAAAAAAAACCCCAACAAACAACAAACCCTCCGAAATCCCGGATTTTCAACGGAGAGGGACGAGCAGTGCGTCCGCAGCTCCCGCGGGGACGCGCCACTGCCCGCTGCGCTCCGCGCCCCAGCCCCGCGCTCCGATCCGCTCCCTTCCGCACCTCCGGGCAGCGCGGGGGGTGGGGGCTGGATGGGGGAACCCCCCAAAAAACCAAATATCCCTCAGGCGCAGGCAGCGCGGAGCCGCAGCCCGCTCCCCGGCCGCCACCGGCCCCCGCGCTGCCGGATCCGCGGGCGCGGAGGCTCCGCCGGGCCGGGCCGCTCACTCCTTCCGCGGGCGCACGGCGGGGATGGGAAGCGGCTGCTCGCTGCCGCGCTCCGGCCGTCTGGTCTGCATTAGTGTTTTTATAAGGGGCTCAAACAAATCGAATACAAGGTCACCAAATAATTAACAGTTGTGAATTCCCTCCTTCCCCATTAAAATACTTCCCTGCTTATATTTCATTTTCCTTCTGCCAACGACAACACTGCCTGGGCAAAGGCGCTGCACAGATTACACTGTATTGCAGCTTTCCGTCCACCCAGAAACCCGCTGTTTTGCATAAACATGTTGCACTAGATGAACTTCAAGTGGGATTTACGCTCTTTTCTTCTGCCACAGGCACAGCCGGGCCATTTCCAGCTTCAGCACACGGGACCCCCCTCCTTCCTCCTGTCCCCTCTCCGCACCCCCCTCCCGACCCTAACGGCAATAGCCAAATAACGACGGTAGGACCCCTGCCCATCTGAATCAGCTGCCTTTCGACGGGAACACGAAACTGCAGAAAGAAGACGGTGAGGGAAAAAGGAGACGATCTCGACCCATTTCGGTCTTCCCGTCCCTTAGGCGCGGAGCTCAGCATTCCGTATGCGGGAGCCCGGCCGCGGTACCGCGGCTGCGGGCAGCTCTGCGGACACAAAAGGGAAAGGCGAGGTGAACCCACGGCAGCCGGCCCCTGTGGCATTCCCTTCCCACGGGAGATCCCTTTGAAAATCGCGCTCCCTCGCACCCCGGCTATTTCTTTTTTGTTTTCGGTTTGTTCCGAGACGCGCCGCGTTTCTTGCTGGCTGTGGATTTGCTTGCTTATAGCTCCTTTCTCCAGCTCCCTCCTGCTCTCTCTCTTTTCTCTTTTTTTTTTTTTTTTCCTCATTTTTTTCCCCCCTCTGCCTGGTGGAGTCCTTGCAGCTCCTAATTGTCCTGCCTAACTGTGGAGCTCCAATGCTGGGGGTCCTGAGGCCAGCGAGAGCACCATCTGCGTTTTAATGAGTTACTTCATGTGCCAACAGTAATTTTCCTACATTCAGCTAGGTCCTGTCTGATCTTGCGACCGTAACAAGGGGGAGCGAGTGGGGGGCGGGAGGGGGTGGAGAAGGGGGAATCGCAAACCCTTTCCCCACTTTCTGCGCCCTTTTTCTACCGCTGGGGGGGGAAATATATATATATACATATATATAAAGCAGTAGTGTGGCTTTCTCCCTCTCGAGCTAGCCTGAAAGCGATCTTATTAGCTTCGAGAGGGAAGGAAAGACACAGCAGGCGAAGAGGAGCCGTTGCTGGTGTCCGCCCCGAAGCGCTGTGCCCCTCTGGGCTGCGGCGGGCGGTGGGACGGGCTGGCTCCGGGGCCGGGCGGCCGGGGGCTGCTGCCGACAGGAGGCGGCCGCTCAGCTGCCTTTCCCGCGGGACGCTTCCACGGACACCACAGCAGCCCCACGCCGTGAGGGAAGGGCCTTTCTCGGCGGGATTAAAAGCTGCTTCGGGCTCCTCTCCTGGCTGCCGGTCCCCCCGAAACGCTGCGCTGAGGGATGCCGTGCGGGCAGGAGGGAGGGCCACCGCCGTCTCCCCCGGAGCTGCCGCTTAGGTAAAGAGCAGCCCATCTAATTGGGTCAATTTGGGCGGCTATATTGTCTGCAAATGAATTGACAGAAATTCCGCCCCCCCCCCTCCCCGCTTTCCCCGAGCAAAAGCTGTTCATCATCAGCACAACTCCAGCTCGCCAATTAACTGGGCTAGGAGCCCACGGGGAGGTGGGCAGTAAAATAGCTACCACTTCAGAGGAACGGAAGCTCTCTTGAAGTTTTTTGGTGATGTGCCATTGGCTGGTCCGCTTCATTATGGGAGACTAGACAATATTTGATATGTTATGACATGAACACTCAATTAGATCACTGAGTTGAAATACTCCAATCAGTGGCTTGATGCTAAGCAACCCTCAGAAGGTCCAGCAGAAGGTCACAGCCTGTGACACATCAAATCAAAATCAATGGGGAAAAGTGAGGCTTTTCCTTAATCAAACCAGGACTTCTGTTAGCAAATCACTTCCCCGGGAGTAGAATCTCCCATGCAGCAAGATGAGATAAATTTGTTAAATTAACTGTCTTTCTTCTGGTTATCAAGAATAAGATGATCTGGAGCGCGGCTCTATTTCCCCGCGGCTGGCAGACTTAGCACCCCGTTTGTTTCCTCTCCAGCGGGGAGAGCGGGCCGGCGCCTTTCTGAGGGCTGAACTTTTGAAACCGTATTTCTAGAAAGCGACTCCTCTCCCACTCCCCGCCCTCCTTCCCCCCCCCTTTTTCACAGCGACGAAGAAAACAACCCCCGTAGGGCGAAGGCGGAAAGCAAAAACCCGGTGTCCCCCCTCCCCTCGGAAACGGCTGGGCGCTGCCGAGCGCGGGGGGCACCCACCGTGGGCGCTTCCACGCACCCACTCGAGCCCAAAGGGGCGGGACGGGCACCGGGGCGGGAGGGGAAGAGCCCCCCGGAGCCCCTCAGCGGGGGAGTGCCCCCCGAACCCCCGAGGCGATGGGGCAGGGGGCTGAGCCGTGGGTGCCGGGAGGAGGAGAGGGTTGGTTTGGGTTTGGTTTAGGGAGCGAGCGGCTCCTGTAGCTCCAGGGAAGCGGGAGGTTTTCCCGGCGCTGCGTTTCGCCCTGGAAGGGCTGGGAAGCGGGGAGGTCGGCGACCTTCCCCGGCTCCCGGCAGCTGCGGGACGCCGCTGCCAGCCGCCGGCAGGTACACGGGCAGGGTCCCGCGGGGGGCGCGGAGAGAGGGGAGGGTCTTCAAATCGGGGAGGGGGAGAAGGAAAGAATGCATAACCTTCATTAATTAGTTTGTCGTTAATGGCTCACAAATCAGGGTAATATTAAAAAAAAAAAAAAAAAAAAAAGAGGGCATTTTGAGGGAGAGGAACTTCTCTTTTCCTCTGGATCGCCGAGAAACCTCCACCCGCTGCCCGGGGTACGAGCTATAAAACAACGAGAGAAAAGCAAAGCAGGGCCCCGGCCGGGGCTGCAGGTCGCGAGAGGGTCCCGGGAGCCCCGCGGCACCGGTGCCGCCCGGGGAGAGCTTGGCTGGCCCTGGGGCTCCGCCGCCCGCCCCGTCCTCTCCCCGACTCCGGGCTCTCCGCCCCGGGGCAGCCGAGGGCCTGGGGGAGCGGACCCACCGCCACCCCCGGCCCGGCAATGGGTGAGGGCCAGTCCCGCACACACCGGGCGGGAAGGAGGTAGGATGCGGCCCCGAAGCGAGTCCGGGCCGCCCCCCGCTGAGCCCCGGGGCCGGGAGTTACCTGGGCTCCAGGCTGCCCCCCCACCCATCTCCGCAAGCGGAGCCGGCTGCGTCCCAGCCCCGGCGCTTTCAAACGGGGCTGGTGCTCTTCCAGGTAACCCCGATAAAGCGACCCTAGGCGAGAGCAGCCTGAGGCAGCAAATGTTTGCCCTCGGTCAGTTTGAACTTTCTATTTGCCTTACAGCCGCAGCGATAAGAGCGATCCTTTCTTCGGCAGGCGGAAAGAAACTAGAAGAGCGATTTTTTTATTTTTTTTTTCAAGGTTGCTTTTACACCCACAGTGCGCCTGCAAAGCTGGGGCGTGTTTCCCACCACCCCGTGATGATTCGGGGACGAACACGCGTGTTTCTCGCACGCAGCATTTACGGTCCGGGTTTAGCGCCGCGGGGCAGATTGTTTTAAAATAAAACAACGTGATCCACAATTTACCGAAAGATCCGCTTTTCCGCAATACCGGGGGGGCGCGGGGGGAAACACCAGTGACCGATGCAACGCCTTCCTCGCCTCCCCAGCGCCAGGCTCCGCGGGACGGCAGCCGCGGAGCGCCGCGGGAAGGGGCGCCCGCAGCCCCGGGGGGACGGTGAGGGGCTGGGGGGGAAAGGGGGGGGCAGAACTTACCTCGTCCCCTGTCTACAAAACTAGTGATGGTGTTGGCGGATTTGGACGACTGAAAAAAGCTGGCGTTGATGCCCAGTTTCTCCGCGATGGAGTAAGTCCTGAACAGAGACAGCATGTACTCGTGGGGTTCCGCCCGCGGCAGCGCCCGGCCCACGGCGTGTCCCCCTTGCCGTGGGCGGTTCTCCCGTGGGGACCGCGGCACCCTGCGGCCCCGTCCGCCCTTGGAGGAGGCGGCGAGCTCCGAGGCGGCGGGGAGGGAAGCCGGGAGGCAGCAAGGTAAATCCCAGAGGAGGCTGGCGAGCAAGGCGGCGGAGAGCAGGGCCCGGCGTGCATTCATAGCGAGAGGCGGCGGCGGTGGGGAGGAAGAGGAGGGCGGCCCGACGTGCGGCTCCGGCGGCCCACGGAGCGGCGCGGGGACTGCGCGGCGGCGTGGCGCGGAGCGGGGACTGCACCCGGGCGGGCTCGGCCCGCAGCAGCCCGCCCCGCCCCGTGGGTACCGCCCCGCCGCGGACCGCCCCGTGGGGGCACCCAGCCCGCCCCCGCGGGGCGGTGCGCGGCGGGGCGGGACACCCCGCCGTCGGGTGCTCGGGGGTCCCTTTGCTCCCCCCTCGCTGCGGGCTCCACGCGGGAAGTGGACACGGGGGACGGGAGAGATGCTGCAGGTCTCGCTGCCACCCGTCGGGTGCCGCGTGTCACCGACCGAGCAACCCATGGGAGCATTTAGGTGCTGCGGGTGCTGTGGGTTCGCGTGTGGGCAGGCTCCGGCAATGCAAATGATCTTGCTTAAGCCTCTCTCTATTCCCACCACTACGTGCCTGCCGAGAGCTTGGCCCAAAGCAGGGGTCTCTCAAGGAGAATTTGGCAGAAAGTGGGAGTCTCACCATGGGATGCACCAGGGCCCAGGTAGCAGGCAGCTTTGGGGCAGGCCCTGCCACTCATCAGAGAGAGAAGGGAAAGCGTAGGAGCAAAGAGGCTAAGCAAGGCACAGATCCTCCTTGCGCTGGTCCTCCAACGCTCCACTGCTGTCTTCTGCAAGAGGATTTATCCATCCCTTTTCATTTGGCTTTTCAGAGGAACACCCCCCAATATAAGACTTGTGCCAGCTCTCCAAATGGTTTCATGCAACTACCTACTATGATTCACAGCCATGGAGAAAGCATGGCAACAAGCTTCTGTTACCCTACCTGTCCTGTCCCCTCCTTGCTTCTTCCCGACCTCCTTCTCGTGCTCCTGCCTCAACCATTGCACTGCTGCTGCTGGCAGCCAACCTCGTCTACTTCCCCGCATTCTTTCATAGAATCATAGAATCGTAGAATCATAGAATGGTTTGGGTTGGAAGGGGCTTTAAAGATCATCTACTTCCAACCCTCCTGCCATGGGCAGGGACACCTCCCTCTAGACCAGGTTGCTCAAAGTCCCATCCAACCTGGCCTTGAACACTTCCAGGGCTGCAGAAGTGTTCCTTTGCCCTGGGCTGAGCTTCTCTGCTGTTCTTTCTTGATCTTCCCCCACTGTCCCCCATTCTCCATGTCTTCCTACTTCTCCTACCTGTCCCAGCTCTGCCACTGGTGGATTTTCCTCTCATTCCAGCCAGAGGTGCTGCAGCCTGAAGGTCACATGTGTTTAGCAGTGAAAGCTTAGTCTATAGCAAATAAAGGGAATTTGTCTTTCACCCCGGGTTGAATCTGACATCTCTGACCACACTCCTTCATCAGCAGCTGTTCTTTGTGGACCGTGCAGTTGTACATCGAACTTTCTTGTCTTTTTCTTCCCCCTTCTCATTTTCCATCAAGAGAGGGCAACTCATGCGGGACTTTTGGCGCCACTTCCAGTGCAACGCACACATCAGTGTGTGCCTGCTCCTGGCAGACCCAGCCAGGGCATATGGAGCAGGCATCTATCCTGGTAGGTCCTAGTTGGCCTGTGGCAAGCTCAGTCCCACCATGCTCCCCAGCTCTTGGGCAGAGATGTTAGGGGAGATAAGGACGGTGAAGGGGACATTCAGATCAAAAGAGCGTCTCAGATTCCAAGTGACCCAGGCTGCATCTGCACTAGGGAAGAAGATAACTCCAAGGCTGGGGCTCACAACCCTTCACACATGGCTTAGTGAGTTCCCTGGCGTGGTTTTCACCCATGCCAGCTAGCATTTTCCCAGCTAGTGCCCAGGCCTGTTACAAGTTAGGGCTTGTGCCAGGGCCTGTCCCTAGACAGCCATTTGGATGTGACCATGTGGATGTGGGACGCATCGTGTAGCTTGGATTAGAGAATGGGGCCCATCATTGCCTTGGCTTCTTTTTAGTAGGATAGATGTACTGCGAGGCGCTGGCAGATGAACTGTGAAGAAACAGTGCTACAAAAGAGTATCAGTGACAGCGCAGAAATGAGGCAAGTGTTCTGCAAAACCAATTTCCACATTTCTCCCTCCCGTTTTTTTCATCCCCTTTTATTTATTGTGCCTTCACTCCTCCTGTCTAACCCCTGGCTTTCACAGCTGCCCTCCTGACCGTTTGCCTCCCTTTTCATCAGCTGCTTTCTGCGCTGGGACCTTCCCCTCCTCTGTCTGTCCCTTCGGCTTCACTTTTCTGATGCTTCACTTTTGTTACTTCTGGTCCCCTTTGCCGCTCCCATCCTTTCTGCTCTGTACTTAGCATTTTGGCTATTTTTTTTTTGTTTGCCATGACCCAGTTCCTTCCGGAGCCTTATCATCACTTTTTTGTTTCCTTCTGCCCCTTTTGTGCCCTCTTCACTTATTCCGCGCTCCTGTCTGCTATCTCCAATCAGCTGCCCGGCTCCAGTTTCTTCTCCGCCAACTTCTGCCCAACCCTAGTCCCCCAGGCTCTTTCTTTTCTATCCTGCTGCATTTCATTGTCCTATTTTCCTTTTCTGATATTGTTTCCACTTCCCACATCCCCTCCTTGTGGTCCCCAGTGCTGCTGTTGCACGGCTGCCCTTTCCTACTCCCACCCTGCTGGTTTCCAGGGTCCCCTCGCCGCTCCCGGAGTGTCTGTTCCCTTCCTGCCTTTGTCTCTCGGTCTGTCTCTCCTCTTCCCTCTTTGTTCTCAGCTTTTTCCTCCCTTGGCCTCCTCCTCTCCCAAGGGAAGGTGGTTTCATACTAATGCAAAGCTGCAAGGGTCGAGTGGTCTCCAGAGCAACTTCCATCAGCCCCATTTCATTTCTACCTGCTGCTTTTGTGTGTTTTAACACGTTCTCTAAAATTGACTCAGACAGCAGCTTTCCACCCCCGCTTCTTTATTGGGGGGCTGACCCGAAGCCCTCTGCAGAAAACGGGGGCCATTCCCCCATCTCCGGGGACCTTTCGGGCAGCACAGAGGCCGGGGGAAGCTCACACCCTGTTGTTATCACTCCGGGACAGCGATGCTTACCGGGTGACAGCCTACACAGGTAGCAGTAACAGCCATAAAGTAGGCAGTGCTGCTCTCCTGCCTGTTTCTCACAGCGTTGGGCCCCATTGCTCAGGGTGTCTCTTTGCCACTTCGGAAGACAATGCCATTGTTCAATATAGATAATTGCCAGGACAGTCACTTAAGGGAATGACAGAGCATAGGGAACTGAGGAGATGTAGCAATCGTGGTGCCTTATGCAGCTACGCAGTCAGACCACCGCAAGGGACTTGAATATATCAAGCCATCTTAAGAAGTTTTGGTTGTGATTGGCATTGAGGGAACCGTGTGGAACCGGACCTGGGAACAACAGTCAGGAGCGGGCACCTTGTGGGGCAGCACGTGAATGAGTCAGTGCCTGCAAAACACTTGGGATCTCGGTTTTGGAGCTCGGCAAAGGGTGTAATAACAGCAGCAACAACAATAAGAAGAATAAAATAATAGCGGCCACCAGAAAAGAAGAATAGCATTTTTTAAAATTATTTCCTTTCCGGTTTTCTCAACAATAAAAGTTGGCTGGATTTCAGTTTATAATTGCATTATAAATATTTTGTAACAATTTTTTTTTTTTTATTTCCAATACATTTTTCCAAACTAAAGCAATTTGGGGACGCTTTCTAAGCTGCAGTTTTAGAAAGAGTTTCATGAATTTCATTGCACTGGAACACACAGATTTCACATCTTTCAAATTTATTTCTTTCTGTGAATTTGATATTCTGGGCAGGGTGTGCGGGAAATACCGGAGGCAAAATTTGAAAGACAGGCTACAGTGAAAATAAAATGTCATTTTTTTCACTCTGGAAGTTTAATGGAAATTTCTCTTATTGGAACCGTAAAATGAGCAGCAATGTTAAGGACTAGTGTCAGAGGTTAAAATTCATCCCTGCACAAGTGGTCAAGCCAAGGCCTAAGCAACCCTAGTTTGAACTCTGTTTTCTAGCCTTTTGGAAGACTTACTGCAGTGCATAAGTGACATCAGTACAGAGCCGATCAGTTTGTAGACAGTCCCTCTTAATCTCCTTTATTCTTTTACAGCTAGGTTGTGGCTTATTTTAACATGAACGATCTTTTGTAGGGTTTTTATTTCTGCAAACCAAAATCATTCTTTATTAGGATGACTAGGAAATGTACCCACTGAAAGTATGGGCTTCTTCCCCCTTTACCACAAAAAGCTCCGAAAAGGCCGTGGTCACACCACATAATCAGGGGGTAGGGATTCCTACTGGCAGAGCAGTTAGCACAACATTTTCTGAAGTGCCCGTGTAGTCCGTATGTGTTGGTTTTCAGCCTCCACAAGCCTCAGTTTTGAAAACAGGACTTGTCTTTCCGAGGCTCCAAATCTGAGGCATTAAGCTCCTCTCCCTGCCTCCCTCCCGACTGGGCTGCCCTGCTCTCGGCTAGGAGCATCCTCAGGGAAGAAGCACTGAGCTCCCTTCTCTGCTGCCTGCATCCTGGACAATCACATTAGCCAAACATATATATTTTTTGCTTAATACAGCAAACCATCATTTTATTTTTTTTTCCTGGTGTATTTGTTTCAGCCTGCCCGCTCCCCAAACTGTTAACGTAAAACTTGAAAGTCTGAGTGTACCGAGAATTTTAACTGTCAAAACTATTGCGTGTGAAGTAACAGGAGGTGAAGGAGTGTACCCTAACAAATAGGGTTGCTTTAGGAGAGTCTGAACCAGCTCCCTTATTGGGGTCCTCCAAAGAAAGTTCTGTTTCGTTTTCCAAGCACCCCGCGAGGGATCTGTGCCTTTCCTGGCACCCCACGGCCCGCGGGGCTCATCCAGGGGAGTCCCCTGTGCTCTGGCTTGGCGGAGGCTTCTGTAGCCCCACAGCGCAGGGACGGGCTTTCCCATTTCTCTTACTTTTCCTCCTGCTTTTGGCAGTGAGTCTTTTCACAAGAAAAGTCGGGAGAAGTAGCAGGGCTAACCCTACGCGCCACTGTTGCTTTTTACGGCGTTTTATTTTGCCACGAACCAGTGGCAATGTTGCTTCTCTGCGAGCTCTCTGCATTTTTGTCACTGCCTTCGATTAGAAACATATTGTCTCTCGCTCACAGTTAAAAAAACTTAATATATGGGCACGAAGAGTGAAGCCACTCCTGCATTCTTGGTGCGTCAAAACACATCCTGACGTCAGGGAAAGAAACTGCAGCGTATAGAGCGCGAGAAAGGGAAGGGGTTTGCAAGAGCAGTTCGGCTTGCACTCGCTCTGGCATAGAAAATTAAAACGATGTAGGAAATTGTCCTTCCTGTTTAGAATAGACCTGGGTTTGAAAAATTACTGCTAACTTTGTAAACATTAAAATAGAAGCAATAAAGATGTGAAATTTCACACAGGGGATCTACAATGTTTGTATAATTATAAGCATATGGTTACTTTACATGAGGTCTCTGTTATACTTTTATTTACTAGTGCTTGGGGAAAACAGAGGTTCTCAAATTTAGTGTTTATTTACATGTATAGGGAATGTCACAGTCCCCATTAACCTGTCATAATCTGTGTTTCTGTCTCGGAGCTCCAGCTATATAAACCGAACCCCCGGTTTTGCTATCATTTCTATTTTGTTCAGCTATGCTGCTAACTCAGACAATTTCTGTCGTTTCTGAATAATGTATATTCTCCTGCCGGTGGCAGGATGGGAACCGCTTGGCACCTCAGCGCCTGCTCATTTCAGCTCTTGGGGGGGCGGAAAGTGAAAGGCTGTTGCTTCAATGCAGCTTTCTCTCTTCTGAGGAATTTGGTGGCACTTTAATTTATTGTTTTCTTTTTAATCTGACTTTCCGCTAGGCTGCAAACCCAGCCGTGGAGGATACTCAGCATTTCTTCTTCGGTGCCGAGTATCCACAATTCCTAATTTTGTAGGACATAAAAGGACCTCAGCCCCAGCAGGATCCAGCCCTCCGTTTTTGGGCTGAATTATACCATTTGTTGTCTTTAATACTTAGTGGCCATACTTCCAGGGCTGCTCTTTGCTTCAGTGCAGTGAGTGCAGGAACTCACATCCGAATAGTGACTTCTGATCTTAGAAAAAACTGTGGAATAATTTCCAGACATTTCTTGCACTTTTACATTCTACGTAGGGATACTTGAAGTTTCGATGAGCTAGATTTAACTGTGGGTTTTGCGGGTTTTTTGAGGGTGAATACCCCAACTCAGGCGTCCGGCGTTGGCTTTGCCCAGGCTGGTGCTGTGAAATGATGTTCTGTCGTGATCACAACCGCCCCTTCTGCCTAGAGGGGGACAGGGACATAACAACAAATTTGTTTTTTTAAAAAAATGAAGGTGTCTGTACAAAGCATGACATCACCACAGTTTGGCCTAACGGCACGAAGGAATTCAGTTGCATCCTTTTATTTTACAATTCCCTACAGCGTCCTCTCATTTCCCTTGCTTCCCTCTCATCCCTTCAGCACTGCACGGGCTCTTTGAGCATGGCAGCTGGGTTTTCTTGCAAGCCCTGAGGTGACTTTAAGGCGTCTCAGTTACTGTTCTGCTACGGGTGTTGGGATGCAGGCGAGTGGCTTACCTGAGACCCCGACGATGCGGGTACCAATCTCAGCTGTACTCACACTACCTCAGGAGTTTCACTCCATCTCCCCTTGCTGCTGTTTCTACCTCATTCTTTGTTTCAGCTCCAAATTCTTCAGGACAGGGGCTGCTTCCCACCATAGCACTGCTATTTAATTTTTTTCTTGGTAAGGCAAATTTAGTTTTCCCTTATATTTCTTCAGTTCAAAGCAGTCCGCCAGTGCCAGCTCTGCCAAGCCTGCTGGGTGTTGTTTATTGCCCTCCTGGTCAAGGTCCTCTGTGGTTCCCTGCAGCCGTTTCCCCTAAAGAAATCCCTTTAGGAGCAGCGTAGGAGCCTCGCCGCACACTGACGCAAACCAGGGAGTGCCAATTGAGCAGCCTCTGGCAAAAGGAACCCACTCCTGGGAAGTACAAAATTCACATTGATCCTTGTTAATGTTTTGGTGTCAGAAGGAGCCGTGCTGCAGCAGTCCCCAGGCTGGGGACGCTTCCTGATCTGTGGAGGTTATGCCTGAAGACGGTCACAGGGCAAGGGGAGGCACAGGCTGAACTGTGCGATGGCGACAGCCGTCACGTTAATTCCACTTTTTTCCCCTCTATTCTTTTATTTTGTTGGGTTTACAGAGGAGGGAGTGAAGCGCAGAGGGAAAGAGGAGCGTATCAGGGAAAGAGAGGAAAAGACAGGCTGGCAGAGGTTTTATATCACAAGGTCAGCTGTCGGCTGGATCTTCCCTGTTGCTGAGAAGATCAGTAAATAGAGGGGCACCCTTAGTGCAAATTCACCTCCATCTCAGAAAACTCTGAAAACCTCCATCGCACACGCTGCAAGTGCTCCTTTCCCTCTGCATTTCCATTTTTGCTTGTTAAAATCTCTGTAATTAAAATCTCTATGGTGTGAGAGATGGGCACAGCGAGGGGAAGCCGCTGACTTTCCCCGGGGAAACAGTTAAACTCTTTCTCCAAGGGTGCAGTGCCACGGCACACAGCCCCACACTGAACCCCTGTCCGCATCCTTTCTCCCTCCCAAATTAACTCAGTTGTTCTGCTGAGTAAAAGATGATTAAACAAGCAGTAAGATGTTATCGTTAGAGGCTTCCTATTAAACTATGACTATAAATACTGGCACCGGGAGCATAAAGCTTCCTCAAGCTAAGCATGTTAGCAGCTAATGTTTCCTTAAACATCGTCCACAAAATGCATTGGCTGACCAAAATGTTTGTCAGCTCTACCTCTTAGGAAACCAAGCCGGTTTATTTTCAGTTCCTCTGGCTGCCTTATATTTAGTGCAGTACTGTGGTTATCTTTTACATAAAACTGCATCGTTAAATAGATTCCCCAAACGATTTCCAACACCACAAAGGCAAAAGACATACAAAGGAATGCCGAGGCTGAAAAAGAAGCGCTTGACAGTCAGAGCACAGCAAAAACCTCTTGCCTATAGCATATTTTGATTCTTTTGCAGCTTCACCATAATTCTGGATTCCCTTATTTGAAATGATTATTCTGGGATTAATTAAGTCCGCCGGTTCCGATCCTTGAGCTACTGACTGGTATGTAAGCACAGCCTTTATTCTTTTTTAACTTTTTTTTTTTTTCTTTTCTTCTCCTATATATAGGAAGAGTGGTAGCCAGCCAGCACAACCCCAGTGTGCCGCAGTGAACAAAGAGCTCTAAAGCAGAAGTGGATGTCGGAGCATCGCTCCTCCCTGCCGATGCCAAGGCTGCCCTGGCACAGGGAATCCCGCTCCTGCTCCTCCTACCCCCACACGCGCACAGCCGCTGTCGTGGCCGAGCGCCAGCACGGCAGGAGGGAACGGGGATCGACGGCAGACTAAAAATACTAGTGCATTTAAAAGCAGAAAATGTGGGCATTGCTTTTATCCTGGGTGTTTTGCCTATGCCAATCAAGCAGGAAAAAAAAAACCCTTTGGGAAAGCCAAGCTGAAGCTGTGCAAACACTGCAGATAACACTGTGCTCGCTGTGGGTGAGACAGAGAATAAACGTGCCATTCTTTTGGAGGTGCTGGTTTGCCTCTGAATTTCCAAAGTCTGGAGAGATATATCCATTCCGGGCTGGAGCCCAAAGCCATCCGCAGGCAAGGGGAGTCTTGGCTGGGGCGGAGGGTCGACCTTTTTGTGGCAGGGCTGCTCTACAGTGACCAGAAAAGAGCTGCTGCCATTCAGTCCGCATCCCCTTTGCACAGGGAAACGCGTAAACGTTGCTCCCGCTGACATTAATGGGAATTATGGTTGCAGTTTAACTTCCTCACATGCCAAGGTATCCCACAGGTAACGGGTGTGGGTGTATGAATTAGTTCTTAAAGCTGCACGCATTTCTCCTCTTTATAAAAGAAGACCAGGCACTCTATAACTGCTATGAACAGGCTGTCTGAAAGGTGTTTTATTAACTTAAGTTGGGGCAGAAAATGAAACTGAAAAGAATACGACTGCATATTAAACTACGCGAAGTGGTCATGACAACTGGGGATCTTGGTATCATAAAATTTTAACAGCTGGATGCAATCAGTAGGGATTTTCCCTTTTTCTTTTTTGTTAAGCTTAAGGAAGAAAGCGGGGGGGGGGTGGAAATAAAAAAAGAAAAGCTTCATTTTACTCGAGCAAGCTCTTTATCCAGCTCAGCTTTCTTTGCTTAATATCAGAAGTTGTCTTTACTTCTCCATAAATCTCAGCACTGCCTGCACTTGGCCGATGCCATCCCCTTCCCGGGGCAAGGATTCCACAGCAGAAGGTGTTCAATATCTTCAACAGCAGCATGACAAGGAATGTAAAACAGAGAGATGCATGTTGTAGAGAGAGTTCCCCAGCGTGAATACAATTTTTAAATCTCACCGAATAATTAATCGACATCAATTTTTGCCTCAAAATTCACCAAGTGTCATTTGCGCCTGAAATCCCACAGTATTTCTTCAGCAAAAGGACTAAGTTCCAGGGCAAGTCAATAGAAGCACTTCACTGTCTGGCAGGGCATCTTCTACTTCATCGCATGAAGCCACAGCCCAGGCTTTCCCTTATATATATTTCTTTTGCTCTAGCACTGCTTCCTTCCTTCTTGGCGGTGTCAACACTTGCTTTGAGGTAGCTGAAGAAATATTTCACAGACCGAGCTTTATCAAAGCTATAGAAAAGGAGAGCATTGGCCAAAAATAATGCAATGGGTTTCTTTCTTCCAAAAAATAATTAATACATATGTTTAAAAAACAAGGCCAGAATTGTATATAACTTACTGGAATCACGTTTCCTGGTAGCTCCATCGAGGGCTGCCTTATTCATTCAGACAGTAATGGGATATTATTCAGTGTACGTAAGTTTGATGGCTCTCAGTCTGACTCGTATGGCTTTGCTCAGGCAGCCTTGCAAACAAGCATGTTTCCTCAGTTTGTTGTTGTTTCTGTGCCCGTTAAAATGCAAACCAACTCCAAACTTCTGACTTCACCTTCCAGTGGTTACATGTGAATGTTTGTTTATTAAAATAACTTCATTTTTCATTTGCCAATGCTTCATGAAGCCTACAACAGCATCCACACATCTGAAGAAAATCTGGTGCTCTCGCTGCATTTTCAGCCCGTCCAAACCCCACTTGTCTCTGAAGTCACAGGTTTTCCAGTGCAGAGGTTGGGTTCTGGATAAACTCCTAAGCCCCAGTTTTGAGAACTGTGGGGGCTTCTTGCCTCTCCCAAGGGACTTGGCGCTGTGCACTTGTACTGGGTCCTCAGAGCAAGGCAGGATGGAGCACCGATGCTCTGCTAAGGCACCCATCAGGGTGACCTGCAAAAAGAGTAGATGTCAGCCCAGGGAGTTTTCACCTTCCAATTCCTTTGGCGAGTTGCCCTAAATCTTGTTTTCCATGTTTCTCCCACAAAAGTCATTTGGAAACAGCTGTAGGAGGGCCAAAATAAACATCAGCAGATGGTGATCAGAAAATGTCATGGGCTGCCCTTTGCCCAGGTGCCTGGGAAGAGAGCGGAGCACATCACAGGGACACCTGGCAGCGCCTGTGGCAGTGAGCCACGGAGAAAATGACTGGTGGGTGACGAAACACTGGCAGGACTCGGTGACTGTTGAGAACCAGGATGGGGATTTGGGCTCTGAATTTGGGGGAACATTTCTGAACCGTGATGGACTTCTAAATTGTGCGCTTGCTTCAATAGCAAGTGTCTCTGAACTAAAAGCGAGCCGCTGCCGAGTGACGTTGTGAAGCTGCTGCAAGTGTCTAGGGCAGAGATGGGAGCTCGGGGCCACCAGCACAGGATAAAATGATCAGAGGGAAGGGCACTTCTGTAGAAGACCAGTTCATAGAAGGACCAAACCACAGTGGCTGAACTACGTGATGTAATTTAGAGGCACCGGGCAGTGAGAAAGGCTTTTTCTTCTATTCCTGGAGAAACTATCTGAGAGGGTCCTTGGGAAAATCACTGAGCCTTGCCGTGCAGCGCTCAGAATGAACTTACACAACCCCTGGGGAAAACCTGGGCAACCTGTGAATAAACCCGCCCGGGGCAGCGTCCCTCGGTCCCTCCGTCCGTCCCTCCGTCCATCTGTCCGTCCGTCCCTCCGTCCCTCCCCGCCCCCGCGCCCGGCGGGGGGAGAGGGGCGGCCGGGCCGTGCCCGGGGCGACAGCGCCACCTGGCGGCCAGAGGCAGCCGCGCCACCGCCCCGCTGCGGCCGGATCGGGCCCCGGGGCGGCGGGGGGACCCCCCCCCCCCCCCCGCCCCCGCCCTGCGATGTGTTTTCCCTGTTCTCAGCCCACTTCTGACACACGGGCACACGCCATCCTGAGCGTCTCCTGAATTCCTAAATGCCTCTGTGACAGTCACGCAGGTCTTTTGGGGGACAGTCCACTTCATTTTGTTCCTATTTCCCGGGATGTGGCAGTGCCCTGACTTCACGCAAATCTCTGACCTCACTTCTGTGTTCTTTTGTTCTATATGCTCATTTCTGTCCCCAGAGCAGCATCCCGCCGACTGGTTTTTCCACAGGACGCTTGTCTTGCACACTGCAACGATCAAACAGGGACGACAGCGGAGACGTGAAGCAGTCACAGAGAGAATGTGAGGGGAGGAAACAAGAAGATAAAGGTTGAAACAGCGGGCATCCAACCTGGAAATCACACACGCCATTCACAGTGCAGGGGAATGACGAGCTAAGGGCCTTTCTCACAGTAATGGAGAAATGCAAGGCTATGAAAAAAATGAAAGTTATTTTCCCACACTTAGCGTTAACTCCTGAAATCATGAAAAGTTTGAGGGAAAGCAGCTCATTATGTGCTGGTCCATGTGCATTGTCACCCTGATGGGTGCAACAGTTACCCAAGGGACTCCTGTGGCCTTTGCTGCAGGTGCTCTCGCAGAGAATACAAACTTGCTGAGATTTCGTGCTTTTTTGCATGTCCTCAAAGGACAGTTTATAAACGCTGTGAGATCTCTGCCTGAGACTACAGGCTCACAAAGGTACACTGCAAAATGATAAAGCCAGAGTGAGCTTCAGGAGCGGTTCTGTAGCACGTACAGACCTGAAACCCGTGAGCACGTATGTGCTGGAGCCAAAACCCTGCCCTGTGTGTCACTCACCAGTGTCAGAAACACTACTCGTGTTTCCAGATTACTCTTCGTTGATGGTATAAAGTGCTAAATTGTGGCAGGCAGAGTTTTGTCACCCCTGCTAGGTAGCAATGACTTCCAGGAAAACTACCAAGAGCCTGACACCTCAAAGAGGATCTGTGATGTCTAATGGAGCCTGTCCTGTCCACAGGACCTATGAGATACGCAGGTTTAGCATCCTAACAGTCTGTCAGGAAACATATGGCTTTGCACCTCTGCTCATGCGTCCAGGACTCAGGTGCAGAAGTGAATTTCCTCCATGGGACCCAAGCCCTGCAGGTCCCCATTTTCCACTCCTTGGAGGGGTTTCTTCTTGATGTAGAATGGCCTTTTAAAGATTTTTCCTTTCTAACATTCCCATACGTTTTGTCCTTTCAACTTACTGATAACCGCAGCAGCCTGCTTTCCTTTTTCACGGTGTGTTTTGCCCATGAACTTAATCTTCTCATCAGATGTTGAGAGCTGCAGAGGCACTTGGAAAGCTCTCAGCTCACATGCGCTGCCCCAGACCACACCTTCTCCTTGAGGAATTCCCAGACTTTCAACTCAAGACTGTGATCTCGGTAAACCCTTGTCTGTGATGTCTGAATATTTGTAATGCTTCTCATTGTTTGGGATTTAGCACCGTCCAAGTCCATGGGGCGGCTTGCCATTCACCGTCAGAAATGTGCTGGGCTTCCTCCAGCAAATCTTCCTCACCTCCCCGAGCTCTCCTGTGCACACCGTCAGGCTGGCAAGGAGGGATGGGGGCAGAAAATCATGGCCCCCTCAGCAGTCAATAGGATACTATCCGACAGCTTTTGCTGAGTCCACACCGTGGCTTCCATGCAGACATCTGGCCCTGCTGCCCCCAGCAGCGCTTGGGCAGTGTCCCAGCTCGGTCCCCAACGAGGACTTTGGCTTGTCCCTGTTGCAAGCTGCATCCTCGCACCGTGGATGCTGCCGCAGCCAGGCAGCAAGCGTGAACCTTGCTCGGTGCTGGTGTCCTGCTGCATCAGCCAGCGGCCACCTCTGTGAGGTCCAAGGAGCTGTGCACCCTGAAGGAGTTTGTGGGTGGGAGCAGAAAGGCATCACTCTTAAACGCACTTGCTCTGGGCAGGAAAAAGATCAAGTCTTCAAATTGTGCCTGGACTATTCGCTCCTTCATAAGCTTTGGCGCAAGAAAAGGGAGAGCCTGGGAGTTCCAGTGCAAGAAAAAAGAGCCCACGGTACATAAATAAGATTTAAGACTAATGGAGCTGTAAGAACAATAATTGCAGAACTACATGCTGGTAAATTTTTATCACACAATAATACATATGGCACCAGCAAAGAGAGTCTCTGATTTCTTTGCTTAAGCATATAAAGTACCACACATTTATAAAAGCAACCATTCCTATTCTGTTATGCTGTTCGGAATGTGTTTGAAAAGCACATTAAAGTGTGGGGAAGTGTCCAAAAAAGTTGGATCGGTCTGGTTTATGACTGACAGGAAAGGCCAAGCAATTATCTGAACTCCTGATGGGACAATTTTGTTCAGATGTATTTTGGGGTCAGGAGGCAAGGATTTCATCAGAGAGAGTTCTTCAGCTTATGAAATGTACAATGTGTCCAAAACAAGGTCTGAAGTTGATTAGACGTAAGTATTCAAAAGGAAATGATTTACATGACAGCCCTGGATGTATCGTCCTCTCAGTAAGATCCGACGCAGCAAGGCTGAGACAACTTACTTATGAAATAGGACTTGCGGACCCAGCTAAAAGATTCTTTTTTTCTTTTTTTTTTTTTTCATTATAATGCTTTGCAGGGAATTAGTATATAAATCTTCATGAACCAGGTGAAAATATAGGAACAGTTCCTCAGCTGGTGCAAATCAGCACACCTCCACCGACCACGCTGGTTTACTTCGGCACAAAACCGGGGCTGTGGTTTCTAGATGGGCTGAAGGGTTTTGCTGTGTTTGGATACTACTTGTCTGGTGCTTTGAAAGAGGCATTTTGGGGTATTTTCACTCCATTTCTAAGTACTTACCATGGATTTTAGTGGAGCTCCTACAAAACGATGCCTGTATGACTGTGTTCAGCGTCCAGGTTGCCGGAGCTGGCTGGGCTGCCCAGGCAGTACCGGGCTCTTTCCCACCGATGCAGCACATGCCACACACGGGCACAGCTTTGTCACGGCCACCAGGCCCAGGGAACATATGCCAAAGGCAAAAGAGGTGGCTCCCTTGTCACATGGGGCTTTGCCAACGGGGACACCTGCAGTTTGCACTTGTAGGCAGCAAGAGGATGGGGTTTTTTGTCTGGTGCAGCATTTCCCTCTTCTTTATCACCTGGCAGCCATACAGTCTGAGTGCCTTCACAGGGAAAGATCACATAAAAAGTATTAAAAAAAATTAGTTTTTCTGCATTTTCTCCTCTTCCCTTTTTTTTTTTTTCCCTGTTACTTTTTTTTTGGTACTGCAGTAGGCAAAGCAGCCTATGTGCAAGTGTTTTATCCTTGGTGTGTTTAAATGTTGTTTATTTCTACACCTTTTGCATTTTTGTCTTCGAATTCTGTCATGCATGCAGAGTTTGCTGTGAAAGATGGAGAAGGGATATTTTAAAATCCAAACAGGTTCACTTTTGCAAGCTTTCTTCTTTACAGGTGAGATCCCTTTCTCACACCTTCTTAGAGGGCTTTGTAAAGGTCCCTCATGCTCTTAGCGAGACAGGCTGGATGTCTCCGGAAGATTTATTATGAGTCATAACTTAATCAAGGCACCAAGAAAGATTCATTTTTCATGCAACTTGCACAGCATCATCACCTGAGAGACTCGGCCCTAGTAAATCTTGCTGGCATACTGTGAAGGGTGATCCCAAATTTTCGGAGACTCCCCAAATGCAAACTGAAGGGATACGCTGCTTTATGTCTCCTTCCAAGCTGAAAAGAAATATGGTTGGGAAATAAGCCCTTTAGATGGTAATTTAATTTGGGGCAGATGTGCCCAACAGCTATGACATCACCCTAAAGCAGGTCTTTTCTCCTTCTCCTTCTCCACTCCCCACCCCCCTGCCCAGCTTTACAGGAAAGATTCGGAATGTAAAGGGATTTATCAGGTGTCTTATCATAAATGTGCTTTATATCCTGAAGTGCATCTGCAAGCTGGTCCTCATAGGTAAAACCAGCTGTTAGCTCCGAATCAGGGCAAATAAACAGAAAAAAGAAAAAAGATCGTGCACAGGAAAGAAAGAATTTCCAGCAATCATGTATGTTGTGGGAAAGAAGAATAAAATCAAATATACATCTCGTTTGTCTTTAAGCATGTGATTTCTCTTGCTGTCAGAACCATAGAATCATAGAACCATAGGGTTGGAAGGGACCTCTGGAGATCATCTAGTCCAACCCCCCTGCCAGAGCAGGGTCACCCAGAGCAGGTTGCACAGGAACGCGTCCAGGCGGGTTTGGAATGTCTCCAGAGACGGAGACTCCACCACCTCTCTGGGCAGCCTGTGCCAGGGCTCTGCCACCCTCAAAGTAAAGAAGTTCCTCCTCATGTTTAGGTGGAACTTCCTATGCTCAAGTTTGTGCCCATTACCTCTTGTCCTGTCCCCGGGCACCACTGAAAAGAGCCTGGCCCCATCCTCCTGACACCCACCCTTTAAGTATTTGTAAGCATTGATAAATTCCCCCTCAGCCGTTTTTTTTCCAGACTGAAGAGACCCAAATCCCTCAGCCTTTCTTCATAAGAGAGGGGTTCCGGTCCCCTAATCGTCATAGGTGAATTTGCTTTCTGAAAAAAAAAGCTTTTTTTTTTTAATCTGAAAGCAAATTCCGCTCTGGATTTAGCAGCAAGCAATGCTGCTCACAGTGAACCTGGAGAGATCGTCTTTGGACGGTAAATCAAGCTCCATTTGTTTAATTACTAGCAGCTCTGCTGAGGCAGCCAAAACAGATGTAAAGTAATGCTGCCTGTCGTGGCGGTTTCAGCTCCGAACACTCCTCCTCAAAACCCCCACCCACCACCAAATCAACTTAACATCAATTAACAATTAACATTACGCCTGAGGGACACATGGATGGCAGAATTTAGGTGTCAGGGACCTGGAAAGTGCCCAATGAATGTAGGTACCTCTTGGGAGGAGACAACCCTGGAGACGAAATCACAGCCTAGGATCTAGGTGGATTTTCAAGTCTGAAGACCCAATTTTAGGGATCTTGCCCTAGATCTTGCCCCTATTTCATACCAGAAGAATTCTATTAGAAGAAAGAAACATGGGGCTTTGGGATTGTAGCAGGTATAAAGGGATTTTGTAGCATGCTTTTCTATGCGTAGCCTGAAAGGGATTTTGTCTTCATTTTCCATAGGTGTATTGAAAGCACGGAAATCCCGTAGTCTTTTCTAAGAGTGGGGTTTTTTTACTTTATGGGGTTTTTTTACTTTATGGGGTTTTTTTATGTAAAGGTCTTTAGGTTTCCACCTTTAGGAAAACCCCTGTGCTTTCACCACCCAAACCCCACGTGTTTTGTTGGATGAGGGGAAAAAGTGCCTACGCCAAGGAGAAAGGCTGCCAGGACAAGGAGTATTGCTCGTCACTGCACAGCATTTGCTGGGAGAATGGCCCATACTGGTGCTAAGAGGGCTGGGGGAAGATTTTCATGTCCATAAAAGCACAAATATCTGCTTAAATGAACAAAGAGGACGGAAAAACACGAAATGAAAAAAAAAAAGCTAAAAGCAGTATTCGCTCTTTTTGCTCTTTAAATATCTGCAGCCAGCAATGCTCACGGTGAGTGCCAGGAATGGGAAAAGGTTGATGAAGGGCAAGCGCCAGCAGCCTCAGCCTTTTCACACTTGTTGCTGCTGAATCATACATAAATCCACAGAACTCCATATAGCCCGGTTTGGGGCTGTGCGAGTCACTGCCAAGACAGTGACATCTTCGGGCCAGCGTAGACTTTCACAGCATGGAGAGTTGCATTGACCATTCTGAGGGAACCGTGGGGGCAGGATTTATCCAAACATGACAGAAAAATGTGTATCTGTGAAAAAAAAAAAAAAAGAGATCAGGATAAAATTAATTTTTACTGCAGCCGTTTAGGTCTTGGCTTTGTGAAAACCGTTTCAAGCCATTGCCTTTCCTTAGGCGGGTCAGCGGGCCAAATCCAATGATAAATACAAAACTCTGAGATCATTATTCCCTTCTTGGATTTTAACTGATGAAAAGCTCCATTCTGTTTGGCTGGGCTGCGGTCCAAAGCCCAGTGACCACCCTGCTGCAGCAAAATGCTGAATTAGGGTATTCTTGAAAACCTAAAACATCACTTATGCTTTTCCTGATAGGAAACAGATAGAAGTCTGCCGTGTCTCTATCTTTAATCATTCGTGCCCTTGCAATCGTCTTCCTCCAGGGTCTATAAAGCCCTCTTGCAGTTGAAGGGTGTAGCGGTTGGGATGCTTGGTGCCACCTTGGTGCCATCAGAGATTTTTGTGCCGGCATTTCACTCCTCGAAGGCAGGGGGAGGCAGGGAAGGCTGGCTTCAGGCTGGGCAGCGCAGGGGCAAGGCTGCCCGAAGCCCCCCAGCAGGCTGGGGTTGTGCCGCTGGCTGAGCAGTGGCTGGGACACCCATCTCTGAGCTTTCTGAAGGTGTTCACCAAAGTATGGTGTTAGGAACATTGGCTGGATCCTGCTTGAAGTAATATTTTGGTTCCACAGGTTTTAATCCAGGGCATGAGTTCAGTGCATTTTTCTAAACAGTCTTAAACACTGATTTCCAGTGGTCCTGTATGTTCATGCTGGAATATTTTAACATTAAGCTTCACCTTACTTCTGATTTTAAGTGAGGATGAGCATTTCAGGACAAAAAGAAACCCAAACCCCTTAAACCTATCCACATCCACTGCAGTAGGTGAAACTTGCCTTCCACAAGAATTCCCAAGCATATTATGGCAAATTTCCCCAACCTTTCTGCAGCTGTGCTGGCAGGGGGCCAGCAGGCTAAAGGCAGTATCAAGTTGAATGTAAAGGTGCAATATACATAGCCCAGAGCTACCAGCACAAAAGGCTCTGCCCCGGATCCCACAGCGGTGGAGGCCACCGTGGCACCCAGTGTGCACCCAGCCCCAGGCAACCAAAATATGTGTTAAAAATTATTTGCCTCTTTCCTTGTGATGAATAACAAAGTCCTGTCGCTCCTGGAGCATCTTCTTCAAGCTTGTGGCTGAGGAGCACAGCCAGTCTTCTCCTGTCTTCTCCCAGGAGGATGTTTCTCCTCCCTCTGGGGAACCTTCCACCGAAGGAGATTCTCCCCAGGCTTTCCTTCCCTGTGGCCGTCACCTTTCTTAGTCTGGGTAAAACAACGTGTCTCCATTTTCTGAACTCCCTGCAAGGGCTGCATGGAAATGTCAAACCTGTCTTCAATCAAGGAGTATGATTTTTGCCTTGAAAACAACAGTATGACACCCCTCAGCCTTTCCGGGGCTGTGGATGCTGCTGTTCTCACTGCTGGCTGCCAGAGGTGTTGGCGTTTGGTTTGGAGCGGGCTATGGATGAACCCAGGTGCGGATGCAGGATAAGGGAAGGAGCCTCAGGACAGGCTGCTGCAGGTGTGGGATGCTGCCTTGCTCTCCTCCATCCCCACTGAGCTCTTTCTGTGGCGCTTTGTAGTGGCATTACAGACTCGTGATCATTGCAGACTCCAGCATTCATCAGCAGTAAGAAACGCTGCATTTAACAATGTGGTTTTTTACAGTTTTAAAATAGCAATTGCCAAAAACTTCCCTGACTCCAGTTGATGCTTTGTAACTGGCTGGGCAGGAGTCCTCCTCCTCACAGCCTGGCACAGCATGGCCAAGGCAAACCTGATTTGGAAGAACAAAGACGTTTCCTCTCTCTTGGCAACAGCAGCAATACATACCTTGACTAGAGCAGGGCATTTGAATGTGTCCCCCGTGACATTCTTGTAAGGCCAGCTAAGGAAATCCAGGCCAGATGAAATCATTAGTCCGTGGGTGCACAAGTGGTTGAAAAACATGCTGAACTTATCACAGTTTGCCATCAAACTGAAAATTCATTTTTAATGGGGTCACCCAGGGACTGTCCGGGGCCTGTTTCTGTTTGATATTTTCATTAGTAACTCGGATAATGGAATAAAGTATGCTTATAAAATCGGCCCATCACACTAAGCCAGGAGGATTGTGAGCATATTGGGGCCCAGGATTAAAATTCAAAATAGCTATGAAAAATCGGAGAGGTTTTCCAGAATCAACAAATGGAACCAAAGAGAGACACGTGCAAAGTGCAAGGAGGTCAAACAGACTTCAATTGAAACAGGGGGTGACTGACCAGATGCCAGAAGAGACCTGGGAGTAAACACAGACCGAGTGACCACAGTGACACCTACAAGTGTACCCATGCGGATGGGAAGTCCAAGGGATGCGTGGTAACTTCATGGCACTGGGAACATCTCAGCTCAAGTGCTGCATCCAGCACTGGGCATCACCTTTTAAGAAAGACGTAAATGAAATGGAAAGCCCCAGGAGACCAACAAGGGTGTTAAGAGGTTTACAAAACCTGACCTGTGAGGAAAGGCTGAAAGAGCCTGAGGTTGTTTAGTCTAGTGAAGAGAAGATGGATGGGTCTGGAGGGAGCAGGATAACAGCCTTCAGAGATTACTGTAAAGAGGATGAAAATCTGTTGCCTTGATGTTCACTGGGAGTGGGACAAGGAGTAATAGGTTTAACTGCAAGCAAAGGAGATTTAGATTAGATATTAGGACAAACTTCCCAGCTACAATCAAAGATAAGCTCAGGAGCAGGCTACCTTTGTGGGCTGGGGGAAGGTAGTCATTAGAGGTTTTAAAGAACAGATTAGATGAACATGTGTCGGAGACAGTCTATAACAGCTCAGCTCACCTCAGCACCAGGCAATAAGCCACATGGCCCTACCTCGCTGGAATTGGTTTGTCTTTCCCTGCAGTAATTTGCTGGGGTTTTGCAGGAGCTGAGGGAGTTGTGTCAATAGCTCTTGGTCCGCTGCTCGGGAAGCAGTGCAGCTCCAGCAGGAGGAAAATCCAAACATCTACTTGGGACATGAGTAACATGAGCACGTGGTGGCTGGTACTTACACAGGCATTAGCCACAGCTGCATGTCTTTGCTTACAGAGCAGGCAGAGCTTCTTTTCACTTCAAGCTGTCCTTGAGCTTCCTCGCTCAATGGGATCCTTCCTTAAAACCTCTCCTAAGGCGCCTGAAGGCAGCCATGAAGTTCTCTCAAGTCTCATTCCTGACATTTAAGGAGGTTTGGTACTCGGAGGGGTACTCACAGGAACCATCTAACACCAGAGTACTCAGGTTATAAATTGAGTCAATCTCTACAACACAGTTCCTAATTAAAGTGCTAAAAAGTAAAACATCAATGCTGCAAATGGCAAAGGCAACCATACTGCTTTGTACGTCAAACCGATTGTACATTGGTAACTCATTGCCTTCCTATTTCCCTTCCCCTTTTCAGTGTCATACAGCCTGTGATAAAATGAGCTTTAAAGAGCAGATGGTTAAACAAGATGTGCAATCTGCTTACTATTATAGCTTCTGCCCTGAGCTGTGAATCAGTGTCTCTTCACTGCGACAGTCCGGGGTTATTTGAGCATATAGGTTTGTGTTCTAGGAAACAGTAAAAATTGTCCACTCAATGATAAATAATTGCTTCTTCTTTAGAAGCACTTGTTATCACCTCCTCATACTGAATATTTTTAGTACTAGCAAAGTATCTTCTTTTCAGCTCCCTTGAGACATCTGCTCTCCATATGGCGGATTTGCCTCTGTTTCCACGGCCTGTTTCTGGGAAGGAGACTCCCGATATGACAAATTGGAATTATTTCCAGGTCTTCAAACACTTCACTAGTTCCTGACTCTTGTAATTGAGCCTAACAGATTCTGCACAATTGTACACGTTTTAATCCCTCTTGCCTACCTAATTTTTGTCATATTGCTTTGGCTGTCAACAAGCTGCCCTTAAAACATCGATGTGAGGTTGTCAGTGGCAGAGAGCTGCTTACGAGCCAGTGCCGGTGCTGAGCCCACCTAGGGTACATCGACCCACCGAGCCATCCTGCTCCGAAAGCTCCTTGAAGAAGACCTGTTGGAAGCCACACGGTCACCCCACCCTGGCCGTGACAGTGGGACCGCTGGTATGGGACCACAACCCCTTTGGGCATCCATGCCAGCTCAGCACCGCGACTCATGCAAGAAAAAGGGGGCCATCCCATTGCTATGGGCCGGGCTGTTTGCTTTTTGTGGTTTCCAAAGCTCATTCTGTGCAGCGAAGACTTGTTCTGCAATCACCCGGAAAGGGGACAGCATTTTTTTTTCCTTTGGTTTGGCAGTGAATGCCAGAGGATGGATCAAGAGCTAAAAGATAATCACTCAGGTTTGTGTGTTGTGCATATATCTATAGTTACCCTCTTATTCCCTATTGTACCCTGTGATGTATGTGTACTCTCTGACCTCACACTATAAAACACATCCACTATTCAAATATATTTCCTCATGCCTTACTATAGGAACTGTCAGCTTCAATTTTTCTAGAAGCTGTTACAGTACAAAGAGACGCAAAGCTGTGTCAAGCAATTCATTCAGCACAACATGATATTGCGAGTAACAGCGGAGGAAAACCACACAGCTGCTTTTTTGAGGGCAAGGCCTTCCCAGGGCATCAGTGGACAGTGCTGGATATGAATTCCTTTGACTCTTAATATTTTAGTTTGTGTATTTTAATAACAGTCAAAGTATCCATTCTCCTTCCGTGCTTACAGAAATCCGGGAAGCGCTATACCACTCCATCGGAAGGAAGCGGCGTGCGTGGGGAGGAGCGGCACCGACACTGAGCTGCGGAGAAGTGAGGAGCGCCCCACATCAGCACAACCCACCCCATCGTGCTGACCCCCTAGTGCACCACCGGTCTCAGGTTACGCTGAATCGGCCGTGATTTCATCTTGAAAATCTAATGCTTTAAACTCTCCACGCATTTTTTTTTCCCAAGATCTATAGCTGAAACTCCAAGGATATAATATGTGGCCATGAGAAATGCATCAGGCCATACTATCTTTTCTATGGTACTTATTAAATCCTTCTTAATTAGAAATAAGAGAAGTCAATTGTTTTGGCAGCTGAGTGCCACATACAAAGTACCGGGATAAAAGAAAAGTACTCTGCTGCAAATACCAGGAACAAAGTAAAAGCAGGGTAACCCAGGTGAAAAATAAAACCCATGAAAAAAACCCAATGTTTTTCTTATATTTTTAGTTAGTGAGAAACTAACCTACCTGGTTTTTTTATTCTTTAAGTAAGATATATGGAACAAAGATTTTGTTTCTTGCAAATTAAAATAATATGTGGACTTGCTCTTTTGAGATAGCTCAGAAATCTGTGTTTTATGGAGATGCAAATAAACTTTGCATACAAAGCAGCAGATAGGGCACATTCAGCAGCGATGTTATCGCTTAGCTTCTGCATATAAGATGGTTTCTGCAGCTAAACAATATTAAATGTTTTAGTAATTCATTGCATCATTAAGGAACTAAAGGGCAAAGACGTGTCAAACTGAGTACTCTGCTTTGTCTCAACTTTTCCTACATCCAAGGTTACAGCAGGACAGTTCAGAGGCATGTTCCCAAACACTGAATCACTGCCAACATTTTCTTAATGGGATTAAATTGTGCGTTGTTACACTACAAAGACATATTTTAAGTATGCTTGGCCATTTATTTGATGTA
This sequence comes from Rissa tridactyla, assembly GCF_028500815.1. Lineage (NCBI taxonomy): Eukaryota > Metazoa > Chordata > Aves > Charadriiformes > Laridae > Rissa > Rissa tridactyla. The sequence goes on along the minus strand of NC_071467.1, from coordinate 25,659,415 downwards.
TGATTCTCCTTGGCTGAATTATTATTCTGGGTTTGTGAATAGTAAAGTCTTTATTTCATTACTTGCTGTAATTCTTCTTCTAAAATTTATCCAATTAATGATAGAGATATTAATAGAATGGAGAAGCAAGATGGGTCATTTAGAACTTTTTCCCTTCTGTTAGTGTCACTATCAATAATTGAATAAATACTAGGAGAAGTACAGCATCTTGATGTATGTACAATTAAAAAAAAACCCAACTGAATTGATAAATAACTGTCCAGAGGGACTATCCTGAGATGACACCCTGCCTCGCAGAACCAGAAGGAGGGTTTTACAGATGGCAGCAATACCAACCACAGCCAAAACAAGGCACAGGCTTGTCAGGGACAGGGTTTGGAGGCTGGGATGGGCATGAGGATGGGGATGGGGACAGGGGGAGGAGGGAAATTCTGCCAAACTGGGCCTTTGGCATCTTTCTGCCACAGGCAATAGAGCAGCAGGGATCATCTCTCCAAAGTCATCCTTGGGCAGTGGTACAGGTGGCAGCCACAGCACGCCAAAAGTGATGAAAATATTTCTGGTTGCTGCAAATTCTAGATGAAATTGTAACTATGCCCTATGAAATTGTATTATGAAATTGTAATTCTGGATGAAATTGAAGGGACGGCAGTGTTCCCTCCCTTGAAGCTGGCCAGACGAATGTCCACAGCACGCTCAGGTTTACCAGGCTCCTCTCCTCCCACCTCTCTCCCAACGACAGCAGCAGCTCAGCCCCCCATCCCAGCGCAGCACAGGATGGTTGCCCGTGTCCTGCTGAGCAGCTGGAGCGAGCCCAGGCACCGGAGCCCTGCGCCTTGTGTAAGCACAGCAGAAACACACACTCTGCTGCAAAAACTAGTTTTGAGGTCTCATACAAAATAATTTGTTGACTGTTGGTTTTGAGACCCAGTAACAACAGCTTGTGGACAGAGGGGACCATGAGGAGCGGCTGAGGGAGCTGGGGATGTTCAGCCTGCAGAAAAGGAGGCTGAGGGGAGACCTTATCGCTCTCTACAACTACCTGAAAGGAGGTTGTAGATAGTTGGGTGTCAGTCTCTCTTGTCCCAGGTAACAAGTGATAGGACAAGAGGAAATGGCCTCAAGTTGCGCCAGGGGAGGTTTAGATTGGATATTAGGAAAAATTTCTACACCAAAAGGGTTATCAAACACTGGAACGACTTGCCCAGAGTGGTGGTGGAATCACCACGCCTGGAGGTATTTAAAAGACAGATAGACGTGGTGCTTAGCAACATGATTTAGTGGTGATTTTGTCAGTGTTAGGTTGATGGTTGGACTTGATCTAAAAGGTCCCTTCCAACCTAGTCAATTCTATGATTCCCCGCTCCCCCACCCTAAACTCTGTGATGCTATTTCATCCTTATGCCAGGACCAGCATCTGGCCTGGGCAACCTGAAGCAGGAGAAAGCAAGTCCCTGCTACAGAGGCGGTGGGGATTTCAATCACGCTGAGCAAATCACGCGAGTGTTGCCTGTTACAGAGATGGGGAGGAAATTAGAAAGCTGTAAGTAGATGAATCTGGGGCCACCCAGACAGATGACACTGATGCAGGACCCCAGCCAGCAGCGCTGGAGACCTCTGTGTGCCCACAGCGGGTGGCTTGCTAGATAGCAGCAGCATGGTAAAGCCTCGCAACAGCCACAATCTGTATTAATGTGGACACAAGCTCTAACTGCAGAGTTGTTAACCATCATAAAATGTGTGCTACAATAATTTTTGAGAACTCAACACTCACTACAAATGTATCACGACCAGGACTCTACAGTGCTTAGTTCCTGCAATTGTCCTGCAGCTGAAGTCCTTCTCTCGCTTAAACATTGATTTATTAAAGACTTGATTCTGATCTTATTTCACAGCTATATAATTCCACTGCTATGACGTTATCCCAAATGACTTTAAAATACAATGCATAAATGTGGAAAAATTAGGAGGATTGCCAAAGGGCGCATGGGCAGAACATTTATATATTTGGTTTTGATGCTGAAGACCATAAGCCTGATTCTCCTCTCTTGAAGACTGGTAGAAACCAGGACGAGCATATTGCAGTTACGCTGGTAAATATGAGAGGATAATTAAGACAATGACTTATACCACAGATCGATGCTTTCCGTCTTTCTAGTTTTATTCTAAAAACCTTTCAATTTCTGTGTGTAATCACCAAGGGTGAGTATTGTTGACTAACCATGCTTTATTATGAAGCAGGGTCTGTCAGCTTCTTCCCACAAAGGTTCTGAGACAACACTATCAAGGTCTGCACTGCTAACAAGGACGGCACCACTTTCAGCGCAAAACCCACCATTGGTAGAATTAAAACAAATTTATGGCAAAAATTAAAACATTTATATTTTAACATCTCCAGACTTTATTAGGTGTTCTTTATACAGTCATCTGGTATGTTTAAAGAGTGAGCAATCATATAAAAGGAAATATGGTCATAACTGATTGAAGTAATAAAACCCTGAAACTAAATAACATCTCATAACTCATTACACAGCATATATTAGATTTCATTACATCAGTATATGACTTAGTAGTAAATTCTCCTGTTGGTCATAAACCTCTAAAGTGTTGTCATCCTGAAAAATGAAATTAAAAAAGAGAAGAAGACAATGCCAGGACGTTACGTTGGTGCTCGTACTGCTACAGCACAGCCCCACCTGGTGTCGGGGTGAGCTGGACTTGATGGGCAATGCCAGGGACGAGCAACGTGTTTCTCCCCATTGCTGCCACCATGTCCAGGACGAAACTGTCCCTTGATGTGGGGGACTGGCATTGCCAGCGGTTCATTTTTATGTAGCCAACCTGCTGCTGAGCTCGTCACCCCTGTATGCTGATGAACTCACATCCATCTCCGGCACTGGGGAGCTCCCATGAGGGTGATGGGCGATAGGTGAGTGCACCTTCCTGATTGACACCCTGCTCCATCGCTGCCCTGCTTGTGGGTCTGAGGGGGTAGGACCCACCCTCGGGGAGGAGAGGAGCTGGGACTCATTCCTGACACAAGCTCACCAGGCCTCTTGCTCATGGCTCCTCTGTGCTACAAACAGCAAATCTTTCACAGAAACTGCACAAAAATGCATCTTTGAGCTGGGGACAGACGCTGGTAAGTGTTTAAGCCACCCAGCTACAGCCTTAGGGACCTGGTCTCCATCTTCTTGCAGTCCCCAAGGTCTTGAACTCTTGTTGTCCTGCAGCACAGCACCAACACCACACCTGGGGCTCCCTCCAGCTGCACAGCCCAGGTCCGAGCAGGGGACCAGCCCTGGTGCTGGACAAGTTGCTTCTCCCCAGGGCCAGCAAGGTTGCAGATTTTCCCCAGGTTCTCCTTCCCATTTCAGTGTCAGGGCTGGCATCTCCTGCCTCAGGACCAGATGGGCTTCTGCTAGTGAGGTGGGCAGCGGGTCCCTCACCCCAGGCTGGGAGATACTGCCAACATGATTTCTGAGCAGCCCTAGGATCGCCCCACAGAAAGATCCTTGTGGGGGATCTCAACCCCTCCATGCAGCTCGCCAGAGCTCAGGCATAAGGTAGGCTCTGAGACATGTCCATGGCACCGGCCTGGCAAAGCCAGCAAAGGCTGTTGTGGCTCTGGCTGTCAGCTATGAACAGTGGATCTCCTCTTCAGCTCCCCGAAAGGCTTTTATGTTTTTATCCTTTGAGAACCAATCTCCCCTCCTCCATTTGACAGTTTATAATTACCCAGAGCAACTGATCGGCAACTGTGCTGTTTGCAACATCTGGGAGATCTTAAGGCAGATCCCAGTCCAAGCTGTACTGATGTAATTGTTTTGCTGGGTGAAGGATGATAACTCTCCCCACGTGTGTTTATACTCCTTCAAAATAATCCAATGGTTTTTTTGAAGCTCACTTATGTCAACACGTGCTTTATTGTGTCTTATGTGTTTTTAAAGTGCTGGATGGAAGCAGCTGGAGGAGAAGTCCCCTTTCAAAGCACACCTCCTCATGTTCTTTTTGGAGTAGCTCGCTGAATTGCTATAAAGTATTAAGGCTTTAATGGCTGTTTTGGAGGTGTCCAGCCACACCAACGAGTTTGATACACATATAAAAAGCTAAGTATAGAAATGAATCAAAGAAATCCCTGAAAGCTCTAGGGGTGGAGGTGGCTACACCCCTCCTTTCCATGAGAAACAGTAGAAGCCTGTGATCAGATATGAACGAGGCTGTGCGAAGCCAGGCACTCTCTACCCCAAGAACCAGCACAAATGAATGGCTGACAAACCTACCAGGTTGTCCAGCAGAAGATGCTGTTTGCAGCAGAAGTTGTCCTCAAGACCTGGGGAACGGACTGGCCAGATAACAGTGCTCCGTGGGGTAAGCCAGGTGAGCCTGGGCTACCTTTTGCAAACATTAAACTACAGATCTAAACGTCTGATATGTCATAATCACATCACCAGTCCTACAATGGAAATAGCAGTCTGTCCGTAAGACAGCTGTACTTCTGAAAGGAAATAACGGTCTGTTACTTTTTCCCTGGAATTTCTTTTATTCTGTTTTTGGTTTGTTTTTTTTTTGTTGCTGGTTTTTGGGTTTTTTTTGAGAATAATAAAGCATCTCTGGCTGCTCCTAGTGCAGATCCTGGTCCTGCCTTTGCCCTGCTACAGCCTAAGTGCTCCTAGGCGGGGACGACTGCCTCCATAAAGCTCCGAAATGCTGATCTCACCCCTCCTCTGGTACCTCGGCTCTTGCAAGGCGCAGAGCAGAGCTGAGCCAAACCTCACCTGGCAGCAGAATATATTTTGCTTTTTATCAGAGCCACCTCCACGCTGCCGTGACAGTCTGGTGAGTTCCAGCCGGCAGGCTGGGTGCCGAGCATCGGCGGAGGCCTGCTTATGCACTGATGGAAAATTAAAGGAGTTTTCTTCCGTCGCCTTCTTCAGAGTGAGAGGCTGCAGCTGAGAAACGTTTAGGATTTGAAGAATTTTTAGTTAATTGAAGTAAACCAAACATATCTAGCTGCTTTTATGGCTATTTCATAATAGCATCTTTTTAAGCTAATACTCCACTGGGGAGCACAACTTGCAGACAAAAAAAACCCTCTGAAGTGCCTCGAAGAGATCTGAGCTTTGGACTCTGAACTTTGCTGCTTATAAACAATCATTTCAATCTGCTGGGCCGCAGCGGGAGTATGAGGCTTCATAAAAGGGCTTAGGTGTTATAATACCGAGCGCAGCAGCGTTTAACTCCACGTCTCGCTATCCAGCCTCCCCGTGCAATCCAGAAGATTTAGACACAAAGAACCAGATCCGCACAGGCCAGCGGGGAACCACTTTAGGAACCGCCGAGGAGAGCACAGCCCAGCTGTGCTGAGGTACCTCTTTCTGATCGGGTTTCAAGCCCCAGACCCTTCTCCGCACAGGAACTGAAGCGGCACACTCTCATAAAACAGCAACAGCAATTCCTTTGGAATTGCTTGGGCTTTGGAAGAGAAAGATCCAGTGCTCCTCTGCAGAGATGCAAGCACCCCAAACCCAGAGCTGCCCCGGCGCTGTTGGGACAACCTCTTGTAACCGTTCTGGTTTTCATGGAAAGAAACAGATGAGGTTGGGCCAGAGGAGATGGACACTTAGGTCACGTCCAAGCACTCTGCAAGCAGGACAGGGAGAGCTTGGGCTCCACTCATGATCTGGTTCAATTGATGATACTTAAATATTCCTTAGGGAAAATTTGTGCCTCAGTGAGTGCCGTGACCCTGGGGTTCCCAAAGTTAGGACATATGGCAGTCACTCTCTGTAGTGGCCTGCAAAGCAGCCTTTGCCAAACCACCACACACCTCTCCTCACTGTCCTACTCAATGGTCCCTTTTCCCAAAATATGTTCAACCACATTTTTCTTTCTCCCCCTTCCCAGTGGCCATATTTAGTCCACACATAAATGCCCCAACCTCATCTCATCCTCACCTTGCATGGCCAAAGCAGGCGAAGGGCATCAAGGTGAACTTATTTTCCCTACACTTCTTCCAAATCCCTGCACATGGTTTCCTAATCTTGCATCTACCCTAACGCCTCACCCACGTTCTGTTCCTCGCTCAAGCCCTTGTCTTATCTCCTTGGTGCAGGTGCCAGGGCTGGCTCAGGGCTCAGGTACCACAGGAGAGAGCCAGGCAGGGCAGAAGCCATGACTGAAGACAATCAGCTGGTGGGCAGTAATTGCCCGAGCTGGCAAGTGCCTCTAGGCAGGTGGAGTCAGGCATTGCCCTTATTTTGAAGCAGCTTTTAAACCAGCTTAGGAAACAGCTCTAACCAACTTACTCAAGTCAAGGTCTCTCCTGGCGCAGTTAATTGAACCTTTCAAAGCAGAACAGCATCAGCCAAAGGGACTAACAGCCCCACTTGCACTCCAAGAAAGATTTTCATTAGAGAACTAAAGCATTTGCGGAGAAGGGAACTGAATCCACACCTTTTTGTGAAGAAAATGGAATTGAGCCCACAGCCCACCGGCATAAGCTAGCATTAAATCACCAGCGAGCAGGAGGCGTTGAGGGCTCCTTCTCCTGACACGCCATGAGAACGCCCACCTTGCCGGGGAAGCAGAAGCACGCACAATTTCTGGCACCTTGGGGCATCAGACGAGCTTGTCACCTAGTCCCAGCACCACCACTGCTGAGGTCCTGGATGAGCTGGGAACTGTTTCACACTGAAGGATTTAAAAAACTGCATCAAAGGAAGTTTGCAGCTCCACATGGCCTGCGGAGGACTTTGAGGAAACAGAGTTTTGGGACCAGGGCCAGTTCTTCAAGGGTGCTTAGATGCTAACCCAGACTGTTTACAATGGAGATAGCTGCCTACAGATTCTTCAAGATCTTATTCCTTTGGGCCTTAGACCAGCTAAAAGAGGCTAAGAGAAGCGAAGTCACTCAAGGCATTCAAGTCAGCTGCATACCAGGTGGGACACCGAGTTCCAGCCCCGGTCTCACCCCAGAGCAGCGGTGGCTCTGGTTCCTCTCTGCCTGCTCCACACCGCGAGGGCAGCCCTTACCCCAGCCAAAGTTTCAGTCCATGAAAACTGACCGCAAGGGCGCAGCAGCACTGTGGGGAAATCCTGAAGATAATCTTTGACCTTTGCTATCTAGAGAGAAAACGCTTCAAGTAGGAATGTGTTTACCATATTAATGCTAAAACAGTTCCATTAAAATGACAAGCATGATGTTTCATCAAAATTCTCATGAGATTTATATCTGCTGTAGCTCTCCTTCGGATGGAAGTTGGATGTAAAACAAACATATGTTTCTTGTTACAGTGCCGCAAAAAATCCATTGTTTCTGGGTTGACTGAATTCAAAATTTAAAGAAATCAGTCTGCCATAACAAACATGATCTTCAGCAATCAAAACGCATTCTTATATTTCACCATGTATTTAATAAAAGAACTTTAAATGAAGCACAGGTTGGCTTAAAAGTGATGAAAATTAATTAAAACTGTCATCAAACTGCAGGATTAGCAATATCAACTTGGACTCCCTCTTAATTTGACACACATAATTTAGACATGCCAAAGATGTTGTGAGCTCAAACTACAAAATGACCTCAAGTAATTTATAGAATCTGTATAGAATTTATATCCAAAAAACTACATTCATGAAGATGAAGGTTTCAAAGTGAAGTTAGGAAATGCAAGATGCACCATTGCCCTGTGCGTTATGATATGACCTTAAATTGCAGGTTCACATTTTTGCCAGTAGGAACCCTTCTCATTCCCGAATGCTTTTCAATCTTCTCGAGGGCACGGCTCAACCTTGCTTTCTGCACTCCGTACAGGCCACAAATGTGTCAGCTTCTTTATAAATATTTCTGCACTTCCCATCAGACGAATAAGGATTGTGAGGTCTTTTTCAAACCTGTGAGAATCCCTGTGAGATTTGCTCTTGGCATCACCACCTGTAGTATCCACTGTGTCTACGGATGAATACTGACACTTCCACCTAATATTTTCAGACCAGATCTACTGACCCTAGACATAGATGCGCCTTCTCTGCACTTCTGCAGAGGTAGCCCCAAGCGCCACATATTAAGCATTTACCAAAATACTTAGTGAGTTTCTGTGAACCAAGCGTCTTGCTCGGCGTTACAGAAGAACCTTGTGACAGCAGCAGAAAGAAAAACCAGTTCTCCAAATCCGAATGCTCTTTCCTTCATCATCAGACCATCTTTCAACCTCTGGCAATTTGACTCCCTTTACTGTTACCAAGTTTTTCCTTAAAATGAAGTAATTTTGCAGATAGCAAGCTTGTAGCTGCACAGTCCTGCGTCACTCACGGAGGAGCACAAAGCCTGCACAAGGAATATGTCAGGATCCCAGGGAGCTGCACAGGTGGGATGGAAGAATTAGAAGGAAATTACAGATCTGAAAATCCCTAATTTTTGCAATTCCATTCCTTCCCATCCCAGATATTTTTAAGGATAAACGTAAGGATTCAAAAACGGGAATCACACCGACCCTCCAACTTGTCACCAGCAGGATTCAGCCCATTCATACAAGAAAACTCCCATTTCCTCTAGCTACAGAGTAACGCTAGTAGCTCAGTGTGCACAGAGGGGAACACAACAGGGTGAAATACAAAATGTCTTCCAATTTACTCATCGATTAGCCAGCAGCACAAGCATCCAAATCTCACATCACACATTCTAGGTGAGTTTACAGTCTCTAACACAAAGCTGCTACAGATCCTGGTTCCCAGGCAACAGATATCCCTGTCTTACACCCACCTCCTTCCTCCCTCTTTCTCACTATTTTCAGATTTTTCTCAAAGAATGCACACCCATGTCTGCCAAAAAGCAACAAATACATTTTCCTTACAAGTATCATTCTAAGTTACAACTAAACAGTATTCATCGAGCTTTTTCAAAATACTTCAACAGGAGACCACTGCACATCATTATGGGAACTTAAAATTAAAAATGACCAATCCAAGTCAGAAGCACCGGAAAACACGTCTAAATGAGAGATGTCAAACCACCTCAGCCTCAGTGAACTGACAAACTTTTAACATGGCTTCCTTTTCACTCCTCCCCTTGAACTCCTACAAAGATCATTTGGAAAGAATCTTTTGTTAACTTCTATACTTGACTTTGACTCTTAAAATGTTGAATTTGAGTGTAAAGAGGTCAGTGATTTCAGATGTGTTAGGCCAATTGCGGCACAGCTGCTCTGTGCTCCATTCAAAGGTCAGCTTATTTTTAAATGCCTGATGCCAAAAAACCCCTTTTCTCTAAACCAAGTAATTTTTGAAAGACTTTTGAACCACCCTAATCCAAACCTATGGTCAAAGAAGCAGACACTGTCTTTCTACAAAATCCTAGTTTTTGTAGAAGTTTGACCAGCTGTGCCTTCCAAATGCTACGTCCATTAGATAATTAAGTCTTCTAATATTATTCTAACAGATAATGAAATAGTTCTAATTCCATTAGAAAAAAAAAGTATTCTAATAATAAGTGTGAAACTTCAGGCCCTGTTTGTCTCTTGGAAGAAAGTTAAGAAGTTCTCAAAAATACATCAAATTATGTATGCTTCAATCGTAAGATTTTACTATAGGAGATAAAAGAAGCCTCACATTCTTAATATCATCACCCCACTTCAAGAAGTATCAGTGATGCAGATATTTTTGCAGCATTTTATTTTACCGCATCAGGCAGTGAATTTTTGAAATAAGTATTTCACCCAGGGATCACTGTACCCATCCTACAGATGTAAGCAACTGAGGCAAGCAGATGAAGGTTAATAACAGTGATGGGCAAAGCTAAAAGACAGTTTCCACTCTAACATCTAATCAGGTATTGCATTTATCTGGTCATAAGTATCACAATTACAGATGTGGTTTACTCCATATTTACGTAATATTTTTTTTTTCCTGAACTGCTCTAGCTTTTGGTCAATGGATTCTTGCATTTGGCAGACAAGCATTCATGACAAAAAAACAACAAAAAAACAACCAAACCAACCTTGGGACTATCACACAAGTTTGTGTACTTCACAGAGAGAACTACATGATAGGCTTTGAATTGCACATGTAATACTAATATCTGTCTCAAATGAACACTACCATTAAACTATGGAAGACTAAACTCAAGGTCTTCAGCCAGCAAGAGCTGGTATTTTACGGATAAAACTGAATTCCTTGTGTTGTTAAGCAAAGCCTGAATTCCACTGGTATCTCTAATATCATTAAGCCTGATAGTTTAAAATACTTCATACCAATCACTGGAACAGCAGTATGCTTTAGGCCATGAAAAAAATATACAGGAAGTTAATTATGCTGATGAAAGCACATCAGCATACTACTTTTACCCTTTAGAAGGACAAAAGGTCTCATGAAGCTCAAGTGAGACAGTCATTACGGTTTATGTGAAATGGTTTATATCTTTTAAGGATTAACAATGTATATGGTATAAAAAGCTAGTGAAACGTTTCAAGATTTTGTGATAAAGAAATCATCTACATTTTCCATTATTGTAATATGTATATACTCAGATGCACAGATTACATTCTGCTATCTCATGATGCCACTGTAATATCAAGTACTGGTCCAGTATTGTCTCCGGGGAGAAGTGACGAAGGAAATAAGCAACGCCTTTTTAATTTAACAGAGCAAAGAGCACCAACAACCTTGTGTGTTTCTTACTTAACCCTACAACTGCAGAAAACAGCTGTATTATGAAAAGGGTAAGAATCAAAATGCTGGAATGAAGACTGCATACCACCACGTTAATATGTAATGTATATACTCACAGGAAAGATCTGAACATTAGCTTGTTAACATTTACAAAGAACTCCTCCAAGTAGATTTTATACTTTGACATGTTTATTTTAGTTGGATGAACAGATTCAATGAACAAGCTGAAACAGTATTCCTCAGCCTCACATTTGCCTCCCTGTAGACTCCTATAACCAAATGTTTAAAAATATCAGAAATATGTGGATATTTGCATGAAGTAGTTCAATAGTTATTTCTTGTTCCATGCTTCTCTTTCAAGTCTTTCACGGATTACTTCTTTTAGGTATGGTTCAAGATAGTGCTTATCCTGAAAAAGAAGAGAATATATTTAAGCTTATAGGGAGGTCCAGAAACATCTCAAGCCGTTCCTACAGATTACTTGTCCCTCATTCCTCCTCAAATTTGACTAAAACACAACCTAACAAGAAAAAAAAAAAAAAAAAGAGACATCAAACATTGCTTACTCTGAAAAGGTAAACTTCGTATCTGCCAAGTCCACAATGACAAGTTCTTCACTGCAGCAACCACTAATTCCTAATGCCTCGCCAACATTAACAAGCAAAGTCACACTTCCAGCTATACCTTTAGAAACAATGTTCTTTTGGCAGATACCCAAATGTACAAGATCCACTTTAATTAGTTCAAAGTCCAACTATAATACTCTGGAGAAACTCATTTTGTGCTTAACTTCTAAATAGCACTGTAAACTTGGATTCAACCGTGTTTAACACTTAGAAACCAAACTGCTGCTTAAGGAACTACACAACCAGTTATTCAATGCAGCAGTTACCTAAATACGAACAATAAGATCACAAGAATAAGCCGCTGCTTATATAGAGAAACGTAATACCCTTGTACCATCCTATAGTCAAAAGTTTAGTGATAACATTCCTCTCTGTCTGGTAATTTGGAGAAAGCCGAGATGGACAGTAATGCAAAATCTATGAATCAATCCACTACAAAAAGGAAGTCAGTTACATCTGAAAAGAAAGATGTAGTTTGTTTATCAAATTACAAGACAACAACTTATTTAATACAAGATTTCCTTTTAAACTGGGGTTGTTTAGCCTGCAGAAAAGGAGGCTGAGAGGACACCTTATTGCTCTCTACAACTACCCGAAAGGCAGTTGTAGAGAGGTGGGGGTCGGTCTCTTTTCCCAAGTAACAGACGATACTAGAGGAAATGGCCTCAAGTTGAGCCAGGGGAGGTTTAGACCGGATATTAGGAAAAAATTCTTCACCAAAAGGGTTGTCAAGCATTGGAACAGGCTGCCCAGAGAAGTGGTTGAGTCACCATCCCTGGAGGTATTTCAGAGACATACAGATCTGGTGCTTAGGGACATGGTTTAGCGATGGACTTGGCAGTGCTAGGTTAACAATTGGACTCAACATTCTTGAATTTAAAATCTAAACCATTTATGATTCTATGAAATTATTCTTCCTTGGCATCTTTATGAATAAAAGCTTTGGCTTGAGATTTTCTATAAAATTAAGAAATTAATCAGAAAAGCAAGAGACCTTTTATAAGAATTTCAAACTAGTTACAGTGTACTACTTTATCTGATAGCTTAGAATAAATATTTTGACTGAATACAAACAACGTGTTATGGCTTGAGTTGTAGTTTAAGCTTTTGTCTTCTTGAGAAAAAAACCCTAATTTCCACTGGAAAAAAGAGATTTTTAAACAGCAATCAAAAGTGTTGTTTTCCAGAGGTATCCTACGAGATACACACTCATTTACTCACTATAAAAAACATGGAAGTGTGTAGGTCTTAGAGATTGAAAATCCCAAAGACCACTCATAGCAGTGCCATTTAAATCCTCCACCTTGGAAACACTCTGTACACATACCTCTTCATACTTCACCCACTGGTCTTTTGGAAGGATTTGATGTTTCAGGCTTAAGTCGAGTGCTCGCTTTATGCGAAATATTCTTTCATTGTAAAGATGTTCTGGAAGTCTCTTCAGTGCTTCTTTTACATCATCATCTTCATACAATGTATCGTCTCGCATTAATCCTGTACCAAAAAGATTTTACAATATCACTGAATAAATGATCTTAAGTAAGATTTAAGATTGACACAGGTGTTTCTACATAACATGGGCAAAACATTTCCAATGTAAAATTATGAAGAAAAACTAAACCAGTCTAGAAGAGAACGACTAATTGCTCACAGCAAACAAACTCTAAACACTGGCTTACACATACTCTATTTGTTTTTAGTCCTTTTCTTAAGAAGAAATGGGGGAAATTGGTATTTGATTCAATGTGTTTCATAAGAGTATGTATATACATAGAACAATAAGTATTCTGGATCTGAGAGGTGGACTTATGCTCACCTGATTTTCTATCTGTATTTAAGATGACTGTCTAGGTAAAGGGTTTAAGAGCTCTGGATCCATTAGAGCCAGTCAACCCCAGATGTGACTACTTCAGTACTGAAGAATTATTCTCTGAACTCCACTGTCCATACTGACTAGATCTCCATCTACTATATTAAGTTATGTTTGTGGCCAAGTTGGTCCCCCACCCCAAATCAGAAGTTAAATTGGGGAGAAGGACCAAGTCTTCTCAAAGCCAAGAGGACCCTCACACTGTTTGTGGAACAAAGGACTCCTGAAATTCAACCAACCCTGCTTTAAATTTCAGTATTAACAACATAGGACAAAATGTTACTTCTGTAACATTCCAAGATTGATACAGATTGCAAGAGTATACCTACTGACTTGTGATTAAAGGTTTTGATCTTACATGACTCCTGATAAAACAGAAATTTCTTTTGAGCTACGTATATTTGAATAGTTTCGTAATTTATTTCAAAGGCACAGGGAGCATGGCTGCTAGTTTAATCACTAGATTAAATTTGCTGTTTCTCCTCAGTTTTCATTCACATTCCCAGAAAAGGGGCAAAAAGGATTAGTGCCTTTAAGAATTTCAGCAGACAGATATAAAAAGAGGGGCTAAGCACCGCATCTCTGGAGGAAAGACCTAAGCTTATTCCTCTACAGTTGTCCTGCAATTTTTTTTTCTAATTTCCCCAGGGCAGTTATGTTAACTTCCTTTAAATTATTTTGTCATATTGTGGTCAGCAGTAAATTACAGCCTCTGAATATTCAGATTCTCTTGTCATTCAAGAACAGTTCTGACATGTAAATAGTTGAAACAAACTTGGGAACAACTTTGAACAAATTGACGACAATACCATCAAGGCAACCTCCTCTACTTAAGGATAGGCTATTTTTACTACTTCACCATTGTGCAGGCTAGAGAGACACTAAGTGAAGTTATGGTGATACAGAGGGCAGAACAAACTAAATCCTTTTTTGCACTTTGGATACTTTACATAAGGATCCCAGACAAACTGCCGGCTACCAGCAGGAACCTCTCCAGCTTCAAGGGCAGCCTTCAGGTTAGAAAATACTGGCTAGGGAAAGTGACTTGGTGGGAAACAATAAGTAATCAAGCTTTCAGGACTGCTTTGTGCAACTTTTTTCAAGTGCTCCAGCTTAACCTTAGCTGTTACAAGTTATGTCACTGAAAACAAGAGCAAACATAGCAATAAAGAAGTCACTGATTCATTACAAGGTAACAAACATGATGACTGAAGCTATTGCTAACTTTTTCCCCACAGAAGTATTACATAATTTTGATCAAAAAGACTTATGCCAAACTGCATGTACATACAATAACTAGTTTGAGGATTGTTACATTTACAGAGTTTTTAAAACTCAATGAAACACTTACCGAGTTTGTTGAATCCAGCTGCATTATAATACCACTTGCGAATCCTGTCTATCAGGCGACCACCTCCTGCAACTGAATGTGACCATCATCAGTTGCACAGCAAGATAAAATTCAACTTTTACACACTACTATGACAGTACACAAATATTTGCTGGCCTCTTTCACATGCAGCAATGCAACACTACATCAGGTTTGAATCTGAACATATATGACTTGGCCTCTCTGCTTTTTAGTATCCCTTAATTGACACTGACTACATGGAATGAGTGCTTTTACGTACAATAGTTTGACCTGTTTCACTAAATTTGAATATTAGACTGCTTTAAGACTTGGAACAATGCTAACAGCTCATTGTCAAAGACAGCACCAACACTTTTAGGCTCCATAACTCTTACTTAAACTAAAAAGATAATGTTGTACAAAAAGCAAAAGCTTCATGCTTTTCAAATACTTTAAGTTTCCCAGCTCTCATCATGGGTTAATTTGCTTTCAAGGACGTCATACTATTATGTTGTTAACTTTCTGCTCTCCCCTTTAGTTACTTAAATACCATTCCAGAGCCTCCTTTTTCAAAGAGCTGCCAAAGTCAACTGGAAAGTCAACACTGAAACCTCAAAAAAAGACCATTTACTTGAAAAAGAAAAAATAAAACACACCACATGTAGAATGTTCATCTTTCCTTAACTGTGATTTTGGATAGCAAAAGTGTTTTTTACATGTAATCAAGAGTATGATACAGTACCACATACCATTAAAATCACTCAACAAGGGGCCCAGAAATCCAGGAACAGCACAATATGGGCAATGCAGCCCAATGCTGCCAGGGCAAGCTATCTTTCATGACTTTAAGTCAGTTGCCTTATTAAGTCACCCCATAAAACCAGTGCTATGTGTGACACCAGTACAGCACTGGCACACTACCTCATCAGGCCTTATTCTTTCGCGCTTTAGGCCTTGAGAAGGAACAACACCAGACCAACTAAGCCTGGAGTCAGTAACCCGGCAGGACACCAATCCCCACGGCCCCTCGGGGGCAGCCCAAGGGCTCCTCCAGTGCTCCCGGGCACCCTCTGCCCCACCGCTCCTGGAAAACCTCGGTATCGGTGCCAGGCTCCCTCCGCTGAAGCCCAAACCGAGGGGACGACGAAGGAGACCTGCCGGCCAGGGCCGCGCCAGCGGTACACCCGCTGCGGGCGCTGCCCCCCGTCAAGGGCACAGGGCGGCCGGCGCCCACCGGCTGCCCATCTCCCCCTCACGGCCCGCCTCGCCTCCCGGGGCGGCACGGAGCGAGC